>NC_090999.1:25430000-26055000 GCF_041146395.1 Eulemur rufifrons
AGTCGGCTTGGGCTGCCATAACAAAATACCACAGCCCGGGTGGCTTAAACAACAGAAGTTTATTTCTCATAGTTCTAAAGGCTAGAAGTCCCACATCACGGTGCTGGCCAGTTAGGTTCCTGGTGAAGCCTCTCTTCTTGGTTTGTAGATGGTCACCTTCTTGCTGTGTCCTCACATGGCCTTTTCTCTGTGCATATGAGAAGAGAGAGAGAGGAGGAGGAGAGAGAGTTCTCTCTCTTCCTCTTTTTATGAGGATATCATTCCTATTGGATTAGGGCCCACCCTTATGACCCCATTTCACCTTAATTACCTCCAAAAACCCTATCTCCAAATACAGTTACATTGGGGGTTAGGCAGTCAACATATAAATTGGGGGATCACAATTCTCAGCCCACAGCAGTTACTAAACCTCTCTGAAACTTCGTTTCCTCGTCTGTAAAACAAGGATAATAAAACTTGAGTTAGTGGGAGAAGGATTGAGTGATATACTAGCATGTCAAAGGTCTTGGCTGTTTGCTTTGTTTTGTCTTTTAACCAACTTCCTTTGGAGAGAAAGTAATGGAAGTGAGGAACATCATGACTGTGGTAATATGTTGGTCCTACTGATAAAAATCCTAAAGCCAGAAGAAATTTAAATGATTTATCCAGGGTCACCTATTAAGTAAGTTACAGAAACTGACCCAAGCCCTAGGCCTCAGGACTTTTAGGCCTGTGTTATGCTACACTATAGAACTTATTTTGCCCAGAGTTGACAAGAGTGGGTGGACTACTTCGCAGGCTTAGATCTGTCTTGGGTATTTGAGAGCAGTGCCGCCCCCAGACACATGCAGGCATTAGGGGCTGAGTGGAACACTATGTGCCCTGTGGAAAGCTATCCTTTCATTGGATTAGTGGACTGGGGTGGCCTCTTTTGCTATGCACTAGTCTGGCCTCACAGTATCTAGTTTCAGAAGAGCATGATTGGCCAGCATGCAGGTCAGGGAGAAAAGGTTCTGTGGGGGTCACCAATGTCCTTAGGGAGAGGGGATCGTGCCTGTGGCTGGGCAGGAGGCTCTGCACCAACTGCATTGTAAAGTGCACCAGCTCAGGCAGCTGAAATAATTTGCCCTCTAAGGGATTTGGGTCTTGAGGGGCAATATCTGTGATTGAATGACTCTCCAACTAAACTCTGAGAGGCTCCAGTTACCCCAATCATCCCAGCCTGCATAAACATTCTCTTTCTAGCCATGAGTGGCTGGGCACATAACATACCAGGCCGGCTGGTGAGAGGGTGGAGAATGTGCTGTTTCCCAACTGATAGGATTTAGGGGGCAGTGTCTGGAGCCCATCTTCTTCAAAGATTTCTCCAATATAGCAGCTCTGTTCCTGAACTCCCACCATTAGCAATGAATTCTTTTGTGTGCTGAAGGCTTTGGGGTCATTATAGTCCCTCTTTAAGACTTTAGAACCCATACTTAGGATGAAAGGAAGCCCATTTGTGAGTCTTGGCTCTCAGGTAGCTGACAGAGAGACTCCATGGAGGAGTGACACAGAGCAATAGCATAGCTGAAAGGCAGCCTACCAGGATTCATCTGACGCCTTGATTTGCAGTCAAGGAAAGCAAAGGACAAGACCGTGCTGAGGCCATACAGCTAGTTATGGCAGAGCTAAGTCAGACACCCAGACTACTGATTGGCTTCTATTCCTGTCCTATTTATTTAGTATAAGCAATGATGAAGAACACAGATCAGCTGCAGAAGGGTGAGCGAGCCCCGGAACACAGGGAATGGGAAAGAGACCAAAGACAAACTCTAACTGCCTCCCAGCTGTGCTAAGGCCAGCCTCTCGCAGGAAATCCCCTCTTATAAACAGAGTCATATTCCAAAAGTTCATGCATATGTTTATTTCTTGAATCATGAAGCTTGTTTTCCAATGGACATAACATTTTAAATGTTTTAAGTGGTGAACTAGTTTCCCCAAGACCCATCCACAAAACCCTACATAACTGATGGAGTACCAGAAAAGTAGTATTCATGAGAATATTTCAATTAATCATACCCAATGATTGTTATTATTTCCATGGGAGTATAATATACAACGAGTTTTAAAGTAGGTTGTGAGAAAGCACCCCCTGCACAGGGCAGGTGGCTCTCCTAGACCCGAATCTGGTGGATGAGCCAGGACGGCACGACTGGGAGGGCTGGGAGGAGGGGTGGTGTCCTCTCTGACCCTCAGCTCTAAAATCAGAACAGGAGGAGTAATTTTGCCCTGCCCACTTCATAGGGTTGTGAGGACTGGGGAAGTGGCTTTGAAAAGAAATAAAAGTAAGAAAAGCCCTTTCTAGGTCAATCACTCCCTAGATGTTTTGATGGGGTAGCTGAGGAGAGACGCTGGGATGCTGGTGTTGCTGTGGTGCTGTTGTCAGGCCTTCACCAGTAACAGTGGTGATGACAGCAGTAGGAGTGACAATAAACTGTATTTACAGAGAACTTCTGGGTGCCAGGCACGGTCCTCGGTGCTTTATAGTACTAATATATCATACTCATCGTGGTGGTTAATTTTATGTGTCAAGTTGGCTAGACCACTGTACCCAGATAATTGGTAAAATACTAGTATAGATGCTCTGTGAAGGTATTTTTTAGATGAGAGTAACATTTAAATCAGTAGACTTTGAGTAAAGCAGATTATCGTCCATACTGTGGATAGGGCTCATCCAATCAGTTGAAGGGCTTAAGAGAAAAGACTGAGGTCTCCCGAGGAAGGAGGAATTCTGCCTCCAACTGCCTTTGGACTTAAGCTGCAACATCAACTCTTCCCTGGGTCTCCAGCCTGCTGCTCTGCCCTGCAGATTTTGGACCTGCCAGACTCAAAAATTGTGTGCACCAATTCCATAAAATCAATCTCTCTCTTTCTATACACACACACACACACACACACACACACTGCAGATAGTGTTGGTTTGTTTCTCTGGAGAACCCTGAATAATATACCAATTTAACAGGGGAAGAAGCTAAAACACAGGTTGGGTAAGCAAGTAAGCAGCTATGGCAGGCAGAAACTGACTAGTTGTTCACCAAACCATTTCCCTTCACCTGAAGCTAAACTACATTTCCCAGCCTCCCCTGCAGATGGGTGAGACTGTGTAACTGAGGGCTGGTCCCTGGGATAGTGGGGGAGGATGATAAATATACCTCCAGACCAAGATCACTATTCCCTGACTTGCTGATTCCAAGGCTCTGGGGGTTGGCAGGGCCATGAGATGGAAGGGGGCTGAGTCCCTGAATGACTGCATGGAGCAGAGCCTTTCAGCCTCAAGCACTCTAAGGAATGATCTGAGTGAGGAGTAAACCTGCGTTATGCTTAGTCTCTGAGATTTGGGGGTTTGTGCTTTTAATGATAGCACTTTCCCTGACAAATACAGTGACTCGGCTAGATTCAAGTCCAGGCCATCAGCTTTCAGGTCTTGAATGCTTCGTCTCTGTACTGCTCAAATGTCTCTTGCATTTACTAAGAGCACAGAGTAGGAACTGTCCCCCTCACCTTTCCCTGCTTGCTCCTGAAAACCAAGGATACCTCATAGGTATAGAGCACCACATCCTGGAGCCACATGCTGAACGTGATAGTTTAGATGCCAGAAGGCATGCAGAGGAACCGGGGAGCCCTGGGGACGTAGGGGACGTGGGAGAGGAGTTCTTGAAAGGGTAGAAGAGGGGAAAGATGGATCCAAGTATGCACTCAGTCTATTTCCCCATTTCTCTGGATGTGGCCTTTGTCTTCCCCAAGCAGGGGAGTTCCTGGCTCTTCACTAAATAGCAAGTGTGGTCTGTTTATGCTGGAGCAGACTGTGGAAATACACAACCCGTTCTGCCCAGTGCCAGCCATTCCTCCCTCGGCAGTGCTTTCCCCAAGCTAAGTTCAACAAAGGAGGAAAGAGTTGCCGCAGCTCTGCTCAAGAAGCCTGGCACAAATGCATTTTTCCACATAAAGGTTGCTGTCTATAAACAAAAGCAAGGTTCAGGGGGAGAGGGGGCTGCTTTGTTTTTCTTTCCTGTGCATTTTGGACTGCTTGGCCACTTTTGCCCATGCCAAACACCCTGTCCAGTCCGGGCAGTCATACACCCTGGATTTGTCTGTGTTCAGATAAGCATAGGCTGAAAGGCAACAGGTGGGCTCTTACGGCAGATTCAAAGGAGCTGATCCAGCCTTTTCACCCCACAGAACAAAGAAATTCCTGGGAGGAAACTTTGGATTAGAAAGGGATATTTCAATGCACGTATGCTTCCATTGAAGCCAACCCAGAAACTGTGCCCATGTTGATTTTTGTATCAAAAAGTGACCTTGTGTGCAAACTTAGGTACAAAATCCAAAATCCAAAACAGGTCATGTGTAGTCTGTCTGAGTGTAAAGGGAGAATTTGTTTGGTTTAGAAAAACATGAAGTTAAATTCAGTATAACAGCTAGATGAAGTCAAAAGATTTTTTTGGACGTATTTTTAACTTTTAAACTAATGTTAGTTTATTTAGCTTTAGATTCTGTCTAGTCTACTCATTTCAAATAAAATAATTAGCCATGGTGATACGCTATGAAAAAGAGCTGATTTCCCTAAATTATAATAATGTGGGGTGTAGCTACAAAAGGGATGGGTGCTAGGTAGCCCTGATAAACGTCCCGTAAAGGATTTCCTCGGTAGCTGTTCTGGTGTATGTCCTGCCTGTGGCTGCTCCCTGGCAAGGTGCTAACCCCACCTATGCTTCCAGCACATCCTTTCTTATTTGCAGACCTCCATGTGTAAAAAATGTGAATAATGTGCTGTGTCTTTCTCATATAAAAATGTGAATAATGTGTTGTGTCTCAATTGCCAATGTTTCGAGATAGTCGGCATTTTTAGGAGGTTGAGTGGTGCAATGAAAAGGCTATAAATTTGGGAGCCTGGACATGTGGATTTTAATCCTGGGTTTTCTGCTGTGTCGCTTTGGGCAGACACTGAAACCCCGTGGCTCTAAGGTTCCCCTTTGAAAACGGAAGGACCATGATTCATGAAATCAAAAGTCTCCTGCAGCTGACAGAGCCTCAATGCTCTGTCTCAAATTCATTCACTCATTGAATAATTATTGAAAGGTTGAAAGTCGAGGCAGGTCAGGTTCTGGGGACACAGCAGTGGGCCCAGCTGGCAAGGCCCCAACCTCATGCACCTTTCATTTCAGTGCGGAAGACTGACAAAACAAGTTTTGGTCAATGCTGCAAAGAAAATAAAAGTAAAGGGTCAACATTACATAGAGGTTAGGGGAAAACCTCACTGAAGAGGTAACATTTGAGTGGGACTTGGGGACCTGAGACTGGGCCTACTGTGACATTATGATTGCCAGAAGGTTGAGCCAATACCATTAGGCATAGTCTAGATACGGCCTGTGGGCCTTATCTGGCTCTCTGCCTGCCTGTTTTTATATGGCCCTTGAGCTAAGAATTGTTTTTACATTTATAAATGGTGTATTATGTTCCTAGGGCTGCCAGAACTAAGTACCACAAACTTAGTGGCTTAAACAACAGATTTATTGCCTCACAGTTGGGGAGGCCGAGCGTCTGCAATCCAGGTGTCAGCGTGGTTGGCTGCCTCTGAGGGCAGCGAGGGAGACTCATTCCCAGGCCCCTCTGCTGCTTCTGGTGGCCTCAGGCGTTCCTTGGCTTGTAGGTGATGCTCTCTCTGTGCCTTCTTATTGACTTCCCTCTCTGAGTTTCTCTCTGTTCCCTTCTGTAAGAACACAGATCATATCGTATGAGGGCCCATCCTAATGAGCTCACTTTAACTTCATTACCTCTGCAAGGACCCTGTTTCCAGACAAGGCCGTATTCTGAAGTACTGGGGGTCAGTATGTTAACAGACCTTCTCTGGGGATGTAAATCAACCCACAACAAGTGGCTACATTTTAAACACTTAAATAAGTATCCACAAAAGACCCTCAAATTTGCCACTTGGCCCACAAAGCCCAAAATATTTGCTCTCTGGCTCTCCAATAAAAGGTTTTTCAATCCTGATCTACATCAGTGGCTCTGAAACTTTAGGGTGCACCTGTCACTTAGAGAGCCTCGCTTGGAGAGTTGGAGAATTTGCAAGTGATGCTGACGGTGTTGATCTAGACAGTGCTTCCCAAGTTCAGGTCCTTGGACGTACCACATCACCCGGGGAACTTGGTGGTAGTATAGATTCCTGGTCTCCCAGATTTACTCAGGATCTCCAGTGATGGGGCCAGAGATGATTCTGGTATACAGCCAGACGTGGGAACTATTGATCTAGTTTGATTATTTTGGTCAGGAAGAGCAGTTGATGAGATTACTCCTTTGTGATTGAGCTGCTTGCTTGGGCCTCACCTGTCTGTGGGAGATCAGGGCGATTGGGAAATCCTGTGCTTCCCGTCAAAACTTGTGCTGAAGGAAAACATCCTCGAGAAATGTATGGTCTGAATTCTTCCACGGCCAGAGATCTTTGTTTAGACTGTTTCATAATATTATTATCATTAAGTGGCTTGTCAGCAGCTCATGGGAAAAAGAGACGTATTGACTGCAAACTCACTTGGAGCCAGCAGCAGTGCAAGACATCTGCTCAGAGACCTCGGGCCTTCTGGGCTGCTGGAGAGCTGTTTATTGTCCAGGCCACAGAAGGTAACAGTCCCTGTCCTCTGGGCCCCAAGTCCTGTGCCTGCTGGCCAATTAAGCAAACTTTAAGAGGGACACATTTCCAGGGGAGGGAGATGAGGAACCTGGAAACTATGTTCAAGGAAGAAGGTTGCAGGAAGGCTTGTAAAACAGTGGCCTGCAGGCCCCACCCAGCCGCAGAGAGTTGTGCTCCACAGTCCTAGCGGCTAAAAACATATTGAATTTCAGTGGCTTTGGGCAACACCTGTACTCTCTCTCTAGTTCCAGAATCTCTCCGCTTCCTACTACCATTGTCCCTTGGTATCTATCTGTGGGGGCTTGGTTGTGGGACCCCTGAGGACACCAAAATTGGTAGATGCTCAAGTCCCTAATATAAAATGACAATATTTGGATATAACCTATGCACATCCTCCTGTATGTGTTAAACCATCTCTAGATTACTTACGATACCTAATACAATGTAAATACTATGCAAGCAGTTGTTATACTGTATTGTTTTTTTATTTGTATTTTTTATTGTTATATTGTTAACTGTTATTTTTATTTTTCCTATATGTTTAATGCCACTGCAGAACCCTCAGATACAGGGAGCTGACTGTACTTTGTACCAGCCTAGCTCAAAGAGATTTGTTATCTGCTTTCTGTCTGGGGGTTTAGGAGCTGAAAACTCTCAGATGGTATAAAAATATATAATCAGGTCACAGAAGGCTAAGGAGAGAACACTAGCTATTTTTAAATATCTAAAGGCATGCACTCATGCATTAATTGGTTACATTTATTAACCACTAAAATTGTTGAGTGTGAAATAATCATATATATATATATATATATATATATATGTCTCTACCCCCGGTTCCTGACACAGAGCTCCTAAAACTCTTGCAATAGGGATGCTAGGAGAATCTTTTATTCTAATATTTGTTCTTGACCTGGTTCCTGGAACAGAGCACCTAAGACCTTTGTATAGTAATTTCCTGAGTGGTGGGAGCCTCTGACACAGAGCTCCTCAATCCCTTGGAGTTTTCTGGGTGACGGGAGTAACTTTTGCTCTAATGAAGTATCTCTTGGTGGGGTCCTGGGCAGCTTCAGGCTGGGAGCTGATCATCACAAAGACCAAGCCGTGATTAGCAGCTTGGAACCTTCAAGCCCTCCTCCCATCCTCTGGGGGGGGAGAGGGGCTGGACATGGAATTAATAATTGATTATGCCTGTGTGATGAAGACTTGATAAAAATCCCCAAATTATGGGGTTCAGAGATCTTCCGGATAGATGAACACATCCATGTGCCTGGAGGGTGGTGCACCCCAACTCCACTAGGATACAAGCTCCTGCACTTGGGACCCTGCCAGACCTTGTCCTATATATCTCTTTATCTGTCTGTTCATTTGTATTTTTTAAAATATCCTTTGTAATAAATTGGAAACAGTAAGTAAACTGTTTCTCCAGGTTCTGAGAGCCTCTCTAGCAAATTATTGAACCCAGAAAGGGGGTCGCAGGAACTTTGGACTTGTAGCCAAGCAGGACAGATGTTGTAGGTAACCTGGGGACATATAAGTTATAACTGGTGTCTGAAGTAGGGAGCAGTCTTGTGGGACTGAGCCCTTAACCTATGGGGTCTGTGCTCACTCCGGTTGGTATCAGAATTGAATTGAATTACAGCTAATGTCAGAGAACTAGTCAGTGTTGGGAAAGAAACCCACACATCTGGTGTTGGAAACGAAGTGTCAAGAGTGATGTGAAAATAGAGGCAAACAGTTTGCTTTTCCCGCCTCACACTGAGCATAACATGTCCGTGGCTGCACTGGGCCTGCGGCGTCTATTGAGTGCCCATAATATGCCAGGCACGGTGCCAGGTGCTGGGGGACAGCCGTAAATAAGACAGCTCAGTGCGCCCCTCTTGAGGCTCACATTCTCTTATCAAAAAGCAATTGCACATTGTAATAAGCACTTTGAAGGAAACAGCAAGGGCTTAACCAGAGAACAATAAGGAACAGCTTTGTTTGGACCTTGTGGTCAGGGAGGTGGCTGGCCACCCTGAAGTAGGGGAAGATCTGTCATGGAAGGGGAAGTATGTTACTTCTGGCTTTCTTTAAAGGATGGGTAAAGAATCCTGAGGGGATATTTGAAAGGGAGAGCTTGGTTCAATATAAGAGAGATCTTTCCAGTTTGAGTTCTCTAACCCTGCCTTACCTGGAGAGACAATGAGGTTCAAGACAATGGGAGTGACAGAGCAAACCACAGACGTTCAGTGGGTGTAGCTGGCCTGGGAGGATCCTGCCATCTCCAAAGAGATCACCTGCAATTCTGAGATTCTCTGAAGTGATATGTTGACAACAGTTTAAAGCCAGAATAATCTCATTTTGGGTCCAGATTAAACATAATTGCTACTGGGATTATCTTCAAATTTCACAGGCAAACCAAATGCAAACATGAGGAAAGATATATGCCCATTTGGACAGAGAGCAGAGGATGCAAACAGGACGACGTGGAAATACCCTGAAATACTAAACCAGTGTTTAGAAAAGTGATCAGAAATGGTCAATTCATTGTTACAATAATAACGTTCTTTTGAAGGAATGGAATTTGCAGTGATCTGGTAGTACAGTTTGTTATCCTACATATGGAACCATGTCCAGATTATGGAAAATCCAGGTGGTCATTCTGAGTGGTTATTGGCTTGTTTGTTTTGTGGATGTTCAGAGGCATCTTAGAACCAGACCTCTGGAGCCATCAGATGAGGGTGGATATGGTGGTTCCATTAATATATATATTATATAATACATTATAGATATATATATATAAATGTTCTGCGGTTAAAATCTTTTGCAAAAGTGACCCTGGCTTGGTTGCTTGGCAACACTGATGCCTCCCTCCTGGTGACCTCAGCTCCTGCCAGCTTCTACCGCCTCCTATCAGGCGATCTCCTCTCCCTTAGGAATAGTACGGCAGCTAATTATTGAGGGTTGCCTATGTGCCAGGCACTAAATGCTTCCTATATGGGATCTTCTATGATGTTTTATGACAATCTCTTCTCCATTTCACTGATGAGAAAATTGAGGCCCAGAGAGTCTGAGATTGCCACCCAAGTCCGAGAGCAACTCACAGGCACAGACAGGCTTTAAATTTGGATTTGCCCAGCTCCAAAGCCAACTCTTCACATCAAGGGGCCCCTCTTCATTGTCCTTGAGAATGATGCTGAATCTAGAGTTCACTGTGATAAACTTGTTAAGAGATTCCACGCAGACCGGCTCTAACAGTCAGCAAACACGCTCCACTGCTGAGGGGGAGTCTCTCAGGTTGTGTAAAGATTTATCTCTTGAGGAAACCTGTTATGTCTGTGTGTGTCTATTTTGAAAGTAAAACTTTGATAGTTTGCTTAATTTTATATTTTCTGCTTTGTCCTTGTACTGTGAAGTCATGTTACATGACAAATTCAATATTCTGGACAGAGAATAGAATCTACACTTTACGGTTTATGTGTGTTTTTTTCTTTAATGTGGTTAAGTGTGCTTGCTTTTGTGATTTTTTTGCCTCTCTCCTTTATTGAGATATAATTTACATACAGCAAAATACACAGATCTAAGTGTACAATTCAATGGGTTTTGACAAATGAGTAGGTACTTCTGGTCACTGTTAATTTTCATTACCCAGAAAGGTCTTTGGTTCCCCTTTCTAGTCCATTCCCTCATCCCCCCAGAGGCAACCCCTGTTCTGATTTCTATCACCATGTATTAGTTTTGCTTGTTCTTGAACTTAATATAAATGGAATCCTACAATGTGTACTCTTTTTTGTCTGTCTTTTGTCTCTCAGTATTGTTGTACATATCTTTAGTTCTTTTTTATTACTGACTAGAATTCCATTGTATGAATGTACTACAATTGACTTACTCATTCTCTTTTTGATGGACATCTGGTTTTTACAATTTTTGGCTATTATGAATAAAACTGCTGTGAACATCTCTACGCAAGTTTTTTTGGAGGCATATGCTTTCATTTCTCTTAAGTATATTCCTGGGAGTGGAATTGCTGTGTTATAAAGTAGGTTTAACTTTATAGAAAACTATAAACTGTTTTCCAAAGTGATGGTATCTTTACATTCTCATCAGTGATGTATGGCAGTTCCAGTAGCTCCACAAACTTGTCAACACTTGATAAGGTCAGTCTTTAATTTTAGCCAGATCTCATTAAGGTTTTCATTTATATTTTCCTGATAGCTTATAATGTTAACCACCTTTTCATGTGCTTATTGTATATTCCTATACCATTTCTTGGGAAATACCTGTCCAAATGTTTTCTCACTTTTAAATTGGGCTATTTTTATTATAAAATACACTAATTTATAAAACTTTATGTATTCTGGAAATGAATCTCTTTTCATAAATATGTATTGTGAATATTTACTCATAGTTTGTAGCTTACCTTCTTCACTTTCTTAATGGTACCTTTAATGAGCAGAAAATTTTAATTTTGATGAAATTAAACAATTTTTTTTTTCTTTTGGTTAGTGTTTTTCACATTCTGTCTAAAAGAATCTTTGACTATCTCAGTCATGATGATATTGTTTTGGGTTTTTTCCTAGAAACTTTAGTTTAGGTTTTGGATATGTGACCATCCCAAAATAATCTTTTTGCATGCTATAATGTAGGTTATTAACATCAGTTTTTTCCATATAGTTGTTCATTTGTTCCAACACCATTTGATGTTATAGCATTATTGCTATTTCTTCAATGGTTGACATTGAATTTCGTTAAAAATCAATTGGAATTAGTTTACCTAGATTCTTTTGTGTGTCTAGTGCTCTTTGATGGCTTTAAAGAAGAATACAATTTTCATTTATCTACTATTTTCTTTTTTTATGATAAAAGTGACAATCTTTATGACTTTCTATATCTTAACCAGAAACAGAACTTCCACAGTTTATTAGATTTTTATCTTAGAGTAATTCTGGGAGGCAAGTGTGAGGCCTCAGAGCAACATAAAATATTCAAAATTCTGGGTTTAGACTTATTTAGACTTAGAATGCCAGTTGCCTGAGTCATGAGCAGTATTTGGCCTTGTAAAGCATTGCTGTTGTTTTAACCCTTCCCCCCCAACCCCCTCAAAGCAGCTACTTTACTACATAAGCCTATTCCATATACCCTTTTCCTTCATCAAATTCAGTTCAAGTCTTGGTAGTTTTTCCTTTGATCCAACTCCATTGGCACCATCCTGATCTATTGTCATTGCCAGGTAAGAGCAAAAGCTTATTCCCAATATACTGTGGGTTTCCCCATATCCCCTCTGGGTTCCATCTAATCCAATCTTCACACTACATCCAGACCAATGGTTACAAAACTGTCATTCTGATCACATCACCCTTCGGCTTTGACTCTTTCAATGACTTCCCATTGCTTTCGAGGTACAAACAAAGCTCAACACATGTGTGCTCTGTCTTGTACATAGCCCTTGTTAACAATGTTCCATTAGTTTTCTTTTAATCCCTACTCTCTTTGCTTTCTCCCACCATACGGTCTTGCACACACTGTCTCTTCTACCTGGGATATTATTCCTTCCTCTATCTAGTAAATGCCTGTCCTTTTCCCCTTTCAAATCTTACCTCATGCATCACCTCTCAGAAAAATGTTCCCTGGCCTCCCTGGCTATTTCAGTTCCTCCTATCTGTTTTTCTCTCATTTATAGTCATTTGACCCAGTGATAAATTTTGTATTGTTTATAATATTATCTAATTATTGGCAATATCTTCCATTAGACCAGAATCTCTAATGAAGGCAGAAAAAAATATTTCAGGATCATCATTTCATCCTCAATGCCTAGAACAGTGACTGGTGTTTAATAAAATGTATGGCACTTAATAAACAAATTAATGAATTTGGAGAAAACAAATGTATTTTATTTCTTTAACCTGGGATCTATTCTTTGGATGATTCCAATGTGCACACGTTCTATCTGTCTTTCTATTTATCTATCTATCTTCATCGTCATCTACTTATCTTGTTTTCTAAAATCTTTATAAGAAGGTGAAGGCCTTTGGAGTTCAGCAGTTTGCCTTAGATCAGATTTAAAACATAAGTCTACATACCTGCCTACTTTTAAACTCTGAGTTGACTGTGATAAGTGTGTTATTTAGTTTACCACAGCAAAGGAGTATGTCTCACAGAGCAATAAAGGACTTCCCTAATTCTTTCTTTGCTGGCTTCATTGACATGTTTATTTCTCTTGACCTAGATAACTGAAGTGAATGGGAATTGAACATTTACCAATTAATTAGCAACTTAAATCACTTGTGAAAATGGCTGTAAAAAATCAATTCAAGCTGACATAGCGGAATTTTCAGATGCCATGTAAACATAAGTGGTGTTTTCTTTTTCTGTGATGGCGTCCAAGGAATTGCACTCAAGACTTAAGATCATTTAAGACCTCCCCCATAGAGTTCTTCAAAGACTGGGTCTAGTTACCTAAGCTATTCTTAAATTATCTTCAGGTTTCCAATTCCATTCCTCATCAGCTTTTTGATCCAGTGTGCAATTACTGGCCTTGAAAATGATGGAATTGCAAAGGAAACATCTCTCTTTCAAAAGTCAGGAAGATTGAGTTTCACATTCACATGGGAGTGATTTTAATGTTTTTGTTCCTAATATTTCTTTGGCATAACATCTCAAATGCTACTGGCATCCCCAGGATGATGCAAGGTGCAGAGACTCACAAGTGCCTCTGTCAGTGGCCTGGCCCTGGCACTTTAAGCCTCAGGGAAAGATAGCACACTTGACCACACCTTCTCTCTATAGGTGTGAGATCCTCTGCCACTCTGCCTTTTTGCACATGATAAAAGGTATTGCTCAAGTAAAAGCAAGGAGACATAATTAGACTGTCTGCTGAAAGGAAGGAAGTAGTCAGCTGCTCCTGCAATATCTTTTTTTTTTAAGAGCAAGTAAATAAGTTCAAGAAGGACCAGATTGTATCTTTAATACTTAATTTTCTTGACATTTTAATATGAGTAACTGGAATTGAGCCAATCTGGAATGGTTTAAAATGTCAAGAAATGCCTGTTTGTGGTGTGTGTGTGTGTGTGTGTGTGTGTGCACATGTGAATGCGTGTCACATATGTTATAAAAGAGGATAATTACTCTGTGGTAGAGCATGTTTCCAAAGAACATGGGTCTCAAGAAATTGGAATTATTGCTCTGACAGACTACTAATTCCTAAATATTTCCCCTCTTTTTAATCTCTCTCTTCTGCATGTGTATAAACATGTGGTGTTCAAGAACATATTTCTTGTTCAAGAAACCTTGAACAAGAATTTTAATACTATTTTATTAATTTATACTTCTTGAGGAACAATACTGGCGAAGCTTTTATTCTAATATTCACTTCATATGAAATCCTCAGCATTAGATAGATAGAAACACAACATGATTTCATTATATTCATGAGTTCAACAATTTTTTGAGCATCTGATATATATAAGGTATTATATTGAGTACTATTAACTATCTGTTAATGTGGAAAAAATTATAATCTTACTTGAAAAATACCATTGGGCTCCTTTTCTCCGTGTCTCTTGTATCTTAATTACTCAAGTTAAGCTAGTCCCTTTGATGAGGGAGAGACTTGTGTGTGTTGTGATATTACAAAGGTAATAATAAAAATAAATTAACAACTAACAGTTATTTGGGATAATGTTCACTGTACTAAGTGCTTTACATTATTATCTTCTTTAATCTCACAGCAGCATTATGAGGTCATAACTATTATTATCCTCACTTTACTAATGGAGCAATGAAGGCAGAGTTCAAGTAACTTGCCCAAGTTTATACAGCTAGTGAGTGGCAGGACTGAGACTGGACAAGCTCAAGAACCACCAAATGGTATCCGTAGGGCTTGGTGATGAGACCTAATTTGTGCCAAATTGACACAAGATACATAGAAAGATGACTCCTAGTACTTTTAAGGGCAAGAAATGAAGGCATCTTAAGAAATCACAAGTTTGTTCTGCTGATTACAGAATTATTTATATGAATCCTTTTAAAGTAAGCAGAGATGTAAAAGTAAACAGAATGATCAATAGAAGAAAACAAAAATTCTGGGAACAGACTTACATATAGATTAATATTTAGTACTTCACAAAGGTAATATCTCAAGAAGAGAAATGATAGGTCAATTAATAAATAGTGGTAATAACAATGCCTAACATTTGCTATGCTCTGGGCAATATTCTAATTCTTTATGTGCTTTAGCATATTTCACCTCAAAGCTACCCTGCAGGGTAGGTACCATTATATTCATCCCTGTTTTGTAGATGAGTCACAGAAAAGATACTAACTTTCAAATGTACAAACCCACCAGTTTGGATCCAGAGCCAGGGATCTTAGGCACCAGGCTGCACAACACCTACATTAGGAATCCTAATTAGCCATTTAGAAAAAAGTAAAGTTGTAGCCTGACTTCACATCTTACAACACAGTAAATTCTAAATGATTTCAGGGTTTAAAAATAAAATATGAAACAATAAATATACTAGAAGAAAATATAATTAAAAAATGAAATAATTAGGATGGAGAAGGTTATTTCTAAAAAGGACATTTAAGACTACAATCCAAAAAGAAATACTTCATAAATCTGCTTGCATCAAAATTTAGAACACCTACATAGAAAAAAAAATAAAAAATAGATAAATGAAGTCAAAAAGAAAATGAGAAATGAGAAAAAAATTATGACACATGACACACAAAATTTTACTATCTTTAATATGTAAAGATGTACAGCCCATTGAAAAAGGAGCCAGGGATATCAACAGATAGCTAAATATTAATAGATCAGAAAATTAAATGTCAGTGGATAATTGATGTGAGAATAATTTTATCTTTATTAGTGCTCCAAAAGGTACATATTTAAACAATGAGATGTTATTTTGGCCTATTGAATTGGTGAATAATATTTGTTGGTGAGGTAGGTTATGGGAATGGCATTTCTATACACTGCAGCCAAAAGTGTAACTTCTTTGGAAAAAAATTTTGGCAAAATGTATAAAAACCTTAATTTGTGTATTTTTTGACTCAATAATTTAATTTTTTGGAATTTATTCTAAGATCATCTTATGTACAAGAATTTACATACAATTGTACTAGTTGAAATATTGTTTCTAACAGTGAAATGATGCAAACAACTAAAAAAACCTGTGAAAGGAATAGTTAAATAAATGAAGCCAAGAAATACATTTAAATCTATGCATCAAAATTGGGATCATGCTCCATATGTCACATTTATAGTCACATTTTCTTTAACAACAGTAAACATGGTTCCGTGTTGCAGTTAACATCTATTGTTTGGCTGGCCAACATCAATTTTGCCTGATTCTTGGTGACGGTATCCCATAGCTCCTTAAGGAAATCACCACTTCCCCATGTGCTTTAGGTGGAATTGATCTTTTCCCACCTTCAAGAATGGAAGCTGGTTGATTTAAGCAAAATTCTATGGTATCCTCCTGGCCACAGTGATGGATTCAGAGGTGGATACATCATGTAAGCATCCTTTTACCAAGGTGTACTTCATGACTTTTGCTGGGAACTACTGGAACAAAGACAATCTTGCTAGTGTGGAAGAAAGTAGCTGCAGAAGCCATTGGTAGACATCTTTGGGTCACAAGGAAGGAGCCTGAGAAAGGCACTAATGGCGCTAAGAAGTAGAGCTGAAATGCAGTGAGAGAGAAGCCCCGTCCTCTTCACATCCTTGAGCCCTGAATAAAGCCTCATCTGAAGCAAGTATCATGCACCGTCTCAGGTTCATCAGTACAGGAACCAATACATTCTCTTCCTCTCCCCACTGCTTAAGAGCCAGCTGGAGTAGAGATGTCCACTTCAGGCAGTTGAAAGCATCCTAACAGATACACATTTTTTTGTCTCCACATATAATTAATACACATACATTGGAGACACACTGGTTATAATTCTGACTAAAAAGCAAATGTCTGATGAATAAAATATGTATTCTGCTGAAGCAGAGGCTATTATCAAATATCACAATCATTGAAAGAACTGGAGTATATGTATAAATCTGAAATTGTATGCAAATATTTAAATTACTCTTATGGTTTCATTGTTAATATTTAACAGTCAAAATCCTAAATTCTGTCATTATAGAATAGGAACAGTACAGTAGTTTCTCAGAGCTGTAACTGCTAGACAGTTCTTTCTGCCACTATTTTGTACCTCTCAATATTAAAGAGAGGGTCACTTTCAACTGGCACATTTAATAATATCACCATTTGTGTGCACATAATACAATTCAGGAAAAGGTTTCAACAGTGTGTTTTCTAAAAGGAATTTCATACTTAAGATTCATAATTCTAGCAAATTTCAAAAATCCTTTATCTTTGACTGCCAAAAATGAGTGGTAGCTATAGCAATAATTTCAACAAGCTTTTATTTAAAATGATAGCTTCTATAAAGAATTGTCTTTGTAAAGAGTTCTTATGAAGTCTGTAATTTTGAAATTAGATTAGTGAAAATGTGTCATGTGTGCCCATTTTTCCCTAACAATTTGTTCTATGATTTATACTCTGTAATTTCTTATTATTTCTGAGTAAAAGATGGTTTATTGTGAATGTCATGATCCATGATTTGGGAATTCTTTCTCCTTGTAAAGTTTTAAGGTAGTAGAGTTTACATGATAATTTTAATTTATCCTCAAAAAAGGTAAAAAATTCCAAAAGAGAACTTTTTCCTTAAAAGCCATAGCCAAATAGAATTAAATACCTGAATTTATTTCTGCTTTATTTCTTATTCAAATTTTTAAAAGCAAACTTTGGTTCAAAAAAGATATCATGAAGTTCCAAAGTTATATAGCTAATTCATTCTCTATTAATATTATATTAATAGTTTAATATTGGCAAACTATTCTCTTATTTATTTAACTTTTTGAAAGTTTAAAAAATTTTTAGCACATAAATTTAATAACTTTTGTAATCATTCTTATTGTAGCATGTTACTCTCACATATATATACTTGCAATATTTGTACTCCACTTGTTAGAATTTAGATATAGAAAGCACATAAGAAGATTTTTCTTTTCAGGTTACATCTAAAATGCTTACATATATTTTTAGGAGAATATTCAGATATCAACTCAAACTCTGATTATGTCTTGTTCATGTTACTGACATTATTGCTGATTGGATGTGATGGTAATTTGTTCTACCGACACAATCACTGAACAAGTTCAAGGTTACCAGATGGTGATGAAGTTGACATTCAGCTCTTATGCTTGCCAAGGCCAAGGCCAGAGATGAAACCAAAGAGCAGATTTTGGACAAACACCGAGGCCAAGGCCCAACACTGCTGCATCATGTATATATCATTCTTAGTAGTTACATTTTATGTCTGTAGCAGCAGTTACTTAACCAGTCTCCCAAAGAAAATGTCTGAAAACACATGCCCCCAAATGATAAACAGTGCTTATCTTTGAGTGGTGAAATTATTTTTTTCTTATTGCTTATCAGTATTTTCCATTTTCTTCTACAATAAACATGCATTACTTGGGTAATGAAGAAAAAATATAAAAGTCTTATATTTCTAAAATTTAGGATGAATAACAATAATAAAACCCCCAAATTTATAGAAACAACATCACACTAAAAAAACATCTTTAGAGAAATATACTGGGTAATCAGTTTTGGTAAGACATTGCCAAGATTTATGAGAGTCAGGAAGTTTTTCCCAAGATGTATCTTCAATTCCTCTTGCTGTTAGTTAAGCCCTTGCATCAAAGGAGACAGAACAGCTGCTAATCCTCATCTAAATCTACCTCCAGGTTGGTATTATATTTCCTTCCCTCTATCTTCTCATTTTTAGGCTAAATAAATTTTCTTTGTAGCATTCATTTACCACACCCTTATTCTAAACAACTATAGAATTGAAAGTAAAGGAGAAAATTCCTCCTTCAAGGTTCTGCTCTTATGCTGTTTTGTTATCTCAATTTGTAAAGAAATCCTAGAACCTAGCAAATAAATAGAGCCAGATGCTTAGTACTACTCTATCCTACTCTATACTGGAAAGCTCAAAGGTAGAAAAATCACTGGAGAAAAAAGTCCACTATACACACATGCACATTATTTTCCATATATATTCTTTTCCACATACCCTGCCAAAAAAATGCAGGAAAAGTCATTGCCAAATTATGTTGGGCTGTTCACTGGAAGGAAGCACAGCCTTTTCTTGGGGTGGAAGCAGATAGGGGACAAAGTTCTTGGGGTCTGGCATATCTTCACAGTTAAGGCAGTTAATTATGCATGGCCTGATCCAGGCAATGCAGGTTCAAATTCTGGCCATGTCTGTAGAGTTTAAAAAACAAAGCAATGCAAAATGGAAAAAAGTGACCAACTCTGTTTTCCAATATTGTTCCCCGTCGGTGTGGACCTGAGCATTGAGTAAGCAGTCGGGCTTCAGGAAGGAATTGTTGATATGTTGCCAGATCCATTCTGCCAGGCAGTTGCCAGCAGAGGAGTCTTTGTGATGACCTCTAGGTAAATAGCCTGGGAGGAACCTGACGGATATCTTCTGTGTTTACTTGCGGTTTACTTTTTTGTCCAGCCCCCAACCTTATGGAGACAGATGAAAGTTTGGGCAGTAATAGGGGGCTGACCATGACACAGTATTGACACATTCCTGCTCTAACTCATAAATGGATAAAATAGTGAAGTGAACCCATAGCAGAATAGCTAGTTGAATCTATTTCCCCATAACTATGACAATGTACTGAATTATGACAATACACGGTATTATGCTTCTACTGATGGGGTTATGGAAAGGCTGAAGACCGACATCGAAGTTATAACTTTATTTGAAGCATTAGAGTAAATAATTCTAATCGGGAAAACCCAGAGCACATTATCCATTGGAGTTCCTTGGCATGCACACTTGGTGACTTTAGACCAAGATCCTTCTTCAAAATTAGAATTAGAAACCTTTGGGCATAATTTAAAAGAGCTCAAAAGCCTTCTTTCCAGTTCTTTGGTTCATTGTTGCTTTTCTTAATTTACAGGGAAAGTATTGCGTGTATTAATTTAAAACTTCAATTTAACAATTGAACAGCTGTTCAGTCTTGGAAAATGCCATATCCCAAGCATTCTCCTTTCCTTTGAGCTTTAATCTTGATGCAGAAGCATGCAGGAGTAGAAAGGAAGATGGATTTGTTGAAGTTGTTGAAATTTGAGTACCATTCTGCGCAGAGCACCCCAGCCAAATGAATGCAAGTTGTCATTGGCCAATGGGTTTAGTTCCAAAATGGGCTATGCCCAAAGATGGAGCTATGCCACCAAGGGCTGTAATCCAAAAAACACACAGGGATTGTGTCCAGGAACTGCGGTCCTGGTGCCCCCCATGCTGGCTTTGAGAAGGCTTTGTGGTAGCTGCTATTGTTGCCTAGGACCCTTAACTTATTAACACCACGAGGACAAAGTGTCTGTGCCTTTGCCAAGAGAGCAAGGTGGTTGCTATGGGAGAGGTAGTCCGGGGAGTGGCTCCTGGGCCCAGCTTCTGCAGAGTCTTCTGCGGGAGGGCTGATTAGAGTTGACATACCATTGTCCTCTGGAAACCTAATAAGGCACATATTTTTTTCCAGTAAGTGAGACATTTGTTGAATCCATATTTTATAGATGCTCAAAAGGGGATCTCACACACACAAGAACGTAAACTCATAACTAATAGCCCTTTGGGGGGGAAATTGCATTTTCAATTACCATCCTCACATGGTCTTTCACTTAATCTTGAACACTCTTGTTGGAACTGGGCTAGAAGCCAGTGCTCAAAATAGCATAAATGGGAAATATTTAGGCAAGCCTTGTGATATACACTAGGTATGTTTGGTTATTGTAACACATTTCCCTTTAGTGCTTTCAAAGTATGGGTGATGGATTACGGGGTTTGAGATTATTATAGGTGTCACTTCCCTTACACGACATAGCTGGGCTAGAGGTCACAGGAATCGGAACTCACTACTAGCAAAATTGGGGTATACATGCCTTATTTGGGGACTCTGTTTAAAAATAACAAAACCTTTAAGCGGACAAGAACACATAAACATTTACTTCATCTGTAAAATAGAGAGGTTGATCTTTAAAGTTATTTGCAGCTCTAATATTGTATGGCAGATAAATTTCAGCCTGTTAATTTCAGATTGTGTGTGAAAGAGGGAAAATAACGGTCACCACCTTGGGGATCAACCTCAGTGTTGACATGAATATTAAATGAGTTAATATATGAAAATTACCTACACTGGTGCCTGGCATATAGGAAGTGCTCAGGAAGTATTAGAGGCTGTGATTGCTGTTTTTATTGGCATGTGTTTTGAGATCTCTTTAAAACCAGAACTACAGATCCCTGGCTCTGTATTCTACCACAATGCTTTATTACAATCTCATAGAAAGTATACATTTTTTCAATAACGTCGTCATGGCTCAAATGTCTCTGATTTTTGTTTCTAAAATGAAGACAAATGCTGATAGAATTAAATCTATTGAGAAGGTGTATCTGAGATACTTTGTAAACAAAAGAGGGCAATTCAAATATAATAAAAAGTTTTGGGTTCACTATGGCTAGTGTAGATGCCTCCACATTGAAATCTCCCCAATATTCATTTGTTTTAAAATGTAAGTTTTATTATTATTGAGATATGGAGAGGTCAGGAGACAAGTGCCATTGAAAAGATACTTTGTTACTCACAATTCCAAAGAGGAGGGGGCATGCCATGCTACCCAGGGCCGCATGGGGAAGTGCCTGGGTCAGTCAGGAGACAGAATGCATGAGAAAAAAGTATGGCCAAGAGCTGCCTTTGTGTTTTGTTTTGTTTTGTTTTTTTCATGTGTGTGGAAAGGAATGGGCAAAGCAGGGTAAGCAGGCTATGCAGGTTTAGGATTGGCTAGTTTGGATAATTTCAGTGTGCTCTGAGGTTATAGGGAGTGCCCTGGGGTGATTAAAGTACATGGCCCTGGGGTGATTAAAGCAGGGGGATAGTGGCTTAACCTGTGACAACCCAATAAAGCAGGCAGCCAGGCTCTGATTGTCGGTTTGCATATGAAGGTGCGCTCACAGAGTAGTGAGTCATTTGCTATCTCCAGGAATTAGCTGCCCTTGGAAGGAGCAGTCTCTCCGGAATTAGCAAGGCCCCAGGATGCCAAGCGTCAAGAATGCAGATAGTAAGAAAAGAATACAGACAGTTAGAAAATATAGTTACTATGCCATTTCATATTCATAGCATAGTTTGTTGCCTAGAGAAGGCCAAGGGAGTTTGGGTAGGGATAGAAACAGAAATTTATCTGGGGTAAAAGGTGTGTATCCCCACCAGTCCCCTGGACTTATTTTTAAGTTCCTTGTGAATAAAAGGGATGAATAGAAGAATCTGATGAAACTTTCCTTATCTAGTTGCGAGAGATGCTTACACGTAGGTCCAAGTAAAAACTGTGTCAGATTGCTGGAGAGCAACCAACCTTCCCTATCCTCTCCCCCCGCCACTCTGTATGACGTGGCCCCATTCAGCTTCAAGAGGAATTAGAAGATTGAGAGCATCCTCAAATGGCCCCCGTGGCACAGTTGGGCTGTGGTTATGGCAGGATGGGCAATGGCTGCCATGGGACTTCTAGTGGCTTTGCAGGCAGGTGGGACGCAGTGGGAGCAGAGCAGAGTGCAATGAGACTGACACAGGCAATGAATCTCTTGGGACACTCCCCAGGATAACTTGGAGGTGCACCTGACACCCCTGACTATGCCTCTGAACCGCACTGTGGAAGATGGCATTATTTTATTTCAGGATCCTTTGCACTCACTCAATATTTAACCAATATTCATGGAGCCCTTTTTATCAGTTACACAAGAAAATTCATCTTATTTATTTTATAGCCACTTCTAACTTTTGCCCTAAATATGTATTAAACAAACAGACCAGTCCTCTCTTTCAGCAGACCTGTTGCTATTGTCTGGATCTGCTGAGACAGACACTAAGATGGGATTAGATGTGCAAAGAAAAGGGGGAAACAAGAAAGGCAGGAAGAGCCTTCAGTCTGTGATGCAGGGCTCTTATAGAGATAAAAATGCTTGATCTAGTGTCATCAGCTGGAGTTCTACTAAAAAAGAAAAAAAAAATGGTGAAACATAAAACTGCCTACTACTTCCTCCTCAAAGGCCGTACACAATGCTATTGACTCGATTTGCACATTGTAGTTGCCCTGCAAACCGACAGGGCGTTTTCCCTTTGCTATAAGGGACTGTACCTTCCCAGGCCATTGGGAGGGCCTGCAAAGGACATCCAATGGCAAGTAAGGTAAAACGCATCAGACCTCCCCACCACCGATCTGCTATATATCAATTTTTCTTCAAAATGGGAAAAGCCATGTAGGCAGGAATTCTCACCAGGGGAAGGCCAGCTTGCTATTTCCCATGGGTCTTACTTTGGTGAATTCCGTCTACAGTGTAATCTCAGCCTTGCAGGTGCAGATACAGGTGATCAGTTCCCCCAGTGATCTAGCTTTCAGAGGTGGACTCAGGTTAGCCAAGTTCATATGACTCATACATAAAACTGCTCCCTAATAATACATTTACAATCAAAAATCATTGTCACAGTGACCAGAATACTCGTGTCAGTAGGTCTTGCGTATTACCTCCCTGTAGGAAGACCTGTAGTGGAAAGTAGCCAGGTTTTGACAAGCATATTCATAGGCCAGCACCAAATCAGATGATCGAATCATGCCATCGAATGGCATGAGGCAAAGCCCACCTGTCATACCTCACTCCATTCCAGAGGTGATCTTGCCAACAGGACCAGAAAACTCAAAGTCCACAGGCAAAGGTGCCTTCTCATCGATGGTGCTCTTTTTCTGTTTCTTAGGCCAGCTGACACTTTTCCTCAGATATGTTACTATATGCAGTGAGGTCACATTGTCTGGTTGGGCAGGCCTGGGGGCCACTCTGATCACTAAGGTGGCAATGCGTACTTCTGCTCTGATTTAGTATATTGATTTCAAAATTTAAAACAAGGAGGACTCTTTGATTCAGGTTCTTAGGGGGCACTTTGTCATAATATCACATACTTCCAATAGGTCATCCCCCTGCCTGGAGGTAGACGTATGAGTCCCACTGTCCCCCGAACTCTATTATATTGATTCTATGTGGTTCTGTTTTATTCTTGGGTTTTCTACAAGCTCTACAGAGTCATGGAAAGACCAGTGTCCCTAATATTTCAATGGCTGTTAGAGATTCTCTGCACCCAGATGTAGCTAGAAAAATTCAAAGAATTCTGCTAATTGGATCCACTGCCATTTCACTTGTATCCTTACTGCTGTTGAATAATTATTTTATTCAACTCTTGATGCTTCTCCATAGCATTCTCTTCTGAACAGTTTCCAAACATGTTTAATTTTCCTTTAGCCCTCAAACTAACTTCTCTGCCTTGGAGTCTCAATGGAATATTAAAGGCATCTGAATATGAACTTCCATTCCTAAAATTTCCATCATCTGCTCCTTCTCTTTTTTCTCAAAGGAAGGATTGTCCCTCCTCCTTCCAAACACTAGTCCCATAATATGTGCCTTTAGTCCCATATTTTCTTCATTTTTCCAAAATATTGTTTTATTACTCTTATTCCTTCTCTTACAAGTTTTCCATTACTCCTTCTTCATGGGCTCCTGCTCCTGGTCTTAAAAACAAATGAAGCCCTTCCCCATTAAAAAAAAAAAAGTTTTTTCTTACTCTTTTACCCTCTTGAGTTGGCATCCTATCTCTCTGCCTTATCATTTGTCCCCCAAATTTTAACGTGGCATCGACATGACCTAACTCCATTCCTCACTGCTCTTTTCTTCCTACTCCTTTTTTTTGTCTGGCTGTCATCCCGATTGCTCTCCCAAAACTGCTCTCTGGAGGGGAGGAAGAGGAAGAAAACAGGGAAACCAGCTTCGTGTTGTGTTTAGAAGAAAATCTGTAAGAACCAAAAATTTAATTTTAAAAACAGGTTTTTGAAGAGAAAAGTAAGATAGAAGGGTCAGCTCCATAGACAGTAGCAAGTTAGAAAATACAATTACATAATAAGTCCATGGAGTCCATCACCTTCAGCACAAAATTGGTGTATACATTGTAATTTAGGAGAGTAAATTCCCCATTTACTACAACAAACATAATCTAGCAAAACTTGTATTTATAATAAACATCGTGTCCAAATATAATTTTTACAACAACTGTGCAAAGGAAGATTTGCAGTTATCATAGCTTTGTAGTCAAGGTTTACATTCCATGGGAGATACCTATAAAACTTTTGTGGTTAAGAGCAGAAAATCACAGGAGAGCTTCTTGCCTTTTTCAATAAACAATTCAGTTTTATGAAGACAAGATACAGAGTATGTATAGATTTAACTTAAACAGGAACTTTCCCTCACCTGCCTCATACCTCTTATTTTTTATCCCTGGTGGTAACTGGTATATAAAATTCTCTGACTGGCTTCTTTATTTTTACAACCAAAGATAATTCTAATTTGGAACCTTGATATCTTTAAAGCACTTTTTTTCAACAGTCTTTTTCTGTTCAAATTACTTTTTCTTTATTAGTTGCTACTTGTTATCTTACAAACCAACTCAGGTCTTCTAACTCTTAAAAACACAAAAAACTTATCTCTACCCTGCTCCATCTTGAGTTAGCATCTTATGCCTGCCTTTCCTTACCCAAAATCTTGAAGGTCAAGGCTACACTGTTCATCTCCACCCCAGAGTTTCTTATTAATCATTGTGATCCATGACATGTGGATTTGACAATGATTTAAATAAGATTGAATCAAAGTTTTAGGGGCTTACAGTTTTCTTTTAGGGAGGGATACCATTTAGGGAGGGATACCATTTCTTTCATTTAATAGTTGAGGAAAAATATATTCAAGAACATTGTACATCCTGGTAACAGTCACAGTCTAGTAGTGTGAAGCTTGGATTTGACAGGGCTCCCAGTTGCAAGTGACAGAAATTAAGGCTGGCTGATTTCAGCAGGGAATGAATTGATTGTGTTGTTAGGTAGTTTACAGAACCCTGGGCAAGTTTAGAAACATAGATTTAGGGCTGCATTACTAGGAGGAATCCTTAACCAGTGGTGGATGGGTGAGAACACTTCTGGCAGCTTCGGACATTGCTATTGCTGATACTGCTAAATGGACACTGGTTGTCTCACCAGCACCATTCTCATCACTACCCCCAGAAATTTAATATTTCTATAACTCCTTATGCCATCATAGAGAATTTCCTGTGGTCCCTGATATGAGGCAGGTGTGTCTGCCTGGCAGAACATAGGTCATGGACCTGCACCTAGCTTTAAGGTTTCTTGGGAAGTGAGTTTCTGGAATTTTGCATATCTCTAGTGGGAAATAGATTTTAGCTCCTTTCAAGAATTATCAAAAAAATATAAATCATACCATGTATCTTCTCAGACCACAGTGAAATAAAACTAAAAATCTACTCCAAGAGAAACACTCAATTCTCTACAAAGTTGTGGAAATTAAACAACCTGCTGCTGAATGATTATTGGGTCAATAATGAAATTAAGACAGAAATCAAAAGAGTCCTCAAACTGAACGACAAAGAAGACACAAGCTACCAAAATCCATGAGATTCAGCAAAAGCAGTCCTAAGAGGAAAATTCATAGCATTAAAATGCCTACAACAAAAAGTCAGAGAGACCACAAATTAAAAATCTGATGATATATCTCAGGAAACTAGAAAAGGAAGAACAAACCAAACCCAAAGCCAGCAGAAGAAAAGAAATAACTAAGATTAGATCAGAACTAAATTAAATGGAAAACAAACAAAATACAAAGGATCAATGAAACAAAAAGTTGTTTCTTTGAAAAGATAAACAAAATTGATAGACCTCTTGCTAGAATAACTAGGAATAGAAGAGAAAGGACCCAAGTAAGCTCAATCAGAAATGAAAAAAGAGATATTACAACTGATGTCACAAAAATGCAAAATATCATCTGTGAATACTATGAAAATCTCTACTCATATAAACTCAAAAACAGAGGAAATGGACAAATTCCTGGAAACATACAACCTCCCAAGATGCAATCAGGAAAAAATAGAGCTCCTGAACAGACCAATAATAAGCAAAAAGAATGAAGCAGTGATAAAAAATCTTCCAACAAAAAAAGCCCTGGACCAGATGGATTTACAGCTGAATTTTACCAGAACTACAAAGAACAGCTAGTACCCATACTGAAGAAATTATTTCATAACATCAAGAAGGAGGGAACCCTCTCCAACTCATTCTATGAAGTCAGTATCGCCTTGATACCAAAGTCAGGAAATGACACAACAACAACAACAACAACAACGACAAAAAAGAAAACTACAGACCAATATCCCTTATAAATATAGATGTAAAAGTCCTCAATAAAATGCTAGGAAACCAAATTCAACAGCACATAAGAAAATAATTAATGGAAGAGTGGTTTAACATATGTAAATCAACAAATATGATTCACCACATCATCAACTTAATAGATGCAGAAAAAGCATACGACAAAATCCAGCACCCTTTAGTGATAAAAACCCACAATAAATTTGACATAGAAGGAACAGTACTCAAAATTATAAAAGCCATAGATGACAAACCCACAGCCAACATCATACTGTATGGGGAAAAGTTGAAAGCATTCCCACTGAGAACTGGAACAAGACAAGGGTGCCCACTGTTACCACTTCTATTCAACATGGTGCTGGAAGTCCTAGCCAGAGCAATCAGACAAGAGAAAGAAAGAAATGTTATCCAAATTGAGAAAGAGGAGATCAAACTATTGCTTTTTGCTGATGATAGGATCTTATATCTAGAGAACCCCAAAGACTCCACCAAGAGACTACTGGAATTGATAAGTAAATTCAGCAAAGTCTCAGGTTACAAACTCAATGTACACAAATTTGTATCATTCCTATACACCAATAACAGTCAAACTGAGAGTCAAATCAGAGACTTAATACCAGTCATAATATCTTTCCCTTTAAAGCAAAAATGTTTCTGCTCATAAATTCAGCATTTGTACTGGATCCATACAATAGATAGCCAGTACCATAAGGCAAGAATAAGAAATAAACATCATAATCATAAGAAGGAAGAAGTAGTACTATCTTTATTCACAGATGACACACTGATGTACATGGGAAATCCAATGTGAACTACAAAAATTTTAAATCTCCACAACTAAAAATCAAATTTATCAAGTTCAAGGGATACAAAGTCAATATACAAAAACCATTTACACCTCTTTACTAGTAACAAACAACTGGAATATTAAAACAAATATTATTTTTAAACCTAGGAATAGTTAGTGAAATTTGTGCAAGACCTATATATTGTAAACTATAATACATTGCTGATAGAACTTTTAAAAGATATGTGGAAAGATATATGATTGGCAACTTAATATTGGATTGGAAAATTCAATATTGTTAAGATGCTAATTCTCTTAAAATTGATATCTTGACTGAATGTCATTTCAGTCAAAATCCCAACAGGTGTTTTGGAGAAATTGACAAGATGATTCTAAATTTATATGGAAATGTAAAGACTCATAATAACCCTTGAAAAGGAGGAACAAAATGGAAGGATTCACACCATCAGATTTCAAGACTTACTAAAAGATATAGTAATTAAGACAGTATAGTTGGTGTAAGGAAAGACAAATAAATTAATGACACAGAGAAGAGAATCTGGAACATAACTACACATATAAAATTCATTAATTTTTTTAAACAGTGCCAAATCAATTCAATGAGGAAAGGAAAGTCTATTCAATAAATGATGCTGGAATAACTGGACATCTATATGGAATAAAATGAACTTTGACTTTTACCTTGTACAATGCATGAAAATTAATTCAAATGTGAAAACTAAAACTGTAAAGCTTCCTAAAGGAAACATAAGAAAATAATTTTATAATCTTGTGGTAGAGAAATATTTCTTAAGACACATAAAGCACTAATCATAAAAAATAAATAAATAGGACTTTATCAACATTAAAAGCTTGGCTGAGTGCAATGGCTCATACCTATAATCCTAGTACTTTGGGGAGCTGAGGCAGGAGAATTGCTTGAAGCCAGGAGTTCTAGTCTAGCCTGAGGAAGAGCGAGACCCTGTCTCTACAAAAAATTGAAAAATTAGCCGACTGTGGTGATGTGTGCCAATAGTCTCGGCTGCTTGAGTCCAAGAGTTTGAGGTTGCAGTGAGCCGGGATGACTGAGTATATTTACTGGAAAGGGATACAAGGAAACCTTTTGAGGTGACTGCATTCTAGCCTGGGCAACAGAGCAAGACCCTGTCTCCACAAAAAAAAAAAAAAAAAAAAAAAAAAAAAAAAAAAAAAAAAAAAAAAAAAAAAGAAGAAGAAAGAAAGAAAGAAAGAAAAGAAAAGAAAAGAAAAGAAAAAAGCTTATGTTCATTGAAAGACACCATTAAGAAAGTGAAAAGCCAAGCCAGTCTGGGAGAAAATATTCATAAACATCTACCTGATAAAGGCTGATATTCCAGATGTAAAAGAACTCCTACAAATCAAATTTTAAAGACAATCTAAATTAAAAGTGAGCAGATACCTGAACATACATCTCATAAAAATATATATGAATGACTAATAGCATATGAGAAGATTCTCAGCATCTTTAATTTGCTCAGCAAATTAAAACTATGAGATACCAGAATGATCAAAGCTAAAAGACTACTGTTGTGGATGTGGAGAAATTGGAACTATCACACATTGCTAGTGGGAGTGTAAAATAATGTGACCACTTTGGAAAACTGTTTCTCACTCTTGGGTAAAGTTAAACACAGATCTATCCTGTGACCAAGTATTTCCATTCCTAACTGTATTGCCAAAAGAAAGGAAGGTATCTGTCCTACAAAAAGATGCATAACTCTTATGAATGTTCCTAACAGTTTTATTTATAAGAGCCCCAAACTGGAAAAAACCCAAATGTCCATCCTCATTAAAATGGAAAAAGTGTAGCATACTACTCAGCAATAAAAAAGAAATAACTACTGACACATACTACAACATGAATAAAACACAAAAACATGATTTTGAGCTAAAGAAGCTAGATAAAATAATATCATATGATTTCATTTATACGAATTTTAAAAACAGCAAAATTATTCTATGGTTATGGAAATCAGAACAGAGTATGGGTATATTTACTGGAAAGGAACACCAGGAAACCTTTTGAGGTGACTGAAATATTCTTAATCTTGATCAGACACAGGTCAAAATTCATTGAGCTGTACACTAAATTTACAACTATGCATATAATTAAATCTCAATCATGTGCTCTTCAAATTAAAAGATCAAAATAAGAAAAACTCATAAAAGTCCTATTATGATTGTTTTAAAAACAAGCTTTATTGAGGTATAAGTGAAAAATAAAAATTGTATATATTTATGGTGTGAAGCTTGATGTTTTTAATTGTTTTTTTACATTTGAAAATGTCTGGCTATTACTCAATGTTTTGCCTAGTTCTACAATTCTTGAGATGCACTGTCATTTCTCTCAGAATTTTGTAGACGTCTTCACATTATTTTCTGGCATTACTGTTGTGGAAAAAATTGAAGTGAATTTCATATTTCCCCTCCTTCAGGTGATTGTTTTTTTTTCTTGTCTACATATCTGAGAATTATATTTTTTATCCCTGAAATTCATTATCTTAGCAGTATAAGTGGTGTCCATTAATTTTTTTAACATAGAGTAGGATGTCCTGCAAGTTGAATTATTTTTTTCATTCTAGTAAAATTTGCTTGTGTTAAACCATTTATTACTTTTTAAAATCCCACTCATTTAATTCCTTCAGGAACACTAATTATTAATTTTGTTCTATGTATCAATTAATTTCTCTTTGATTGCATTTATCTCCTTTGTGGTTTCTTATTTTAGGTGAGTCCAGTCTATGTCTTATAGTCTCAAATTTAATCATAGATTTTTAATGATGATGTTTTCTGCCTCAATTTGCTTTCTTGGTTTGTAACTTTCCCATTTATTTTATTCTACTGTTTAATCATCTTGACTAGGGGCCCTTGTTTTACTGTATTTATCTCCTTACTAATTTATCTTCTTACTGTAGTTTGAGCACTTGTAAAGAATTTCCTTCTGATTTTCAGTTGTGCATCTAAGTTCGTCTCTTTACCTTGTGCATTCGAGAAGGGTGTGTGTGTGTGTGTGTGTGTGTGTGTGGTTGCCAGTGTTCTAATTTTTGTCTTGCTCAACTGTCCTCTTGGTCTAGACCTGTTATTTGCCCTAATGTAGGGCAAATAGGTATCTTCTTTCTCCCTTCCCATTTGAGACCTGTTTGTTTTCCTGATAAACCACAATTTTAGAGCTTGATTTTTCATGTTCTTTCTACTTATTCTATAGTCTGAGGGCATGGCAGGACAGGATAGAACCCATCTGAGATATTGTGCAGACTTGGTTAGAGTACCAGGGCTCAGCAGTCATTTCTGATGTTTGTTAATTGTTTATTCAATGAGTGAGGGCTTTCTTCACTGAGTTAAGGGATTGAATTGTAGTCCCACAGGAGGATACCCTCAAACTTGGAATCTATTCTTCAATTTCATGTTCAGTCTGGGAGGCTTCAATGTCATTAGAGAAGACATAAACCATTGTTCATTTCCACTGTGCTCTGACACTTTTTGTGACTTCCCGTTTGGAGAATTAGCTTCCCAATAAAATCTCTCTCTCAATTTTGGGATGTTAATAAGATGTCCCTGGATTTACCTGAGGCTATCTGTGTGGCTCCTGGGGATGGAGGTAGAGTTAGAAGCCATGCCATGGTGAGCTGTGCTACTCCACTGCGGAATTTTCTGTCTCTGTCATCAGCCGATACTTTTTTGAAGTTTATGGCATGCGGCTATTCCCTTCTTTCATTTGGTTGCTGCTGTGAAATTTGGGGGGCATTTTTTAAATGTATGAGTTTGTAGATTTCAAGATGTGACCTGGAATAGGGAGATTCTTCTGTCGTGGCTCCACTCTGCTCGGGCAACCTGAAGCCCTCCTCCTCTTTCCTCTCTCGGCTTCCTTGGAAGTTGTTTTCCTGCCTCCCCCAACACCCCCTCCCCAGTGCCCTTTCTCAGTGTGTCTCAGTCTCTTTTCTGGATTCTTTGCCTGTACCCATTAAATAAGACAGTTTCAAAGGTCATTTTGCACCCCTCTTTCCCATCCCTTTATTTAAATTTTCCTCCTATCTATTTTCTCGATATACTCATTTATAACCTCCTGATTCACTCCTAGGCCTCATTAATAATGTTTAAGCAGATATCTTCCAAATTTCTACTTATGCCCTGTGCTGTCTTCTATGAGCTAGTCTCATTTTTGACTCTCTGCCGGATGTCACACTGTATGACAATCCTACAACAAACTTAAACTTAAGATACCCAAAAGCAAGCCTATGGTGATTCATTCCAAACAAATGCTTCCTCTCATCTTCTGTCTCCTCTCACTCTTTGAGGCACAAAAGCCTGGAGTACTCTTTGATTCTTTCCTTTCTTGGCCCCTTCTAAACAATTAGTTAATGAATTCTTTCAAGTAGATTTTTTTCTCTTCTTTGTTTCCACTGGCATTACCCTAAAAAAAAAAAAATGTGTATTTTTCTCACTTGAACTTTGTAATAGACCCTTAACTGGTCTCCCTCCTTTAATTTCTTCTTCCTCTAACAAATGCTCCTCACAGTGCCTCAAATATCTTGCTCCAAAACCTTCCACAGGGACCTGACACCTTTTAGAGAAACTCAATTTATAATATAAAGCTTATTTTCTACTGCGCCCCTTTGCAGGCCCAAAATTTTACCCATGGCAGATTGCTAAGCATGCCCTGCTCTTTCCAGTGTTGAAACTCTTCATGGAATGCCCTTCCTTCCTGTCTTAATCTCTCAAAATTTTATCAGTTTTTCAAAATCCAAATCAAATTTTACTTCCTCCATGAACTCTTCCTAATCAACTAACTTGGAAGTCATTTGTCCCATCCCTACTCTGACCTGTCATTCCATATCACACATCATATCATTCTTCGATCATCGAGTACATGTCTTAGCTTGCCCCAAGATTGTCAATTTCATATGTAGAGCAAGGTTATGTGAAGTTGTAGCACCTAAGGAAAGTTGAGATATAGTAAACTTGGGCTTAATATCATTAAGACCTGAATTCAAGCTCAATTTTACCACTGTGGGTGGTTGGGTTAGTCATTTACCCTCTTTAAAATTTACCTTTTATCATGTTCAAGGAGATTGTTGTAAATGATAAATGAAATAACATATATGAAAGTGCTTTATAAATATAGCTTTGTGTATACTCACACACATATGCATGTTGTCTTCGTCCATCATGTGTGTTGCCATAAAGGAATACCTGAGGCTGGGTAATTTACAAAGGAAAAAAGTTTACTTGGCTTACGTTTCTACAGGCTGTACAGGAAGCATGGCACCAGCATCTGCTTGGCTTCTGGTGACGGCTTCAGGCTGCTTCCACTCGTGGTGGAAGGCGAAGGGGAGCTGGCATGTGCAGACATCACATGGGAGAGAGGAAGCCGGGGGTGGGGGGAGGTGCCAAGTTCTTTTGGGCAACCAGCTCTCCTGGGAACTAACAGAGCGAGAACTCACCTCCCACCCCAGGGAGGGCATTAATCTACTCATGAAGAATCCGCCCCCATGACCCAAACACCTCCTGTTAGGTCCCACTTCCAACAGTAGGGGTCAAATTTCAACATGAGATCTGGAGGGGTCAAATATCCAAACCATAGCACATGTAGATAGATGATAGATAGATAAATGAAATGTAGATTAAGGTATTGTTCATTTATTCAAATTTCCCACACAATCAAGCCTGATAGTTTACTCATGGGATGTCATTAAATGTGTATATATCTAGCTGCAATTATGCCTGCCTGCAGAACACCAAGGACATGCTAATGGGGAAGAGTAAACATGGAAGAAGCTGATAGTCTGTGTGGTTATGCCAGCAACTCACCAAGCCAGAGAACTGCTTAAGTGCATCATCTAAGATTTCATGGCTGGTGCAGAGGGCCTGCATAAATGGAGGCAAATAGGTTAGGTGGTTTGTTCCAGTCCCTTCTGGCCCTTGACGTACAGTCTTTCACAGAATAACACATAATAGATGTCATATGTCAAAGTGAAATATTTGTTTATCAGTAGCTATTCTATGTACATGTATGTATATACATTTCAGATGTGAGGTTATGCTAAATATATTTCATGTAAATGTATACATTTGTCTCCTTAAATATTTCCTTATATAGTCTTTGTTGCCATGCATTCAATCACCATTGTTGCTGTTTTCGAAACTCCCAATTTTCCAGTAGTGCTCAACTTGTAATCAAAGGCACCAAGCTGGTATATACACATCAACGTTGGATCGAGAGTGACAAAACAATGACATGAGAATGGTCATTAAGTAATTCCCTTAATAGTTCAAGTCATCTGGACCAAATCCTGCATACGTTCAGATTTTCCATGCCAGCTTCTCCTGCTTTTCTTCCAGAGCCACGTGTTCAATGGTTTCAAACTATTTTAATTTCAGAGGTTTTTTAAAAAATCATGTTTTGTAGAAAACTGTCATTTCAGAAGGGATCCTGATAAAAGCCAAATATGTATTCTGAGACTCTGTGATGTGATAAATTTGAGACCATGTTTGCAATGCCTGACTGAATGTTCGCGTTTATTTCACACCTGAATTGGGCAACAATGTGTGTGGAATTCCTTGTCCCAGGCTGAGCCTAAGTTAGATTCCTAATTCAAAGACCTTCAACAGTGGCTCTAGCAGCACATTTGCAGGAGCCTGTGCACATGAGGAGTGGGGACCCTTTTTTGGAAAGAATTTCTTCTAAGGGGAGAATGAGGCAGGACAAACATGGCCATTGAAAAGCCTGGTCCTTTCAGGGGTGGTGGCTATTTGCTAGTACCACCACGAAATCATGTGTAAAGCCTGGGAGAAGAGTGTCAAAACTCTGGGAGACACGGGGAAAAGACACCTTGTGTGGAGAGGGCAACATTCCCCACCTCACCAGAGCAGAAACCCTGCCACCTCCAAAACCTCAGCACACCAGCATCAGTAGGGACGGAAGTACCTGGAGGAAGTGGTAGCAACACGCAGTGGTGGGAGCGACCTTAGCAGGGGTGCAAGTGCTGGTGCCTGTGGAGGGGGTGGAGGCAGCTAAACTCAGCAGACACCAGTGTCTGTGACACTGAGGACGTGTCATTGGACACTCAAGATGGTGGCAAAGTACCTTCATACAGCTTAGCAGCCTTGACAGGGATACCAACAGCGGCCTCAGAGCAGTAGAAAAGGAGAAAAAAAATGTTTAGAAATAGATATTCCTTTGAAAAGTGTTCATGATCTATATGTTTGTGAAAGTTTACTCAGGGACAGGGAGAAGGGAAGACCATTAGTATTCTTTGAAGAAGTTTATCAAATGTTTAACAATTTCTGTGTTAGTCATTCCTTTCAAAAAAGTACTTGTTGAAAGTATTAAGTCTCAAATAAGACACAACCTGAATCCATTTAGGTGATTTTTCATTTAATGCATCACAAACACTTTGAGTGTTTTCAAAGAAAGTACTAATTGCACCTGACAAATCAAGTACTTGACTTTCAATTTCATCACAAGTAAAAACAGATTTTCTTCGCTAAATTGCTATTAAAGACATCTTAAATAACTGCAAATTTTAAAGAAAAAATTCTTTTTTTTTTTTTTTTTTGAGACAGAGTCTCACTCTGTTGCCCAGGCTAGAGTGAGTGCCGTGGCGTCAGCCTAGCTCACAGCAACCTCAAACTCCTGGGCTCAAGCGATCCTCCTGTCTCAGCCTCCCGAGTAGCTGGGACTACAGGCATGCACCACCATGCCCGGCTAATTTTTTCTGTATATATTTTTAGCTGTCCATATAATTTCTTTCTATTTTTAGTAGAGATGGGGTCTCGCTCTTGCTCAGGCTGGTCTCGAACTCCTGAGCTCAAACGATCCGCCCACCTCGGCCTCCCAGAGAGCTAGGATTACAGGCGTGAGCCACCGCGCCCGGCCAAGAAAAAATTCTTACTGTTGTTATAGATGATCAGGTCATGGGGCTGAGAGTGTCCTAGCAGAGTTGAGGAGAGACAGCACCATTTATGATGACAATGTGAGGGAAAGTGAAAAGAAAGGGTACAAATTTTAGAAAAATGGAGAAATGACAAAGATGCGGGTTACTGAATAGAGTTCTTAAAGACCTCAATTAGCTAGGCTTAGTCTTCTAACCCAAGAGGTGCTGCTTATCTGAGTTACTAGGACTTTACGACAGCCTGTATTCCCCAGCTCCGACATTAATCACCAACTCTAATCTCTAAGAACTGGTGAAAACCCTTAACGACTGCATTCTGGTCCTTCTGACAGAGGATAGAAACAGGTCACGTGAATGAAATGCGGTGGGAGTTAGGACTGAGAGATGCAGAGAACTCAGGAAAGCACAGAGGAAGGGCATTATTCCAACTTGCAGTTCAGGGAAAGCTATCTGAGATAAAGCTTGAAACTTACAGGGTAAGTGACATTTACTCAGGCAAATGGAGGTGGGAATGGTATCCTCACTGTCAGAACCAATGAGAGCAAAGGCACAGAAGCATGGAATCATTTGGTGAGAGAGTGTGCGTGCGTGCGTGCGTGCGCGTGTGTACACACATGTTGAAAGTAGGGGAGAAGGTAGTACGGAAGGGCAGCGCTAAACACTGTGAGCTCAAGATAAAAGAGGGCAGAATACCAGAGAAAACTGATGCCACTGATGCTAAAAACAGATGCTGAAAGACTAATGAAGAGGAGAAAAACTGCATATTTGTGTTGACTGCATAATGTCAATTAAAGTCATGCAAATGACCGACTTTCTATTTTTGTTCACTTTTTCATGCTGCTCAATAAGATGTATGTGTATATAATATATATTGATGTGAATTTCGTACTATCAAATTTAGTGATAATCACTAGATTTGTTGAGTCTATATGTAATCACATATTTATGATTAATTTGATGATATATAATACTGTATCTTTTATATATTACATATATACACACACATATATAATCACTAATATGTCAAATTAACTTTATAGTAAGTTTCATTGGAATGCAGCAATACGCACCCTATTTGCAGGCCAGGATTATTTATTTTAATCATTCAAGTAGCATTATTGCCTACTTCGGTGTCATGATTATTTTCTCACAGTTTAAACGCTTACACAGACTATTACACGTGTATAATGCCTTTGGCTTTGCATGATTAATACTTCCTCAGAATCATTTGATTTTTGTGTCTTTTATTCCTTTTTGGTGAGCAGAGGCAGCCCGCTGTCGAGAAACAGGAAGGCCTGGTTCTCACATAGGCTCTGTCCTAACTAGCTGTGGAGCCTTGGAACAGTCTGTGCCTTTGTTTTCTCATTTCACAAAGGTGGACTTAATGCTCCCTGGGTGCCCTTCAAAGGTGGCACAATATGGTGGCAAGATGATGGGACCAGGACCCAGGACTCCCAGCTGGTGGCTCTGACTCTCCCCAGGGTGCCAGTTGAGGAACAGGTTGGGACTTAGTTCTGTCAATGGGGATAATGATACCCAAGCAGCAGGGGGACACCTGCTCTACTTGTTCCGTCAGGATGTCATGAGGATTGAAGGAGGTTGTGCACGGAAACTTTTGTTAGAAAGTAAAACACTTTGCAATATGAGCAATACTAGTGCAGCCCAGCAAGCAAGATCTGTTACCAAGGGCCACAGGGGTCAAGTGACTTGCCAGAGAGTCTTACTTTTTCTAGGTCCCTGCTGTTCTTTTAGATGAATGTTTTAGTGTTAAGATATATTAATATGTATATAAAATTACAATAATAATATTTAATAGAGTATTATTCATTCTATAAACTTACCAGCATAGCATCATGTTCAATATCAGTCCAGGAGTCAAAAATGCCCTCAACTATATCAGTTGAAGTAGCGTTTACCAAAAGGACAAAGCAAAACCATATTTGCTTTCGGTAGCAACATGGCAGAGCTTTAGTGTAGTCTTTTGTGGTAGGGGCTACCAAAATAAATATATGAACAAATAAATAAAACGGCACTTCCCGAACAGTGGTCACCTATTTACCCTTGAACCATAGGAGTTGGGAGAGGTGAGACTGAATCAGGAAATTAAATTAAAAAATAAATAATGGCAGACCCTGATCCTGTCATCATTTCTCACCAGAACCAATAAGACTTTGAAAGGAGGACTCTGTGGAATTCATTTTAAGTCTTGGGGAAACAATATACAACTTAAATATCCGCACATAAAAATGTTGAGGGTGGATGGGTGGGTCAGGAGGTGTCAGACGTCCCTGGGATCACAACCTCGCTCTCCGGACCTTTCCCTATTAAACACAATTATATGTGGTCAGCCCTGATGGTGACAACACTGTGATTGGCAGTTCCTGGAACTGCCTATTTGTGGGAGATTTTTTCTTATGAATGTAGCAAACCAAGCTTGTCAGTATTTTTCAAAATTTATTTAGCTAGCAGAAGAAATTATATTGTGTATGAGTTAGACTATTAGTTTAGAGAGTTTCACATTAAAAGCTCTCTTTTTTTAAGCAAAAGGACAAGCCCCAGAGAGGTGAAGGGACTCACTGGACCACCCCACCAATTGGGAGCAGAGTAGAAAACTGAAATGCTAAGTCCAGCTGGTGGTTTCTCTCTCTCTTTCCACAAATATTTATTCAGCGTCTGTATTATCAGAGGCACTTCACTAATCCTATAGAAATACAAAGCTAAAAATAAGGCTCTTCAGGAAGCCTCCAATAGAGACAAGCATATGAGTAAACTACCCAAGGCAGGGTGAGATAAGTTCACTCTCAGTGACCCAAACAACCTACTGTGGAGCCTAAAAGAAAGACCACTGGCCAGTGAAGCTCCGTGGGAGAGAAGGCATTTGAGAAGCACCTGGAAAAGATGGCAGAATTCTGAAAGACAAATAGGGCTAGGTGGAAATTGATCAAAAGCATAGAAGTGTGAAAACAACATGTCTTTCCAGCTTGCCCAGAGAATGGTGGCACTGGGAGAGATGGGCTGGAAGAGCAGGCTGGGGCCCGGTTGTGCATGGATTTGTGCCATGGAGTGTGCATTCCCCTTGTTAGGGCCACTGAAGACTTCATCTAAGGATTAAAATGATGGCCGGATTTTATGACTGAAAGGGGGAGGCTGGGAGTTGGGTGAGCAGGATGAAGTCTGAGCAGAGATAATGGGGGATGAGCTGGGGCACTGGTAATTCCTGAACCCAAACTGAAAGGAAGGGAACGATTTAAAAATTATTGTGGAGATAAAATCAGCAGGACATAGCATCTTAGTTAGATGAATAGTTAGAGGAAGAAGAGGTGGGTTTCAGCATCAGTGATTACAAAACAATCCCACATAGAAGGATTATAATGACATGTTGTGAATGCCTTTGGAAAATGTTGCAAGAAGAGGGTTCCTGAGCACCAGGCCCAAGCCAGGGGAGTGAATTGCAGGAATTTGTACTGATATGGTTTTCTCCTGTGAGACTCAGTGGCTCTTGGAAGGGAAATGGAGAATGGAGAGCCTGGGGTTCCCCAGAGTCAGGAATTTACATAAGACTGTGGAAGAGGCTAGAGAGCGGGGCAGGGCCTTGCTGAAATAAGTTCCTTGGAGGTCATGCTGGATAGGGCAGAAATGAAATTGGAGGTGCTAAAGGATAAGAATAATAGCGGAGGGAGCGGCTGAGGTCAGGAGGTTAGGCCCAGCAGGAATCATGGAATAAGAAAGATGGCACATAAAGGCCTGGTGGTCTGGGAGGAGAACTCCAGGCTTGGAGATCTTGGTGGTGGAGATGTTCTGAGTGATGAAAAGAACCCGTGTGGCACTGGGCTGTGCTGACCCGTGCAGGACTGGAATTGTGGCTGTCAAGGAACTGTGAGGCTGTCAATGGTGAGTTGAAAAGAAAGCCTCCCCTCGAACTATTAGAAAGTTTGTGGAAGGCATGTATGGAGTTCGTGTGTGTGTGTGTGTGTGTGTGTGTTGGGAAGAGAATTGGGTGGGCTGTATTTATATCGTCTCACATTTTTATTGCTGCCTCCTTAATTATTTACGAATCGGGCTGACTTGGAGCTTACTCTTATTTTATACAACCCATATGTTTTCTCATGTCTTTGAAATATGCCGGATGTAATGTCTTTCTCTTTTATTTTTCTCTGCTAATCCTGTTCCTGGGGAAGTATCTACTGCAATGTGTTCCGCCAGCTTATATTTTTCTGAAATTAATCTTTGCTATCTCTCCAAGGGTAATCTAAATACCTCAAGCCTGGCCCAAAATTTCCAATACAAAGTTTATTCCTCTGGCCGAAACAGCAAAGCAGGACAAGGAAGATAAGTAAGAGAGGCTTCACGTAGGAGGGGGCGAGGGAGAAGGCAGTAAATAGATTTTAAACCATGGTGGATGCTGCTGTTTCTGACTTCGGAATCTGGAAATTCTATCAAACCTAGGGATGGTTGGTTTTTGTTTGGTTGTGTTAGCAGTCAAAATGGCAATAAATCTAGTTTTGGAGATCTTAATTGGCTTTGTGATTCTAGGATTAGTCAACAGTTCGAACCAAAAACGGTTCAAACTGCTCTGCTCCACCTCATGTGTGGATTTTATTTATAGCCAGAGAAAAGGAAGTGACGTACAGAAAACGGAAATGAGGCACAGAGGCGGCTGGATTGGTTACCATTGGCTACCGCTCGGGCGTCCGTCTCACTTGAACATGACTTGAATTGTTGGCTGCCTGTGATTGGCTGAGATTCAGCTTCTGTTACAAAAGCATACTCTTAAATTCGGGTTTCAGTCAGTTTATGTACTAAGTTAGGATGCAGTTTGCTATGTAAGGAGAAAACCTTTAGGCCAAACCTAAAATAGTTATGGAGGCAGCGTTAGGCCAAACCTAACACAGTTTGACGGCTGGGGTTTTTTCCTCTCTCGAATGGTTGTGTGAGGTAAAGACAGGGAGTAAAAGCAGAATTTTGTCTGGACAAGGATGTGAATTCAGAGGGGAAAAAGAAAAATGAAAACAGACTTTATGTTTTGCTTTGGGTTTGCAATGCTGAAGTTCTACATTTCACTGTAGTTGGACTAGGACCTTCTCTACTGTCCATGTATGTGTGCTCTATGTAGAAAAGATAAGGAACTCCCTAAGCTTTAAAATCCCTCCTGAGATGGTATCAGACCCTCTAAAGTAGTGATCCCCTCCTCCACCTTGTGTTTCCCAGTTAGCAGTCAGTGGTAGACAAGAGTCAGGAAACCCCAAGAAGGTAAATTAGGCCAATAAACCCATTTATAAAAGAAAGTTTGCCCCATTTTGTTCAACTTCTAAGTTCTATCCCATTCTAAATCCATTGGGAAGATTTAATTTTGAAAGGGAAATTAGAATGGCAGTTTGGTCTTTCTCTCTTTTCTCCAAGCTTTGTGCTGGTAGAACCAGAACGGTGAAGCTGATTTTTTGCAATTGACACCAAAAGATTCCCTCCAGGGGGTGGCAAAAGCATTATTGCCAGAAAGCTGGCCAGGTGCAGCTCCCATGTCCTCAGTGAGTCACCTCTTGAAAGCCAAGAGACAAATTAATGAGAGATAGAAGTGGGTTCTAATGAAGAGACTTCGGCAGGAGGAAAAGAGTCAAAATCTGGGCCTTGGAACTTCTTATTTTGAGCTTGTACTGTGGCTTTAGTAACTAAAATCTTAACAATGAATGCAAATAAAGAACATCAATTTTGTTCTTGTTCTTGTAGCATTCTTCTGCAACTTTTAATGGGAAGAAGAGCATGGGGGAGGGACTAACAAATAGCTTCTAAAACATGCAATAGTGCCACAACTTAAACCTCATTGTTTAAATTCTTTAAGACAATTTTCCCCTTACGGAATCCAGGATTAGGTGAGGAATTTTTTTTTTTTTTTTTTTTTTTTTTTTTTTTTGGTGCTTCATGCTAATGAAAAATATCTTTCTATTTATCTTTCATAAAACCATGTTTCATCACTTATAAATGGGATTTGCTTTGGTCAGATGAATTTGTACAATTTGGTTAACCTTTGAAAGGTGGAGAAAAAGAAACTTAAAAAAAAGAAGGGAAGAAAACTTGTACTTATACACACACACACACACACACACACACAACTTTTCTTTCACCTGGAGACCACCAAGATTGTATGGATGGTGGAGAGCTGGTCTGGTTTTTGTTTGGATTGGGTATTTTTTATTTTTAATATTTGTCTTCTGAGTCAGAAGTGGTTATCTCTTAAAAGAAAAATTTGATGGTTTGAAAGCTGGGTGTTTGTGCTTTCCCCTCTGAAATGTTAACATTTCAGTAGCCTTCAATGTGCTTCAAAGTTAGCACCCCACCAAGATAAATTAGTGACCTGCCCCCCACCCCACCCTAACCCCCATGCACTGCTACAATTGCTTCCCTGGGGAGGGCTGGGAGCCCCCTCTGGCCTCAAATGGGCAAGTCTGTAGGAGACCAGGTCAATCTGGGTGGCAAGCATGCTTTGCCAGGACAATGGTGGCTTTTCATGAAGATTTAGTAATCTCAAGAATGCAGCAGGCTGTCCTTGAGAGCAACCTGCTTCTGTTGATGTGTTTATGTGGTTTCCGGAGGTGGAGGGGACAGGGGGAAGGGGCGGGAGTGGGGAGTGATATGTGGATCGCCTGGAAATTTACAAGTCAGTTTGAACCTGATTTATTGAGACTTTATGAAAAGTTAAAAAAAAGTCACCTACCCAGTTTCCTGACACATTAGGTTAAAGATTGATGAAAACAGGCTTTTCTGTTTCAAATATTGACCGTGATTACTGAAAGACCCTATTGCTATCACAGCACATGTTTCATGGTAGTTTTAAGCATCTTTTTGTAAAATTCTAATCTCTCTCTCCCTTTTGGTTTATCTGTCTGCTGAATTAGACACCCTGCTTAGTACATTAGTATATTTTGTGGTTCTGGATGTTGGTGACTTACATTGTCTATTTCAGCAGTGGTGTCAATGGGGCCAAGATTGGTATCCATTAACTTGCTTTGTGCACCACCATAGGAGGTGGGGGATGGCCAGATACCACCTTGCCAGTGTGTGCTACTGGGGAGAGAGTATGAGTGGTTCTATGCACGTCCATCCACACTGCCTGAAATACAGTTCATATCAGATAACCTCCCAGGAGTGTCTTTGGGGCACCAGCTCTATACAGGGGTGGCAACCTTTGTCTCTGCAATTCTAGAACAGAACAAATCAGCCTGCCCACTGGCCCAAGCCTGCAGGGGAGAACTCTCTCTACAGGAGGCTGCAGGCACTGCCATCCCAGGGCCTTGTGGTGTGAAGACTAAGGTATTTGTAGTGGAGTCAGCAGAGCTGGGTTCAACAAATTTCAATTCAGTTAATCACTTATCCTCTCTGAGCCTCAATTTTCTTGTCTGTAAAAATGGAGAGGTTTATACCTCCTAAAGGACTGTTTTAAGCTTTAAGTGAGATAGCAAAGTGATTCTCCTAGCATAGCGCCTGGCAAAAAGTAGGCGCCAGATAAATGTTAGTGAGATCATATCGAACAAGCACAACTTGTGACATATTCCAGACACAACTTTATTTTTACTTCCTGTGATGCCTTTAAACATTTTTAGGGAGTGGTGCTGGCAATGTTCCCCTGACTCAGATGAAAAATCAGGCAAACCCTTGATTTTTTTGCTTATTCCCAGGAAAGTGAGACCTGAGTCCCTTTAAGTCACCTAGTCTTGAATCAGAAGACAGAATACCTGCAGTGGTGATAATATTCTCCACTTGATCCAGCAGGCAATCTCCCTTCTCCCCTCCATGCCCCTGGTGCTCCCGTGGCCATCCTGGCCTCTGCTCTCTCCTTTCCCCACCCACCCATGGCTTGTTCTGTTCCTCTGCCAGGGTGGTGGAGATAGGGTGGGTGGTGCTCCTAATCAGGCTCATGGGGCCTTGGCCAAAGAATGGCCAGGCACATTGAAAGCAGGGTAAGTATGAAAATGAGGTTTATTGAGGAGAGAAAGACAGGATTCTAGAGCAAGAGCAAGATACAGGTTTACAGAGTGAAAGCAAGACACATTCACCACAGACGACCAACAGACCCCTTGTCTCAGCAAAAAAAAGGCCTTGGTTATGGTCTGGGCCTTGTTTTATAGTGTGTAGATAGGGACCTCCCCATGGTTCAGACATCACCATGGAACCACTTTGACTTGACAGTTGGGAGTTATATGACCTGACTCTTAACTGCGCATGTGGATCTCCCATCAGCCTCTCTGAAAGCTGGTTGTTCCAGGTCACTTTCCAGACTCTATTGTACCTGTGCTGCTTGGCCCATGGGCTAGAGAGTCCTGTACATTCTTTTGTAGTTCAGTTGGTGCACTAAGTTCTGATTGGAAGATTTGTGGAGTGTTCATTCCTCTTCTAGGTGTGGCAGTCACCGGCCTTGGCCCCAGGAGGGGCTGGAGGTCCCTAGTGTCTACCTAACAGGGTCACATCTGGCCTCCGTTGTGTGGTGCCACCACCTTGCTTCCTCAAGTCTCTTCCTAGGCTCCCTCTCCCCGGTGGCCCTTGGCCCCTCCCACTCTGTGGGAGGGCTCTGTGATGGGGGTCCAAGAAAAACCCAAGCCAGGTGGTCCCCCACTCCTTCAGAAGGCAGAGGGAAGAGAGTTCAGAGCAAGGATTTTCACGAAGATTTCCTCATAATACTCTCTTCTTTCCACTCTCTGATCTCTGTTTTATGCGCCAGGTTCTCAGAGCCATTCATTCCTCTGTGTGTGTGTGTGTGTGTGTGTGTTTATATGTGTGTGTGTGTGTGAGAGAGAGAGAGAGAGAGAGAGAGAGATGGGGGAAGAATCTGTCTCACGTCTGCCTTGTCATCCTGATATTTATCATATTGACACCTCAGTCTAAATTGAGACAGGAAACTTCCCCCTTCCCACATACACACACTGGTGGTAATTTACCATGAGGGAAACTGTAATTGATGGCAAAGGCGTAGCAGTATGGGGCTTTAGCAATGATTAGAAGGCAGTGTCCCTAGTGTAGAAAAAGCACATTTAAGGTAGCTACAAAGAAATTGATATTTGATATTTTAAAATAACATCAAAGTCATGATGATGAGGCAAAACAAGTGCTCTGTTGGGAGGTTCTACTCTGACAGGGACTTGGTCCAGGCTGGCCACACCCTCCTCTGCACATCAGCCCTCACGTGGAGTTTGTGTGGCTTGGAGGCTTTGGGCTCTGAGCCCTGAGTTTGTGCCCTCTCCTCTAGTCTAGGGCCTACCCCCCGGGCCATCCACCTGGAAAGCGCCTGAGTGCTGTGAGGCGGGCACCACACTCCTAGAACCTGCCTCACGGCCAGAGGCCAGCAAGCAGCGCATTCTCCCCACGCCCTGCCTTACACTGCAAGAGGTCAGAGTTTAGAGGCACCATGACCACGGTTCAAGCCCTGATCTGACTGCCCACCGGCTGTGTGACCTTGGGCACGTTACCTGACCTCCCTCAGCCTCCATTTCCTCATCTCTGAAATGAGAAGTATATAGAGTATCGACTACGTGGGGTTTGTGCGAGAATTCAGTGAGGTAAGGTGTGTAGAGCAGTTAGCTCAGTGCTTGACACATAGTAAACGCTGAAAAATAATGAGCTTTTATTCCACAACGTGTGTAAAGGGCAGTTGCCTGGCCCTCACCTCAGGAGATTCTGACTGTGGAATCTGTATTTTTCACAGCTTTCCCCAAATGATTTTTCTGGTGCACAGGTTTGGAGGTGCTCGGGGAACCTCCTCCTTCCACTCTGTGAGCCATTTTCCATAGCAGGTGTCCAGTCTTACCTGGTCCTGAGGGTTACAAGCTAGGACTCCGGAATCGGAATGTCTGGAGTCAAAGCCCTGATGTGCCACGTGCTAATAGTGTGTATCTGGGGAGGTATTTACCTCCCTGCGCCTGTTTCCTCATCTGTAAAACGGGCGTAGTAACGGTGCTGCCTCATGGGGTGCGTGAAGGATTCAATGCGTTAATACGCAAAGAGCTTAAAGCAATACCTGGCACACAGTAAGCACTCAATAAATGTTAGCTACCATTAGGTCTACTCATTTGGGAACACTTATACCTTAGGATGTCTTACAAATGATTGACAAAAATTTGAGTTCTTTTAAAAAATTATCTTCATTAGCTAGTTAATTCTTAAATAACATATAAACCCCACTTTAAATATAAGCAATCCAAAATTTCAGAATTTTAGTATTAATTAAATATTAAATAACTAAATATTACATAATAATAGTATTACAATAATTACAATTACAATAATAATTGTAAAACAATTTGAAAATCTGAAACAAAACAGAAAGTCCTACTATACATAGCTATCTGGCGCTAATCTTGCTTTTCCCCCTCATTTAAACTCTTTCAGGGCTTTAGTTTAAAAGTCTTTTTTTCTCTCTCCCTGTCCTTAAATTTGTAGCACCTGTAGGTTTATTTTTAAGCATTCTTTAATGTCACCTTTTAAGGTTAATTTTCACAATATGTTCTTATATGAAATATTAATTTTTTTAATTTGAAAGTGAAGGAAATTTTGTCTTAATATTGTTTGGTTATACTTTCTCACAAAAGGATCATAGAGGTTAGCAAAGAGACTTTCACTTTAAAGCAAAACTAAACAGAGCTTAAACAATTCAAATGCTTTGCTTCTTAAGGTCTTTATGCTGCACAATCTGTAGTCCTAACAGGCCCCAGAATTAAGTCAAACTCAATTTACAATTAAGTTTAGCGTCTGTACTTGGAACCCACAGCTCTGGCTAATGAGAACTGAGGGAAAGTTTACTGGGGGCCTCTGGGAAGTATCTACCCTCTCATGGAAAGAGAAAGATATTCAAAGGGAGTCTCCTTCCGACCTCCCCCAACACGCATGCGCACACACACCACACATGCCCACGTGCCTCCTTTTGGATATTGTCGGATGAGGTTGTGATACTTGAGGCTGTGAACAATTGTCAGGCCAACATCAGGGAGTTGTCTGTGTCCTAATAATGTTGAGTTTTAAAAATAGTCTACTCTCTAGATTTCTTGTTATGTGAGGTGATTAACGCCTATTTTAAAAACCATTTTTAGTGTTTTTTTTGTTTGTTTTTGTTTTAAATTGTGGCATCCCATACTGTTCTCTTGGGTGGGTTACTCAACCTTTCTGGGCTTTAGTTTCCATGAAATAGTGAGCTGGGTGGTTGTCATGGTCCATCCAGGTTGAAAACTATGATTCCAACTGATGCCTAGTTGCCCTTTGGAGAGTCTCGTCTTTATTGTAAGAATATAAATGCTTTAAAATTTTGAAATACAGAGAATGATAACATTCATAGAGTACATTTCATATACATTATCTCTTGTAATCTCCATAGTAATGCTGAGAAGTAAGTATACCCATTTTGCAGATAAGAAAATTGAGGCTCAGAGAAGTTAATGACATATCCAAGCTCTCTCTGGTAAGTTGGCTGAGCTGAGACTTAAACAAACTCAGCTTCTCCAGCTCCTATCCGATTCCTCCTTCCCCTGTGCCTCCCAGCCACATGCACCATTATCTTTGGTTGGTTTATAGCAGCAAACCTCCAATGTGATTAATTTCCTTCCGCTGTCCAGATGATCACTGATCACTCTGAGAACAACTCCACGAACAGCCAGAGTCCAAAAGGAATTTTACCACCCACCAATGGATTCTTTTTTTTTTTTTTTTTTTTTAATGAACTTACAGGGTCAAGCTCTGATGTTTATATGAAAGGAGATAAAGCACACCTGTTCTTCTGGGACTATACTTTAAGGAAAGGAGAATATATGACTTATTTTGGATAGGATATTTATAACCCACTAATCTATAAACTAAATGATGAATTACTGAAAGTTGGAGGTCTTCAGGTCCTGGCAGAATGCAGTTTACACCGTGATCATGCAGTCCCAGCACTGAGTGGAAGAGGAGGGAGATGCTTATGACAGTGGGAATGGGCTCTGTGCTTAGCATGACCTGTTGCTGATGAGGACCTGCTGCGGAGGTTCGAGGACATATACCTGCTGTCTCTAGTGCCAGAGCATACAGTGTGCGTAGCTAGAGGCAAGGTGACATTATCTAGGCCTCCTATTCATTTTGCAGGTGAGGAAATTGCCTTTACGGTCTTATCCTGAGCATCTAGAATAGAATCTGGCCCATAACAAGCATCCCAATAAGTGTTTTCTGCATCCTATTGTTGATGAATAAAGTTGAGCTCTAAAGAAGTGAAGTGACTTTTTCAGAGTAAAATAACTAATAAATGACAGAGCCCAGACTTCTTGTCTCCTCCATCTCCTCTGAAAGATTTAACTTCAGTAAAACTGGAAATGTGGACTTTGTTGGGAGGTCAAAAATATACACATGGGAAAATCATTTTTTTCATTCTGCTTCAAAATGTCTGGGATCCAATATAAATACGTCATTTATTTTAAAAGAGGTCAAATATGTCTTCCTGATGAGTAGCAACATGGGTAGAATGACTGGAATAGCTCTGGGAGCATTTAGTTTGTGGACATCTGCCTGTCTCCCCGGGCCACTTTGAGGGCCCAAGGAAGTCTCTGGTCAGCCTGAGCAATCCCTTTTCTATGGCTGGCATGACCTTGGCCAGCCTTGGAGAGATGCCCACAGGGCCACATGCATAGCTCTCTCCCAGCACTTCAGTCTCTAAACATGTTGAGGGCTTAAATGTGATCCAATGAGTCACCTTAAAGGAGAAACAAAGGTTCATACTGGAAATATAGATTCTGAAGAGGTCATATCAAAGGATAAGAGAAGGGTTCAGTCACTGCAGCTTGGTAATGAAAGAAAGGAGAAAGGCCTGTTAGCTTCTTGAAGACAGAGACTAAATAATGTTCATCATAGCAGGCACATAGCAGGCAAATATTTGTTGAGTAAATGAAAATTACAGTCTTATAATATATGTATGTACATATCAAATACACATGCATATATGCACATGTGTGTGTGTGGTCAGTTGATGGAGCAAACTATCTTCCTTGCTTTCTGCTATCTGAATCACTCTGCCCATCTTTCTGGTTTTGACAGTAACTTTGGGTCTCCTAAATATGAAGTCTGACATGGTCAATCTAATTAGTCTGACTCTGTGGCTCTGACTGATAGAAAGGGTGTCACGAGAAGTTTCCGATCTCTTCTATGGATGCCACTTGGAGAGATCCTCTCTTTCTGGTGGACGAAGCCATTGCCTTGCACAAATCCAGTGGGCACCATTTGCATTATGTTTAACTCAATTCAATGAATATTGTGTGCCCTGGAGTATTGCAATATGGTGGCCCTGCCAGTGGACATGAGGAAGCCTGGATTCCCCAGAGCTTCTGGCACGTCTCTTACAGCCGTAAGGGAAGCCAGTCTTAGGGTTAAACACAACACATGGACGACAGAGAGGAGATGTAGGATGGAGCTAGGCGTTTGGTGACATTGTTGGACTATTGGAGCAAACCTTGCTGAAACTTTCTACTTCATTGCCAGGTGGCACCAAATTTCCTCCATCGTTTAAATCTGTTTGAATCAAGTTTTATATTACTTGAAACCAAAAAGTTCTGAACAGACACACACACAGCAATGGATATCTTAGATTTGCAGCATTAGTCTCATCAGTGTAGACGCCCAGGTCAGACCACTTGAATCTAAGAGAGACTATTTTGTTCTGAGTGTCCAATTTCACACCCTATTTATAGTCACCAGATAATTATGAGTGTGTGTTTCAGCTTGGAATAGGACATGAGAGTCTATACACATTTGACAATTTTCTTCAACAAACTTTAGCAAAACTTCCTTTGCACCAGGCATTTTGCTAAGTGCAAGGTCATAAAATATAAATTGAAAAAATTAGAAGCGCTTAAAACATGAACAAGGCAAGAATCCCACGGGCCCATCAGGAAAGGAGTCAAGAATAAGTTTGCCTATGAGCTGGACTTGAAGAATTCGCAGAATTTCCATTGCCAGAAGTGAGGATAAGGGCATCCCAGGCAACAAAGGGTAAACAAAGGCCAGGAGGCAGGAAATTACGGATGAATAGTCTAGTGTGGCAGATGTGGTGTGTGGGAGGGAAGCAGTAAAGGATTAGGCTGGAACATAGGAAGGAGCTAGAGTGTGGTGGGACTGGACGGCCTATTTAAGGAGTTGGACTCTATTTAATAATAGAATAGTATTGATACAAATGACAATAGCAAATATATAGGGGGCTTAGTTTGTTCCAGGAACTGGTCTAAGGAATTTCTATATATTAACTAATTCAGTGTTTACAACAACTTGATGAAGTAAGAGCCATAATTATTCTTTTCACGTTGCAGATGAGGAAATCGAAGCACAGAGAGGTTAGAGAATTTGTCCAAGTTCATGCTCTAGAAAGTGGTAGAGGTGGGCGTCAACCCCAGGCAGCCTGGCCCTAAGGTCTCAGTACTTCAAGGTACTCAGAGGAAGTGGTGTGGCTAGTGATGTCTCGGCACAGCTGTGGAGAGCCCATGGCAAACAGGCTGTCCACAAAGCTCAGGTGAAAAACGAGGATGTGACCAGGACAGCAGCAGAGAGATTGACAGAGAGGAGGTGGAGCTGAGAGGTAGATGTGAAGGAGAGAGACTCCATGCAAGTGTTAACACTAGTGCATTGACCTATGTGGGTGGCCCTGTAGTATTTTAAAAATTGAGTTTTCAAATGCATTTTGTTGGAGGATGCGTTCTGTGTTTCTCCAAGGTCACACCCAGATTCTTGCTACATTTCCCTCTTAAGCCTGACTTTTGAAAATTAATATATTTATGACCTTTGTGCCATAGGATTTGATGTTAGGGCTAAGGAAAATGAGTTAGGGACGTCTAGCTTGGATGTAGCATGGTAGTGACATCAATGATGCAACATATTGTAGGAGGAGGTGAGGAAGAGAGAATAATGGGCCAGTCAATGATAGGTGGAGTTGAAAGATCTATGGGACAGACTTGTAGATGGCCAGTAGGCTTCCGGAAATATAGCCTGGAGCTCAGGAGCTAGAAATAGTTTCACTTGTTAGGGTAAAGAAACTACTTAAAGTCACATGAGGTCTGGGTCAGCAGGTCTGAAATGGTGAGTGTTGGGCATAGGCGGGGAAGTCATTTTCATCCGTTTAAATCATTGAGTTAGATCCCACCATACTCAGCAGGCTTTAACCATAGAGATTTAATTAAAAACCAAAACCCTAGACCAGTGGTTTCCACCCTGATTGTACCTTAAATTCACCTGGGAAGCTTTAAAAATGCTAATTCCAGGCTTCCTCTCTGCCTGCCCATGAATTTTGTTAGAATCACCTGGGCATGGGTACAATTTTAAAGTTTCCCCTGTCCTAACAGGCAATCTGTCAGGTAAACAACACCTGGAGAGTTTAACAATCGGTCATAAACTTTGTGGCAGAGAAAGGGAAAAGGAAATGGAAGAGGCATGCCAAGCCCCAGTCCTAGAGAGGCTGTGGTGTGGTGCCCATTGCCTTGCCTAGGGCAAAAGGCAGAGTCAGGTGTTTGGGTAAGCGGGGCAAAGCAAGTCACTGGAGCCGCGTGGTGTCTGAGATGGACAGTAGCGAGGCTTAGTGCTCAGACCCTGCCTGCTGCCTGGAGCCTTCCTCAACCCTTTCTTTTGAAGCCGGGACTGGCCCCAGGACAGTAGTGAGATTGAGCTGTCTGCAACCGAGGTAGCTGTGAGTGGAGGTTAGATCAAGATGCCAGGAACCTGCTGGAACATTCATGCTTTTTAATGAGCACAAGGTGAACCTAGTTCATCTTTGACTATAGAAAAGTAAAGCCAGCAGCAAGGTAAAAGCAATAAATAGAGAATTAGATAAAAATGCTCCAGGTGACTTTAATGTGAAGCCAGGTAGCAGCCACTAGCCCAGATTATCTGATTGGAATGCATTTCCTTCACTGTGGCTGAGTGCAGGTAAAACAATAGAGTCTACCTAATTCTAATTATTCAAAACAAGATATATTTTCTGACTATAAAATTTAGAAATTGATAAAAGGATATAAACAAAAATACTCAAAATCTTACCACCATAGGTAACTGTTTTGCTGTATTTCTCTCCATTCATTTTTAAGTGCGTGCATATATAATATACGGTTGACATCATGTTATATAATTTTATATGATTTTATTTTTCATTTGATGTTATAGCATAAACATTTCTCCGTGTTATTAAAATGTCTTTGGAAACATCATTTTAAATGGCTTCATAATTTTTAATTTGTATAACTGAAACATAATTTACTCCATCATTTCCCAACCTTTGAGCACTTAGACTTTTTGCCTTTTTATACTATAAATGATCCTGATATTCTTTATGTCCAAGTTTCAGATTAATTCCCTAGCCACATTCCTAAGGTGGAAACACTGAGTCAAGGAGCATGAACATTTTAAAGGTATTTTCACAACTCTGGCTAGTGACGTGAAAGGGGGGATTAACGGAAGGCGCTGGAGTGGCTCTCTAAGTAGAAGGACTTGGTGGATAGCCAAGTGCCAGGAAGGTGCGGCCCAGGTGGCCATTCAGGTGTTTAGTTTCCCTGTCTCCCCACTGCTAGGAGAGTCTGCTTGGCTGAAGTCAGCCCCTGGCTCAATCAACATAAAAGAGTCACATACACAGGGCCACCAGGGAGGCATCGTGAGCACAGCATCCACCTCTACATGGGGCTACTACACGCAGATTTCTTGAAATGGAATTCCTGGGTCAAAAAAGTATTGATCTTTTAACAATTCTTAACAGAAATGGCTAAAATTTCTTGCCAGAAATGTACCAATTTAGACTCCCACAAGGTCTGTGTTTCACAATCCTATATCTGGCATTGATTATACACAGACACACACACACACACACACACACACACACGCATGACTAAGATGGACAACAGCAAGGGTTAATACTCAGATCCTAGCTGCTAAATGGACCCTAGCCCAACCCTTTCTTCTGAAGCCAGGACTGGCCCCAGGACAGGAGTAACATTGAGCAGCTCACTTCTGTATGTGTGTGTGTGTGTGTGTGTGTGTGTGTATTCATGCATCCCTTAACAACAGGGATACATTCTGAGAAATGCATCATTAGGTGATTTTGTCATTGTGCGAACATCATGGAATGTACTTACACAAGCCTAGATGGTATAGTCTGCTACACACCTAGGCCTATTGCCAAATCTATTCAGCATGTTACTGTACTGAATACTGTAGACAATCGTAACACAATGGTAAGTATTTGTGTATGTAAACATACTACACATAGAACAGTACAGTCAAAATATGGTATTATCATCTTATGGGACCACCATTGTATATGTGGTCCGTCATCGACTAAAATGTCATTATGTTCCACATGACTGTATATATGTATATTTAATTCCTTCAAAATTTGATAGGTAAAAAGCTGTATCTCATTTTGTCATTTCAATTTATTTTCTTTTTTAAATAACAAGGATGTCTAAACATAGTTGCGACCAGATATTTGTATCTGACTTTCCATGAACAGAATCTCCATTTCTATCACTCATTTCTCGATAAAGATCTTGGCGATTGAATTATTTAGAAGCATCTCTCCCTATTCCCTCACACCAAAACTCCTCACTAGGTTCTGCAATGGCCGTGTAGTTAAGTAAAAGCCTTTGTTTCCTTGAATAATGCAAATGGTTTCAGTGTGCCGAAGATTTGAATCTTATTCCAAAAGAATGTTTAAAAAAATCCAAAAGCTTCATATAAAACCCTTAAAATTTCTCATTATTAAACATGATTTAAAGGCCTTTGATTTGTAAAGTATTAAAAAAATATCCCTTTGGCTTGTGTGGGAGTTGGGGACACCGTCTTTCACTAGCTGCTGGTTGACTAGTATTTGGAGAAGAAAAATAATTCCCTCATGTGGGTAGAGGACTGAACCTATCGAAGACTTGCTATCGGAGTCCATGGCCTGGGCCATTTATGGGCAGGTCAAGGAAGATATCAAAATTATGGGGTTTTTAATTATCATTAAATAACTCTTGATGTGCCAAGTTGGGAGGTCCTCAGTTTTATGTTTCTAAAGAAAAATCATTCTTGGCTCCTTAGAACTTGAGAGAAGAAACCTGTTTTTGTTTTTTTAAAAAGAACATCACCATTAATGATTATTTCATTATGCAAGCAAAAGAAGGCATTAAGGAGCAAAGGAAAACAAAACCAAGATACCTCCGTTTAGACACTCATTCCCCTTCTCCCCCACTCTTACCATTCTGGAAGTTCACCCGGCCAGATGGTTCTCATTCGCAGTGCTTATCGCAAACGTCCTTTTGGCATCAGGGTTGATAAGTCCAGAAAAGGACCCAAGTTTGTTGAGTCTGAGGTCTCAAAACATTCCCAGTGATTTAATAAGTTCTTAGAATCATGATGAGCTTGTAAAACAGCTAACCTTCTCGGGAGCCTCATAGAGATAGGCTCTGTTTGAGTTCATGTCTGCCCCGTGCCAGGATTGTGTCTTCCAGCTCCACAGGCGGAGGAGGGCAGGGGAGCAGGAGGAGGGGAGAGAGCTGCCCAGGGAACTTGCCTTCGTTAGCCCGGCCCACCTCGGCCACCCTGAAAGCTCTGGTGTTGGGAGGGGGCAACGTGGTGGTGGACATTTGCAATTTAAATATATATTTTTCTCACTTCACGAAAAGCTTAAAAAAAGAAGGCTCGGAGGTAAGTTCAGTAGCTCAAAGATGTCATCGAGGATGCACGTTCCTTCTGTCTTTGTTCTCTGCCATCCTCTCTTTGTGAACTACATGACCCAGAACTGGGTCACCTGACTGCCACTGGCCTCTCAGGCAAAGCCGAATAGCCTGCCACAGTCACATTCATGTCCAGCATGTTGGTACCTGGACAAAACGGAGGCTCTGCTAGCAAGGACAGTGAAGCTGTCTAGGCTCTGCTAGCAAGCTCCGGGGGCTGTGTTGGCATAGTTATAATAACCTTCCATCAGTAAATCACTTTACAAAGTAACCTCAGTTTGTGGCATAACTTCATGTTATACAATTAAGAATAAGAAACTGGGAGAGAAAAAAAAAAACATATATGTGTTGGTGGTGGTTGTAGTGGGATTAGGAAAAGGAAAGATCTTGTGGATCAACTCATAGCAAATGCACAAATTTTTACTAAGTACCTGTTATGTGCCTGGCATAGAGCTAAGCTAGTGCCAGATTCGGAAGCCTTACGAATGTGTGATGTGGGCCTTCTCTGCAAGGAAACCGCAGTCTGTAGGCAGGGGTTAGACAATCCCAGTATCAATGTGAGAATAAAAGTACTATAATCAGAGCATTACTAAGGGCCAAAATGTGAGGTAGAGAAAATAATGAGTAGGGGAGATCCAGGGCAATCCTGGAGAGGGCTCCGAGGAAGAGGTGGGTTTCGGGCTGGGTGGGATTTAGATGAGCAGAGAGGAGTAGAGAGGACATTCCAGGTGGGAGAACATTGCAGATCCAGACGACAGCCATGTGCAAAAGCTGAAACAAGAATGAACTTGTGTTTGGAGGTGGGAGGGGCTGTCAGTGAAGAAACCTGAATGTGGTGCAGATTTGGAGAGCGCTGCTAGAATTTGTGGAATGTCAACAGTCACAAGTGTACCTCTGAGAGCAGAATGGTGTTTAAGTGAGTTTTGCTTTACAGATTTTCCTAGAGGAACATTTTTGTTGTTTTTGGCAGCACGGTCTTGCCTGTAATGCCTGCAGATAGGCGACCTTCAGTTCATTGGTGGAAAACGGTACCGATGGAGGGTGGGGCTGGATTTCCTCCTTCTGGGGACAAATGACCATTTGTCCATTGCCCATGTAGCTCACACAAAATCAGACATTCCTTGGAGCTCTGTCCTTACACAGCACTGCATTCATAGAAATAGCAATCCGGCTCCTGCCCTCCTGGAAGAATAATATCAGTCTTTATTGTAGATTTTCTTAAAGGGTGAGCCTAATAACTTTTTGGACATCTTGCCCTTGTCCCAGAGTTTCCTCCTCACAGTAGCTGCTGAAGCCTGTCCCTGTCCCCAAACAATATGCTTCTATCCTGTTGGGCCCCACCCGTTGCTCATGCACATCACACTCGCATGTGGGAATGTGATTTGGAGTGTGCTGTTCAAAATGATAAATTGAATAACAACAGAAGTATAATTACTGAGAATGCAGTAAGTGAGAGGCAAACATGTAGGCTCTTTACATGTTACCTAGTTTAAATTCATGGGACGGCCCAGCAAGGTCAATATGATGGGATAGTTTGAAAAAGGAAAGAGGCTCAGTGAAGTGGCCTGTCCAAGCTTGTAACTAGCAGAGCCAGAATCGGCATCCGGGCACATCTCTCTCCCCTAAGTCTGTGCTCCTAATCACGAGGCTTGCTGTTTCTCAGCAAAGAAAACCAAAGCTAAAAGTTCTGTGAGACAACAGAAAGGATGCTGCTGTCCCCCCCTGGGCTAACTGTGGCTCTGGAGTGCCGTGGAAATGTGTGAGTCACTTCTAGGCTCAGTGTCATGGAGAAGATGGGAGAAAAGGGATAAGGAATGGAAAGAGGGCATACCCAGAAAGGAAAATAGGAAGAACATTCTGCCCTCTGGGTCAGCTTGCTAGTACTGCTAGAAGTAACTTTGCCTTTTCTCCAAAATGAAGACAGAATGAGTAACCATGTTGAAAATTCCTGCCACTCCTTGGAAGAGAGGGATAAGAAGCTCAGCCAGATCACAGGGGCAAGTGAGAACTGCGGCAAGGAGGCCTTGGCAGCCCTCAGGGCCTGGTACTGGGCTGCAGGAGTGGAAGATTGGGGGAGTTCTGAGGCATCCCATATGTGGGCAACCCCTATACTTGGCTTCTCCGTGCCTCCATCCCTTTGTAATCAGTTCCCTATGTAAAATTCTCCCTGTGACAATGACTTCAAGACTACTTAAGGAATCAGATCAGCTGATCCACTGAGGCATACCCAGAGTAAAGGGAAATGCTCTCATCTAATGAGGAAATCAGGGACAGGCCCAATGGGATCTACCGTGGCACGCTCTTCCTCCTTTCTGGTACTCTCTCCCTGGCTCACTTGCTCCAGCTATATTGACTTCTTTGTTGTTCCTTGGACACATTAAGCATGATCCTACCTCAGGGCCTTTGCACTTGCCATTCCATCTGTCTGCAACACATTTCACTCATGTATTTATTTCATTCTCTTCCTTATCTCTTTTAGGTGCTCTGTTCAAAAGTCACCCTTACCAGTGAGATCTTTCCCAGTTATTCTATTTAAAATAACAAACATCCTTCTCTATGCTGATGTTCCCACTTTCCTGCTTTTTCTGCATAGCACTTATCACCTATACCAAAGCTTCTCAAACTCTAGCAGTTATTGAGATCACCTGGGGTTGGGGGGAGGCATGTTAAAATCCACATTCTTGGCCCCACTCCCAGTTTCTGATTCAGTAGGTCTGGGGAGGGGCCTGAGAATTTGTATTTTTCAGAAGTTTCCAGGTGATATTGGTCCCAGGATCACATTTTGTGAACCAGTACCGTATAACCATTTATCTGTACACAAATTACTTATATATACACACATGCATATATATATTATATACACATACTATTCAAATTTGTTGGCATTTAGTTGTTTATTATATTTTAATAATTTTTAAAACTCAAGTATTTCTATAACTATATTCCCTTTTCTGTGTATATTTGATTTATTTGCAGTCCCTGCCACCTCCTATTCTTTAATGACTCATATGAGTTTGCAAACAAAGTGGCTTTCATTTTTCATATTCGTTATTCTCTCTCTTTCTCTCTCTCTCTCTCAATGTTTACATTCCTTATCTTATTTTCTTCTTCGTTTCTTCATGCAGGCTCTATTGCTCTTTACCTTCTTGAGTTGAATAGTTAGCTCATTTTCCATCTTTCTGGGTTTTGGTTCCGTGTATTTTTAAAGCTCTCCACAGCCCTGTAAGTACTGCTCTAGCTGTGTCTCACTAATTTTGAAATGCAATGTTTTCCTTGCCACAAAGCTCTATATTTTAAATAACTTTTCTATCTGATTCCCCCTTAAGCCCAAATGTTGTTTAGTCATATCTTTTTTTTTTTTTTGGTTTTTAGACATATGGATTTTTCAAATAATCATTTTATGAATTTCCAATTTTATTGCACTGTGGCCTAACAACTTAGTCTGAATGACACTGATGCCTTGAATTGTCTTGAATATTTTTTTTTTTGCAACCAAGATGTCCAATTTTTGTGAAATTTCATATGAGCTTAAAAAAATATAGATCTTAGATGTTGGGAAGGAAGGGATATATTCATATAATTTACTGTATATAATAGCATTTGTATTATATTAATATATTAACATGCACTAATGTTATTCTAATCTTTTGCCCATGTGGTTGTTTGTTGACTGCTTGAATCACTATTTCCTTCCTTCCATTTGCTCTCACTTTTCCTTCTGGGATCCTATTAGAAAATGTTGACACTTCTGTATCTGTCTTCCATGTCTCTTAGCTCTTCTCTCATTCTTTTCCTCTCTTCCCACTTTCTAGATGCCTACTGGAATAATTCTTCAACCTGTTCTCTGGCTTGAAAATTCAGACTTTGTGTCCCTTCAGCCTTCATTCACACATGGAGACTTTGCTGTTTCCTGGCCCACAGTAACGACTGAGTAGGAATCAGGCCAGGGAATGTGAGGGAGAGAAAATGACAAAAATATAGTTTTCTCCCAGAGTCTGGCCTGGGCTTCAGCTATGCCCTCAGGTTCTCTCCAGCATGAGGTCATCATCCCACTCCCCTGCCCAACCCCACCTCCCCTCAGCCTACTGGGTTCCAATCAAGACTCTCACTGAGGGTTTCTCACAATGTTTGTGTTATTTGGTTGAGCACACTTGAGATCCATCAACCTCTCCATCTTTTCCGGGGAATCTACAACCCTAGGTTCCATGTGGGAGCCAGCAGTCCATGAATAGTCATTTCATGTTCATTCGGACTTATCTGTGGGTTCCAGTTCCCTGCTTTTATAGCCACTGCTTGCCTTGATTTTATTATTTTCAAAATAATATAAGAAAGAAAATACTGAGAAGTTTGGGATCATTTTATTAGCAACAAATGTCTGTCAATATTAATTTAACTCGTGTGATATATGAGCGAGATAAATGCCAAACTATTAAATTCAACCTAAATAACAGGAATGGTGAAGAATGAACCGAAATTCTTGGCTAGTAGAGCAGCCACATTTTTCCACCAGACTTGACCTGCTGAAGTTCAGAGGTCTGGAGTAAAAAACTTTAACAGAGGTTAAGACAAGTACTAAATCTGAGAGGACAAATTTCTCGGGATAAATTCCCCAGGATTTTAGTAGTTTCTCCATAGAGATGCCAGACTTAGCAAATAAAAATATAGGACACCTAACTAAATTTGAAAAATAGCTTTAATGCCACATTTTTGTAATTTATTCAAGACAATAGCAGAATATGGGACATTTAGGGAGTCCTGACAAAGTGAATACGCAACACAGGACAAAATTACTAAATACAGGATACATCCTATATGTACAGGTTACCTGGTACCTCTATTTCTCCATCCGCTGACATCACTAGACGAGCGCAGGCATAATGGTTGCTCACGGTCTTGATGAGAAAGGTCATGTGCTCTGTGACCACCTTGGGAGAGAATCTTTGAAATCAGGATCAATCAGGAAATTCCAGGATGAATATTTGCATAATGGGGAGGCTTTATTTAGAGCAGGGTTGTTTTTTTTTATTTCAAAATATTTATAAGGGGCTACAAGTATGTTTGTGTCATGAATATTTTATGTAAGCTTAAGTCAGGGCTTTTGGTGTGCCCATCACCAAATTAGTGTTCATTGTACCCAGTGGGTAAGTTCTATCATACACCCATGCCCTCCCCCTTCCTAGTTTTTCATGTCCTTTATGTCACTTTGTGCCTGTGTATAACTATCTATTAGCTCCCATTTATTAGTAAGAACATATGGTGTTTGATTTTTCCATTCCTGAAATATTTCACTTAGGATAATGGCCTCCAGTTCCCTCCACGTTCCTGCAAATGACACTATTTCATTCCTTTTTATGGCTCAGTAGTACTTCAGGGCATATACACCATATTTTCTTTATCCACTCATGAATTGTAGGGTACTTAGGTTGATTTCACATCTTTGCAATTGTGAATTATGCTGTGATAAACATTTGAGTGCAGGTGTCTTTTTGATAAGAGCAGACGTTTTTAACCCTGGATGTTCATTAGCATCACCTGGGGTTTGGGCTGCCAAATAAAATACAGGATGCCCAGTTAAACTGAAATTTCAGATAAACACAAATAATTTCTTAATGCATGCCGCAAATATTGCATAACATATGCATGGTATTTCTATGCACAAATAAAAAATTCTTTGTTGTTTATCTGAAATTCAAATTTAACTGAGCATTCTGTATTTTCATTTGCTAAGTTTGCCAACCGCACCTGGGGAGCTTTTAAGACATAGCCCTACCTGGGCCACACCGCAGGTAAATTAAATCAAAATATAATGGTTGGCCCCATCCGTTGGTCCAGTTAAGAATCTCTCCAGGTGATTCTGACATGCAACCAGGGTTGACAATTCCTTCTCTGGGGTTTAGCGTCTGTGACTGTCCATGACAGGTGTTTGGTGCATTTTCCAGGTCTTTCCTCATGAGCAGTGCAGTGGGACCATGTGAGATGAGCAGTTCCTTGGTCCACCTTGTCTTATAAGCTCCTAGTGGTGTCCTCTTTGAGTAAACGAAGTACCTGGGTGCAAAGAGGAAACCTTAGTGTGTGTGTTTATTTGGGTGTGTGTATTGTGGTGGGGGAAGTGGCTGATACAGTCCCCGCCTCCTGAGGAGCTACATTGTGACCCTACCTGATAGCAGCCTCTCTTGCCTGGCTGAAGCTAGAGTTCATTCCCCAGAAATAATCTGACCCAGAAAGCGTTTGAGACCCCTTAGAGTAGCTATAATAGCCCTGCAGAAAATCATGTGATTTTTGCAGAGGTGCTTATATGTGAACCAAATTATGCAGGATGGATGTGGATATACGCATGTCAGGGAAGCCTGTGGAAAAAGTCAGGAGGGTCTGTGGCACCGGGTGGGTACACTTCAGCTTTGTGTGTCACTGAGTGAAGCCCCAGAGGTCTTTGCTCCTTCTGTCTCCCAGCTCCTACCTGCCACTGGTTCATGTCCATTGCACATGGACACACACACACACACACACACACTTTTTCTTTTTTTTTTTTTAACTCTTAGGGAAAGTCCAAAAGTTTAGGTCACTATTAAGATCACCAGGAAAATGTTTGCTTGTTCCCCTGAGGTTGTCTAACCCAGGTTATGATCTTTAAATGAAAACATGAGCTGGTTGCTTGCTAATGCTGTGAAGTGTGGAAACTGCAAAATCATTCTGCAAGTTACCAGGTACGACCATGTGCCAAATTGCCTCAGTATCCTCCAAAGAAATGGGACAGTGTGGGTCTCTGTTCCTACCCCCTCAAGGAGGTGGGGCAGATTAGTTGGAAAAGTAATATTGCCTGGAGAACGAGAAGATCGATTCCCTTCTCGGTTTTGCCACCTACGGAGATGTGACTTTCGGCAAGACACTTGAATCATCTGATTCTCAGTTTCCTACTTGTAATAATTGGGCTAATAATGTTGTAAAGGGCCGCTGAAACCAGACACTGTGGCGCACGCCTGTAATCCCAGCCCCTGAGAGGCTGAGGCAGGAGGATCAGTTGAGCCCAGGAGTTCAAGACTAGCCTGGGCAACATAGCGAGCCACCATCTTAAAAAAAAAAAAAAAAAGAGAAGAGAGAAGTTCTAAAAGCTAGGAGCACCTAGCACAGTCCCTGGCACAAGGGCACTAATGATCCCTGTCAGCCAGTCCTGCCTACTGGGAGAGCTGCTGTTTCCACCGCAACTTCACGGCCTTTGCCTCTCCGCTCCTTATCACCAGACGCTTGCTCTGGGCGAGATAGCAGTAGAAAGCAGCAAAACTGCAGTTCAAAGAGAGCTGCAAAGCCATGCATCAGCAGCCCAGCTCATGTTTATAAAGAATGGCATTTACAGCTGAGCATTTTCCAGGGTAGCATATTTCAATAACACAAAACAAATCACACCAAAATAGCAGCACACACACACCCTTTAAAAAAAGTATTTACTATTAATTTTATGAGAAGTTGACTGAACTGTTGAAAGAATGTTGAACTGAAAAGCCACTTCTGTAACACCCTTTCATGCCTTGAAACATTCTGGTGTGTTATTAGTATTTTTTTTTTAATCTAGAGGCTCTTGGCGGCCCCCGCCTGCGTGACTGAATGAGGAAACGCTCCAGTTTGAGGAGCAGGGATATCGCTGGTTATCTCCTCTGTGAACATTTGTTGATTCCAAATGAATCATCACCTGCAAGAAATTCCATTTATAATACTCCTTAGGCCCAACAGGATTGCACTCGGTGAACTAATTATTGGACAAAATATGCCAATTATGCAGACATAAAATTGCTTCAGAGGCTACGGATGCCCTGATTTTCTTTTTAGTTTATGATTGAAAAAAACTCATGCAACTCCTCCTTTTTAAATGTTGAAAAGTTGCAAACAAGAAAAGGGAATTTTATTTTCAGTCTGACTAGTGTGAACAGACATAGACAGCGGGGTTCTGTGAATAATGATCAAATTGATACACTCTCCTTTAAGTATATTTGGTCTGTGTATACACGTGTATGTGTATATATGAGAACATAAATATGAAGTACATGTATACATGTGTGAAATATATTATGAAATGTATATTCTCTCTATATACATATATGTATGCATAGCTACTGTACAACCCCTAAAAATGAGACAAAGACATTTGATGACAAAGAGAAATATTAAAATATTAAGTTGAAAAAGGCTATGTAACAATATTACATAGCATGCTCCCATTTTAGGACATTTATATTCATACACACACATATGTAAAACATATGTAGAAAAAATTAGAATACATAACAATATGTGACCAGTGGCTATATCCAGGTGGTTGGATTACCGGTGATTTTATTTTCTTTATACTTTTCTGTATTTTTTTGCATTTCTTCAATAAACATGTTTTTTTTAGAGACAGGGTCTCACTATGTTGTCCAGGCTGGCCTCAAACACCTGTGCTCAAGAGATCCTCCTTAGCCTCCTGAGTAGCTGAGACTACAAGGCTCATGCCACCATGTCTGGCTCATATATTATTATTTTTATAGTCAGAAAAAGGTCCCATAACAAAAGTTATCTTTAGGAAATAACATCTAAAAAGCTTAGTGTTTTCTATGGCTGCTGGTGAGTAAGCTGCCCTAGTCGTGTTGGTTTTGCAGCTGAGACCTCACGCTTTCCTTGACTGGCCTGGCAAGGGCTAAAGAAAGAAACTTCCAGCCTCAAGATGGCAGAGCTTGAAGAGTCACCTCCGGCAGCGCTGCCTCATTGGAGGAAGAAACGGGCCCGACTGCCCGTAGGCTTTATATCTGAGGGTAAAGCCAGCCCTGAAGCCCGAGGATGCACAGTCCCAAGGGCCCCACGCTCAGCTGATGCTCTACTGTTGCCGTGTTAAAAGTCTTCATAATTTTCGAACAAGGAGCCCTGAATTTTAATTTTTCACTGGGATCTGCAAATTATGTAGCTGGCGTTGCCTGAAACTCTGACCTCTCAAAATCAAAGTCAAACAGAAACAAAAGGAATACACTAGCTTAGTTTTCCACTGCTTCGAGTGTCTGGTCTGCGAGAACACCACCCAGGTTGAGTTTACCTGGAATGTTTTATTTCCTCCATCGCATTTCACACCATTGCTGTTTATTAAAAATGCAAATCCAACAACTGTGGTGGTGCTGGAGGCTGGAGTTGACTTTCTCTCAGCTTGCAGATCCACTGGTACCCTCTTTCAGTTATCTCATTCTGCCAGAGTGTGGCTCTGTAGGGGGACTTTCCTGGCCAAGTGCCCCTCAGTGGGGGCCCTGTGGCATGTGTGTGTCCCTCCTCTCAAAGACTCAGAGGTCTGGGAGCTGCTCTGGTCTTAGCAGACCCTGGGAAAGGCTGTCCTGATCTCCAAGCTCTTGGCCCTAGGACAATGTTTTTTGTTTTCGATTTTTTTAACTTCAAAAAACCTGAAAAGTTTATATTTCCTTCTGAATGACTTTTAAGGAAACGAAAAATTTCAAACAGAAAACACACAGGATCATTATTGACTTTTTCAATCTTCTGAAAGAAAGAGGCAGAGAATCATTAGTAAAGCCTTCCCCGTGTCTGCTGATATTTTTGGTTTGCAAACTATTTCAAACTGCATTCTAAATATTTTTGTGGAATAAAACAACAGCCGGCAGCACGCTGCCTATAGCTCTCGTGGCCTCCTGATGTTGGGGTGCGCTTCCCGAGTGGCTCCCCTCGGCGTTCCCCGCTGAGCCTCCGGCTTGTCGTCTCTGCGTCTCTGCGTCTCTGCGTGGGTTAACCCAGCCCCAGAGCGCTGGCCTTGTCGTAGCCTGCCCTGATTAGTCTTGGTCTCACTCGACCCCGTCCCAGAAACAGCTTCTCTCATTACAAAGTATCATCCTACCTCAGCTGTTGAAACCTGGTCATTTTGCACCTGCTTCGATGAATTCTGAGCGACTTGTGTTTTTGATGAGCTGCTCACTTCATAAATTCACCCCTCTCCGGTTATCAGCACTTGCTCACCACTCGAGGGTGTCCCCGCTCAGCCTTCTCGGCAGCTCCAGGAAGAGGCCTCTGTGAAAGCTCTGCTCACATTAGGATTCCCAAATAATGATTTTAAGTCTGTCTGAAAACTCGAAATGACATAATTGACAGAGGATAAAAATCAGATGCGCAGCTTGACCCGAGGGACACCAGCCTTCCCATCCTCGTCACATGTACCAACGAATGATCTGGAGCAGAAAAAGCATAGAATTGAACTTTTTCCTGAAATTAAAGTAAAACTCTGGCTCACCCTCTCACCCTGCTTAGGGATGTACATGTTTGTTTTTCCTTTGTGAAATCACTGCCTAGGTCTTTTCCCCCCTTAAGGAGTTTTCTACACCATTCATTGCTGGAAATATCAAAATGCCAGGAGCTCCGGAGCACTCCTGGCATTTTAGAGCCGGCTCAGACCAGGAAATACTTCGGGTTTGGTCAGGGAACCTGATCTCCTGAGGTTTCCAGCCCAGATAGTTTTGGTCTCCGAACCCTTACCAGTGTTGCTGCCTCCTTTTGTCTCTTGCTGAAAAATAATCCTCTCAGGTCTGATTCGAAGGGTCGGTATCAACTCTTCTCTCTAGAGTAGCATTGGAAATCTGTGTGGTGTGTGGCATTTGATTATTGTGTGTGTAAGTTATAGGTGGGCGCCCGAGTGTGTGCTGTGTGTGTTCAGGGTGTACTGAGGGTGGTCAAGAGTCTTGCAAATGGTAAATCACTAGGTTTAGCGCGGAGCCCTAGTGGAGGATTCAGAGGTAAGCAGCCAGCCACAGACCCTGGCTTCTCCTAACCCACAACCCCAGTGGTCAACAGTTTGAGAACTTTCCTGCCCCTCAGGTGTCTCAACTCCCTCCAGAGAGAACCAGAAAGGCTCAGGCTCACACCTGGGTAGAACATCCCAAGCCTGGGGAAAGCTCGGTGCTGAGGGCCTGTCTTCCCTTGACAGCAGGGCCATCAGGGCCAGCCTGGGAAGCATTGTCGCCTGACCCTGGCTGTTCTGTTACCCCCGCTCTGTGCTCTCACCCCTCAATGCAGGAAGGTGTGCGTACTCCTTCAGGGCTCACAGCATCAGCGGGGACCTGCTTCCTTTGTTTCAATCCAGGCTTCCTCTGACTTCTCTCTCTTGTCTCTGTCCACCTAGCATCCCACACCTGCCCTTAGAGGGCTGGGCCTCCTGAGGCTTGACGGGGCTCCCCTGTGGCATTTCAGCCTGGATCAGCCTCACTGGCTCCTCCTGCCTTGGAGCAACCCTTTGGGGGCTCAGAACCCACCCTTGGTGTAGTTACTGGGATGGGATTTGGGTACCTTATGTGGGGTTTGGAGAAAAGATGTTTGTTCCTTCTTCAACATGAGAAATAGCCATCCTCCTCTTATTGCTGCTGCCACTGCTGGTGGCTGTAGGCTTTGGAGACTTGTTCTCTTGGTAACAGCTGCTCAGCTGCCATCTGCCCCCACAGTGGCCCTCCCCAGAGCTCACACTTCCGGGATGAGCTACTCAGTGGTCACCAGCCCTGCCATCAGTAAGAAAGGACACTTTGGGCTGGTGACAGCAGCCTGCTTGGTGTGACTCTCTTCTGGCCACTGCCACTCTTGAAATCTCCCCTCTATTGGGGGGCAGGAGATGAATCCCTGACAGACACTCACATACTGCTCCTCAGGGTTCACCACATCAGAGGTTGTCTGCACTGCTCCACCTGCCTTTGCCTCCATGGCCCCAGAGGAACTGGGTTGGTGGGACTACACTAATGGTTCTCCCCAGCCCTGCAGTAGAATCAGCCAGTATCTCAGACCTCCTCTTTGCTTCTCCACCCAGGTCCCACTCTCACATGGTGGATCTTTTATTTCCACTCACCTGGAGAGCCACAGCTCGAGTCCTTTTGAAGGGGCTCAGCTCAATGTGATGAACACAATAGTCTCAAACCTTAAACTGGGCGTGGTGTGCACACCCTGACCCACTTCAAATAAGTTAAGGGGTCTTGCCTCTAGGAGAGTACGAGAGTTGCTCCCTCACTGCTCTAGCTGGGGAATGTATACAAACAACCTCTGGGACATATGGCCCTGAGCTGTCCCACTCTTCCCCAGAGGTTGCCCAGGCTCAGAAACACACTCCAGACTCGATAGCAGAGATTCTCAAATGTTAGGGCACACCACACTCACCTCTTTCCTTGGTATAAATGCATGTTTCTTTATTCTATTCCTAGATGTCCCAGTGCAGTAGCTTTGAACTTGGCAGGGTGTCTGGATAATGAGCATGCCACTTTCTCACCCAGGGCATTCTGATGCATGTGGCTCATAGACATCACTGTGAGAAATGATGTTTTGCAGTCTTTGGATTATATTCCTGTTTAAAATAAATAAATATAAGGCAGTATTATTATCAAAATAATAAGTAGGGATTGTATCCTGAGTTTCTGTGTTAATCGCCATTTTGGAGATGTCTGAAACTCTTTTTTTTTTTTTTTTGGCTGATTGATCTGTTATCTTCTCTGTGCTTAGATCTATGAACCCTGGGACCCTAGAGAGAAGGAGACCAAGAAGGTATTCAATGGTTAAATGAATTAAATGGCTACATGAATGAAATTAAATATTATCACATCATGCAAAAATGACTGAGAATATTTTTTCCAGATATGTTTGGGGTGGTCTGACTGGGACCACCAAGGAGATGCCATCAAAGAGCTAAACAGTCATCTTTCCTACCCACTGAAACTACAATGAAGAGCCAACTGGGAGAGACATGCCATTTGTATGAACACACCACGGACAATACAGACAATGACAAGTGTTTGTGAGGATGTGGAGAAATTGGAACCCTCATATATCACTGATGGGAATGTAAAATGGGGTAGATGGAAAACAGTTTGGCAAGTCCTCAAAGTGAAAATCACAGAGTAACCATATAACCCAGGAATTCCACTGCTAGGTATCTACCCAAAATAAATGAAAAGATATGTTCCCACAAAGCCTTGCATGTGAATGTTCATAGTAGCCCCAAAAAGGAAACAACCCAAATGTCCACCAAGTAATGAATGGATAAACAAAACATGCTATACTCATACCATGGAATATTATTCAGCAATAAAAAGGAATGAAGTACCAATGTGTGCTACAACATGAATAAACCTTGAAAACATTATGCCAATTTAGAAAGCCAATCACAAAGGCCTTATGTTGTGTGATTCTATTTATATGAAATGTTCAGAATAAGCAAATCTATAGGGACAGAAAGTAGATTCATGGTTGCTTAGGGCTGGGGTTGGTGGAGATAGAGAGGGATGGTTAATGGGTAGGAGGTTTCTTTTTGGGGTGATGAGAATCTTCTAATGGTAGATTATGGTAATGGTTGCACAGCTCTGAATATACTAAAAACTATTGCACTTTAGACTTTAAATGGGTAAATTTTATCATGTATAAATTATATCTCAATAAAGCTATTTTTTAATAAAGACACCATAGATAGAAACAAGTAGTCATCTCAATTGTAAGCCCATAATAGAAAAATTACCGGGGTAAACCCTTTCAATTGCAAGTGTTGATTTGAGCTAGAGTTGCTCCCATGGCAGCTCTGTGTAGCTTGGTCCAAGATTTTTGTTTAATAGTGGTTAAAGATCCTGCCAAGCAATGCCAAGTTCACAGCTGGTCTAGGAGAGTAAGTTATCTGGTGACAGTCTTCCTGAACGGAGAGGCTCAATGTCCCTGAGTGCTTGGACCCCAGTGTTCCCAAGGGTAAGCACCTCCTGCAGCTCAAGCACACACTTCAGGGCGGAATTTCAGCAGTCCCATGCTGAGCTTAGAGTGTTTTGCCTCTGACACGTTATCTAAATCTGGCACAGACAACAAGCCCTGACCCATAGAGGATCTTTGTGAAAACTACATTTCTTGTATAAAAACCTTTTCATTTTGAAAAATTGCTCCACATCCACCTGTACTTGTAGCTTTATTTGGCTGGAAAAGGGATGGAATTTTTCAACATGACCATTTTACAGCTCGAAAGATAAACTTTTTTTTTTTGTTCTGCTTCAAATATTCCGCTTGTTGCTAAGATTCTGCCAATGAAAGTTGAGCTTCACCTTTAGGATTATTTACACTGTCTTCTACAATTTACTCTGGGTATTGTCATAACCTTAGAAATGGAACCTCTAATTCAGCAACTTCAAACTCTTCAGTTGTAACATACTATTTTTGTTCAGTCTCAGGACGTTTCTCTACTCCTTGTCAAAGAACCTGGAATGAAAGTCTGAATTCTTAGCCTCAGCCTTACCACTAAACTGTGCCTTTGGTTGCTAAAATTTCATTAATTAACTTAATTAATTTAAAATGAAATGTCGGTGCTGGATGGAACATTAGGAACTCATCTTTCAATATCTTCATTCTACAGATCAGGGCAAGGCTTTAAGGAAGGTTGTGAACAAGTCACAAAGCTAGTTATTTCAGACCTCGGTTTGCTCATCTTTAAAATGGAAAGGTTAAAGTTTTCACTTCATTGTTAGTATCGTTGCTTCATTCATAGAATTGTTGTAAGGATAAAGTAAGATCATCTCTGTCCATGTGTTTTGAAAAAACTTTCTCGATAAATAGTATTTTTAGTAAACACGTGCAAATGTAAATTAATTTTATTCTGAGAAGGTCATTATCTCCACTGAGAAAATCTGAGAGCCTAAGTGGAGTCTCATCATGAGAGTGGGCACATGTTGCCCTAGTCTGAAAAACCTTGTCCAATGAGAATAGAAGAGTTAAATCAGTTGTTTTTTTTTTTTTTTTTTTCTGTCTGGGAAGGAAGCTGTATTTAATACAGTGTTTCCACATATCTTTCAAATATTCATCTGCTTTGTAATTTTTCACTGAGATTAGTTTGTAAGGATTAGAGCAATTAGGGTAAAGACTGACATGATGTGCTAAATACAAAGAAGGCTTCCCAGGAAACTGTGTTGCCATATTGCCAGGGTAAGAGTTACCTTGAATTTGCCACATACAAGGCAAAGAGTTAGTCAGAAAAATGACACTGGAAAACTGGAAATAGATGTAAATTGGTGATCTGAATATGGGAAAAATGGGACAATTTAGACGTTCTTGGTTTTGTTTTGAATTGGGGGACTGTTTCTGAGGATTGTATAATGTTATGGTGGCAATGACAGATTTCCAAGGCGGTGCAATCATCTAAATCGTGTCAAAGGTACCCATAACTATGTGGGGTGACATGTCTCAGGAGAGAAATCAGGCTGAAGAACTATAGAAATATAAAAAGAAACTCCTAGATAGAAAGTACATGGAATTAAATTGAATGCAGCTAAGAAATGTATGGAAATGCACACCTCTTAATACTTCCTTAAAAAGAAAAAGTCAGATGCTTTTGTCATGCTCAGTGAAACTAATTTGCTTTAGAGGGCCAAGCAGGGCTCAGAAGGAACTGCAACTTTACTTCCAGCTGAGAGAGATAAATGTATTTGCTCTGTTAGATTTTCTGCAAAGCTGAGTGAGGTGCAGGACTAGACTTACCTGTACACTAAAGCTCACAACTAAAAATGTTTTCTGTCCAGTTCAAATGAAGAAAAAGCCTGGAGGTGTCTGCTCAACTCATGCTCTCCATCTCTGAACACCCTTCCCCGCTATCCGTAGGGTGGGCCTCTATGGCCTACCTTCATTATGTAATGTCTCCTTCATTGTCAAAGCTGCTTGGACCGCTGGTGGGCACCCAACACAGGCTGAACCAATCAAATCTTCTTTTCCCAGAATCCAGAATTAGGATTCTAAGATGCCAGCCAGATCCTGCTGAACTTTTGAGCCAGACAATGATGCAAAGTTGAGCCTTGGGCAGTCGTGTGCACGGCAAGCAGAGAAGGCTGGTCGTCAGGGGAAAATAGAATGATGCAGATGAGCAGGCAAAGGCAGAAACAAGAAGCTATGAGGCCCCAGGGAGATGGAAAAACTGACTGGTTCTGAAAGCTTTATAGTTTCTGGTCTAATTCTTGTATTCTTTTCCTGAGATGCATAATTTGCCTAAGCTGGTTTCAGTGGGTTTATTTCAGTTATTTTCAACTGAAGCCTTAACCAAAATCTCAGAGATGTTTGTAGATGAGAAAAGATTGGATGGTTCTCTTTTATTATAAAATATTCCTCTTGACTGGAGAATAACTTTTCTTGAGGATTTTGTTTTAGAAAACCTTAAACTATAGCACATTTATTTTTTATGTCACATGAATATCATTCACATTATTACATACAAATGTCACTCAAGCCAGGGAAGTTACAATACTTAATTCCAGCATTGTAGCTGCTCACTAAATATCTGTTGAATGAATGAATGTTTCTTTGACAGATATTTATGAACTATTCTATCATTGAGCTAAGTCATGTATTAATCCTACTTTTCCAAAATTAATGATTAATGTCCCTGGAAGATTGTTGTGCCTTTCATCAAAACATAAATGAAACCTTTTTTCATGGATTCACTAGAACACATGGCCTACATATGCCATGTGGTTATGTTTGTATTATTTCCATATAAGAAATTCATTGCCTCGTAATAGCAATTAGGAGAGGAAAAATGGTGTTGGGTCTTTGAAGACATAGTTTATAGAAAAAACCAGTGGTTGAATTTTCTACATGTGAGAAATTTAATGGAAAATTTATTCATTTCCTTTACTGAGATGCTCTGTAGATACCTAAATGTAAGGTTAAAATTCTTTTCTTTCATGTTAGGGTCAGACTTGGAATCAAATCCTGTTCAATGTATGGGGCGATGAATTTAATGTCTCTCTAAATTGCATGAATTGTCCATGAACATGCTAGTAAGAATAATTTCAACTTCCCAGAGGAGGAAAATAGTTGATACAGTTGATCTTTACTGGATACCTTTACATTAAGGAGTGATTCTATCCAAGGTTGATTTATAGGGGCCCTTAAGGACACAGGTGGGTTTCATTAACCTCAGCTGATAGTCCAAAATGATGTACCCCAGCCATTTGATGGGATAAATGGTGGTCTTTGGTTATTTCCACATCAGCCTTTTGGTCTAGAAACTTTCTAAAAGTTAACTTGGCAAGAGGTATTTCCTGAAGAAGTCTACTGCAGTGGCCAATTTTGAGCCCCCAATTGATAATGAAATAATTTATAGTCTATGATTTTATAAGGATAGGTGCTATATATTTTCTAAAGCCTTAGGCCACTTGAAAGTTTTCTTATGCCTGGATTTATGTAAGAAATTGTTGCATGATTTTTACTAGCAATATTATTTCAGTTAAATAAAATTCAATTTAAACAATAATCAAAATAACAAGCATGTAATGAGTTACTTTAAAGATGTGAAGGAAAATTACAGACAAAGATGGTTTATTTTATTTTATTTTATTTTTCTAACATGCAGGGTCAAATTCTCATTTGGTTCAGCACATTTTAGGGAAATATGTCTGTATTTTGCCACTAGTCACGGCACTAAAGATGTTTGTGGGAAAGCATGGGCAAGCTCCCTGATCTGTATCAGCAAATAAGTTCAGCTGCAAGTAACAAAACCCCCAAACAGTGGCTTATGCAAATAAGGGGGGATTATTATTCCCACCTTTCAGAAAATCTGGGCGTCAGTGACTAACAGCTTTGGCTCAATAGCTTAAAGATACCAAAGCCAAGGCATCTGGAAAGACCTAGAAGCAACAAAGAAGAAAAAGGTTCAGGCCTGTGAGGTCTGTCTTGTAGGGCCCACCCACCACAATTCTGCTCAGACCGCCTGGGCCAGAACTCTGTCTGTGGGAGGTGCTGGCCAGTGTGGACTTTCAGCTGGGAGCCTTGCACCTCCCAACAAGGCTCAGGTTTGTGAGAAAGAGGGGCAGGTGACTAGCAGGCCTACCCCAATCTCATGGCAAACTAAAGGCAAGGACAGTGTCCTCAAAGTCCTTGGAAATGAACACCTCACTACAGATGTATCAGCTGGAATAGATCTAAAATCTGCTTGAATCTATAATATAAGATTTATGTTTTTAGCCAATATACTTTTTTGAGGGAGCAGTCAACAATGTTATAAACAAACAAACTCAAAAGTAGTGGTTTCCAAGTTAGGCTTTTCTGTAGAAGATAAGGAAGAGCACAGTCGGCAGACAGTTGCTAAACATCACCGTTTTGGTGGTCCCACTCACTCTCAAACAGCAAGGTGGGAATCGTGAATACCTGGAGAGACTCCCTCCCTTCCCTGCTCATCATGCTCCATGTACATATATGCATTCGAGCCGGTCACATACCAGTGCATTGTGTGTGGGTGTATATATACATATACATATATATATGTATAATTTTCTATATATTATGATGTTTTGACATCTTAATAACCCTTCTGGCTGGGGAGACACTGCTCATCTCTGGGCTAGCCAATTCTGAGAGACAGCAAAGGGCTCATCGGGGAGTGTGTCTTTAATACGTAAGCTGAGCAGTCCAGAGCCACCCCTCCTCTATGAGGCTCAGCCACCCCAGCAGGCAATAGAGCCTTGCTAAAGCTTAGCTCAGGTATGGGATTATTTGTGATGCAATGTCAATGGTTGTGTTCAGTTGCAGTATAAACTGTTGGCTCATTTGAGCTCTCAGTTGAGTTGGCTGTGCTTTGAGATGAGGAGATGTGTTTTTTCACATAAAGCCCACCCTGCTTCAGCATGGAAGGCGCCAGGTGGGTAGAAAGTGCTCGGTGCAAAGGCTGAGCATTCCAATTGAAGAGTGGTTCTTCCAGAACAACATGGTGCTATTGTCCATCCTGGGTGAGCCATATGACTTGTGCTACTTCTTCAGCAGTGGTGAAGAATTTCTACTCCAATATTCATACCGACATTCCAAAATCTATCTAGGTTCTGCTATGGCTCTGAGTGTCCCGAAAACAGGTAGGCTGAGCTTGTGGTAGCTGCACCAGCAGGGACAGGACCCAGCTGTCTGTGGCATATGGTGACTTTACAGCAAGAGGGCACACTGAATCAGTCTTAGTAATTAATTGAAAATTGCCTACCTCCTTCCAAAAGTCTTTGGGGTGTACCTGCTCTACCAGTTCTACATCCTTCCTCTTTCTGCTTTTCTTTCCACCGGGAGCCTTCCGTCATTCTGAGCTTTGCTCCAAAATCATGGAAGGTTCATAGTTGCCTAAACGTATTCTACGTTGGGCACATGTTTCCTTGGAGGTACTGAATTGTGTTCTTTGAATTGTAAAAGGTTTTTATGGTTTACCTAAAATTAGGCTGAAAGTACCTATGATTGAAAGAATAAAAAGGCTGATTCTTCAAGGGGTAGGTGGAGGGGAGAACGCTGTGCCAAAGGGATTGTGGGGAAGAAAAATCTCCTGTGGCCCAAAGAACCCCCGGGGCTGGGGTGGCCAAGACAGGAGGGACAGTGGGCCGGGGAACCTGGACACTCCTCAGTCGGAAATTCCCTTCCCGACAGTCCCTGCATGTCCACCTGCATCTTGAGGACTAGAAGCTGCTAAATAGGTTACCTACCTCAAAAACGAAACTTCAGGCATTGGCACTGCAATTGGAGCACTTGTGATTATGTCAGGACTTGGGGCTGGGAGTTCGGGGGTTGTGTGTGGTGCACACCATGCAGGGAGTGGAACGCAGTTCTCCCCCTTCTCACAGAGGTCAAGAATAGCGCTGTATGATAGAACTAGAACGTGAGCCACGTTTGTCATTTTAATTTTTCTAGTAGCCATATTAAGTGAAAAGATACAGATAAAGTTAATTTTAATAATGTATTTTATTTAACTCCATATATCTAAAATATTATCATTTCAATATATAATCAGTATAAAAATATTAAGGAGATACTTTGCAATCTTTTTTTTTTTTTTTTTTTGGTACAAAGTCTTTGAAATCTGCCAAGTATTTTGTACTCCTAGCACATTGCAATTCAGACCAGCTGCATTTCAAGTGCTCACTGGCCAACGTGGCTAGTGGCTGCTGAACTGCTCAGCACCGCTCCAGGGAGAGCCAGCGCTTCACTATATCAAAGCCACATTCACCTGTCTTCCCCAAGCCCTCCCTCCGGTCATTTGGTAATCTCGCCCTTCCTTCCTTCTTTCTGCTTCCTCTCACTTCCCCCAACTCTCTTCCCAACACTCTCTACTCTTTCTCTGCTTTTCTCTCTTAGGGCAGTGACTTTCTCATTAGAGGGTCAGTGCCAGGAAGACAAAAGGAGCTTAATTTTGTGGTAGAACACAAGGGATATAGGGGCAAACGGTATGCAGTTCTAGCCCAAACCATACCAAATAAAGTTCCAGGAAGAAATAGCATTTCTAAGTGCATTTTGTTTGAAAAGGAAGTCATTGAATTAATTTCGTTCATAATAAAAAAAGAGATACTAACTCTTTTCTATGATGTAATGACTCCATGCCCACATGTATTTCCCAAAGTAACCATACTGGGGTTCTTTCAGTGGCATGGAATCTATTTATCTGCTCAGTTTGTATGAACTAGTGTCCGGGCTCATGCAGAACTCGTGGGAAGCATTCTCAGATGCCATGCTCCTCTTTGCAACCTAAAGCCTTGCCAACTCATATTCTTGTTTCTCAGAGAACAGAAATGAGAAAATACACTCATGCACCACATAACAACCTTTTGGTCAACAAGAGACTGCATATATGATGGCGGTCCCATCAGATTATAACGGACCTGAAAAATTCCTATTGCTTAGTGACATTGTAGCCTTCATAATATTGCATTGGAATGCGTTACTCTCATGTTTGTGGTGATGCTGGTGTAAACAAGCCTACTGCGCTGCTAATTGTATAAAAGTAGTGCACAGTTATGTATAGGATATAATATTTGATAATGATAGGCACTATGTTACTGGTTTATGTATTTACTGTACTATATATTTTATTGTTATTTTAGAGTGTACTCCTTTTACTTATTAAAAATAAAGTTAACTGTAAACAGCCTCAGGCAGGTCCTGCAGGAGGTATTCTAGAAGGCGGCGTTGTTATCATAGGAGATGGCAGGTCCATGTGTGTTTTTGCCCCTGAAGACCTTCCACAGGACAAGACAGTGATATTGATGATCCTGACCCTGACACACATTAGGCCTAGGCTAATGTGTGTGTTTGTAACTTAGTTTTTAACAAAAAAAGTTTAAAAAGAAAAAAAATTAAATAGGAAAAAGCATATAGAATAAGGATGTAAAGAAAGAAAATATTTTTGTAGACCTGTATAATGTGTTTGTGTTTTATGCTAAGTGGAATTTTAAAGTTAAAAGTCAAAAGGTTAAAAAAATTTAAAGTTTATAAAATAAAAATGTTGTGGTTAATTAAGGTTAATTTATTGTTGAAGAAAGAAAAAATTTTTAATGAATTTAGTGTAGCCTAAGCGTACACTGTTACAAAGTCCACAGTAGCACACAGTACTGCCCTGGGCCTTCACATTCACTCAGCACTCACTCACTGACTCACCCAGAGCAACTTCCCATTCTGCAAGCTCCATTCATGGTAAGTGCCTTGTACAGGTGGACCATTTTTTATCTTTTATGCTATAGTTTTGCTGTACCTTTTCTATGTTTAGATATGTTTAGATACACAATACTTACCACTGTGTTACAATTGCCTGCAGTATTCAGTATGGTAACGTGCTACACAGGTTTGCAGCCTAGGGGCAATAGGCTATGCCTATGGCCTGGGGGTGCAGTAGGCTGAGCCATCTATGTTTGTTAAGTACACTCTATGATGTTTGTGCAGTGACAAAATCGCCCAACGATGCATTTCTCAGAACATATCCCCATCATCAAGCGACGCATGACTGCAGTTTCTTACCAGCTTCCTCTTTGATGTTTAAGAATAGTTTGGCAGAGCCTCAGGGTCACGTAATGAGGTGGTTGACTCAAAACTCTGAGATGTGGGTTTTGTTGGGACTGAGAGCTGTACTTCAAAGTCTTTTATTATTATTATTATTATTTTTATTTCAGCATATTATGGGGGTACAAAAGTTTAGGTTACATATATTGCCCTTGCTCCCCCTTTCCCCCCCATCAGAGCTTCAAACGTGTCCATCTCCTAGACGGTGCGCATTGCACTCATTATGTATGTATACACCCATCCCCCCCACATCTGCCTGACACCAGATTAATGTTATTCCTAAATGTGCTCTTAGGTGATGATCAGTGAACCCAATTTGATGGTGAGTACATGTGGTGTCAAAGTCTTGAATATACAGGAATCCCAGCTTGGGCTCCAAGAGACATTGGGTTTTCCCTCAATCTCCCTATTTCCCTCTGGTCCAGTAATACTCACTATTCTATTGTTAAATCCACCACAGAGGTTATTCTAGGCGTCCTCGATTATCCCAGCTCTTTCCTCTGCTTGGAATGCACTATGAGCATTTCCAAAGTTTGGACTGGGGGCACACTGTTGGCATGCTGCCTCAAAACTGTCAGTCTATTGAGTTAAAATAAGTTGAATCCATTGTCCAGCTTCTTAAATAGAAGTCATTTGGTTGGCTTAATATTTTGACAGCTCATTCCTGCATTTAGATATAATTTTGCTTAGGTTGCCCTTTCCTATCATGTGCTAGTTCGACATTAAAACACTTCTCTCTTTAGCTTTAGCCTCACTGGCTGCGCTGAGCAAAGCTTTTGTTGTTTTCTGTCTAGCTTATCCACCACCCACTTCATTTGACCTTATAAACATGTTTAAATAGATTTCTCGGATAATGACCATTTTAGCTGGCAACTTCCCGTTTAGATATTATAGCAGGCACAGTGCAAATTAGAGGGCAGAGCAAAAGCACTAAGAATCATGAGACCCTGGATAAATATAGTAGAACGGCTCAGCCCCAATAGGACAAGGCTGGGTTCTTCTCCCAGTTCACCCACTGACTCAATGGGTGACTCTGGGGAAGGCAGAGTCAAACAATCATTGGTTTCATCCACTGATGACTCAGTCACATTGATCTCGATAAATGGGGGCAAAAGAAGGAGTCTTCTGTCTTGGAGACACCTCATTTCCATCCTGGGTGTTTCACTGTTCCCTGGGTTTGCCTCTGAGTTCACGCAGAGGAAAACAAAGATGCCCTTTATGCACTATAGAAGGCGACTGGGTGCTCATGGGGCAACTGGCCTTATCAGCAATGAGAGGCATCTTTTAAAGGTTAGCAGAAGGACAAATAGGAAGAGCTGCTCAATCTAATATTAAAAGGTTGCCTTTTGAAGGTGGCTTTGTTCCATTCAGTGTTATCTTGTTTTAATGTGCCCCACTGCTCCGTGATTTCAGTAATAGACCAGTCCACAAATGATGAGAGCATTCAGAAAGAGCTTGGTGTTCTGCTCAGCACCCAACGCAGCACTTTGCACATTCTAGATGATCATGAATGTTGAGAGAGTAAGTGAATGGATAAAGAGCTGGAGAAGTAGCCCTGGTTAAGCTGTGAATGGGCTTGTGCACATTCTTTGACAGCAATTTTATTTGTTGACTTGATTTTCCAAGTGTCAGAGTTGTCAAATCTGAGCTTCTTCAAGTCTTCTTTCTTTTTCTGATTTTTAGAGTAAGTGCTGATTGAGTAAGGATTTTAAGTTACTCTGTGGGCATCGAATGGATCTTTTAGATTCAAGATTTGCAGGAGATTATACCTAGGAGAGAAATATTTTGGATAAATTTTCACTAGTCTTTATCAAAAAAACTTAGCATATCCTCCCTTCTCATTTCACAGAAATATATTCCCATGTTTTCTGAGTTGGAACAAGGGAATGAAAAAGTATAATATGTGAAGTTGTACAGCAATTTTATGAACAACTAGGTAGACTTTTTTCAAACTGCAAAAAACAAACCTGTGTACCAGAGGAAAAAAATGCAATTTGCAAAACAAATTACTGTATAAAAAAAGTTAACAAATTGATATATTTTTCCTTTGAGGGAGAAGAAGCAACTTCAAATGGGTGAATGCTGTTGTTGTTGACTAGTTAATAAAACCATCATCTTATATAATATAGTTCTTGTATACTTTTTTGCCCTGAATACCTTTATGTCCTCATAAAAATTGCTTGAGGCAAGTGGAACAAGTATTATGTGCTTTTCGAATAGAGGTGGTGACTGAGCACTGAAGGGTGGCTTTGTTGGCTAAGATCACACAGTTTGCAACTAAAACAAAACTGGAAGCCAGCTATGCTGGGTCAGAGTCCAGGACTCTTTAGAGGGCTAGAAAGAAGGCAAGTCAGATCCCAAAATGTGAATGGAGGAAGAGCTAGTAATAATGAGATATTTGCAATAGGGTCTACCTCAATGAAAACCAGAATTACCTCCACTATTTCCTCCCTGAACTGAAATACTCAACAAAAAAAATCAATCTGTGAGTTCCATAAAAGCAAGGACTATACCTCTTCTAGATCTCCTGTACCGATCCCAGTTTCTCATATGTAGTGGATCCTAAAACACACGCTTGATGAATGAATATGTTAATTTTCACAATATCTTCTGTTATTATCTCCTTCTCTTATCCCTTAACAAACTTTTCACGTATCTCCTCCCTCTGAGAGGAGCATAAGTTAACTTTAAGGTTGGACACATGGGATAACATCAGTGTGAATACAAGTTAATCAAGGAAGCAAGAGTTGAAGCAATGGTTATATGTGTCTTCTGGGCTTCTCCTTCATGAAGAAATAAAACACAACCAATAGAACATTTTCAGTTGAAGGGAGTGTATGTCCACCTAGTGTGTGTCCTTCAGCTAAAGCACAAAGGCATGATGAAACGCTTAATGAAGGCCTCATGGGGAGGTAGGAGCAGTCCTGATATGAGACTTGGCTTCTCCTAAATTCCAATCCCATGTTCTTTCCACTGCACTATCTCTCGCCTATCTGGTGCATATGTATGTGTATGAGTATATATATCCAAATCCATATTCATATCCATATCTATCTTCAAATGGGCTGGTCATTCTTGTCTAAATTTGAGTAACATCAAGGTCACTGAAATTCAACAGAAGGGATAACATCCTTTGCACATGGTTCATTATCAATGAAATATGTTTTTTGTTAGTACCTGATCAGCAGTTATCATAAGCAGCATAAGAAAATTAATGATTATTACAAAGTACTAATTTTGGACATTAATCCAAACACCATATTCTGAAAGGTTCTTGAGACAGCCATTGACAGCTACAAAACAACCTTTGGCTAAAGGACCAGCCTCCCTGACCAGGAGTTTAGTGGACACTGCTCTGCTCTATTCAGGTCTCTTCAGATCCATGTTGCCACATTGGTGTGCCTTTCCCCTGGCTTCCATGTGATTCTGTTTCTGAGTTTGCACTTGTGCTCTCTCAGAGGACTGCCCTTTTGCTTGCAAGCCTGCAAGCCAGAAATGCTGGAGGTGGAGACCTGAGGGTCTCCATCTCCCTGTGCAGCCCTTAGCCAAGGACTGGCAAAGGAGAGGGAAAGCCTAGATCCATTGCTTCAATTTGGGATAAACTTGGATGTGTAATTTGCGCTACAGAGTTCTCCTGCAGGATCAGCTCTAAATATCCTTAGTAAAATTTTTCCTAAATCACAGTCTTGCTTGGCTTTTTTCCCTTCCCTGTCCATCATCCATCTTTCTCTACTTCCTTCCTCCACTTCAGAATCTTTATCTGGGAAAACTGCCCTAAGATAAGGAACCATGCTTATCTCCCAATTTGGGTTAAGATCTGTAAAAGAAAGCCAAGGGAAAAGGGGCTGAGATTCCGCTGAGCCAGAATCAAATTTCTTACTATTTCCCAGACACAGAAGACTCCAATCCACATCCTTTCTTTCCCCAATTCCCAGAATAAAGCAATAGAAGTTTGGAGATGATAAACTCTGATAATTATTCCCTGAATAGGAAAAAACAAAAAACCTCTCCCTCCATCCCCAATACAATCTGTGTTCGTAATATGCAATTTAGAGATTATGATGGCCAAGGACCAAAAGCATAATCATAATCACAGCCCGATATCAATGCTCTGTGCCCACACGTCCTCTTGCTCACCCCAGCGAAGGTTAGCAGGAGGCAGCTTGCCAGAAAGAAAGTCAGCTGTGGGGGCTGCTCAGTCCCAGGAGCCAGCCCATCAAGAAGGCATTTGTGACTTTTCAGGGTGTGGGGGTGCAGTGGAACAAAAGTAGTGTCTGTTTGCTTGCGTCACGGAAGCAGCATCGGAAGAAATCACTCCTGACCCATCAATGCCAGTTGGGGGAGCCCAGATTGTTAAGACTAATGAGTTGCCCATCAGGAGGGATATCCGAGGGATGAGCCCCACCACCGTGACTCCCTCCCTTCCTCTGTCTGGTTTTTTTCAGGAGTGCCAGTCTGTGATAGGCCGCACTCCTGTCATGATTGTGTATTGTGCATCCACTGACACTAATGATGTGCAGACTCTCCAAAGCTCGGCTGCTTTATAAAGTTCCAAAATTAATACCAAGAACATTTCTGGGAAGAGGAAGGGAACTACTGTGACATATGCAGCAAATCTGATGATTCGTCTGAAACTGATTAGTTGAATTTAACCCCTTTGTCCCCTTCTAGTCCTTTAAGAAATAAGAATCGACTATGGTCACATTGCCCATTTATTTATAGTATAATTACACAATAAGGTAAGTTTGTATCTCATGCATTTTGACTTATTGAGGAGTAATCCAATCTCAAAAATGATAACTCTTATTAATTAATGAGGACTGAATTATAGAATGTTTTGTACAAAAAGTATTATTGACAGAAATGTCACCCTAAAAGGTGTATCAAATGCCTTGATAAAGTTAAGATACATTATGTTTAGCATTACCCTCATCCACCATTCCAGGAGAAAGCATATTAAAATAAAAAAGGTTGTGTTGACATAATTTGTTCTTAATGATGCTCCACAATTCCTCAAGAATGATTGATAGGACTTTATAATCACAGCTGAAGAGGGCTCCTGAATTCATAGTTAAATTAATGAATGAACAAAATGTAATGTCACTGATCCATCCATTTACTCGTCATCTTATTTAGTACCTCTCTTTTTAACAATGCTTCCTAAAATGCTATTTACACTGTGAATTGGTTTTACAAGATTCTTTTAAATCAAAGATGAAATTCAGGTCAGCCACTGTCTTACTGAACATATCAAACTAGTAAAGTCTAAATTTATGAGATTTGACAATTTTATAGTTGCTGACTATAGATCTATAGAATAGACAATCTGGACATCTATAGGATGTCCAACATGTGTCTCCTTTAATCTATAAGAAACCTTCTCAGAAAAGCCCCCTCACCCCTCCCCCACAAGTAGGCTTGCCTTGTGTATCAATGGCCAGGCATGGATCCGTGCTTCTTTCTAAACCAATCACTGACAGGGAAATGTAATTACAATCGTTACTTAAGATTAATCAAGATTTGCTCTCCGAGTCATGTAAAGAGGTGAGGATCTGAACAAAAGCAAATAAAGGGAGGAATGGCCAAGGAACCAAGAGTGTCTGCTTCAGCTACCTTCCACACTGGTGAGAGATGTGTTGAGGGGTGTGAGATGACTTTTTGTAAGGGTGGCTAGTGCTTGTCAGTGAAGACACAGGGGCCATGAGACATGATTGATGGAGGAACAGTCTTACCTTCTCCCAAATACCTCACTAATGAATCTTCTGAAAAGTCCAACCTTATTCCTTTAGGTTAAGTTATTTTATCCAGAATAAAAGTACCTATTAAAATGCATGTATCATTTTAGAGTGGGATAGCATAGTACATAAACACCTTTTGATATTTTATTCAGCAACTCTTTTTTAAGCACCTAAGAGCAAGGCACTATGCTAGATGCCATGGGAGATGCAAGAATACATCACAAATAGCCCTTTACTCTGACAATCTATTGATCTGAGTGAGCTATGTGCACAAAGACCATAGTAGAAAGTGATGCCATTGTGATGTGGCTGGCTGTTGGAGTTCAGAGGTAGGAACTATAACTTCTGAATGGTGTAGAGGAGGGAGGGAGAATGGTGGAGAAGGTGGCATTACAGTGGGCCTTGATGGACTCTATAATGGAGATACAGGAAGGCACAACCAAAGCATTAGGGTTCCACTGGGGTGTGGGGTGAGGAAGCACAAGAAGCATGCAGGGAAGGCAAAGGGATCCCCTTTACCTGGAGCAAAATGATGGTAACCCGTGGTTGATAGGATGAGAAACAATTCCTAGAGGCACTAGATGCCAGGTTAAGGAGTGTGGAATTTACTACAATACGGAGAGGATCCTTCAAAGGTGTTGGAAGAAGAGAGTGACTCTTGGTCAGAGCTGTTATTAGGGAAATTGTCTAATTTTGATGGGGGATAAATTAAATGGAGGGAGGTAATAATAGACTTTGGCTATTATGTATCCATTAATTACTTGAAAGAACCTAGATAATCATATGACAATTGTACATTTTGATATTTGCAATAACTTAGAGAAGAAAAGAAGAAACATTTCAGGATAAGTAGCATAGTCAAAGAACTTTAGGTTCACACAAGTCACTTCACTGAAATGTCTTAGACATCCAAGAGACAATATAAGGGTGCTAGGGCCCCCAAGGAGTTTGTGGTGCTTGCAGGGGTTGGAGTGAAGTTCAACAGCAATTTTAGTCAAGCTCAGCATTTGGCCCAGTGCAGCGATTTCTCCCAAGCACTGGCAGGCTTTCTTATCCATGGGGACTGGGTCCCAACCACGGTCTATGGCCCCTGGCATTCACTGAGTTGGCACCAACCATTGCCCAAATAACCCCTCTGTTCTTCACTTTCCAAATGACTCAGCAGATCATTATTTAGGTTGTCTGAGTTGATTTATGAAACCCTAATGTGACAGATGAAACCTAGTTTCCTTGAGGGTTTTTATTTCTCTAGGTAGTTTTCCATGATGGTAGCTACAATTACACGTGCATTTCTGCCAACAATACTTAGGTTTTCTTTCTTTTTTTTGTATCTCAGAGATTCTTGGCATCAGGTCCAGAGTTCTGGAATTCACTTCCCCAGCTGTTTTGACTATGTTTGGGTAGAAGGTCTGGCAAAGATTTATACAAATCTATGCCATATATGATGGATTCTAATTGAGGAGTGGGAAGTAGAAGATATTGCAAAAGCTAAGGGTTGCTACTGGCTGCAGTAATGATGGTGAACCAGATGATTCAGCCAGCCTGCTAGATAGACTAACCCTTATTAATCTGAATTATCTATTTATCCACCTACCAACTATTAACAGCTTTCACAATTATAGGGCAAAGTTACACCAAAAAGCCATTAGCAAACATATTTATTCAGTAATACAAGAGTCCAAAGAAACAGAGATACTAAAGTATAAATTAAATTTTTTCATTTTTATCAACATTCTCACCATTACATAATCAAATTGGATTGTTTCAACCTAGTTGGCCTATCAGGTCATCCTGATCAGCAAAGATGTATTCATTAGACCTTATCTCTATCCTTATGTAAAGAGAATTATCTGTGTCAGAACATCCAATATCAGGACTGACTTTCACCTGTTGTGCACAGGTAGAGCATTTTGGCCAGCCTCTATTCTCTTTGTTGGTGTTGGTCCATGTTGTGTCAGTTAATAAATTGTTGGACTATTGCCTTTGCTCAAATTACTGAATTATAAATTTAAAGAATTTTAAAAGTGGAGAAAAATAGCTTATTCCAGAAACCTGAAACCTCTAAACACTTTCATGCAGATACCTCCTGTGTGTAGATATGGCACCTACTGGTGATTTTACAACTACAGATTATTAAGTACTAATAAAAAAACCAAGGAGAAAATTAATGTAGTTCTGAAAACTAAGTGGTATATTCAGAGGCTCCTTTGGCTCATGAAACATTCCTCTCAATAATAGTTAATGGTTCAGTATAATCAGAAAAGTTTCAGGAAAAAAATTAACATTTATATTGGTGTATTAGTTTCATATTGCTGCTGTAATAAATTACTATACATTTCCTGGCTTAAAACAATGCAAATTTATTCTCTTATGGTACTGGAGATCAGAAGTCTGAAATATGTTTTGATGGGCTTAAATCAAGATGCCGGTGGGCTGTATTCCTTCTAGGGCTTTAGGGAAGAATCTGTTTCCTTCCATTCTCAGCTTCTAGAGTTTGCCTGTATTTCTTGGCTCATGGCCCCCTTCCATATTTAAAGCCAGCAGTGGCTGGCCAGGTTGTTCTCACATTGTATCACTCTGATACTAATTCTTCTGTCTTTTTCTTCCTCATTTGAAGGACCCTCACAATGTTTACATTGAGCTTACCCAGACAATCCAGGATAATCTCCCCCATTTCAAGGTCCCTCACTTAATCTTATCTGCAAAGTCCCTTTTGAATGTGAAAATCTATGGGGGACCATTATTCTGCCTACCATAATGCATTTACAAATGTCACAGTGGTCACAGTGTTTGATATTAAACAACCCAGTCTGGCCATCATCACAAACTTTGCCTTCTCTCTGAAGTTTGCAACTGAACAACTGGATAGTTTTGTCTATTGGAATGACATAGATGGTGGAGCTCAGTTAGAAGGTGGAAATAAAAGATAGATGGAATAATAAAAAGATGGAAAGATAAAAATCATGTAAGATGAAATCAATCAAGAACTATTTATCAAATATACTTTATGCTAAGCTCTGTAGGCAACAAAAAATAGAAGAAAGTAAGAGTCTTACTCTAAGAAGCTTCAAATCTTGGAGGCAAAGTACAAACACAAATAACTAATGTTTGTACATTTACCCATCATTTGCATGAAGTAATAGACTTTCTTGTACCCTACAGATAAACTGCTTTACTCCTAGCCTGGAGTGTGTCTTGATGTCCTTTCTGTGCTTTGCTGACAATGTGCCCTAAACTCTCAGGCATGTCCTGGAAACAGTAAGTCAGCTTAGCTGGAGCTGAGGGAGAATATTGTCCTTAAAACAAGATGAGTAGGAGGGGCCCACATGTTTGTCGTAATCAGGAACAGTTGGTATACTAATGACCCATCCAGGAATCTCTTATTCCTCCTGTTGTATTGTCCTCTTCAGGTCTGGCAAGTTGGGGTACTCAAGAGCTGGCCAATACTAATGCTTACAGCTAAACTTCACTTTTGACATTTCATTGCTACCACTTAATATCTAGGTTTTGTAAGTGGTCACAAAAAAGAGTATTTTATCAGCTCGGAGGAAAGCTCCATCATAAGCAGAGGCCTTTGCCACATGTGTGATTTCAATGTCAATTCCTTGAACATAGTTCCATCTGAAAATGCTTTAGTTCCAGCCCTTTTATTTTACCTTGGAGAAACAGTTCCACTCCTGTAGTCTCATTGATTATGTCCTTATTTCCCCTTGAGGTCAGAGCTAGGCTGGGTTATTCCAGTTTCTTGTCATCAATGCTTTAACCATGGCCTTCAAGTCAGGCTTTTGGAACAAGATGTGTTCCAACCTCACAAAAACAGGGAAATTGTTCTAAGAGGCAAACAAAGTGGTCCATTTTCAATAAAACATAGGAAGTGGGTAGGGGGATCCTTCCTCTCTGTATTCCTAAGCACCTCTCTGCTTCTTTGGTCATAGATGAATTAATATAAAAACATTACCTTTCATATATCCTTGCTCCAGCTCTGATGCTAATGCACAATTATTTCTCATATTTTCCTTTCAGAATTTTAAAAATGCAAGCTGTAATATAAGAAAACAATTTTGGGGGGGGGGGGTAAAAAAAATTCCAAAAACAATTGTTTGTAAAGACTTACAAAATAGAAAAAGAAAAAAACACAAATAAGCCTGGTTAAAATCCAAAGAGCAAAAAGATTAGGAATGAGAATGGAGACATAATATAGATACCAATAAAGTTAAAATAATTATGAGAAAATTCCCCCATAGCAGCAAAGTTGAAAACCTACAGCAAACGTATGGACTGGATTTGCTTACAGTATGGACAAAGAAACTCTTACCAGACCAACTATAGACAAAGTAAATATACAACTACTTGAAGGCACTGGAAAGGTAGATTTTGGGGTCAGATTCTGGAAACAGCATAGGCTGACTTCCCTCCCCTTTTTTCTGAGGGCAGGTTTCAGTCTATACCACACAGGGTATCAAAAACTAAAAGAAGCCCTTAATCTTATTGGCTTGTTGGGTCAGAAGATTCAGTTCAACCAGAGCCACAAGAAAGTAAAAGAATCCTTATAGAAAGCCATAAATGAAGAGCTACAAATTCTGTGTATAAACTCTGCTCAGATCTCTGTCTGACCCATGAATTATGAATACATAAAACAAACTCTCAGAATCCCTTCTAAAGCTAAAAGAATGGAACTGAGATTTGAGGTGCCACCCATGTGATAGAGTTTGCAGTTGAAATCCAATCAAATTGATTGTCTGCCAAAACAAAAAAGTTAACAGTCTTTGGGGGAGTATCACAGAATGCAGAGTGTCTACAACTTAATATTACAATGTTCAAGATTCAAACAAAATTACTTGACACATAAAGAAATAGGAGCATGTGACCCATTCTTAAGAGAAAGAGGGATTCTAAGATGGCTTAGATGTTGGAATTAGCAGACGAAGATTTAAAGCAGTGACCATAAATATGTTCAGTGATGTGAAGGAAAACATTCAAAATTAATGGAAAGATAGGACATCTCAGCAGAGAAACAGAAACTGTAAAAAAGAATCAAAATTTATAACAAACTTCAAAAGCTGAAGTAAACTCACTGAATGAGATTCAGAACCAAATGGAGATGAGAGAGGAAAGAACCAGTGAATTTAAAGATAGATCACTAAAAACTATCCAATGTGAAGAATGAAGAGAAAATATAGAGAAGGAAACATAGAGCCTCAAGAACCTATGGGACAATATCAAGAGGTTAATACGTGTGTAACTAGAGTCTCAGAAAGACATTAGAGAGAAAATGGAACCAAAATATATTTGAAGAAAATGGCTCAAGACTTTGACAAAAGTAGAAAATGTCAAGATTCAAAAAACTCAGCTAAACTGAAGTAGAATAAGCACAAAGAAAACCACACCTAGGCACATATCTCTGTAAACTAAAGATGAAGAGAAAATCTTGAAAACAGCCAAAACAAAATGACACTATAATTCAAAAGGTACAGATAAAAAAAGCCTATAGAGAAATTGAGATCAATTGCTAGAAAAACTTAAAGTATCCAAAATAACCCAGGACTATATCAAAAACTTGTATAGAAAGTCTACTATGAGGAGATTAGGAAAGTGATTAAAATTTTCCATTAAAATGTTACCAGGACTAAATGGTTTCACAGTTCATTTCTAATGAGCCTACAAAAAAGGAGAGGTAATTGCAATGTTATTTAGATTCTTCCAGACCTCAGAAAAAGAAGGAAATCTCCCCGTAAAGTCAGCACAACCTCCACACAGTTGATTTCAGGGTTTGGCCACCAATGTTATGGGGCTGATTTTTAGGGGAGCTGACCTGTCTTGTGTAGTCCCGTTCTTTCTGCTATTTCGAGGATTCATGTACTCACCTCACCTCTTCCTAACATTCCCACAACAATCAGCAGTCAGAAGTATGGGAATCACTAACCTGATATCTCAGTTTTGGAAAGTTATTTATCTCTAGAGTAACCAACAACCTTGTTTGCCAGGAGAGAATGGAGGGAAGGAGAGAGGACAGAAGGAGGGTATTAATAGACACCAATCACCTACTACTGTGTGCCGGAAAGTTCACCGAGTATTCTTTACAACCTGGGAGAGCAATAATATTACTCCCCCTTTTATAGATGTAGAACCCGAGGACCAGAGATGCTTTAAAAAATGCAGGGGAAAAACTCTCCTGTGAGCTCATGCAGTTAATAAACAGTAGGTGTGAGATTTGAAGTTAGAGCTCTCTGATTCCAGGGCATGTGGTTTTCTATTTCTTCCAACTGCCAGAAGGATTTCTTGAAATATTTAATTGAAAATGTTCTCTCTTTGTATTTAATTACTTCTAGAACTTTGAAGAAGCATGTGTTTTTTTTTGCAATCTTAGTGTAGCATCTGCCCCTCCTCCAAGGGATCTGTCCTTTCCTGTTGGAGACATCATGAAAGTGACAGCAGCTGAATTTTCTAAGAAGTGTGATTTGCTCTTCTGTAATAACCTACAGCCTATTTCCCCTTTATTTTTATTTAACAGCAACGGCAATAACAAATTTGTAGGTTAACTACTTTGTGTGCCAAGTACAGTGGTAAGCTTGAGGATAGCAAGCTGTATTCCTTGGCCCCGGGTGCTTACGTTCTAGTAAAATAAAATAGTTTAATGCAGAGGTCATCAACACTGGCTACATGGCAGAAACGCTTGGCAAATTTTTTGTTTGTCAGATGCCTGGGCCACTCTCAGAGGTTTTGATTTTTGAGGGTCTGTGGTGAGGCCTCGCATTGGTATTCTTTCAAAGCTCCACAGATGATTCCAATGGGCAGTCGGGGTTGGTAGCCACTGATTAAAGGAATTAATCAAAGGATGTTTGGGGCAGTTGCCAAAGGAATATATCCCAAATGTGGAATTTCAGATATTACAACTTTCAAATAAAGGAGACAGACACTTTGGAGCCGAAAGTCCTTCCTGTAGAGCAACTGAAAGCTCCGTCCATGGCTAAGGCCAACTTGGCTCCAAAGCTTTCTGATCAAAATTCCCCACGTATCCTGCCTGGAGATTATGTGGTAGCATTAGTTACCATTTACTAAGTGCTACCTGCGTGTTATCCAACTTAATTCTCACAACGATCCCGTGAAGCAGGCATTATGAGTTTCGTTTTACAAATAAGGTGTCAGGGTGGGCAGGCAGCAGGCTGGAGGTCACAAAGCCAGAAAGTGGGGCAGCCAGAGCCAGTGTCCGCTCTCGCCCAGGACGCTGCACCCAGCGGCCCGCAGTGAAGTGCCGAGCAGATCGGTTTGAGAAACGGGGCCAGGAGGAATAATCCATTCCCAGACCCGCTCAGCTCGTAGGCTCTGCAGACCTACATCCATGCTGTAACCTAACTAAGGTCAGCTGCTCTTGCGTCTTGAATTGGTCTGGGATAAATTAAAAATAACCCCCTTCCTCTCTTCTCAACGTCATCGCTCTTGGAACAGAGCAGCATCTCCATTCTTCACGATCCTTCAGAAACGAGAGTTGAAGGAAGATTTTTGCTCTTTCCATCTTCCTGTCACCCTTTTACCTGCTCTGTTAAGACGGCCACAGGCATTTTGTGGTCGGCAAAATGGGGCAATGACTGCTACGTGGCTTTGTCATCGTTACCATCTCTCTTCTGTACTCATTTTCCCCTTTATGAAATCTAGACATTTAGGCTTTTTAATCAAAACTTTCTCAGAATGAATAGAATAAATTCATTACAGCACAGGGTAGAAGACTGAGAAAGCCTCATTTGCCACCTTTCCCAGGGACAGTCACATGTTAACAGGGGACAAAGAGCTCAATTTGGGAGTCCGATACACGTGGATTTGAATCTTAGGCTGCCTACTGCTTATGTAACACTTGGCAAGTAACCTAACCTCTCTTAGTTTCAATTTCCTCATCTCTAAAAAGAGAATAATACTTCAGAGGGTTGTGACGAGGATTAAAAAGATTTGAGACTGTGCCTAGCACAGTGCCTGGCACATAGTAGGTGCCTGTTAAATGTTTATCCCCTTTTCTTTTCACTTCCACGGCAAAATTCATGCATCAGACAGGAGTAAAAGTTCTTTGGGACATGTTTCAAAAATTGCTCAACAGCAAATGGTCCCACTTCCTCTACTCCATAGACTACACAATTCTTGTTAAGGAACACATTGTACTCTTTCCCAGTGAGTCACATTAACACACACATACACTCCAGGACTATTGTTGTGGGGTATAGGTGTTTCACGTAGGAAGGTGATGACTATATTTTACACACAGGCTTCTTGTCAGCCCTTCCTTATATGCCTGAAGCCTCCCTCAAAACTGAGGTGTGAAGATTAGTATCTAATCTCCGATGCACTAAATGTTTAGATACTGCCAGCATTTTGGAAGAAATAGCTACCTCTTTCTTTCTGCAGAGTTTGAAGTACATTTCCTCTGAATGAAGAACTACACGTTGTGTTCATACAGAATGTGGCTGAAATGCAAATATATTTCAAAGCTTGTGCCTCTATCCCAATGCAGTAAAAAGGTGACTGTTATTAAAGAACAATGCAAAGCCATTAATTACCAAGCTTTCAAGGAAGCTTTGTGCACAGGTTTGACTTTCATTATCTGTCTTTGTCATCCTTGTAAAACATCCCATTAGACTTTCTACTAAGGCAGAGAAACCAGGCTGACAATGGAAACTAAGTTGTTTAATTGCTATTACCTTTGAAAGTTTGAAGTGCAGTATTTTTTTTGTAATTATTTCAGGAAAAGAAGCTTGGATTTGAGGACAACCTTGGGTGAGCTAAGGATTGAGATAATGCCTGCTGCTGCATCAAGATTCTAATATTGCAGGTCCTGCCCAGTTGCAGCAGGACTCTAATTTCACTTTGGGTAGCACACAGGCCAGGCTTGAAGCCCCAGTGATCTGGGTTCAAAGATCAGCTAGGCAACTTACAAGATGGTAGACGTTGGCAAGTCCTGTAATCTCCTGGTGTCTCAATTGCCTCATCAGCAAAATCAGCAGAATGACAGCACCTCAAAGGGTCTTTGTGAAGGAAAACAGAATTTATGTAATGCACTATTACATTAACTAGAGGAGAGTCAACAAATGCTGCTTCCCTCTCTCCTCTCTATGCAATCAAATCTAGTTAGTCCAGAGCAATTACATTTGATGAAATCGATTTAAAGTGGGCCTTAAGGGCAGTGTTGGAAGGAAAGAGAAGTCAAAGAAGCAACATACCCTCTTCTGTGTGTGTGTGTATGTGTGTAAGGCCCCGTCTTTGAAACTCAAAGTATAAATCATAAAAATTGCAATACATTTGGACATGTGCCTAATGGTGAGGGGTGCAGACGTGAGCCCCAACACCAGCACTAGCAAGGGGTGCCATTTACCTGGCCTGACGATGTTAGCTCCCATCAAATGTTGTGTTCATAGCAAAGGATTTGATGAGTTAATTCAAATGAAGTCAAGGCATTAACTCTCTTATGAAATAAACAACAATGGGTCATGCATTTTTGAGACATATTTTCTGGGCTTTTTTTTTTTTTCAAAACTAAAGTAGTCTTTCCTGGCTCCTGAACACAAGCCGTCCTCATCTATTTCCTCAGGTAATCCATTATAAATTATGACAGGCTCCCCAGAGCCTGGCGGGCAGCGTGGCCCAATGTGCTGCCCAGGTCTCACTTTTCTGTCCTGGTCATCTCCGACAAGTTCCATGCGTGACCAGTCAGGAGACGGCTAATTCCAGTCCACACATTTTGCAGATGAGCTTCATTTTATTTTTAATTTCCCCACAAATGCATGCCAGGCGCAGATTTCGTCAGTTACAGACATAGCTCTCTAATCTGTGCCGCTCTTCCGTAGCTCATACTACCAAACGAATTAAGGTCCAGTTACATATAAAAGTGATTATGATCAGCGAAATGTCTGCCCAGAGTGGCCTCCCAAAAAAGGGTAAAGATTCGAGGCTCTGACACTCCCCTTTGGCCATCCTGGGGCCATGCACTGTACGATAAAAATGACCCCATCGACAACTTTCTAAAACCCATATGGCCTTTAGATTTTGCAGCCTGGTGGCCCCTGGCCAGCATGGAGCAGAGAAAGAAATCGCTTTCTCCTGTTGGGGGAAATTATTTGTTTTCTGTCTTCCCCCGACAAGATTTCTTTTCAAGAGAACTGACCTCATCCTTTTGAAAGTTTCCTATTTCACATCTACAGGCGTCTGGCTTTCTCTTGGAGGCAGGTGCCTTCTTCCAAATCCTGACATTTGAGGGCAGGACTCTACATCTTCTCGTTAGCCTCATCCAGGCATTTCTCAGGACAGCTCCAGTCTGCGTGGACTGTTTCTCCCTCAAGTTGGCAGGGCCAGCAGCACACAGGGTAAGCACCGCACAGAGACCTACCAGGTTAAGTCAGACCAGGGAGCAAAGCAAGAAAGGCCATCTCCGTGTGCTCCCTAAGAGTCTGTGATCTAATCAGGGGAGAGGAAATACTCCCAAGGACACATTTACTTGTCATAAGTTATCATCTCCATAAGTTAACTGGATATGAACAAGGAATGACGTAGCAGGAAAAGTATTAGGGACCACAAGGCTGGGTTTTGCCACCAAAGAAGAATGTGATCTTGTGTACTTCTCTGCTTCTGTCTGGGCATTGGTCCCCACAAAGGTAAAATCTGGAATATCCTAGACTTCTATGACAAATGGCAAGAGAACTAGGGGAAACCAGAAAAGGCTTCTTCCTTTCCATTGAAGTTTCTAGAACAATATCGCAAAAGCATAAGCAGGCTGATTCTGAGGGGGACGTCACGGCAGTCCCCTGAGTAGGCCTGTTACAGGGGCTTTTTCCAACTTGCTGTGCAGACCCCAGAGCCAACGAGGCGGAATGTGTTCGAGCCCTTTGCTATGGTTCTTGTTAGGGTGGAACCTACTGGACAGAGGCCCCACGGTCTCTCGTAGTTCTGAGCTCTGAGTGGAGCCCCAGGGTGGTGTGAAGGCCGCGGAAGCGCTGCCCTGCAGGGCAGAAGCCACCGGTCCTGCTCCCCCAGCGCCCGCCCGGCCATGGCCCCGCTGCCCTCCGGGACACGCCGACCTTGGGAGTCGCCCAACTTGAGAATCTTTTGAGCTCTTCCTGTCGCCGTGCCCCACCCCATCCCATTCCACCCTGGCCTCTTTTTTCTCCTCCCTGGCAGCCACTCTGTTTTCAGATGTTTACCCAGAGTTAGAGCCTCAGTGGCCGTGCTGGGGCCCGGGGAGGGCAGAGCCCCCGGCAGAGGGATTCCTCCCGGAGGCTTCCAGGGCTCAGCACAGCACGAGGACGCTGCGCTCTCTGTGCGTTCCCACAGACTCGGGGTGTGTGTTTTCACTGGTTGACAGTGGTCCCTGTCTCTGGCTCGCAACAGCATTAATCCTAGATTAGCCCACGTTGGATGCCTTTTTTGGGAACACCAGTATCGTCTGTGCTGCGAGCGCCCCATCCCAGTGGTCTCAACTTGATCAGGACATCCGGATTTTGTAACATCATTTTATAACTGTTCCCCCGACCCTGATTCCATCCTTCAGAGCTCTGAGGACATGTAACTGGAAGCCACTCCAGTTTCTCTCCCCCTCTGTGGTGGACCCGTGTCACCTGCCGTCCTGGCATCATCACCCAGGCATGCACTGTCACACTCCCAACCGGAACGTCAGCTTGCTGTTTGAGATTCGCACCGACACTCGGTCCCCAGAGGGCTCCTCCCGGAGCCAGGGCGGCCTGCGCTTGGGAGCACATAAAAGCACAGGAGTCCCCTCGCGTCTTGGCAGCACTTCAAGCGCCAGCCCAATGAAGAGATCTTGACAGCATACTTGTAAACTCCACAGGCCCCAAGGGCTCAAACGCCACGATATTTATGCTCACGGGGTGGAGAGCCAAAACAGTTGGGTTGTTATGCAGACGTGGGTCTCGGTCGGGACCAGCGTTTCTGACACCTGTTAACTGGCATTTGAAACAACTGAGTTGAGGCGGGTGGGGGCCTTGGGAGCCGCCGCCAACCTGTACCTGAACAGCGCGGAGTCCAGCAAGGGTTTGGCCCCCCCAGCTGGTCAGAGATTCCCTGGGGGAGATGAGAAAATGAGTCCAAGGGCTGCCAGAAAGGATAATCAGAGAAGGAAGAAAATACGAAGGAGGGTGAGAAGAAAAGTAAGAGAGCAACAGGGAAAGAAAAAAATAGAGAGGGCGGGTATTTTTAGATTTGCTAGCGCAGAGCTTTGTGCTTGCACACCCTGGCCCCTGTGTCCGCAGCACCAGTTCTGGCCCTGGTTAGAGTAGGCACTCTACTCCTCGTCTCGTCCCTCCTGGGGTATGGGTCCCACCCACCTTTCAAAGCGCAGGACCACCTCCTCCAAAGAACCTTCTCTGCAAACCCAGACAGCCACTCTACTCTCCCTTTTGGAGCTCTCACTGTAACACACAGCTCAGCCCTTCGCCATTCTTCTTTGCCCGGCGTGCTCCTCCCCTGCAATCTGCCCCTGCCCCACAACCCCAATGTTTAACTCCCCAGGGTCATTTGAGAGACCTCTCGTGGCCCACAGGGCCCGGCACAGTCCTAGACTCAAAGTAGATTGCAGTATCCACAGCTGGTGGTTTGGTTTGCTCCCTCTGGGTGGCTTTTTCCCTTTTTCCGTTCCAGACTTCCCTGCCTCAACTTCCACTCAGCAAAGCCCTGATCTCCCACACAGCTTCAAGCTGGCTACCCGGCTCTGTGCGTCTGTTTCCCCACACCTGTCTCGAGGTGTGGGTGGCCCATAGTTCGGCCTCAGATGAGACCAGGTTTCAATGACTTAGTAAAAATAGTTTCTATGTTTCATTATTAGTGCTCAAAAAGAAACGTCCATCGAGTCTCCACTTACAAGCTGACGAGGGTTCCAAAAGTCAGCTTGTACCTTAGTCCATAGAAACAACATTATAAATGAATTCATTTATCCATTCAGTCAGTCAACATGAGCATGACTTCAAGGCAGGCACTATTCTAGGTGCTGAGGAATTTGCACGGAGCAAAACATTCAAGAACTGTTGTCCTCAAAGAGCTCATATCCTGGTCAGGGGAGACAGATAACCCACAAACAAGCAAGTAAAATGCAGAGCATGCTGGCTGATCTGGAATGCCGCAGGAGGGAATAATACAGGAAAGCAGAACCGAGTGCTGGGATAAGCCTGGACTGTAAACAGGGTGATCCAGGAAGACCTTATCTGAGAGGGACCTGAAGGTGCGAGAGGCTGGGAGAGCCGTGTCCCAGGCTCCAGGAAGTAGTGACTCTGGTGTGTTCAAAACAGCAAGAAGGCGGGACATTTGCTCAGGACCTCTTGAGGTCATGTGCTCCAGGCTGGTCACACACATTTGGCTCAGAATAAATCCTTTAAATTATTTTACAGAGATTTTTTTTTTTTTTTCCATTAACAAGATGGCTCGGAGAAGACTTGGAAGCTCCCAAAGGAGTCACCTGAACTTGGTGCTAGGTATTGGCATGGCACTGACTCTCAGCTACTCTTTGGGCGTAAGTCCTCCTGAGCCTTGGACCTCATGATCTCGGTTGACGGTCCTGGTTTACTCTGAGCTATAGGTTCTTTTCCTAGGAAGTTGCTGTTTGGGATCCTAATTTTGATTTGGAGGTGCATTATAAAGGGTCTTTTCCATTGCCTCCCAAAATTAATCTCATTTGGCTTTTCTGTGCATTTGCAAAATAAGAAATTGCACTGTCTTTTTTATAGATAAATGAGAGGCTGAGTTCCTCAGCTCTGATGAGAAAGGGCATTTTACTCCTTGCATCCAAAATGTGCCCCTGGGTGGACCAGGGGCCTAAATGGGAGTGTCTGGGGTGACTCCCTGAGACACAAAGTGGCCCTACAGTGAACCCCCCAAAACAATGGAAAAGAACAGCAAGAAGGCCAGACTAGCTCAAGCAGAGTGAGCAATGGGGTGAGAAAAGTACTGATTGGTTTCCTTGGCCAGCCTACTTGTTGTCTGTTGAGCCCATGAGGAGTCTGAACTGCAATTCTACTTCAATAGTAAACATTTACTGAGCGCCTACTCTATGCCAGGGATTAGTGCTAGGTGTTGCTACTAATTCTTTCAACTACTCTTAACCATGGTTCTATGGGAATGTCCCTTCTGGGTGTCAGCTGGGGAGAGCTAGGGACATACAGAGCCACCCAGGATAGCAAGGGGACTGGACAGATAAGATGCAAGTCCCCGTAGATAAAATCTCCCTCTTGGAGGCAATTTGGGACATTAGAACCATCTCTTGATTTAGAGCCTCAGGCATTTAGTTTGTTGCTGAGTGTTGTTTTTTTGTCCTTGGATAAGTTGCATAACTTTCCCTGCTCTTGATTTCTTAGAGATAATAATGACTGTTTTACTTTTTTTGTGAAAATTAAATGAGGTTAGTGTACATGAAAGAGCCTTGTAAAACATAAAACAGTCTACTGATCTGAGTTGTCATGACTTAAGGTGAATTATTCTCTCTGTCTTCTACACCAGGGAATTCATACACATCTCCTAGGGACTCCTTCATATTTGGTAGTGCTGGTGAGTTTTACGTTAGCAGCCTAAACTTTTTTGGGACAGGCGATAGGGCCAGGCAGTTTCAAGGTGGCGAATAGCTCAGCCGAGAGATCCAGATGGGAGAGAAGAAACAGGTCAATAAAGGAGAAAACTGCCTGGCTCTTGGGGTGGTTATGGAGTGGAATTGGAGAAAAGTTACATAGTTCATCTCAAAAATGACAAGCAAGAGGACAGACCCAAACAACTCATTACACAGGTAAAACCACATTTCCCCTCTGGATGCGGTTCTTTTCGCTTCATTTTCCTGCATCCTTCAGGGCCCATTTTCCACAGTGTTGAGGTGGCCCAAATAGCCCGGGTCCCACCACCTGGCGGATGCCATCACCTCCTGAGCCTGCCTACCTTCCCTCCACTGCTCTTTAGAATGGGGAACACTATATGGGAAGGACAACTTTTAGTGACGCAGCACTCATATCCTTATTGTAATAAAAAGCAGGCTGTTCATTCTGGAAAGCCCTTGTTATTAGAAAGTTCTTTCTTAAAGTCGCTTAAACTCTGCTTCCCTGTGATTTCTGTTCCTAAATCCTGGGCCACCCTCAGAGGTGCCCTAACTCTTCCTCCAAGATACAGCTTCTCAGATACCTGAAGACAGGTCCCTCTCCCACTGCCCTAACTCCAGCACATTCAGTTTAAGATTTTCTCTTTATCCTTGGTGTTCTTCAATTTTGCCATGAAATATCTAGGGTTTTTCTTGTACTTGTTATTTTGTTTTGTGTTGATTTTTAATCCTGCTTTGTACACAGCATGTGCTTTCTTTTCTATCTCAGGATTCATGACCTTCCTCAGTTCTTAAAACTTCTTAGCCATTTCTTTTTCAAGTATCAATATACCTTCCCTGTCTCTTAACAGCACTTTCATCTTTATCTCTTTATCTCTCTGTGTTCTTAATGAACTTGTCAGAACTGTCTTCCAATTCACAAATTCTCTTTTTGACTATGACCAATGTAGTGCTTACTCATTACTGTTTTATTTAATTCTACTTATATATTTCAATTTCTTATTACTCCATAGAAGCTGGACTCTAGTCCACCTCTTCCTACTCCAGGATTTGGCTTCTAGTCATGGATTACTTCACCTTTCTACTAAATTTCTATTGCATAGAAATAGCTATCTTAATTTAGAATACAGGTCTTCCTTTTAATTTTCTCTTTTTATATTTTAATTCTCACAGTTATGTTTCCAAAATGGAAACTTAGCTTTCTTCCTATAGTCCTTGAATTGACTCTATGTGCCTGATCTCCTGGGCTTTCTTCAGCAGGATCACGGTCCATGATCCCCAGAACTGAATGCAGAGCACTCCAGTGAGTGCTCCGAAGATCACTCTTCCAGACAGAGAACATTGAGCAAACAGGACTTCTAACAACACGGGTTCTTTTACAGAAGCATCCTCTATGCTAATTAACCAACTCTCAGACACAGGCTTAGATTGGGAGTGCTGAAGCCTTATCTATTTCTTCCTCTATGGGGTGTACTCCTGAGTGGGAGTCTTCCTATGTTCACCAACGGAGATTACAGCCAATGTGCATTCACATGTAGGCATCACGCTACTAAAGTATTTTAAGAGAAATTACAGGCACTACAACAAGATAGGCAGAAGACTGGAAAGGCCTATATCCTTTAAGCAAAATCTGAAGACAAATGGGAAGTTGTAGTCAATTGTTTAGATAGAGAATTTCTGTCTCATGGCTTGTTTATTTTAATCTTTTTTTTTTCTCTTGCCAGAAAATGACTCAGTTCCTACTCAAATTTGCTCATTCCACCATCATCCCACTCAGTCTTCAAGAGACATTTCCAATACAAAGAATTCCCAAATAGACTTGAAGCTTCAGAGCTAGGATAGCAGCAATTCATAAAGATAATGAAATTGTATACTTGCATCTGCATTTCCTTCAAATTCTAGTTTGTTCAGTGCATCTGGATGGCTAACACTCCACCTTAGCTAGTACTTTTTTCAAACTGCCTGTAACTTTTTAAACTGCCTCTAACTTTCTCCTTAGTTTGGCAGAAAGACCCTGGGCTTCATCTATAGGCATATTTTTAACAAAGTGTGGGGGTGTTGGCATTCAGGAAGCCAGCACACACACTGGACCTTTTAGTATGGACAACGGTGGGTGGAGACACTAGTGGGGGTATATGACACTCTTTCTTCATTGCATAGCCAAATACCTGCAGTTAATCATTTTCATTTGGTTGCCTAACATGAAAAACTACACTAGGTTAGGAGCCAAATGCCTGGATTCAAGCTCCAGCTCTGTCATTCACCAGCTGGGTATGTCTGAGTGAGTCATGAGTCACCTGAGGCTTCTCAAGCCCAATTTACTAATCTTTCTGTTAGTCAATTTACTAATGGGGCTTGTGAGTCCACTCTGACTCACAGGGGAGTCGTTGGATTCAATGGCAGAGCTGGCAGATTTTGCCTTGCAAATTATAAAGTGTTTTGTGGGTAGAAAGAAGTATTTGTATCAATTATGTACATACACTCAATTATTTCTCATGAGCACACTTTCAGGACTGCAAGCTATGTATCTTTGCAGTGTCTGACAGTGCCACACACACACTGGCACCATTTAATGTGTAAGTGAAAGAATGAGATTTTTTCGTAGAAGAAGGCAAGGACTCGGCTTAATACTAATATTGTATAGTGTGACTAGGAAAGAGTATTCAACATCATTTATTCAATAAAAAGTTATTGAAAACCTTCCATGTTGAAAGTTTTGTGTAAGGCTTTGAATCTAGGATGAGTAAGATGTGGTGTCTGCCTTCAGGAAATTAAGGAATAAAGGACTAAAAGGGCTCAGAGAAAAGTCCATACTGAACATAAAGAAGGGGTTTCCAATTCTACTTCATGGAGTGTTGGGGTGGAAATGAGGAGAGGAAGGAAGAGCTTCATCCAGAAGGTGATGTGGGAACTGAGTCTTGAAGGATGAGAGAGTACTATGGTCTGAGTGTTTAGGTTTTAACCCAAATCCATAGGTTGAGACCTAATCCCTGATGTGATGGTATTAAGAGGTGGTCATGGGGATGTGACTGGGTCTTGGGGACGGGGCCCTTACGAATGGGATTGGTGCCCTTAGAAAAGAGGCCCGAGAGGCCTGCTGCTCTTTCGCCATGTGAGGACGCAGCAAGAAGTTCTGTGTGGAATCAGGTCCCCACCTAACCCTGCAGACTCCTTGATCTTGGACTTTCCATTCTAGAACTTTAAGAAATAAGTTTATGTTGTTGATAAGCCACTCAATTTAGTGTATTTTGCTCTGATAGCCCAGACAAAGACAGAGGGCCTGCCACACTGGAGCCCAGGGGCAAGGATGCTCTGTTCAAGAGGAATGTTGTGAGTGGAAGTAGCAACAGACTTAGGCCAAAGGATCCGCAGTGGTCTATAGGGCCAGACAGTAGGCAGCAAGGGGAAGAGTGGTCAGAAAGAGGCAAAACTAGAAAGGAAAGACTTTTCCCACTTGTGGTTTCTAAGAAATGAGATGTTTCCTATGCACACTTCTGACTTTTTCCCCCTTTATTCTCTCCACCACTGGGGAGGTGCAGTGACTTCTCTTATTGGTGAATTGGGGAAGAATAGTTGGGTGTGTTCTGTTCCGCCCTGTCCTCTTTCCTCCTGGGATCAGGAATATCTGCCTCATGGAAGCCTCCACTCCTCCATCCTCCAATCCACATGTCCGGGACAGCAGGTGACTCTACCTGTGTAGGGGTCAGTTGGCAGGCCTGTTTGACTCTCATACTAAGCTGTGTTCTCCAGTTTGGCCTTTATCAGTAATAAAGTTGATGCTCTGGCCCTGTGTTCACCCTTTATTTTATTTTGCAATTTGTCCAGAACCCACGTGTCTTGGATGGCCCCCAAGTAGATAAGGGGCTTGGGATGCTCTGCCCACGAGTTCAGAATCATGTGGTGCTAAAGGTCATCACTACACTGAGCAGGGGCTGAGAGCCCTGCCAGAGGAAACACCACCTACAGCCTCTGCAGAAAGACCCTGGACCTGCATGTCAGGATGGCTGGGAGAAAGTCCTAGCTCTGCCACCAACCATCTGAATGACTTGGGGCAAGTCACTTAACCTTTCCAGGCATCAACCTCCTCATCTGTATAGTGAGCTGGTTTAATAAAATCTCTAAGGGCCTTCTCAAATTATATAAACTTTTAAAAAGGGAAGATTTCCTAACAGGAGAAATTTTTGAACACTGGGGCAGATTGTGGAATTTCCTTCCTTGAAGATCTGGAAGAAGCCGTTGGTTTAGCATCCAATGTAGATAAGCAATTTAATTTGTATGTGTCAGGTACTCTATTATGAGCACAAGTGCACTATCTCATTTCATCCTCATGCCAACCTATTTTACAGACAAAGAAACTGAGGTTCAGAAGAGTGAAATAACTTGTCAAGGAACCAACAAATAGTAAGTGCCAGGATTAGGTTTTGAACATGGCAAGTGGTACACATGGCTGTCTGGAGAGAAGCAGCATCAGCTAAGCAAAAACTACTGTGAGAATCCTGAGTTTTCCATTCTCTGATGGGAAACTCACATTTTTGAATGGTGCATTTCCCAGAATGTACGCTCATGCCACCTGCACTGGCTGGTAGGAAGAAAATATGGATACAGCGGATGCACTGAGGAAAGGTGATCCTTGCCCACATAGTCTTGTGGCACAAGTGGAAGCCATGTTATAAAGTCCTCGAGAATGAGATTCACAACAGTGAGATCAGGTCAGGTGATCTATGTGACTTTCCTGGGATAGAGAGTAAATCCAGTCCACCTGTGCTAAAAAGCAAAGGAGGCAAAACATATGAAACAGAGGAAGAAACACAAATGGCTGTTAAACATATGACAAAATAAACAACCACAGTGTTTATCAGGGAAACAAAAGTGAAAACTACAACAGGTTACCATTTTGTACCAAAATATATGAGGGGGCATTAAATGTCTGATATTGCCAAGTGAAGGTGCAGTTGTTGAGCAATGAGAAATCTTATGCCTTGCTGGTGGAAGTATACATTGGCTCAATTACATTAGAGAAAAATTTGGCATTATTCAGACAAGGTGAAGATGTGCATTTTCTGTGCCCCAGGTAGTTTTTCATTAGAGCACATCTCATACAAGTGCACGAGCAGATATGTCCGTGTATATCTGGAGTAAGATTATCTGTTAAAACAAAACAATGGAGACAACCTAATGTCCATCAAGAAGGCATGCATAAACCGTGGCACCTTCGTAAATGAACCAACGCTATACACATCAACAAGGATGCAGTCCCACTTCATCCTTGAAGACTAATAAATGTTAATACAATATGGTACTATTAACATAAAGTTTAAAAGCAAACAAAAATATTGTACATTTCTCAGAGGTCCATATATGTGTCTGTGTATATATATCCACACATATTAATATATAAAATAAAAAGAACAAAAATGTGTAAGAATAAAAGACACAAGATTCAGAATGGTGGGTCCTTCTGGGATGAAGAGCGCACTTGGAGAAGAGTACCCAGAGCGTTATCTATTACATTGATGATTTTTATTTCTTAAGCTGAGTGAGTATTCATTGTTTTCTTCTTTATATCAGTTTGCGTGTCTTAAATATTTTGTAATACATTTTTAAATGTTCTTTTGAGTATCAAAGAATTTCGGAGCTAGAAAGGCCTTAGAAATCATCTAGTTCAACAACCTCCTTTTAAACATAATGACAAATAACTAAAATCAGAAATGAAAAAGGAGACATTACAATTGATGCCACAGAAACACAAAGGATTATAAAAGACTGCTATAAACACTTATATATCAACAGATTGAATAAACTAGAAGCAATGGATAAATTCCTAGAAACATATAATCTACTACAACTCAATCACAAGGAAAAAGAAAATCTGAACAGACCTATAGTTAGTAAGGAGATTGAATCAGTAATCAAAACTCAACCTAGCAAAGAAAAGCCCAGCACCACATGGTTTCACTGGAGAGTTCTACCAAACATTCAAAAAATTAATGACAATCCTTCCCAAACTCTTCCAAAATATTGAAGAGAAGGAAGACTTCCAAACAAATTTTATGAGGCTAGCATTACCCTGACACCAAAGCCAGACAAGGACACTACCAGAAAACTACAGGCCAATACTTCTGATGAATATTGATATAAAAATCTTCAACAAAATACTAGCAAAGTAAACTCAATAGCCCATTAAAAAAATTATATACCATGATCAAGTGGGATTTATCCCTGGGTTGCAAGGATAGTTCAACATAAGAATATTAATAAATGTAATATGCCACATTAACAGAATGAAGGGCAAAAATCACATGATCATCTAAATTGATCCAGAAAAAGCATTTGACAAAATTTAATACCCTTTCATGATTAAAAAAAACACTCAACAAACTAGTAATAGAAGAAAACTACCTCCACATAATATAGGTCATGGTGTAAAAATCTAAGTACTATGTACCTAATAATTTTAAAAAATGGAAACTATTTGTTAATTTTAAAGTTAACTAACCTTTTAATGACTTTGTTGTGTCTGCTTTTTGTTGGAAAGCATTTGCATATTTGGTTGCAGCGTGGAGGTCTGCAGTTTCAGTTGATCCTCTAGATGGGTATCAGTCATTTGCGACCTTAAAGGCATCTTGATTTGGGTCAGGTAGCAGAATGTAGATTCACAACAACGAGTGGTTGAAAAGCAAGAAAGCATTTTTCAGGCATGTTGCCAAAGGTGTGGACATTCTACTGCATTTTTGCGTATTTCAGTTGGATCTTTCTTAGCATCAGACAATAACTTTAAAATGTCATATACTGAGAGCTCAATCAATTCCATCTGTAGTTCTTTAGGTGCCTTGGTGGTATCAACTAGGTGAAGCTGAAATGCTAATTTGTGTAATGTTACGATTCTCAAAGTCAGTGAACTTTTTATTGTATTCTCCAATTAAGAGGTCTATAACAGCTGCGTGTTCTTCAAATGATTCACATATATCATCCTGCTCATCAATGACCTTTGCTAATTGGGGAAAATGTTCATCCAAAATTTTCTTTTGAAGAAGAAGTGTTTGAAAAAAGATGGCTTTTTTCAAAATGCTTGGATTTTTTTTTTTTTGCCACATATCATATATAGACTTAGTTTTACCTTGCAAAGAAATATTCAAGTCATTTTGATTTGACATATCACACAGAAATACTGCATTCCTATAGAAATCTTCTTTCAATAATTCACATTGCTGATTCTGTTCTTTATCAAATTTAACTATCTGTTCTCACAGAGATAAAATTTTGGCTAAAACCTGTCCCTATGATAGCCAACCCTTTAGAATGATACTTTAAATCCCCACTGAATACCTCATGGTTCAACTTTAGCACATGCTGCATTTGCACAAATATAGTTAACCATACTTATAACTTGTTGCAATGTGTCACTTAAAATAGTAGCTTTAGCACAGAGATATTGTTGATGCAAGATACAATGAAAAGATGTCTTGTTAAAAAGTGTCACTTAAAATAGTAGCTTTAGCACAGACATTTTGCTGATGCAAGATACAATGAAGGAAAATGAGAGCATGTGGATCTGTTAATACTTTTTTTTTTTTTTTTTGGTCTGTGCAATAAACCCTTCATGTTTTCCTTTCATGGAAGGGGTACTGCCTGTACATACACTCACTAAATTTACCAGATTCAGTCCAACTTCACATTTACCTTGAAAGTTGTTGAAAATATCTATTCACCTTGCTCTGTTTGCAAGAGTGTCCAAAGTGAGTAACTTCATAGCACAGAAAATCTTCTGTTATGACCAGTATGAAGTATAAAACCTGTGCCGAGTCATTATCATCAGTTGATTCACCCAAAGCAATTGAATAATATATATTTTCCTTTTGAAGTATTGCATGAAGTTGTTCTGTTAAGTTGAAGGCTAATTCATGCTGCCGATCAGTTATGATTCTCCTTGAAAAGGGCAGTTGTCTGTACTTTGAGATATTATTGGGGTCTAAGTATCCTACAACTTTGACAATACATTCTTTCACAATTTCTACATCACTGAATGGCTTCTCTTTTTTCCTCAGTATGTAAGCTACTTTATAAGTTGCTACAGTGGCATCATTTCCAGGTCTATTTCTGCTTGAAAGAATTGTCTTTGCTTTTGCTTTTCATCTTTTAATTTCTGCAATACAACCTTTCATGTCTGTCCATCCAATTTAAAATATTTGTTGTCCTTATGAGTGTTATAATGCTGATGAGCATTGAATTTCTTTCATGTTGATATTGCAGTATCACAAAGCAAGCAAATCATCTTATCTTTAGCAGAAACAAGATAATATTGCAACTCCCATTCCTCATTAAAAAATCTGTTTTCTTCCTTCAGTGCTCTCTTGATCTTCTTTGACATGACGGGCTGTTAAGCAGGCAGAATTAAAAAAAATACTGTCAAGCTGTGCAACTATTCACAAATTCCACTCAAACAGAAACACAGTGCACCATTGTCAAAAGCTGATAACGGACTGGCGTACTCGACCCCCATAAACTCTCACCAACCAGCCTCATGCGGTAGTGGCACCAGTCAGGCAGGGGAAGTTAGAACTAAATCACAAGCACAGCAGCCGTCACTTTAGCCCTTATGGCTGACTAATGTTCTAATTGTGCTGGTCAGTCTGGGAGGATTATTTCATTGAAACTTATTTTATTCATTGTATTTTAAATATGTTCATTTAAAAAATAAAATAAAAATATAAAAGATGAACAAAAATGTATTAATAAAAATCAAATGATTCATTCTGTAAAATTTGGATTCAGTCAAAAGGCCACACTTAAGGACCTTGAATGCCACATGTGGCCTTAAGGCCACAGATTCCCAACCCTGTCTTAGTCCATTTTCTGTTGCTTATAATAGAATACAAGAAACTGGGTAATGTATAAAGAAAAGGAATTTGTTTCTTATCTTTATGGAAGCTGAGAAGTCCAAGGTCAAGGAGCTGCATCTGATGAGGGCCTTCTTGCTGGTGGAGGCTCTCTGCAGAGTCCCAAGGCGGCACAGGGCATCACATAGTGAAGAGGCTGAGTGCACTAGTCCAGGTCTCTCTTCTTCTTCTTGTAAAGTCACCAGTCCCACTCCCATGATCACGCATTCATTCGTTAACCCATTAGTCCCTAAGTGGATTAATCCATTTCTGAGGGTAGAGCCCTCATGACCCAATCATTTCTTAAAGGCCCCACCTGGCAATAAATACTGCCACATTTGGGATTAAATTTCAACATGAGCTTTGGAGGAGGCAAATATTCGAACCATAGCAAGTAATATATAAAAATCCCACAGCTACAATACCCAATGGTGAAAAGCTGAAAGCCTTCCCTTTAACGTCAGAAACAAAGCAAGGATACCCACTCTTGCCACTCTATTTAATATAATATTGAAAGTTCTAGCCAGAGCAATTAGGCAAGAACAAGAAATAAAAGACATTCAAATTGGAAAGGAAGGAATAAAATTATCTCTGTTCACAGATGACATGATCTTATATATAGAAAACCCTAAAGATTCCACACACACACACACACACACACATCTGTTCAAACTAATAAGGAAATTCAGCAAAGTTATGAGATACACTCAAAAAATTGTATTTCTGTGTATTAACAATGAACAGTCCAAAAAGGAAATTAAGAAAACAATTCCATCTGCAGTAACATCAAAAAGAATAAAATACTTAGGAATGAACTGAACCAAGGAGGTAAAAGACTGAAAACTATAAACATTGCTGAAAGAAATTTAAAAAGATACAAATAAATGGAAAGACATCCCATATCTATGAATTAGAAAATTTAATATCACTAAAATGCTTATATTAACTGAAGCAGTCTACATATTCAATGCAATCCCTGCCAAAACCCAAAAAGCATCCTAAAATTCATATGGAATCTCAAAGAATCGCAAATTGTCAAAATAATCTTGAGGAAGAACAAAGCTCGAGACTCTACACTTCCTGATTTCAAAACATATTACAAAGCTACTGTAATCAAAGCAGTTTAATACTGACATAAAGATAGACATATAGACCAATGGAGCTGAATAGATAACCCAGAAATAAACTCTCAGGTATATGGTCAAATGATCTTCAACAAGGGTACCAAGACTACACAATGGGGAAAGGACAGTCTCTTCAACAAATGGTGCTGGGAAAACTGGACATCTACATGCAAAAGAATGAAAGTGAGCCCTTATCTTACATCATATGTGAAAATTAACTCAAATGAATTAAAGACCTAAACATAAGCCTAAAACTATAGAATTCCTAGAAGAAAATTTAGGGCAAAAGCTTCATGAAATTTCAACAGGCAATAGTTTCTTAGATATGACACCAAAAGCGTAGGCAACAAAAGCAAAAATAGACAAACGGTATAGTATCAAACTTAAAATTTTCTGTTCAGCAAAGAAGACAGTCAATAGAATGAAAAGGCAACCTATGAAGTGGGAGAAAATGTTCCCAAACCATATATCAGATAATGGGTTAGTATCCAGAATATGTAAAGAACTTGTAAAACTCAATAACAAAAACCCAAATAACCTGATTTTAAAAATGAGCAAAGGACTTGAATAGATATTTATCCAAAGGGGATATACAGATGGCCAACAAGTATATGAAAAGATGCTCAACATCAATAATCACCAGGGAAATCCAAATCAAAACCATAATTAGATATTACCTCACACCTGTTAGGATGGCCACTATCCAAAAAACAAAGAAAACCAAATCTTGCCAAGGATGTGTTGTAATTAGAGCCCTGTGCACTGTTGGAGAGAATGTAAAATGGCTCAGCATGATGGAAAACAATATGGAGATTCCTCAAAAAATTAAAAATTAAAAGTACCATATGATTCGTCAATCCCACTTCAGGGTATATGTCCAAAAGAACTGAAAATAGGATCTCAAAGAGATATCTGCACACCCATTATTCATTGCAGTATTGTTCATAATAGCCAAAAAGTGAAAGCAACCTAAATGTCATCAATAGATGAATGGATGAAGACAATGTGGTGTATATATATATATATATATATATATACACAATGGAATATTATGCAGCCTTTAAAAAGGACGTCAGGATTTCCTACAAAGTGGACCACTGTATTGTACACTTAAAAATTGTTAAAAGGGTAAATTTATGTGTTTTTTTTACTATAACTTAAAAACAATACAAAACACATGGTGAAAGCAAGGGCCAGGGTGATGGGCTGACTTGCCCAAGATCAAGAAGCTGTTTAGTTCTGAGACCACAGTCTGGGCCTGCCAGATCCAGATCATCGGTCCTTCTCCTGTAGGACTTTACCACTTCTTCTTGTCCTGGTTTCTGTTTTATTTGTAACAGCATCTCAGAAATGTGAGATGGCCTTTAGAGATGACTGCTATAGAAGACAATCAATTCTTTGTCTCTATTTTAAATGTTTACCTATATCTTTGTGAAGTTTGCTCATCACACTTTGACAGGCTTTTAAGTTGAGTTTGTGATTTTATTGCAAGCAATTATACATTAATATTGCGCTCAACTTTGGCTGCCTTTTAAATACAGAGCTCAGGTTCCTTCTGAGGCAGTTAAAATTCATGATTTGCTTACTGGATGAAATGGCAGCTATATTATGAAGAGAAAAATTTGAGGCCTAGGAATGTTTGAGGATTTACCTAACATTATAATGCCATCATTGAGGGGAACAAGCTTTATTTTATGTTCAATTTATTTAAAACTTCCCTACCCTCTACTCACTTTACAGGAAAATTATCTGCTTCATACTATACCAGTAGAAAGTAATTAAAATTCAGAAATATAGAAGTTTGAATACCAGCAGGCCCACCTTTTGCCCTTGGAAATGACCTGCTCCCCACTAGTTTCTGCCCTACACAGATCTTAAGGGGTTAGTGAGAAAGATGTAAGCATGTCCCTGATTTTAAGGGCCACTTTCTACATATTTTTGTGACTTTGGGGTGACCAAGATTTTGAAATGAGAGGACGAATAGGAAACACTATCCAAAGGAGGGATTTTAGCGTTTTGCAAATGAGAAGTCCCTGCAAACAGAAGTTCACAGCAAAAGGCGTCCTGAGTCATAATTCAGTCCTTGCCATGGCAGTCTTGATTCATGATTTCCTGAACACTTATGGGTTCCTATGGGTAATTACGCCTGCCTCCTCAGGTGTCCATTTGCCCAGCACGGGGCACAGCTGGGCAGACAGCCCCCTATGGGGACTGGCGCTGGCCCCTGGTCAGCCGGCCCCTTCCTCTGAGGTTCTTGATTCAGAACCCAGAGGCTGCCAGGTCTTTACACCGTCTTCCCTGATGGTCTGCTTTCTTTCGGTGAACGTGCCTGAGCTGGGTTCCAGGGAAACTGCACCTCCGCAAAATGCAGAGAGGGCAGACAGCAAGCACAGGGGGTGTAGGGGTGGTGGCTTCTCCAGGATCCCACTGCCGACCCCGACAAGTGGCATGAACCTCTGAAGTCCCAGACCTCCAAGAGGTACTCATTTGGCCCCTGGACTTGAGCATTTGTGGGAGGCTGCCCACCCTGATGCCTGGGGCCTCCCGCCTCCTGTTGCTTGCCCTCGGCTGTGCTGATAGCCCTCTGGGCCTCCGCCTGACCTCTGGGGCCTGGGTGTTGGCCGGATTTATGACCCTGAGCTTCTTTTTATCTCTTCGGGAAGTAAATGTTTTGGTTGGGAAGTTTTTCAATTTCCTCCTGGCCTAGACCAAACCGCTCATATTTCCAAGGGCGAGATTCCCCTCTCCTCACGGGTCCTCTGTGCCCTGAAGGGTAATGAGGAGCCTCACTCCACCTGCAGACAGGCCTCTGCAAATGCTTTGACTGTGGTGGCAGCGACAAAGTGCCCTGCACTTACCAAACCTACCCTTTGTGGGGTCGAGCAAAAGCTGCAGTCACAGGCCAGTGCCCTGCGGGCCTATCCCCTGAGTCCCACAGGAAAAGACCTTTCCAAACGTGTCTGAGGGGCAGGTGGCCACTGATTGCCTTTCCCCACATGTGCCCTGCAAGTCGGTCCCAAATCCCTCTGAGCCACACTCACCAGGAGAGCACCGGGAACTAACACTCACCAAGCGCCCCAGGCCCTCCTGCTGCACCCCAAACTTTTGGCAACACTTCTGTAGAAACCATGCAGGGCATGGGATGGGCTGAAGTGAATCCCAATCCTCCTGCTTTTAATCCCCCCGAAGCCCCGCAGCAGTGTTCCCAAGAAAATAACACGGGCCCAGGACGGCCCAGCAACGCCCCGTATCAGGCCTCGCGGCAATGCCAACAGTACTCGTCGTCGTTTATTTGTCAAGAAGTTTTCACTCAGTTACACGCACATGTCTTTTTTCCTCCACGTGTCCCCTCCTTCCAACCCCCATACTCACCCTCCCAAGCAGTTTTCCCTCTTAGCCCGGTCCCCGACACGATGTCATTTGAAAGTCAGGGGGAACAGTAAAGTCAGGGCATCCCTTTTATACCTTCGTGAATATCTTCCGTTTTGATGGGCCCTTTTATCCTGAAACGCTTCACCCACTTTATATCCCAGCATAGCTTCACCCACCACTGAAGTACCGCCAGCCGGCTCTGGAGCGTAGGTGGCAGCTGTTGCTCTGTTTCGGGCAGGAAGTGGAGAAGAACATGATATTCAATTAAAACTGCAGGGGGAATTCAGCGAGACAGCAGGGTCTAATGGAGCCTGATGGCCTGGGAGACCAGCCGGTCTGAGTGCCATTCCCCTCTCTGCCACCCGCGCACGGGGGTGACCTTGGGCCTGTCGCTAAAACTTTCTGGGCCTTCGTTTCATCTGAAAAATGGTAGTGATGATACCTGCATCCTCACAGGAATAGTTACAAGGATTAGGGAGATTAGAAAAATACACAGGGCTCTTTTGATCCCTTCAAAGTCAGCAGTGAAGGATGGATGGATGCAGGAGGCAGTCTGAGGCTGAGCAGAACTGGCTGCCAACGACAGGATGTGATGTGAGGCGTAATGAAAAGTCAGCCGGCGCTGAGATGCCTCCCCGAGCAGCCCGGGAGCTGCTCTGAAATCCCACTGCTGGACCCGCACGGCCAGAGCCAGGCTGCCACGCAAGCGTGACATGTGGGAGCCACAGCACGGCCACCGCCTTCGTGCGAGTGAGCTGGAGTAGTCGCCAGTTTCCCAGGAGAATAAGGGCTGTGAGTGAGTGAGCTAGAACAGGTACACATGACTGGATGAGAGCTTAGGCACAAAGAATGCAAGAACTCAGATGCCCACGGTTAGGGCCAGGGAGGGGAGCCGTGTCAGGAGAGCGCTGGGGCCACGGAGAATGTTTATTACAGAAGCTGATTTAAAAAACACTGTGAGAAATGTTGGGCCATTCATCACAGTACGAGAGCCTTCCTGAGGGGACATTGTCTGACGCCTGTCTTCCCTGTAAGACATCGTGGGTCTCATCTATTCCTGACCTTTGTCTTAATGAAGCTAGCTGTGCATCGCCCTCATGAGAGCAGCGTGATGCTGATGATCGCGGCTGTGCTGGTGTGGCCGTTTTGACGGATGTCAATGCACGTTTGTTGGACGCCATCATGCTAGGGAGGGCGGGGGGAGGAACAGCATAGGAGCTGCCATCCTGGGGCTTGGGTTGGATTCCTAGCTCTGTGTCTTTGCTCTGGACTCTTGAGTACTTAAGCTCAAGGTTCATCAAATGGGGGGGGGTGCAGTGTGAAAGGGTCACATCAGATATGTTACACAAAGGCGCTGTTGTCTCAGTCAGGCCAGGCTGGGGTGCGCTGCAGTGACAGGTAACAAATAGTCCCACCATTTCCATGGCTGCATGGCCCACAGGTCCACGTAGGGGGCGCTCTGCTCCTCAAAGCCACAGGTACGCAGGCTGACGGAGCAGCCATCAGCTGTCAGGTAGGAAAAAAAGAACATGGTGAAATCTGCATTGGCTCTTAAAGCCTCTGCTTATCTCTCGTCAGCCAGAGAAAGTCACACGGCCATATGGACCGCAAGTGCGCAGGGACGTGCCATCCCATCATGTGTCAGAAGGCGAGAGAGCTGGAATACTGATTCACAGCCTTAAGATCAGCACTGTCGCTACTCCGCAAGGCTGGGCAAGATGTGGTGTCTGTCCTTAAGAAGTTTACCAAGGTCACCACCCAGAGGTTTCTGAAACATCTCCAGAAGAGCTCACCCCCTTCTCCCTGCTGTGGACCCCTGCCTCCCACCCCACGGGCAAGGCAGCGCTGGCTTCTCCCACAGTAATGCCTTGCTAAAGGCAGCGAGGGCACCCACCTGCTTCCTTGGCCGCTGCCTCACTGGTTATGAAATAACCCCCCAGGCCTCTCTTTCAGAACTCCTGTCTTCCCTTGTCCTTCACCCAGACCTTGAGGAGAGGTGCCCACGTGGCCAGGTTCAGGACGACCCCCTAGGCTGCAGCTAATTGCACCAAGCATTGACTAAATGCTTGAATGCAGCTGGGAAGAACAGCTCTTCTCTTGCCCCAAGCCCTTCTTGTGCCAGACGCCTGCTGACTTTCCCATGGCCCCAGCTCAGAGCTGTCATTCTGCCTTTGGGAAGGGAAGAAGCAGGCGAGCTTGGGTCAAGTTTTGCCTCTCCCACTCTCAGTAAGAACCATTTTCCTGTGACATCTCTGAAAAGCCCCCTTCTCCGTCATCCAGAGATTCCTGCATGGCCTGAGACTCACCAAAGCCTTTTCTTTCCTTCCTCTTGAGTTGTATGCCTTCTCCCTGGACACTGCAGGTGGGGCCCTGAGAGAGAAAGTAAAAGGGTTTAAGGTAATACTATTAGTAATCACAATAAATATAATAGGCAAGCATGTGCTAGGCTCTGTTATGAGTGCTTTATATACATTAGCTCATTAAGTGTTCACAATAAGCCTATGAAGTAGGTATTATTATAGCCCCATTTTAAAAAGGAGGAGGAAACAGGCCCAGAGAGGTTAAGTAAGTTGTCCAAGGTCACACAGCTAGGAAGTGGCAGAGCTGCGATTTAACCCCGGGCATCTGACTGCAGAACACATACAGATCTGTTTCCATCATGGCAATTATTTACACAGTGGTTGAGAGAGATGGTGAAGTCACAGATTGCAAAGACACCTTCGCTCCCTGGTGCTCATTCTGTGGATCGCGTTGGGATAGACTTTCCGGTGTATTAGGAGGCCGTGCCTGCCCCCTGCTGGTCGTTAGCAAGCATTGCCTTCCCGAGTACGTTGAGCAGAACTCTCTGGCAAAACTCCCCACTGATAATTCAAAGAGAGTAAACTGGCAAATAAACGTGCAGCTTACATGAGGCAATGGCGTATTGACTATTTATTTTCCTCTAGTTTGGTGTGTTTTACATTTGTTTTGTTTCCCGTGGGAAAAAAAAAGAAGGGGAACAACAATCACACAGGCAGCTCTCCACCTCTGAGAACAAGCAGAAGAAAACCACAATTATGCAACTATCAAATAACAAGCCTATGTGTTTACTGTCATGGAGATTGTTATGTAGCACTAGATGCCCATGAAATGTCATCCCAAACAGATGCAAAGGCACAATTTCAATCGTTTATAACTAAGTTAGGGTAAAAATGTTTTCCTAAATTAATCAGGGTATTCTTCCACTATAGAACGTTGCATGCAAAAAGATTCTTATTTTTAAAGTTCAGCTGTTTTGAATTATTTATGTTCAAATAAAATTTTACGTCACTTTTTGGTTTGATGTAGAAAGATGAAGGTGGCCGTCTCTGACTCGGCTGCAATGTAGCTTGGCCTGAGACATAGCATTTCAGGAACCTGCAGTGTCTGGGTTCAGAGTGGTGATGCTCTTCAGGGGACAACACAGCTTCTTCAAAAGCCCCCAGCCAAGATGACCGGGAGGGGAGGTAGAAGGGAGAGGGAATTTCGCCACAAAAATCCCATCCTGGAAGCTGTCCCTGGGGATTACCCAGCTGAAGCCTCTTGTGATGGGCGGGGGGGCTTGAGGAGTCGTGGCCCCTGGAGGTTGAGTTTTTAGGTCCCAGACAGAGAATTGTCAGCATTTTCAGTTCTTAACTTGTTTCTTTCCCTGAGAAGTTTGAGTACGCACGCATAGTACATAAGTCACAGCAACAGCAAAACCTTCATGGATCAGGGTTTGTGTATTTCTCACCCCCTGCCAACATATCCTCCTTATGTATATACGTGGAAATCACAAGAAATCTGCTGAGTAGAAGATTTAGTGAAGCAGACCTACTTTCAGTACGTACCTAAAGAGCTGTACATATTCAGATATCTTGCAGATCACGCTCGGATCGGGTACATTTACATTCTGTCCTTGGGTAACTTTTTCTGATCCATGCTCACTGCTTCAAATCATTAGCTCAATATGGGCCAGTTTCAAATCTCCCTCCTCACTGCTGCTTCTGTCCTGGGGTCCAGACTAGCATTTCCAACTGCCAGATGGTTAGTTCCATCCGGTTGTCCCCTCAGGACCCCCTCTCAGCATGTCCAGATCTGACCCAAGCATTCTGTCCCTGAAAGTGTCCCCTCTTCTGACTTCTGTATTTCTTTTAATGTCATCACCACTTTCCTTGTGATTCCAGCTCAAAACCTCAAAGCCCTCCACTTTGCCTCATGCATTCATCCCGCCCACTGGACCTGGCCAACTGCCCACGTCTCCTGAGCCCTCCTCATCCTATGTCACGGTGCAGCGGACAGGGATGAGTTTCAGAGTCAGACATGGATTTAAGTCCTAGCTCCAGTATAGATTGCAAGTATGAATGTGCACTTTTTGCTTAGTTTACTCAAACTTCATCTGTAAAATTGAAACAAATAATATGTATCCCGTAAGACTATCAGATCAATGAGATAACCTAGGTTAAATGCCTGGTACATGGTGGGGATTCAATACATGTTATTTTTCTTTCCTCTCAATAGCCTCCTAATTTGTCCTAGCTTCTTTGCTCTCAATCACAACTATTAACTGCATACGCACTATTTGCCAGGTTCTGGGCTGGTTGCTAGCAAGGGAAACATTCAACAAGTCCACAAGGCTTTGCCCCTGTGAAGCTTACGATTCAATGAAAAGAGTAAAATTCTCTCCTTCCGGTGATCTATTTTCACACTCCTAACTGATGGATCTTGCTAAAGCAGATTATATGTCATTTCTCTACTTAAGGCTGTCAATGACTGCCCATTTCCTATCTCATGAGATATATATTCCTTTGGCTGGCATTCAAGCCCTTCTAAATTAATAAGGCCCTCATCTGCTTTTGTAGCCTAATTTCCTTCCACTCACACACATACCCTGCTTTCTGTCCAAGCAGAATTACTTGCCAAATACAGTGGTCATTTGTCTTTTTCTTATAATTACTGATCATTGTAACATCCTTTCTAGTTTAGAGAAGTCTCCATGAGTGTGGGCCTTGGTGAGAGACAGACCCACTGCATACAGAAGAAGGAGCACGAGGTTCTCCCCACTCTGTGGGTGCTAGGGTGCAGACAAATGACTCAGGCTCAGGCAGCCAAAAACCCTTCTCAAAATTCTGAATTTTGGAGAATAACACAGTATCAGATGAAACCCTCAAAGTATTTAACTCAAGAGAACTTAATGAAGAGACTTTTTATAGAGGTATGAGCAGGGTTAAGAAAACCAACAAGAGCTGGTGAAAGTCCTTTGATCCAGGACTAACAATGACCTTGGGATTCACCTATAAAGACAAATGTAGATAAAAGCATATATAGCAAAACAAAACAAAAATTGTGGCATTTTTCTAATTTTATCTGCAAAAATCTAGGGAGTCACATGAGAATGTATCTCAGATTGCCTGGCCAAGGAGGGGAGGGCATAATTTTAGCCTGGACTGGACTTATCAATGCAGGTGCACCTATTGATGGTTTTAGTTCAAGCATCTGATAGTGATCCCAGTTTTGGCTTGGTGAATAGACTAAACCCACTAAATGATATTAGATGAAATAAATTTCTTAGCATGAAGTAGAGAAAGAGGTCAAAGACCTTCAGAGGTGGGAATGCTGGAGCAGATTTAGCATGTTTGGCTAGCACCTATCTCTGAGTTTCTGGAGAGGGCCCAAAAAGGCCTTCCCCAGGCCTTTGGAAATGACACTGGAGAGGAGACCCACTACCTTTGAACAGTGCTTTCATGTCTGTTTACCGTAGGCTGGGTATGCTAGTGGAAGGCACTACCATTGAAATGGGTTCTCTGTTTCCAGGGGGGTTGAGAGAGCCAGTTGGGGGGAGTGGTGGAGGGCAGAGGAGAAGCACTTCTCCAGCAGAGACAAATGGGGCTGTGTTTACTTACAATGACAGGCAGCAGAATTGACTTGGTAATGGGAATCATTTAGCTTGCAAGGATCTTTGGCAGAAGCTAATTGATTCTGAAGTTCCATGGGTATATGAGTCCTACTTGATTTGTATGGCTAAAAATAACTTTCAGGCAGAGAGGCTGTGGATTTGCCAACATTTGCATAGTACAAACATGTGGCCAAGGAGCAGAAACACTAAAACACTCACCGCCTTCTCAGTCCCTGATTCCCAAGAGGAAGTGAGAGGCTTCGGGGCTGCGGAAAGGAGTGCCTCTTTCATGTGGGCAGATCATTGAACACCAGAGAGGCATCTGGCCAGGCCTGACCATGGCCTGCACTTTAGCCAAACCAAAAGGTTCAAATCATTGGGGAGGAACAGCTGTGATAAACGGAGAATTTAGCTCAGTTTAACTCAATGGAAAGTACCTGGTTTTTTTTTTTCTCAATTTCACATTTGTGTGTCCAATTAAAACAATCAATGTAGTGACAGAATTGAGAATGTTGACCCATAAACACTGAAGTGATGGCATGTGCTGTTGATTCACAATTTACCCATTCAGTATGAAGTAATGCTCCTCACAAAGAAGATGTGGGCTTAGGCAGATTTCACTTCTTTCAGATTTCATCTCAAAGAATTACGGTGATAAATTTAGAGAACTTAGGCCACAGTCTCGGCAGTTTCTTCACCACCAGTGAAAAGGGAATCCAAAGGCAGGTTGCAGTGGATGGCCCGCCTGTTAGCAGAGCAGTGAATGAAAGGCTGGGCTTAGCTCGAGTTCGCCAGCACACTGACAAATGTGGAAAACCTGATGGTAAAACAAAAATCCCCTAGTCGGCTAAAAACTAAAGGATTTCGATAAACTAAATTGAAAACTTCTCTCTCAGGCCCTGGTGCCTAATTTGAAAATTATCAATAAGTTCATTCCATATACTATTAAATAAATAAATTACTTCCAGATCTTGTGACCGTGTCTGACTTAAGCTAAGCCACTAGGGCAAAAAATAACAATAGATACGACCAGAAGAGGTGCGTGAGGAAGTCGGGAACCACTGGGGCGGGACTGCCGTAATACCCAAGGACAAATGATGGCTGTCCCTTCTAGTTTCCCAAAGCTAACAGAAGACCATTTACCATGGTAACTGGTACCAGGGAAAGATCATTCTGACACTGACTCTAAGCTAACACATTCTTAGAGATGGGCAAGGGGGCTTATGAAGACCATGTGATGAGTGATGCTTTGTCCGTATCCCCCTAAAATACAGCTTAGTGAGATCCCAAGCACATCCTGGTTATTTCTCCAGTCTCTAGATATAGAGTTAAATTCAATATTTAACAAGAAGAAGAATCTTCACCTGTGAATTAAGATATTTCATGGTAGGAAGACCCAAAGAAGATATCTGGAGAGCTCTACCAAAATGTAAAAAAAAAAAAAAAAAAAAATGTATCTATACATATATAAAACATTCCTGAGAGGGGGAGGAAAGAAGAAGGTACTCTTATAGATTAGTAGATTAGTGCTACTTGGAAGATACAGCAGTGGTGATTCTTCAAAATGAGGATAGAGAGATTGTGATGATTAAATGAGTTAATACATGCACTTTGCAAAAAGTAATCACTTAACAAATATTAGCTACTATTGTGGCAATTATTAATAATTATAAATCCTATTTAACCCTGCACAGGGGTGTACAAAAGACAAATGATCTTCAAGAATTATTATAGGTTATATTAAGCTTAATCAGGTAGTGGACCTGGAGAGTAGAACTTAGCAGATATCCTAGAACTTAGGTAAGAGAATGAGAAATAACCACCATCACCATCCCACCCAAATACAAGGACTTTTCACTGGGGAGATTCAGTGGTCTGGAGCATGTCAATATATCTCCTCCAAGGTCAAGGCAAATTGGTATACCTTACACCTCCTACCAAGAGGCAAAATGTTAAGCAAGCCTCTTTGGATTTTGAATGGAATGTGAGTTATTTTTGCATTGTGCTGCTCTGAATCACTTTCAGCTAATTTAACGTAGCATGACACCCCCAAGCAAGAGATAAATCTCTATCTGGTCTAGCAATAGCATTCAACTTTCTGATTTAAGAGATCAATAGATCTTGGAGTATTCATAACAGTTTGAGTTTCTGTGAGGAGCCTATGGCAATTCCAAAAAGGAGATCACAGCAAAGGCCCTTAGAGTCTATGAGCAAAGCTATACTCTTTTCAACAAATAACTATTTTGTTTTGAGGCCCTGTTGTAGAGCCTTGGTGGAAAGTGAACTCCTGCACACCGAACACCAGGTGGCCATGTAACCTGGCTGCCTAGCGTGAGCTAGCTATTATTTGATCCAACTAATCATAAAGTCAGGTGTGCCCAGCAGTTCTCTACAATAAGATGGGACTAGGCCTGAGCAGGTTCTGAAGATACAAGGAAGTTGCAGCAGCAGTAGTAGTAGTTGCAATCCAGTTCTGTGTTGTGGTGCTGCCCATCAGGGATGTCCCAGTGCTTGGAACCCCTCCTCCAAGGTTCCATGACTGTCCCAGGTAGCAGCCCTCTTGGGCAGTCCCAGAGAGGTGGGTGGCACCCCCCTTAGTGCCACAGAATGAGCTCCTGGCTATGGATGGGACTGCCTCCTTCTCTTTCTTTCTGCATCTGTAGATATAGAAAGGTCTTCCTTCAACTGCTAATGTCTTGATTGCCTGGCCCTTCTATTTTGACTTCTTGGCCCATTCAGTGGTTTTGTAACTATTTCCCTAAATTAAATTCTTCATGTTAGAAGTATTTAGCTTGGTATCTATTTCCCCGATTGGACCCTGAACAATGCATGACCCAATCTTCGAAGCACATCCCTAATGCCCTTTCCTCCATGCAGTCTTATCTGGTCTCCAATCCAGAGGTAATGTTCTATTTGCAACTATTTAACAATTTAAAACATTATTTGGCATTTGTAGCTTCATTTTGTATGAAATTCATTTATTTTATCCTGCCCAACTTCCATTAGATTGTAAGCACATTGAAAGCAGTCACTAAATCTTAATCATGATTGTGTTTCCTATAGCAACTAGCTAAGTCTCATGATCTCTGAGCAAATGTTGGTTGATTTGAATTGACGTTTCAAATGGAAACCCCAAGGTCTTAACAGTATCTTCAATTTCCAACAAAATTGTTTTTGCTATGCTGTAATTGTTGTAATGATTAAATTTGAAATTAAAAAAATGGGTAAATTGCAAAAATATTCTATTCAATGATTTCCCAACCTGCAATGAAAACATTTGCACACCCTATTTCCAACGCTCACTCATTCATCCAATTAGAATGATGTTTTTCAATTCAGTAAAACATTTTCACAAACATGATCTCATTTGAACCTCACATTGGTAATGTAAAATAGAAATGAGTGCCCTCACTTCACTCAGTATTAAATGGAAGAACTTGGGCTTTTAATCCACACCTAACTCAAAAATTCACCACCCTTCCTGATCTTTTGCTTGAAGTTGGGGCATGGCCAGCTAAGGATTATAATTCTCTAATTCTTCTCTCACTGCTAACAAACTCCATTAGGCATGCAGACTTCCACGTTTTGCACTAAAGTACAAAATAACAGATTATCTGTGATTCCTTTTTCATATGAAATAAAGGGGAAAATGACCGTTTTATTCCTTTGGCTTAGAGAATGTGGACAATCATGTTCTCAATTTCATGGTTCATTGCGTGTACATTTATTAGATTAGCGCTGGTTTAGAAACACACCACGGAACTTTCCAATAACTTGGCAGTCACTTTTTGATTGCGTTTTGGAATTGTACCGTCTTGTTCTCCCAAGACTCTGACCAAGGTTTAGTGACTTAAAACTGAAATGCTGCAGGCATAAATTGAATCCAGTCCAGGCAAGGCTCAAGTTATTACTTTTTCCACCTGATTATTTGTTTTTTCATTGGTGTCATTTCTTGTCACAGAGGCTGATGTTATAGAAGCAGATCTCCCTTCTAGTCTTGGAGACCAAAAAGGTGTGTGCCCTGGCTAAGAGGGAGACCCCTTCCATCACTATCCTGTATTGGACCCCAAACACCTGAAAATATAGCCCCAGTAAGCGCATCCTATGTTTGGTGAAAAAAAGAATTGTTCCATGGCCAGCTACATGAGGTGCTATTTGAAGGGTGTTGGAAAGGTCTAGGCTTAAATATCATTCCCAGCACCATACCCCTGATCTTACATTGCAGTTGATGCCTAAATTTCACCTATAATAAGTCGTGTTTTCCTTTCCATCTGGTTTTTAAATCACATTTTCTTGAGAAGTTTAATACATTGATTCTGCTTATCTGATCTTATCTGATCTCCTTTCCTGATCAGTTCTGCTCTAGAACTGCTCTAGAATCTTAACCACTCTTCACCACTCCCCTCCTAACGTGGGGCAAAGTACTTACAGTGCAGCCTGGTGTATGAGAAGTCTTCAATCATTGACAGTTATTACTATTGTTATTATTTGATTTGTTTTACTGGCCAGATGAGTAGGTTATTGTGGCTAATATTTATTGAACATGTGCTATGCTAGGGATTGTTCTAGCCCTTTAATTTGTCATTTAGTCATTGCAGCCGCCCCATGAAGTAGGTATTGTCTGTCTCATTTTATGTATGAGGAAATTAAGGCTGAGAGGGAGTCATCTACTGTATAAAAGTCTGAGGGAACAAAAAAAGGTTGAGAGCTATATTTCATTTTCTTTTCTTTTGTTTCTTTTTCTTTCTTTCTTTGTTTTTTGTTTGTTTGTTTGTTTGTTTGTTTGCTTTTTGATACAGGGTCTCTTGTCACCTGGGCTGGAGTACAGTGACATCGTCATAGCTCATAGCAACCTCAAACTCCTGGGCTCTAGTGATCCTCCTGCCTTGGCCTCCCAAGCAGCTGGGACTACAGGCATGAGCCGTCACTCCCAGATAACTTTTCTTTTCTTTATTCTTTCTTTCCTTCTTTTTCTTTCTTTCTTTCTTTCTTTTTTTTTTTTTTGTAGCGATGGGGGTCTCACTTGTGCTCTGGCTGGTCTCAAACTCCTGGCCGCAAGCAATTGTCCCACCTCGGCCTCCCAGAGTGCTGGGATTACAGGCGGGAGCCACCGCACCTGGGTGAAAGCTATGTTTCTAACACATCTTCTGCCTCCAGGCAGGCTATGTTCAGGACCTTCCAGATAGTATGTACCCCACTCTGAAAGTTCCTGGGAGAAAGCAGGCCCACACTATTCCTCAGTGGTACAAGTCTTTGAAGTTTTCCTTTTATCTGACAAATTCAGTTAAACATTTTTGAGGTGAGTCCTATCTTCCAGCCTTTATTGAGAGCAGTGGCTTGTTTTGTTGGAATCCTCTTTTTTCCCTCTCCCTTCAATTCCTCCATGATTAGGGGACTCGCTGTTGAGCATTGCTTTTACCACTGTGTGGCTCTCTAATGTTGGGGAAGTTGCTTTACCTCTCTGCCCTCATTTCTTTACCCTTAAAGCGAGTAAGGAAAGGAACAGAGGTATGAGTGGGTAAACCAAGATGCTACGAACACAGTTCAGACGTTGCGGGGGGAAAAAAGGTGTTCATATCATCTACCCGCTCTCTGCAAACCCGTGCTGTGCTCCCAGACTCAGCCTGCAGGAGGGGGTCCAGCCCGGCCTCTGGTCTGCGTGGGGCTGAGCCCGGCCTTGCCACCAGGAGAGCAAGGCGGCCGGTGGAATAGCACAGCTTCTCACCTCTCTCGTGACACCTGGTCCCGCTTTCTCCTGCTTTCCTCCTTTTCTATTCTCTGATCCTACCTTTCTTGCGCTCACTACTTTTCATCTCAGTAGCCACGTCTCAGGGTCAGTGGTGCTGGAAGTAGGGAAGGGGTCCATGGGAGCCCACACTCCCCATGTTATAACCTGCCAAGTTCCTGCATGATGTCCCAAGGCAGGTAACTATAACGGTCTGAAATGTACCGCAACATGAAATACAGAAGCACAGGGAACCAGCTACAGGAATTGTGATATGTTCAGAAATTTAGATGTGCTCTATCATGCATTTTGTTTGCCAAAACAAATGTGTGTGCATGTGTGAGTGCACGTGTGTCTGTGTGCACGTGTGTGTGTGTGTGTGTGAGAGAGAGAGAGAGAGAGAGAGAGAGATGTGTGAGCACCGTGGCATGAAGAGAAGCCCCTACTCCTGACGCCCTGGATTTTCTAGTGAGAAATCTCTGCCTCTTCCCTTCCTGTCTGGGCTTCCTTTAGGCCCATTTTCCCTCCCACTCTCATCCATTCACTTCCCCATTTCTTCTGTCTTCTTTGCTCCCCGTGCTTCTTCCCTTTCTCATACTCTCACTTTTCTGGTCCTCTTGTCTCATCCTTCTGTTATAGCTACTATCTGATGGCAAATGAAAATGACAAACTGAAACTCCAAGTAAAAGAGAATTTCTCTCACTTCTAACATTTTTCCCAGAGAGTTAGACTATGCATGCAAATTTTTTTCTCTTCTTACAAGGCTTGTACGTTTTTAGTTGGAAATGGTGACATGCCATAGTCAAGCTTTAATAAGCAGAAGCTATTAACTGAGTTCCTCAATTATACACAAACTTCGTAGTGCTCTATTTTTAGAAGAGGCTTCAATGACAAAAAAGCAAGCCTAATGTCTTTCGAAAGGATATCCCTAAATCGTAAATTACCGCCATAAAAATATTGTGTAACAAATAAACTCGAAACTCGGTGGCATAAATAATTGTTCATGTTTGCTCACACAGTTACAGGTCAGCCTCAGGGTGGCTGATCAAGGCTGGGCTGGGCTGGGCTCCGGGCTGCAGGTTGGTTCCAGTTCTGTTCTGTGAGTCTGTCCCTCCTTGCTTTAGTGGGATTCTTGGAGCATCTCCTCACAGAAAGGATAAAAGGCCAACTGTGCAAGTGCTCAATCCTCTGTTTGCATCACACCTTCTAACATCCCTTTGGGCAAAGCAAGTTACATGGCCGGCCCCAAAGTCAAGGGGTGGAGAAACTCACTTTTCTTCTAGTAGGCGAAATTGCAAAGTTATTTGATAAAGGGTGTGAATATTGGGAGGGATGAGGAATTGGGGCCATTAAACTTAATCTACCACATCCCTACTTCCTGGGATAGAAGCTGCTGCATTTAAAGCCATGAGGAGCCGGCACCCTTGGGCAAAACCTTCACTTCGGTAAACTGATAACATAAGGGCCCTCATGAGGGTGGGGCGGTGAAATGTAAAGAAAGCAGGTGTAGGAAAGGCTTGGGTGACGGGACCCCAAGAGAACACCCCGGACTTCTCACAAGGGATCACTTTCCAGGACACCTCAAGGTGTCTCTTTTCATCACCTTGAGGCTGTCACTTGTCTAGTTTGAGCCTCCATTTTTCCACCTGTAGAATGGGTATAGGTGAGAGACAGGAGAGAATGGACTGCATGACCTCAGGATTCCTGTCAGAATTTGAAGAGGGTAAAGTTCTTGACAAAACAAACAAACAAATAAGCAAAAACAAAACAAAACAAAACAAAACATGATTACCTCCTTTTTCCCTCTCTCCAAAGTTATGTTCACCTAGCGGGATCTTAACCCAACTCTCTGTTTATTCTGCACCTGAACCCAAGCAAGCTCGATGTTCCTGAAGGAAATTACACAGCAGAGCTGGCCAAGCCTGCTTCAGACTTACGACCAAAAAAGTCAAATGGGCTCTTAACATTGCTACACAATCCTCCTACATTTTCCCAATAAGTGCAATTTCCAACTTTATTTCTCCTCACATTTCCAATATTTTGTCCTCACCTCACTGTCACTAGATGACCTCAGCTCATAACTTCATAGACAATATAGAAGGAATCAAAATAAAAATTCCCCATTTTCCTTCCAATCCCACAGCCAACCTACAACTCTACTCACTTGCTGTGCCCACGGCTGACAGGGACACTCTTGGCTCAGACAACTTGTGAAGGTCACGTAACACGAGCATGAAACAAACCTTTGTGCGCTGTATGCCACTAAGCTTTTGAAGTTATTTATTACTGTGCATAACCTCTCAAAAGCTGGCCGGTACATTTTTCCTTTTAGCTTAGGAGACTGACATATATGATGAGGGCAACTTTGTAATTAAAAGAGTCCACGATCCAGAGTTAAAAGACTTAACATTTGACATCTAGATCTGACATTGAATTTGTTAGCTTACATAAATCACGTTACTTCTGGGCCTCATTTTCCATGTTTTCGAATTAGAAATAATAAAATATCATGATTTTTCTGATCATTGTTGCTGTTTTTGTACCATAACCATTAATAATCATTGCTGCCACTTTTCGCTCTCTCACTGTTGCTCTCCTGCCAGGCAGTGGGGCTAAGCATCGTCCCTGAATTGAATCTTCACCACAGTATCGTGAGGTCTGTTAATTATCCCCCTTTTAAAGCTTTAGAACTCAAGGTCTGACAGCATCCAGTAATCTGCCCCTGGTCACACAGCAAACAAGAGGAGACACAAAGTCTTTGCTGAAACAAGACGTGCTGAGCCTAGCAAGGGTCTCAACTACATGATTAGACAAGAAAGGGGGAAAATGAATTTATAGTAAACTCCAACCAATGTATTTTAGAAATTTAATGTTTTCATTGTTCTTAATTAGAATACCTAACACAACAACATCCCGTGTAGGTTCAAACTGTACACTCGATTGTTTCTGAATTTTTTTAAAAAGTTTTCTTGCTTTTCACCACAAGATGGCAGCCAAGGCCAACAGGTGCTAACAAGCCACCCAATTTTCCTGCCCTAAATCGGTTCCAGCACAACTTTGCCAGATGTGCTTGCAAACAGGTCTCGCACCCGGCTGAGACCAGGGTGCCCACGCTAGCAGCAGTGATCAAACTTCATCTGGGTTCCAGACATCTGGACACCTAGACCAACACAGGGACCACACTTAGATTTTTTTTCTCATATATTTGATAACATCTTTCCAAATCAAGTAAATTTACCTTGGAAACATTGACCAAATCTTCATTTTAGAAGTTCCAGAGGTCCCCATCCCAGAAATGACACACTTGCCCCCCTCTGGCCGAGATGGATTATTACCAATGTTGCCATTTAATGCAATAAAATAGATATTTAATGTGACTGAAGCCTTTGCATTCATTATTACATTAAAAACCGCTCTATACTACTCAAGCATGGCCCATGGAACGACATAGTGGGAAAAACCTGGGAGATTATTAGAAATGCAGAATTTTAGGATCTGCTTCTGACCCACTGGATCAGAATCTGCCCTTAAATAAGATTCTCCTGGTAATCTGTGTCACATTAGAGTTTGAAAACCACACAAGAACCCTGGCCCCTATGTGATCTTCCTGTAAAGTTTTTTGAAAGTTCTTTCTGGTTTTATTTATACCTGAAATCCTCAAATTTAAATAATCAAATTGTGGAAACGTGGCTGCCAGGTGCTGTGGGGTGGGGAGATGGGAACTTACTAGAGAGCAGGAGTGAAGTCTCAATCAAGGACGATGAAGAATGCTGTACCTAGAACCAACAGTAATGCACGGGACCCCTAAAAGTTTATTGAGGGTATATCTTATATAATTGCTCTTACTACAGCTTATTTTTAAAAGGTGCTTTCCTACAGGCAGATGCAGCCACCAACTTCTGAGCAGGGCAGGATTTCAGCCCCACTAGCATTTTTGGCTAAGGGATCTTGTGCTGCAGTTTAAACTGCACATTGCACAGCAACCCTGATTATTGATGTTCATATTGTGCACATTCTCTCTCTCTCCCCCTCCCTCCTCCTTCTCCCTTTCTCTTTCTCTCCTACCTTCCATTTCCCTGTCTATGGTATGTGTACTCACAGATTCACCATTATATACATATAAAATATTTGTTTAATAAGAACACAACAGCTTATCTTGCAAATATGGCTGTGAAAACCACTTTTCGATTTTCAGCTGCTTGAAATATTTATGTCACATCCATTAGCCCTGGTAATCAAAAGTTGGTTATATTCTGAGCCCTGGGATAAACACATGGCCACTCACAAACTCACACTGCAAAAAGGATGAAAAGAATTGACTATGCATCCATCTCTCTCCTACGACAAACTCAATACAACTTGCATATTTCTTAAAATGCTTTGGGACCTTGTTTTTAAAATAACAACAAAATATTCTTGACGGTCTCTGCTTTAATTCTTATCTTGTTCTCCTTAAGCCTTTTCTGTCTGATGCCCAGCGTCTGAGGAATTAGGTTAAATCCCTCTGGAAAGCCTTGAGCTGGGCCAAGCTTCCCCTCCAGTTGTTCCCAGGGGCAATGACCTCCTTGGCTTCAGGTGCCACCAACAGAGCTATGTGTCTTCTAAAAGAACCAGGATTACAAAAGGACAAAGAACGATCTGGAGGTGCAAAGAGAAAGAGGCAAGCTGGGGAGAGGAGGCGAGGCAGAGGAGCAGGGAGAAAGGAGTAGGGAGAAGGAAGAATGACGAAAAAGTACACAAAAGAAAAAAGAGAACACAGATGGCACAGGGTAATGGTTACTATAATGAACAATAACAATATTCCTCATCTCATGCAGAATTTAAAGTCCTTGCCAAGGCCCATAACCTAGCCTGTTCATATTCTCTCAAACCTAGAATTCATTTCCCATCTGCCCTCGGGAATCACCCTCTACTGCTGTGGCCATGCCCACCTCACCTCCGGGATCATCAGGAGGCTCTGGCCCCAGGGACTTTGCATTTGACGTTACTTGTGCTGCAACAGCTTCCCTAGTATCTGCACCACTTTCTTCTCACCTTCACGAAGGCTTCTGCTCAAAATCTCTCCCCTGACCCAACCTACATAAACCTTCCTAAACACACCTCCCACCTACCCTTTAGTTCTGCTTTGCCTTCTTTTTCAGCCCTTATCACCTCCTGAAAAATTGCATTTCTATTTATTCCTTGGTTTATCTGACTTGCTGGATCAGAATATCCGTTCCAGGAGATCGGGGACTTTGTTTTGTTTGCAATGGAACCTCCAGCACCGAGGACAGTGGCTGACCCCTAGTAAACGGCAATACACACCTGTGCAGGCTTCCTGGGGGCCAGGCACTCTTCTGAGTAAGTTGCAAATATCAACCTGTTTAACCTTCACCATCACCCCATAAGGTAGGCTCTTTACTGAAAAAGAAACAGGGGTACAGAGAGGTGAAGTAACTTGCCTAAAGTTTCTTTGTTTCGGTTCTTTCTCCACTGAAGGATGCTAGGACATAGATTGGCAAGAGACTATAGCTCACTGGCCAAATCCAGCCCGCTGATTGTTTTTGTAAAGAAAGTGTGGGTGGAACACAGCCATGCCCATTTGTTTACGTATTATCTGTAGCTGCTTTTGTGCTGCAACAGCAGAATTGACTAGTTGTGACGGAAACCATATGGTTCACAAAGCCTAAAATATTTACTGTCTGGCCTTTTGTAGAAAGTTTTCTTACCCCTGCTTTAGAAGGTAACCCAATGTGAAAACAAAGCAAAACTCTTGGGGATCATGTAGTTGAAGGTGCTGGTTTGATTATGTCTTTTCATAATCTGATGGGTTTGATTGTCTTTTCTATGAATTAAGATGAGTTGAGAGAAAAAAAAACTTCACTCTTGGATTCAGTTAGTATGTGTTCTCATCTTTGTTCTGTTCCTAACTAGCTGTGTGATCTTAGGTTATCATTTCACATCCCCAGATCTGTTTTCCCACATGTATCCATAATAATAATGATAATAATAATAGAAATAGTAGCTCTTGCTAAACATCAGGATCTATTGTTGGCATTTTACTGTAAAAATGACAGCATATGAAACTCTGACTCTGTCCTTGCAGTCACATAGTAGATCTGTGCGAGCAAACTCTCTTGTGTGGCCGTGAGACTTGCTTTGGGGAATGAAGCGGTAGAGGAACTGATACATGTAACTTCTGTAATAGCCTGTGCACACATCACACAGTCTCTTTACTCACTTTCCCTCTACCATGGAAACCAGAAATGTTCCAGAAAGCTGATGCCCTGTCATCTGGGTCTCAGAGTTTGGACAATGCAAAGAAGAACCCTTGGTTGAAACCTCGTGGAGCATAAACATCAAATATACCTTTTTTTGTAAAGCTGCTGAGATTTGGAGCTGTTTGTTACTGAAGCATCAGTTAGCCTATCCTGACTAACAAGACATCCACTAAGATTCCATCTAGTTCAAATTCCAGAGTTTTAAGAATACAAGGACCTCTTCTTCTTCAGGGGTAGGATCTTCTTTGTTTTTGCCATGGAGAGATGTTACCCTGTGATGTGGAGAGGAAGAAAGGCTAGATGACCCTGATAGCCATATTTCGGGTATTCAGTTAGGGTACAGGGAAGAGGAGAAGAGAGGGACAAGGCTCCTTCTGACTGAAGATAGTAACAACCCAGTTTTCCCTGTTGTTATTTTAGTTATAATTTTGGGAAATCTTATTCCCAAATATCTGCACCTGTGGCCAATTTAAAATTCCACCCCTGCTGATTCCTTTGGGTTAAAGTTCTAAAAAGCTCTTATTTAAGTGTGCAAACACTTCCTATAATCAGTGCATGATTATAGGAAGAGTAGTACATTAAGTTACTAGCAATCATTAATAAAAACCAATATGTCAAATTTTATTCTGTGGAAGGTAAATGAATGGGGCCTAAGAGAGGTCTGTCTTGGAGAGGGGTGTAAGGAAAGGCTCATACACAGACATTCCCTGGAAATGCAGGGCCCAAGTCAGCCAGAGTTCAAGGTGCCTGGGGTTGAGGAGGACTGAAAGAGAAAGGGGATTGAGGAGGGAACAGGAAGAAATGTTAATCACTAAAATAATTTTAAATGTTAATCATACCTAGAATTTGGTGTGAGTTTAAAGTTTTAAAAAGTAAAGAAAAAGGTTGGGCATATCATCATTTTTGCCAATTCTATTAAAAAATTCAACTTGGAGCAAATAAACAGGGGCAATAGAAATGATTTGAACAGTGAGCATGATGTGTAGTCTCCAGAAGCCCGTTATTTTTTCCCCTTCCCATTTTTCGTCAAGAGTTTTTCTGCATGCTTCAGTTTATAGTGCAGGACGTACGATGTGCAGCATGGTCCTCTGTCTCTCATTGGCAAATTTTCACTGCATACAGGCATTACACAGAATTATTTTGCAAGTTGCAGATTATTTGACATTGTTCTAGAATGAACAACTAATGTCTGCTTTAAGTTGAGCCAGGGGCCATTCTAGGGTGTGGGTGGCTTTTGTGTGACCAGCAAAGACAAAGGCAAATGGCAGCCACATTCCAGGGCCTGGTGTCTGAGGGTGGATGAGACACGTGACTGTGAGGTTCTCCCCCTACCACCTACAGGGACAACAAACCTGCACTGGGCACCAACGCTCTGCTGTGTCCACAGTCCTCCTCTAAGAATCCCGGCCACTAGGCCACCATGTTGCACAGCTCCTGAGGTACCACCCACTTCCATTAAGGGGTGCAGAGGCTCTCTTCATGTGAATACAGTGTAAGTGTGATCCTGGGATTTGTACAAAGTGGTGGCCTTCTTGGTCCCTAACCTCTGAAGAACATCTCACCTCCCACACCATGGAGACTTTTACAAGGCAGGGGCCAAGTTTCCAAGGCTCTGCCTTCTGAAGACAAGCCAGGAGGGAGCAGGGTCCCACAAGGGAAGCTGAGTGTGTGGGAGGAGATGGAGTATGACTTGGAACTCATGTTGTGTATAAGAGACAAGGAAGGCTCCTGAGCTAGGATAGCACAAGTGACTTTGAAAAGTGTCAGGACTCTCTCCCCTGTTGGGCAGAGCCAGATGAGGAGGAAGTCTTCCTGGGAAAAGTCTCAAAAGTCAGGACAATATATTTTCAGGTGCCCAAAGGAATAGGGCATATAGCTAACACATTATAGGAGTTTAGAAAGATGAGAAGGCTTTGTGGGCTAAATGATGCTGCTTCTCCCAGTGTGATTTTCTTTTACTTTGAGCATGTATTGCTTTTATAATTGCAGTCTTAGTCATGCAGGCTACTATAACAAATTGCTATAAACTACTTGATGCCTTAAACAACAGAACACTTTTTCAACAGTTCTGGAGGCTGCAATTCTGAGATCAAGATATCAGTGTGATTGGGGTCCTGGTGAAGGCCCTATTCCTTTTTGCTTATGGCCACCTTCTTGTTGCATCCTCAAAGGATGGAGAGCAGGGAGACAGGAAGCAAGGCTTCTCCTGACCCTTCTTATAAGGGCACAAATCCCATTCATGGGAGCTCCACCCTCATAGCCTGACTACCTCCCAAAGCCCACCCCCCTCCTAATACTATCACATTGCAGGTTAGGATTTCTACTTGCAAATTTTGGGGAGAAATAAATATTTGGTCCATAATAATCAAAGAAAGTAATAGCTATTTATTTTTGACAAAACTAACTCAGGCATGTTGAAAAAAGAAGTGGCAACATAGATACACACCATGAATATAGTATTAATTATATTAAGTTACAATAATGATAATAATTATGTATGCATATGATTATATTTATAATATAAAATAATTAATTTTCACTGAGTATTGATGGTCCTACACACTAATGAGCATCAGTGATAGCTTGGGACACTGTCATCTCTCTCCAGATTTGTGTCTAAGAGTAGAGGATATTTCTGGCATCCAGACCATCAGGACATGTGAGCTTCTTGTGTCCAAAAGCTTGGCATTTCATCTCAACATCTGTGCTTGGTATATCCAATCCTTTTGTAATTATTAACTGAATTGAAATGCACAGTTTTGATATCTAGTACACCTCTGGTTTGAGGCAAAGTTTTTATTAAGGAAATGCATTTCCCTGACCCACCAGCATTACTTTGATGTGTTCTGGTTTGAGATTTAGAGACCTAAATGCTACCCAGGTTTCTAAGCTTAAAATCTTTGCAACATCATCCAGCATATCCACTTAAAACTGTGGACTTTCAAATTAATCAGCTTTTGCCTTAGTTGTTTGAACTCATAATACATCCAATAGCAAAGAGAAGAAGTCCTAGCATGTTTGAAGCCCTGGGCAGGTGGGAATTTTTAGCCCATATTATTCTCTGGTGGGGACAGGATTTCTTTCTACCAGTATGCACATGAAAAACATGAAAAAAAATCCATATTCTATGTCTTTTCTTCCTCTTATGATCCCTAACATCCTTTCTGCCCTGTTTCTATGATTCTGTAATTGTGTTACTTACAGAAGCTCTGCAAAGGGCTTGAAGACATGGTGTCTAGGAAAGATGCCCTAGAAGATGAAGATACCATGCATGTGGCTGCTCTACCTCAATGTGAGACATTTGGGGCATGAGGAGCACAGACTTTTCAACAGCAAATGATAGTGAAATGAACAAAACATTTTTTGATCATTGGAAAATGAATTCCTATAGTACCCATGAGGTAGGAAAACACATTTCATTTTCTCTGCAAGATGAATCAGAAATGCAAAAAGAAATATTAGGTCTAAGATAATAACTTCTAAATTGGACCTAAAAAGAAACTTGAATTCATTAAACTTGTTTATGGGTGGGAAAGTTGATACCTAGAGAAGTGAAAAGGCTTGCCAAAGGTCAATCCAGGTAGTGAAAGAGCCAAGCTCAGAACACTGGTCTTTTAGCTCCCAGCAAGTATTTGTTTCTTCTGTAGACTATCTCACCTTGCCTTGTCTCCAGCAAGTTCATATGACCTCTCTTTTTCACCAAGACATGCATCAGAATTTGGTGCCATCTTGATATAAACCTTAACAGACATAGGCTTCCTTCTGAACACTGTAATGTAACCAGCTCTATGAACAAATTTTAATTGACTCCTCTATGTTTTTTATAATCCTCTCTCACGTTTTTCCCTCTCATGTTTTAGATTCTAAGACCAGTAGGGCTTAATGACCTGAACCCTATAACTTTTAACTAACTATTTGACATTTTTAAGTTGTCCCCTACCCCTGCCCAAATGGTGGAATTTCTGTGAGACAAAGGAGTGGAGATTCTGAAGGACCCTGCAGGGACTTCCTGACACCAAGACTCTCCAAACCCCACAACCTGCCCCAATGCATGTAGCCTGTTGTTAATTTCAACATAACCTGTCCCAATGCATGTAGTGACTATTTTACTTTTTTTTTTTTTTTTTTTTTTTTTGAGACAGAGTCTCACTCTGTTGCCCAGGCTAGAGTGAGTGCCGTGGCATCAGCCTAGCTCACAGCAACCTCAAACTCCTGAGCTCAAGCCATCCTCCTGTCTCAGCCTCCCGAGTAGCTGGGACTACAGGCATGCACCACCATGCCCGGCTAATTTTTTCTATATATATTTTTAGCTGTCCATATAATTTCTTTCTATTTTTAGTAGAGATGGGGTCTCGCTCTTGCTCAGGCTGGTCTCGAATTCCTGAGCTCAAATGATCTGCCCACCTCGGCCTCCCAGAGTGCTAGGATTACAGGCGTGAGCCACCGTGCCCGGCCTGTAGTGACTATTTTAAAAGCCTATACTCTCCTTTAGTCAGAGAGATGAATTTGAGGCTGATTCTCAGGTCTCCGACAAACATCTTTCATATTAAAAATTCCTTTCTTCCTTGGCAATCCTGGTCGTCTCAGTAATTGGCTTTCTGTGCCAATGGTCCTAGACCTGAAACCCCCTTGTAGCTTTGCTAACAATAAGTTGTATAAAGAGCACTGGGGCAAAAACACCATTCTGCTGGCTAAACCCACACGATGAAAAAAAAAAAGAGCAACAATTATAAAAAGACTAAGACATTGGGTTTTTAAAAGCGCCGATATGAAAGCTTCGATTCATACTCACGGGCATGAATTTCCAAGCAAATTTTTCACTTTCCCAACTCTACCTCTTCAGAAACTGAAATGTTCACCAGTTGGTTTCCATTTCAAAGTTAAAATTCCAATTCAGTGAAGTTGAGCTGAAGATCTGAGTTGACTCTTGTTTTATATGATGACCTAAGTTTCCTATCCATGCCAACTTTTCCCTTTTTTCTTTTTCAGGCATTAATGATGCCTCCTTTTTTCCTCGAAGTTTTAACTCCATAAAACACCATGTTTAATTGTTCTGTTCACCACAGTCTAAACAATTCTCCAATCAAATAGTTCTGTCTAGCACAATACCTCCTCTCAGAAAGCCAAAAACATAGCTATGGAGCAAACAAAGTGCAACTGTGTTAAAGTTGTTTAATAGCCCGCCAAGGCACAATCCCCCAATAAAGGGGGCAGAGGAGGGAGCGGGGTGGAGGGGAAGGCATAGACATCCAAATAAAAAGCAGCAATTTTGTCTTCAGAAACAAAGTTAAAGAAAATCTTTTTTAAAAGGATACTTGGGATAAGAATGCAAAGTATGATTGAATCATATAGGCTCTGGCATCAGTGCCTCTCAGGGAGAGGAAACTGTCTTATCTGGAGAAGTTAGGCAGATAGGGGGCTGTTGCTGTAGAGATTGTCAGCTGCCCACAGAGAAGCTCTCTGGGAGTCTCTGTGACATTTTGGGGTGCCCCTCAGGCGTGCCAGGACATCTTACCTGTCCGGTGAGACCCAAGGAGTCTCGTTGGTGTGGCCAGAGAGTCGTAACATCCTTGAAATTATTGCTCATCATCAGGAGGTTAATGCTTCAGGGGTCAGGAAAAAGAAAGGAATCTTGGTTGGGGGCAGGGGAATACGGAGCCGTCTGGTAAAAATGGCCCGAAGCTAAGGAAGAGAGTTTTTAACAATAAGCCATTGATAATGAAGAATTTCAGAGACGTAGTAGAGTGATATTAATGGAAACCATGGGTGGGTTTGAGGCACAGCAGAGTGGGATCAGATCAAGGGCCTCCAATACAAATAGCATTCTGGCTTTTCATCTTTAGTCTTCCATGGAAATGCATGCCTCCCGACGCCCGCATGGGCAGATCCGCTGAATGTCACAGAAAGAGATCTGTTCCCTCCTCTGTTGAGTTCTATGAAGCACTAGGCAGAGGGGTGTTTTGAAGTGAAACTATAACTTATCGTTTGGTGGGATTCATTTATTAAAAATAACAATGACACTAGGCTTAATATATAGCTGAATAGGAATTCAAGGGTGAAAATTGAAGTCTTTGGTGAGATTTAATTAGTCACTTCCAAATTATGTTCTTATTTGCAGCGAAATTTAGATCTTCATTTTTCTTTCATTGTTAGAGTATCTTTCCATTTCATTTGATGAGCCTTGACGAGGTGACCCTGGACAAAATGTGTGACCCTTCTGCTGGTTTCATATTTCTAATCCAGGTCTAACTTTGTGAACCAGAATTAGCTTCATTGTCTCCTGGTAACTTTCAGGTATTGGAGTGTGTAGTTACCCACTGAAAGCCTGTTAAATTGTGGGGTCTTAGACCGCACTCCCAAGGATTCTGATTCAGAAGATGTGGGACCCAGGAACCTGCATTTGTGCCCAGCACTCCAGGTGATTCTGATCCTGCTGCAGTTGGCCCACCAGCGGCGCTTTGAGAAACAGTGCCTTGCCTCATCCCCTCCCAGTCACTGCCTCCTCTGCTCATCCTGCACTCCCTCTAATTCCTGCTGCCGGAATTCAGGTGCCTTAAACTTCTCAAAGGCATCCATATGTCAACAGCACCCAACAACATGTCCAGTGATTTCTGACTCCAACTCTTCCATCCTTTAGAATTGGTATCTAATTTCACCTGCTCTAGAAAGCCTTCCAGATCAGGCAAAGAGGGAGCACACTTGGCAATAGCTTCCCTTTAGACAAATCACAATCACTGCCTTAGCCCTTTGGTACATCAGCTATGAAATAAGACAGGTGGACAAGATCAATGGTTCTCAAATTTGCTTTCGAGGCAAAGTACATAGAAGTCTTTGTAGAATGCTATAGAATATAGAACTAGTTACTTATTTCCAGGATATGAACCAAGAACAATTTTACCAGAAGAAAACTTGGCCCTGCAATATAAAATCATAGCCATGACTATATGAATGGCAGATTTTCTCTCCCAAAGGTAGCCAAACCTGTCTATGTATCTCATCCCCCATCTCCATCTTATAACGTGACTGGCACTCCTCTTACTGAGAGGTGGGCTCTACGTTCCTTCCCTTGAATGTGAGGGGGGACATGTGACTGCTCTGACTCACAGAGTATGGTGGAAATGATAGTTTGTGATCTCCAAGGAGAGGTAACAAAAAGAATACAGCTTCCATCAGCACCAGCACCTCTGCCTGCCACTCCAATAGGAAACTGTTGGAGGGTTTTAAGAGGAAAGGCATGACATTATTTATGTTTTAAAAAGATAAAATTTGACAGGTTCATGAAGAATGGAATGGCTTGTATAGACAAACATGGAATCTGGGAGACCTGTAGGAATTATTTTAGGAAATAAATTATGATGGTTTGAACAAAAGTAGTAATATCAGAGATAAAGATAAGTGGATAGACTTTGCATATGCTTTGGAGTGAGAGTTGGCAGGATTTGCCAGTGGATTTGTTGTGGGATGTGGTGAGAAAAAAGAATTCTCTTAGCTTTTTGATGTCATTACCTGGTTGGAAAATGGAATCATTTACTGAGGTGGGTAAAGTAAACGGAAGGGTAGGTACCTTTGGGCTGGGGAGATGCAAAAATCAATCGTTCTGTTCAGAGATCCTACTGGTCATCCAAGCAGATACATCAAGTCCAAAGAGGGCTACACAAGTCTGGAGTTGAGGAGAGAGGTCAAGGTAGATGTGTGAATATAAGCATTGTTGGCATATTGGTGCTATTTAAAGCTGTGGACTGGATGATATCAGGGAGAGAAGGGTAGTTAGGAAAGGGGAGTGGGTAGAGGCAAAGCCCTATTCAATCCCTGTTTGGAGAATTGATGGAGGAGACAGAGCCGGTGTAAAGCAGAAAAAGTAAAACCTTTTCCTTACCCATTTCAAGAGTTCTGGTTGACACTCCTATAACAAAAGACAGGTTAACAAGAGAAAAGCATGGCAAATTTATTTAATCAAAGCTTTACGTGACATGGGAGCCTTCAGAAAAAACGACCCCAAAACCCAGGGAAAAATATTTTTATGTTTAGGTTTGATGAAGAATGGAGAGTTGTGTAAAAGTATTATCAGACAAAAATGGTATAATTTAATGGTAATAAACTTGGAAGGGGAACAAGAAAGGCCTTTCTGTTCACATTCTTCTTTGGCTTTCAAATATAGGGTGGGACACCTGTCACATGAAGGTCTTATGACCTACTTTCAGGAGAGATAGCTCAGAAAATCCCCTGATGACCAAAGGGTCAGAGAGTGAGCTTTCTGCTTCTGCTGTTTTCTCAGTTTCCAAGGTGCCATATTTTGGGGTAGTATGTTCTGAACCCCAACACCAATAAAGAAAGCCGAGAAAGATACCACTGATGTAGGAGAACCGGTTTCCAATATGTGCCCCACCAAACTTTGTGTAAGGAGGTAAGATGGCAGATTACAATATCACCTTTTGGGGGGAAATCCTAATGAAGGGGGGAAAAAAAACCAACATGGAATTTTTGGATAATTCAAATGCTGAACAATCAGCCCTTGAGTACTTGAGAGTTGGCTATTTCTGTAGCATCACTTCCTGCTAGTTATCGAACTGGCCAGTAGGGTGGACAGGCCGCCAGGCATGGTGCACCCAGCACCCTCACCTGACGCCAAACACAGGCATGGGTATTTGACCATGACTTCTTAAAACCTGAGCTTCACGAGATCCAGGCCAGTCTGCTCTGCATTGGGTGCAGTATACTCTGCGTGTGCTCATTGTGTATGCTTCATACATGTTTAAAATATAGGTCTGCCACGCTTTCTAATGACTGAAGGGAAAATGGGACTACTTGTCTGCAAACATAACTAACTTGTAGGAGAATTAAGAAAATATTTCCATTAGAATTTCTGAAAAAATATCAGTGGGGTGATGTTTAGACTATGAGTTTAGAAACAAGCAATAATATATTAATAATGATTAAGTAAAATCTATTTATGATTTGCTGAAGTTTGTTTTGCCACTTTGAATTCTGAATAAGCTGGTATTTGAACTCCCATAAGAATCAGTAAAAAAAATAAAAGGGCATCCATTTTTGTATTGTTCTGGATGCTACTGCAATGGAATAAATAATCCTATCAATCAATTCTTGTGATCTAAAGGCTGTGATGTCTTTTATTCTTCAGCAGAAACCACATGCCAGGGGACTCATTAGTACAGGGAAGATGCCAATACCGTTTGAGAAGAGTGTGGCATGGAGAATTAAATGCTTTCTGAGAATAAATGGGATCAGTAGCAAACACATACACTTCCAAACCTTTGGCCTTTCTTGTTACTATGGGTATGAAAGGAGATAGCTTTCCCAGAGGCCATTCTGTCACCTTCATCACCATGCAGGAAGTGAGAACTCGGTCTTCAGCTGGGGGTGAATGTGGAAGTGGACACTTTGAATCGCTCCACATATCAGTATGAGGCAGAAGGTTGGGGATTTCTCGTGAGCTCAACCCACATCCCTTGTTGGTCTCTGTTACCTCGATGCACCTGGTTAATTCTTTTTGTTTATGATTTTCTGGTTATAGATGAAGCACCACCTTTAGAAATAGCAAAACAAATGTTTGGATTGCTTTGCTGAAGTCTGTCTTCGGGCGCGTATGGTGCAGGGGCACCAGGGCAGATGGGGTAGGACAGAAGGTCTGGCTGTTTGAAATGGGACAAGTGTGTTTGCTGTGGAATGAAGTCTCCTTTGTTTTGATGTGGGGCTAATTGGAGATGGAAATCCTAATGCCCAGGGCAGATGCCTGTTCTTAGGGTCTGGGCCCTGCTGCATGCACAAATATTCCTGAGGTCAGAATCATGCTCTGTCCAAAATCAGTCTGTAGGGAATTATTATACATTCAGAATGTAAAACATTTAATAACCAAAAGCACAAATTTTCCCTTAGAGAAATGTGAAGGGAAAACCTTCAGTTTCCATCTTTGAAACAGCCCAACACCTTGGCCCTCTGTCCTGTGACCCAACACATGTTATTTCTTTTAAACCATCAGGTTCTGCCAAAGTGTAGGACAGGACAGGAGAATCAAAGGAAGACCTTGGGAGCAGGAGGGGATAGAAGACAGTCTTGAATAAGTGCAAAAACACTGAACCTTGGTCCTAAGGCTCAGATTTTAAAAAATAGTTTCTTGGTATCTAAACTACTGCACTGGGGGTAAGTTCTTTTTTCTTCTAAAATTTATTCATATAAAATTATTTCCCTAAAATCAAAGTATCTAGAAAAGAGACTTGTTGTTTATGGAAGAATGTTTCCTTCCTGAATGTACAGTAAGTTCCATTTCACTGTTCTTTTTAATCATGAAGTCTCCTGGGACAGAGACTGTGTAGTTGTTCACCAAACCATTTCCCTTCTTCCCCTGGACACCCAGCAGGGCTGCATTTCCCAGGCTCCCTTGCAGGCAGGTACAACCATCAAGCTGAGTTCTGGTCAATGGAACGTGGGCAGAAATGATGTTCACCACGACAGCTGCCGCGACCAGCACCGGGCCTGGCCATAAAACCTCTTTTGTAACCCTCCAGACTCCCTCTTTTCCTTGTCACCAACTGGAAGCAGAAGGACCAAGGGATGAATTGGCAGGGGGGACTTTTAACCTGGGGCCTCAGACCTCAGAGTCTGTGGGTAGAATTCAGGGGATCTGAGACCTTGAATGGAAAAAAAATTGCTCCCCAGGGAATTGAAATTTAGTACTTTCTTAAATTACAGATGAAAGCGAAAACCCACGGCAGAATTAACAGTACCTATGACTTTGTCACCAATGGAAATAATACGTATTTTCATATCACCTTACAGTTGTTGATGAGATCACACAATGCTGTATGGTCATCACCACCATGACATCTTGGTAGTAATTTTACCTCCCTGTGGATCTTACTCTAATAGGAAAGCACCTATATCATATTTTCTTAAATATTTGAATAACTATATTTCAATAGTATTGGTTTCAAAATGCCAAGTAGTTCACTTTATGCATTTAAATATATTATTCTGAGGGTAGTCTGTAAACTTCATCAGGCTGCCAAATGTGTCCATAGCACAAAAAAGTTTGAGTCCCTGTCTTGGGGGTGATGGAGCCACAAGGTGGAAGAATCCTGGGTCTCTGCATGACTGCATGGAGCAAGAGCCCTTACCCTCCCTTTCCTCCCTCTCCCAATACCCCGCCAATTCACTTTAAACTGAGACATGAGTGAGAAATAAATGGAGATTTAGACATTGACTTGTTTCAGCAGCTAATCCATGAGTGACACAATCCCATAGGAAGGTAAGTAGAGAGGAAGTTAACATTCTGAATGTTGATGTTAACATTCTGAAACTCAATTTTCTAACTCTAACTGACAGCCATTTAGCTGCTGGGCTTTCTCTTTTGTGGTCCTCAGTGACAGCTCCCTTATGGTTTAGCAGAATGAAAGGAAATTATTCCCCAATATCCTTAGACCAAGTACTCCTACAGCTGTAACAAAGTTCAGCTTTTGAAGGGACACACACAATAGAGCTGGTGTGATTCAAGGACAGGATGTTTAATTGTTCATAAAACTGGCATGCAGTAGTATCTGCCTACGTACGCCATGGTCATGTAAAAAGACGGCTCATCAGCTCTGCCAGAGAGCACTAAATAGCACTCTAGCATTTTCCTTTCAATACGGAAGCCATGACATTTAAAAACACAGATTTATTTTTAAGTTGATTCTAAAATTAGAAAAACATTCTAATGTGGTCATCAAATTTGATAATTGAATGAGTTAGGGGAGTGTGATTATCAGTAGCCGAGCATATGCTTCTTGTTATAAGTTTAGCTGGAAATTGCTTTTTCTTTCTTTTTCTTTTCCTGGTTTGTTTAACAGAACATTTTCCCGTGGCTCTATTTTAATGGGCAGCTAATGATATTCTAAGTATTCACTTGTACATTATTGTAGAGCAATGGGTTTATAAGCCTAATCAGGTTGATGATTACACAGACTCAAACCACTATCACATCTGTAACATATACAATTTATTTTTAACCTCAATTTATTTTTCGGTAGCTAACGCATCAATATTGTTTTACTTTTAACTTTTTACTTGGGCATATGGGCAAACAAAATATTGTAGTTAGCTTTCCTAGGTTCCTAACACTTAAGTTTCAAGGAATCATCTAACAATCTTAAAATTGGCTTTGTTCTTGAGCAGTGTGAATATCTTAAGGGCATCTTATCTTTTAATTTTTTTAAATAATTTAATTTATTGTATGAGTAGATAATACAATATCCAAACAGCATAAAAAAGTATCCAGTAAGAAAGCAAGTCCTGCTTTGTCCCCTGCCTTCTAGAAACCTAATTTCCTTCTCTGGAAGCTAACGCAGTTAACAATTTCTTCATCTTTTTAAAGTATTCTATGTATATATGAATAAACATGTATATATCCATTTTTCCGTAAAAATATGATAAATACTCTTCGGAACTCTTTTTTTTTTTTAACTTAATAATGTCTGTAAGATATTTCCATATCAATACATAAAGAACTTCCTCCTTTTTCTGTATAGATACTAATTACAGTTTATGGATGCAACCAGTCCCTATTAATGGATATTTAGGTTGCTTCCAACCTCTTCCTATTACAGTGTTTCAATGAATATCTTTGCCCAATAATGTCATTTTGCACATATGAGTGTGCACATCTATTAACCAAATACCAAGGAGCAGAAGATATGAAGATTTTTAAAGTGACAGATGCCATAAAAGATTATGATTATATAATTATATTCTACTCCTTCACTAGGGAGGAACTCCCTCCAAGAATTTCAACGATGCAAAGACCCAGCAACTTGCTTGGCCTCCCTGGTCCTAGTTGAAAGGCTAAGTAAATACAACAGCCTAGACCTAAAGATGGTGAACAGAAACACATTTGCAAGATGCAGAGTGTTTGGGCTTGGGGTAGGGAGGTGAGGGAGGAGTGCAAGGAGTTGAAAGGGGTGAGCTAATGGCAATTAGAATTAAGGTCAGCCTGGCTGCAGATGCCAGGAAATGTACAGGTTAGGGAAGGGGAGCAACCTGGAAATGCTCATTGTGCAATTGTGGAGAGAGAGAGAACACAGGACCTGAAGTTAGAAGACCTAGGTTTGAATTCTACCTTCACCACTTACTTGAGTTGTGTGATCTTGGGTGAATTAGGATGGCAACACTTACTTCACAGGTGGTTATAAAAAATAAAGAGATAGTGCCTGTGAAAATGCCAGGTATATCATATGAACTTAACAAATGTTAGTAGAATCTGAATAAATTTAGGTTTCAACATGTTTAGGCATGAAGGAATACTAACTACCAAAAGTTCACCTGAACATTGTCTCCATAAGGGCTGGGGCTATGTCTGGCTTGTTTACTGCAATATCCCCTGTGCATATAATTGTGACTGACACTGAATAGATGCCCATTGAACATTTATCAAATGAATGAAATTTGGGTCGCCTCTACAAAATTGGAGAAGGAAATGGAAATGGGAAGACAGAGGCTGGTCAAAGCTAGAGATATATTAGAGATTGGTCAATAGAGACAGGGCAATCCTCTTGCAAAACAATGCTTGACCACTTGTCCCACAAACAACGCTGCTCAAACCACAAAAGCTGGTCTTGGAAACTCTCTGTCATCCACCGTATTCACTAGGCCTCACACCAACTGACTACCACTTCTTCCAGGCTTTGGACCACTTCTTGCAAGGAAAAATATTCAATTCTCAACAAACTGTGGAAAACCACTTTCACTATTTCATCGCCACTTGCTCTCCAGGCTTCTTTGCTGCTGGCATAACAAGCTACAGTTAAGATGGCAAAACTATGTCGATCGATAGTTTAGGCGCACACTTTGATTAATTTTACTGCTTCTTATTTGAGATACAATAAACACTTTTGATTAGGAATCGGACATTTCAGATTTAATGACCTAATGGTTTTGGAAATTGTATATTTATAATAATACATAGTCCTAATCATTATGAGGAAATCCTAACAATGTAGGTATTTTCTAAAATTATGTTGATTGAATAAACAAATGTCTTCAGAAATTATTTCATAAAGTGGATGGGCTCTCCAAACCTAGAGGAGGAAAAGAGAAGTATTTTTATTTGAAATATTTGTATTACAGTGATTTGAACTCTTGAAAAAGTTACTGCATATTTTATTTTTCTGTAGTCTTAAGCTACTTTTTAACCCATGCTTCAGCTGGAATAGATTAAAGTATTCTAGTTACCTATTGTTGGCTACATGCTTCTAAAACCTGCTTTAAGCGTTAATGTAGTTTTTGTCTCTACATGGAAATGTATAGATGAGAAGATAATTCCTCAAGGTTTCTCATTGAGCAGGCATCAGGTTTTCAAATTAAATGAGGGAATTTGGGTTAGATAAGCTTTGCTCTAAAATTGTAAAAGCACAAGGGGAAGAGCAATGGTTAAAAATAAAAAAAGAGAGAACCCACGATTTTTGTGGGACAGGAGACACTGGGAGATGATAATAAACACCTCGTGTTTATAGAGTGTTTACTAAGGGCCAGGCTTTACATACCTGTTTCACTTAATCCTTGCAATCCCTGTAAAGGGTTGTCAGAAATTCTGTCCACTGTCCAGCAGTCCCAAAGGAGATCTTTCTGAGCACATACCATGATTCAAAGCAGCAAAGTTGCCAACAATAATAGCCTTTGTAAAAGCAATTGCTGTCCCAAATCAAAGAACCATCTTCCACTGAGCTGAAAGGGCTTTTAATCTGGGGTGGTCTTCCAGCCACAGAGACATGCAAACATAATGTCATCTTTGACTCTGAAGGACAGGGCTCTGTGTGACACAGAAGCCTGAGTGGTTATGACTTCATGGAGCAGGGCTTTCTTGCTTAGCTCTTTCCCCTGTCTAGAATCAGTCTTAATTGGTTTCCTTAATTGGTGATACTCTTTCTCCTTTCTATTTTCTACTTTTATTACTAACTGGTCTAAGCAATTTAGCACTATGGAGCTCCTAGGTTCTTTGTATTAATATTGAGTGTACACCAATAGTCAGCAGTAGGTGAGGATTATAGCTCCCCCAGCCCACGACCACACTGCAGGTAACAAGAGCAAGACTCAGACAAACTCTGCTACCACACGTTTATTGACCAGCAAGCAAAAAAATATGCAACTCAGAGACTTCAGATTTTGGCCCTTTTAAATGCTCCAATCACTCCCTGTTTGAATGGCACATTTGGAGCAAATGTAATAATATTCTAGAAACAGGGCTTGGCTAACCTTATGGTTGCCATAAAGTAATGAGAATTCTCCACACCAGCAGTGGACTTAGTACTATTTTGGAACCTAACCTTGGAAACCATCTTAATGTATGAAGAAATTTATATTCTTAAACCCTATTCATTCAAGGACAGATAGCATTTCCATTCTACTCTAGGCCAGGGCTTGGCAAACTATGGTGCTTGTGTATGTTTTTGTAAATAAAGTTTTATTGGAGCACAGCCATGGCAATTCATTTACATATCATATATGGCTGGTTTTATGCTACAATGAGAGTTGAGTGACTGTGACAGAGGCCATATGGCCCACAAAGCAAAACATAGGATCTGGTTCTTTATAGAAAAAGTTTACTGACCCTTGCACTAGCCAATCCACATATATTAAGCACCATTATTTTCACCAATGAAAACCTATTTGTAATATCTGTTATGGTAATTAGAAAAACCTCTGGTGTGGATCAGAGCTAAAGATAGCTGAAGTGTGTACAGAAGTCATCCCTGGAATGTGGTCTTCTGATTAAATATCAGATGACACCTCTGAAATATGCATGTCCTACTGGGCAATAATAGCGTCAGAGTATGTATTACAACTAACGCACATTTACAGAACATTGTCAATTTCAAAATTTTAGGAGTAAATTGTATGCATCATAACACTGACTTTTATTGCTTCTCAAAACCCATTTTCCTTAATGACTAGGATTAAACTTTCAGATACTTTCATATCAATAACAATATCAAGCCCAGAGTGTGGAAAGTATGATATCCAATCAGATCCCAGTGCAACAGCTAAGATAGAGCAAGTTTATTATTATCCCTATTTTACAAGATACAAAAAGCTAATGCTTGAAAGTATACCTAATCTTCACAGTTGCAGAACTGGCAAGTGATAGAGTGAGACTTGAATCTGAAGCTTTTCATTTCCCAGGTCTTAGAGTCTCTACACTATACCATGGTAACTTCCCAGTAACAACGACTCATTGATCAGTTTTTTTGAGGAAGCTTAGCAGAGTTTAACTTCAGTCAATAGAAATATATTCTCCCTCCGGGAAAAAAATAGCATTCTTATATCCTTCTTGATGATTTTGCAAACTAACTTTAACTCCTTTTTTTACAGTTTTTATTCCTAAAAGTTGGAGAGCTACGATTGAGTTGTAGGATTGATTACTAGGGATGAGGGGAAGTTTCCCAGAGGAATAAAAAGAATGAAGGTAAATGCGTAAAAATGGGTCTGTTTCATCAACTAGCCTCATAAAATGAGGCTCCACAGAGTCAAAGGAGTATTTGAAGGACCAGCTGACTTAGACGGCTCTGACTGGAGCACAGTACTGCAGGCTCCAGTGCTAGTCACAGAATCATATATGTTAGGAGAGGAAGAAGCTCATTATTAGGTCAACAAGTTCACTCTACTTCATTGAAACAATGCTGGGTTGTTCTTTCTGCTGTGTCTCTTACCAAATGAGGAGTTAATTTGTTATGGATGGGCCAGGGAGTATTGGAGCTGTGTAGTGTCTCCTCAGTCTTTCCTCAGCCTCTTTTCCCAGCGACCCTGACCCTCTGCTTTCCATAATCTATTCTTCCCCATCCCATGGCATTATCTTGGCCAAATTTAAGCCTATAATTGGGAATGGTACCTTTGCAGGTTCTGAGTTGGAAACAGGAAAGCCCTTCCTCCAAGACTATCCCTTCATGTACCATGGTCTCCAGTGGGCCCCTGGGGAAGGGGGAAGAGAGGAAAGTATATTCAGGAAGAAGAGTATTAGGATAGGAGCCTGGGAAGGATGTTAGAAGTCATGTCTCCAGACCCCAGAGTGATTGCCTGTCAGTGAATTGTATCACAAGTCCTAATCATGCAAATTCTAATAGCAATTGTGTTCCCCATTGGAGACTTTTTATTCTAAACAACTCTAAGGCAACAACTCAATAATATAAAGAGAAAACTTAAAAATGAGTTCAAGTGTGAGTTCACTGGTAAATGTTACAACATCCATCATGTTAGCATAAGTCCCACCATGTGTGTTGAGAAGACCCGAGTCTGTTAAAGATAGATTTTCATTTCTGAGCATCTGGAAACCTTCCATGTGATTTTCTAGTTGACATTTATGATGCATGAAAACAGCAGTGCCAATGTTGAGAGCAAAACAAGACTTTCAAAAGTTTGAGCCTAAGATTGAATATTTATGATCTAGTCTCAATACAAAAGAGGAAAAATCAATGGAATATTAAATACTGATTTGGGGGAAGAGTACTTATTCCTCTTTTAAAGATAATTTATTTTTCTCTTCGTGTAATACAACTTTAGAGTAATACAGTGAGTCATTTAGGATAGGTTAGATTATCCTATGGTAACACATAATCTCAGAATCTCAGAGGCTTAAAATAACAAAAGTCTATTTTATATCCGTGTTACAGATCCATTGTAAGTGTTGTCCTCACTTTGGGATCCAGGATTACAGAACCGCCACTCTCTGGAACATTGTTGATCACATGGGGAAGGGCTCAAACTAGCAATTGAAGTGATATTTGCTCACAATTGAAGTGATATTCGGCCAGCACCAGTCACACACCTCCACTCAACACCAGGGGTAGGACATGTAATCTTATCAAGTGCCTAGAAGGCAGACAGCTGGAAGTATCTGTAAAATAGTACTAAAGACTTCCACATGTCATTAAGTTTGAAATGACAATGTGCAAAATCATGCATGTCCCATGCTTCTGATAATGTTGATACATTGACTTTTTAAAAGTGAATACTCCAAATAGCAAAAGGCTCTATCCATTGGTTCTGTGCACTTGGAGAGCAACCACTGAAAACTCCTAGAAAGCTTTTAAAAGCACATTGTCCGGGTCCCACTCTAGGGACTCTAATTCAATTAGTCTGAGGTGCAGTTTAGGCATCAGGATCTTTTCTAAGCTCCCAAAGTGTTGCTAATGTACACCCAGAGCAGAAAGTCACTGATCTATTTTTTCAGGGTGATTTTTGACTTCAATATTTTCTATCCATCTGTGTGGTCTTAAATAAGTCAATTCACCTCTCTAGGTCTCAGTTTTATTATCTGTAAAATTAGCAATGGCATGCAATCTCTTCTGCAGATCCTTCTAGCTATACAAATCTTTCCTAAAACTAACTTCTATTTATAAAATGTTTCAGAACTCAGGTTAATATGTAAATGCAGCCAAATTACTTTGTAAGTTAATCTGGTTAAACTCTTATATTTTTAACAATGAAATAAGGGCAATAATTGGAAAGCGCCTTTACTCTACCAGGTAAGTAGTTGTGTTTTTTTCCCAAACCAGGAAGCCTAGCCAGACTTGGGGAAAAGTCACCAAAAAAGATAATTACAAAAAAAGATAAAAAGTTAGCTTGATCTCTTAGTCGTATCTGGATTGAGGGTGAATTTCCTAGCCTAAAATGAAAATATTGTATTACCTAAGGCCATTTAGATAAAAATAAATTTAAAAAAGCCACTTCCCTCAATTCTTCTTGCTGAAAATGAAAAAGTTAAAGGTTTCACAATTTCTTCACCATGTAATCCTATCTCGGTGCTGTCGGTGTCTTAATAGTGTATTGATTGGCTCACACTCTCGCTATCTTTAAAGAAGCATTATTACTCTGTTGGGCCAAACATGAAAAACTACTTTTAAAGACCTTTTTAAGGGTTTTTTGATTTTTCAAAAGCTTCTTGGGGGCTTATTGAGCTTCTCTGGCAGCTGGAATTAACTCTACAATGCTCTTTCTCTATTTCTGAGACAGTGAATTCATCTAAAGCCGGCAAGTTATCAATGCCTCACAGGAGGGGGAAGATAAGGGGGCCCTCAAGATAAATTAATGTGGTAATTAATTAATGGACACCTGTGTTTTTAGACTATTTCTAAGTGAGAGCATTTTTGCTGCCACTGCATTGAAAACTCATGATAATTATCAATAGTCATTTAAATACGTGAAGTTGACTCCAGTATTAAGGGGTAGGAAGTAAGGAGAAAAGAAGATGAATTGTAAAAATTAAAACTTTTAGCGCATAAAAGAGTACTGCACTGTTGTTTAATTATTGAAATGCCTGGCAAGCTGAATTAAGACAAAATCCTCATGTATAGTCCCTGTTCAGTATTTATTCAATATCTAGATCTCTCTTCTTCAATTATTAGAAAAAAGCATCAGAATAATTTTTATTGAATGCTTAGAAAAATATCTGATGACCATGTGCCAAAATATTATCCATTTGGGTGATGGTGTGGTCTTGGGTCTTTTTTCCTCCTTTGGGAATCTCTGTTTTGCTGATTTTCTCTGTTAAGCACATTTTGTTTTGGACCTGGTTTTCACTCCTTCCTCTGTTTTTGTGAAAATTACTTAACCATCCTGAGCCTCATTCTGCCATCTCAAAATGAAGATAATAATCATATCTACCTCAAAGGGTCATGGGAAATATTAGGGTAAATCACATGAAATGGCTGATATTTGACCACCTTTTGACCCATGAAAATGACAGTTTGGAATGGCTCAACTTTCTATGAAGTAAAAGTTTAGCATTGGGGCTGACAAACACTAAGCATTCGGGAAATATTAGCTCTAAAAGAATGTTAAGGAAATGCAAAGAGAAGACATTCAGAAAGAGAGAAGACATGTAATTTTTAAAAGTCAGATGGAGGCATAATTTCCACATAGTATACAGTTCTATAAATTTTGACAAACTTATACAACTGGGTACCCACAGTCAAAACACAGAGCAGTTCTATCACCCCAAAACTCTCCTGTGCCCTCTCCTAGTCAGCTCCTCCCAGCACCCACAGCTCTGGCAACCACTGGTCTTTTCTGTGTCCCTATTGCATTGCCTTTAATATGGATTTTCCCCCTTACTTTAATTACCCAAATGTGTCCATCTGCCATTTCCTGTGTGGACAGACGGCTGCCCCTTCAGAGGCAGAAGGGAAACCCCATCCCTCTGGCCAACTGCCACTTCAGTTACTTCAGGGAAAGCCCCTTTTAACTAGCTCTGGAGGGTGAAGGATGCTGGGGTTCCAGGGTATGTAGCAGGCAGGGGCAGGCATCTGCTGAGGTTCTGTTTTGTCCCAAGTTCACAACTCTATGTGAATGGAGGCAGCGATATGCTCAGATGGCCCATTCTGGCTACTTTTCCCAGGACTGAACAGGGTTTTGGACTCTCTGATTTTGTTGTTGATTAAAACATCAACGCCAATGTGGCTCATGTGTGTAATCCTAGCAATTTGGGAGGCCGAGGTAGGAGGATTGCTTGAGGCCAAGAGTTCAAGACCAGCCTGAACAACACAGTGAGATCCCCATCTCTACAAAAAATTTAAAAACAAAACAAATAAACAAAGAAAACGAGCTGTGATTGTGCCACTACACTCCAGCCTGGGCAGCAGAGCAAGACCTTGTCTCAAAAAACAAAACAAAACAAAACATATCAGCTGGGCATGGTGGTGCACACCTGTAGTCCCAGCTACTCTGAAGGCCGAGGCAGGAGGATCACTTGAGCCCAGGAGTTTGAGGTTGCTGTGAGCTCTGATGACACCACTGCACTCTAGCATAGGCAACAGAGCAAGACCTTGTCTCAAACAAACAAAAAACCCATACACCCCTGTTTGCCAGATGTCCCATTAGCTAAGTAACATTTAAATTCCAGATCTCTAAGTAGTGTTTAACAAAGATCGCTCTCCTTATAGAGGAACGCCCAACCCATGCAGGTGGGTGAAGCTCTCAATTCTTGGATATCAGGGCACTTTTAGTAGGCTCATGTTTCATGCTCTTCGAGATACATTTTTCTCACCTTCTTGGAACCTCTTCATCATGGTATTACTTGGCATGAATATAATTCACCACAACTTCTATTTGACTGATCTTTTTAATCTTGAAATCTGAATGTCACTCCCTGTTATAAGTCTTCAATGCTCCTCCATTGATTACAGAATGAAATCTGAACTTCCTTGCCTTTCAAATAAGCCCTTCATCATCTGACTTTATCCAGATTGGAATAGCATAGTTAGCAAGTTTGGTTTATTTGATGCAAATAACACCCAGTGCCCGCCAAGTAGGGAACCTGGAACATTTACAAACATAGGTCACTTGTTAGACATAAAACACATTTCTACAAATTTCAAAGTGTTGGTGATATGGATATTTGGTCCCTCCCCATCTCATGTTGGAATTTGGCCCCCAGCATTGCAGGTGGGGCCTGGTGGGAGATGTTTGTGTCATGGGGGCAGGTTCCTCATGAATGGCCTAGTGCCCTCCCCAGGTAATGAGTGAGTTCTCACTTTATTAAGTTACTCGAGAGCTAGTTGTTTATAGGAACCTGGCACCTCCTCCTCCTGCCATTTGCTCCTTCTCTTGCCAGGTGACACACCTGCTCCCCGTTCACCTTCTACCTTGACTGGAAGCTCCCTGAAACCCTCACCGGAAGCGGATGCTTCTTGTACAGCCTACAGAACCATGAGCCAAATAAATCTCTTCTTTACAATTCCCCAGCTTCAGCTATTTTCTTTATAGCAACACAAAACGGACTAACATAGTTGGTATCACAGACAGAGGCTGTTTCACATAGTAGAAAAGTTCATAGACCAGGAGGCTGCCTGCCTCTCTGCCTTTGTGAACAGACAGAAAATCCATTTGGCATCTTTATAACATGGAAGTTGCTGGGATCCCTGTCTTCCCACTGATCTGTCAACTCCCTGAAGTAGGAATAGCACCTAACACTTAGTATTTACCAAATGCTTATTACAAGCAAGGCACCATTTTATACTTTTTCATATGTTCATTCATTTGTCTCTTTAACAACCCCATATGCTGGGTACTAGTGTTAATATTTCCTCCACTTTATAGATGAGGAGACTGAGGCACAGAAGGATATGTAATTTGCCTAAATTCTCCCAGCTAGGGACTCTTAAGATGAAATTCAAGCCTAAGGAAGCTAGCTCCAGCATCCACGTTTTTAATCATTTTCTGTGTCAAGAGTATGATTGACGAAATAAAAGCTATAAGTCAATGCTTCTCAACCTAATTGTGCATATGAATCACCTGGGGATCTTGTGAAAATGCAGACTCTGACTCAACAGGTCTGAGGCGGCACCAAGATTCTGCCTTCTAACACGGTCCCAGCCAATGCCACTGGCCTGTGGACCACACTGTCAGAAGCCAGGCCCTAGACTACTGGTTCGAAGCTTTGGGGTTTTTTTGTTTTGTTTTGTTTTGTCTCAAGATTCTTTTACACTCTTAAATATTATTGAGAACATCAAAGAGCTTTTGTTTATATGGGTTGTACCTGCCAATATTTACCGTAATAAAAATTAAAACTGAGAAATTTTAAAAGTACTTAACCCATTACATGTTAATATAAATAACACAGTTTAATTTAAAGAAAACTATATTTTTCAAAATAAAAAATGAGTAAGAAGAATGACATTATTTTACATCTCTTTAATGTCTGGTTTAATAGAAGATAACTGCATTCTCATATCTGATGCTTCAGTTAATCTGTTGTGATACAACATGACATGAAGTTTCTGGAAAACTCCACTGTATACTCATGAAAGAATTCAAGCCAAAAAGGCAGATGATATCTTAATATTATTATAAGAACAGGTTTCCTTGCTGACTCCTTAAAAAGGTCTTAGAGGCCCCACCAAGGGTCCCCAGACCACACTCTGAGAACCATTGTTTAAGCTATTCTTAAGAATCCTAGTGTGCGCTGAACGTTGTTGCTTTCATTGCAGAAGTCAGGCTTTGGTGTTTTGTAAAATTTCTGACTTGTAAAATTCTGCAAGAATACTCCTTCCGATCTAGATTCTGTTGCTTATTCCAGTTGCAAATTATATCCATCTTCATCTTACGATGGTGTGTGATAATAGTCTCTGCACAGAAAAGAATTTCTTCCAAAAGCCACGATTCCAAAAGGTGGTACATATTCTAGATAGAACACTTGATAAAGAAGGCCATCAAAAGGAAAAACACATATTTTCTCCAATCCCTAAAAAAATTTGAAAAATTGCCTTAGAATAGATCATCCTAGTCTAACTATTAATTGACTTCAAGCTAGTATGATTTTCCCTTATATGCACTTACTATATTTACCTTTAAAGTTTTTGGCCAAACATGGTTTCACAATTTTAAAAACACAAAATGTAAACTGTTTGAAGTCATTTGATATATTTAAATATTATACATCCACTTCTCTTCCCTACTTTTTTATACTTTACTCTTTGGCTGTATTTCTAAGCTTACAGCAAATCCACTCGGGAGAGCACTGGAGTAGGCTCATTGGTTCCTTGATCCGAATTCCCTTTGGGCTCTGAAACATCTCCTTAGAACATTTGCTTCTCCAGGGGTCTGTCTCAACCTGACACCTCCCACTGTATGTAGGGAGGGAGTTGCCCGCTTCTTGCCAAATTTGTTCATTGTCATGTCAGGGCTAGGCAGATACCACCCTGTAAGTTCAAGCCTCCGGGTCTCCTCTCTTGAAAAATATCTCCTCAAGGCATGATGCTCTCAATTCAGAGAACCATAGACTCTCGGGATCAGAAGGGATCTTTGAGGTCATCTAGATCCTTTCCACTCAAACGTGGCCTTCGGATCCACAGCACAGGCATCACCCGGGAGCTCGTTAGAAATGCCGAATCTCAGGAGCCGCCCAGACCTGCTGAATCAGAATCTTCAATTAACAAGATCCCAAGAGATGAGTGTGCACATGGACGTGTGAGAAGTGCTGCTCCTGATCGGGGCCGAAATCCTGTGTGTGGCACCAGCTACCCACCACGCGCTCACCAGCCTTCACGTTCCAGCTTCAGCGGATCACACTCTCGCTCTAGAACAGTGCCTCCCTCCTTTGATTGCACATTAAAATCATGTGAGCAGCTTTTAAAAATCCCAATGCTGATGCCTCGCCCTGACTGATTAAATCAGACTCTCTGCAGTTGGAGCCCAGGCGTAGGTATTTCATGACGGTCCCCCAGGTGATTCTAACGTGCAGCCAAGCTTTGAACTGCTGATCCAGAGCCATCCTTTCGCATCTTAGGCTATCTACTGTTTTCCTAGCTTTGATTTCCTGTGAAAATGCAAATATGCCCTCAGAAAGGCAAAACTGTTATCTCTCATTTACACTTTGCTTGGAAATAGGTTTTTTTAAAATCAGCATAAATAATTTATTGCCAATTCTCTAATATCCTACACTAGGAGGCTTGGCAATTCACACAGTATTCTTCTAGGATGGAAAAAGCCAGGAGTTAGGGAATGGGATGAGAGTGTGGGATGTGAAGGTTGCTGAGGGGCTGACTTCATGCTGGGGACCAGCTCTTGGTCAAGGAAGCTACCTTGAGCAGGAAGGAGCTGGGCCAGCCCAGGAACCCGAAGTTCTCCTTTGGCCAGCCCACCGTTTTTCCAGCTCTTTCTCCTGCTTCCTTATTCATGGTCCTGTGGGATGAGGGGGTGTGGGGAGGTGAGGTGCTCTATAGCTGCTGGCACTGTGGGCTCTCTCCACTGAGCATGGGGTCCCCGCTCTAGTCCTTGGCCTGATAGGTCTAAGAGAAATTTGGTTAATGTCCTTGCTGGCCTCAAAACCTGCTGTTTCTTTTTCCTCAACTCAATAAAAGTCTTTTTGTTTGTGGCATGATTGTTTAACAAACTGAAATCTGGATTTTTTTTTTGCAAGATTTAGGGGAAAATGATTTTATAGAAACATTATTAGATTTTGAACTACCTAGTTTTACTTAATGCTGCGTTAGAATAATTGTTGTTTGGGAATATATTAATCATGTTTACAGTAATTCTGAACAGACTAAATACATAATCAGTCAAAAATTTGGAGAGAGGGAGAGAATACTATTTTAAAAGGAAAATCAAATTATTACCCATAGTCATAGTAATGTACTATTAATAAAAATATAACACAAAATAAACCCTTAATAATAAATACATTTGGAGGCTCTATCATTTCAGATTCTAATGAATATCATTCACATATTAAAATTTAGAAAATGTGCAGCTTACAAATTCTCCTTTATACATATTCATCTTGCAAACTAAATAATTTTGCAAAATAAATAAGTCTTATTAATTTAGATGTTGAAGATAAAATCCAATCACATCTTTTCTCTCCCATACCCTGCTAGCCTAGTCTTCAAATTTGGATAAATATCCTAGAGTGTCGTTTAATAATGAATCTGATACATTAGGCAGATTTATAGATGTTTTGGGGACTTGAAAAGTTGATTATCAGTTTTTAAATGTCCCACTAGGTAATCTTTAGTGATAACTTGCTATTAAAGTTTGCTTTTTAGACTAAGCAAGTATTGTAGGAGGAAGGAATTGTGCTTTGGGTGCCTGAAGAGGTACAAAGAGTTTTTGAATATCTGTTTTCTTTTATTTAAAAATTTATTTTCTTATTATGGTGAGAACACTTAACATGAGATCTACCTTATTAACAGATTTTTAAGTGTACAATACAGTATTGTCATTATAGATCCAATGTTGTACAGCAGACCTCTAGACTTCTTCTTCTTGCATAACTGAAATTTTATACCCATTGAATAGCAGCTCCTTATTTCCCCCTCCCCTCAGCCCCTGGCAACCACCATTCAATTTTCTGCTTCTGTGAGTTCAGCTATTTTAGACACCTCACATAAGTGGAATCATGTAGTATTTGTCCTGTGACCGGCATATTTCACTCAGCATAATGTCCTCCATGTTAAACCACGTCACAGGTATTGCAGGATTCCCCTCTGTTTTTAAGTCTGAATTAATATTCCGTAGTATGTATGTATATTCCACATTTTCTTATCCATGGATCTGCCAGTGGAAGTTTGGGTTGTTTCCATATCTTAGCTATCGTGAAAAGTGAAGCAATGAACATGGGCTTATTTCTGCTCTCGGTTATGGAACATGCAGTTTGACTTCCCAAGAAAATGAGACAAAGGAAAGATGGACAGCATTTTAAGAAGGACATTTTTTCTAAGTGTAATTGTTTTCTTTCATTAATGTAATACGGTATTTTTAATTAAATCTCAGTTTTGATATATATATCCCACTTTTTTCAACAACTTGCATTTTCGTTTCAATAATGTTTTATCTTTATGTTGGAAGACATAGAAATTGAAATTAAAGCTAACATTTTAGCTTTAAGTTATCTATTCTACTCATGAATGAAAACACTTCGAAAAGTCACTCTGTAGAGACTACTTTTTAAAAATTAAAAAAACATGAAAAAATCCCAATCATCCCCCAAATGAATGTTTTATATAAACTCAGATTTCTTAAAGAAGCGCACACCTATAAAGAGCAACCAATTTGGACTAGCAATTTTGTTGATCTACTTGACTCATTTAAAATGCTAAATAGTTAACATTTTAAACCATGCCGTCAAACTTGTGAGCTAATTCCGTGGACTTCTGGAATATAGGTGACAATGTTCTTCCTGCTGTCTACATCTTCCACTTCCATTCCTTTCTCCACTCCTAACCTGTTTTCTTAACTTCAGGGACTCTTCCTTGTCCTAATTTCTCTCCATATAGTTCTATACTGTTTGGGAAAGCCTAGGTGTGCACGAGCACAACAGCATGGGTGGGGACACGTGGGCCACATGTACATACCCACATACTTTCTTATGCATTAGAAATAAAGTCATTATATTGCCACCATTTGCTTTTTATCCCAATTAAAATGGTTAGCTTGAATCGTGTTTTCATTTTTCAATGAAATCCCATGCTTATAAAAGAGCCTGGGGCCAGGGAGTGATTAAAGCCATCCCTCTCTGTTCATCAAACCAATACTTTCAGGACTGCCTACTACATACAAGCCAATATCTCCATGTCCTGAGTCTTCTTCATGGGTTTTTCCACCATCTGGACTCAGAAATGACTTTGGTCTATTCTTTCAGCTCTGACACCAGAGCCTTGATAGCGTTTCCCAAGGATAAGTGGTTGGGACATACTGAGAGGGATGTGTGTGGGGCTGCTGTGCCCAAACAGGGACATAAGGGTGTCTGAGCTGGGAAGGATCTTGTGCTCCACCAGTTCAGCCCAGGAAACTGATGTCAGACAGGCAATGTGACTCATCCAGGGACATATAATAAGTAATAAACAAGGAAGGAGCACAGGGAACATGAAAAGCAGGCACACTGGATAAATTAGGAGGCAATTAGGAAGGAAAAACCTGAAGGAAAATATGAATGGGCTAAATGTTCCCCAGAGCAGCCAGGACCGAGTGCTATCTCCTCCAGTTATGGGTGTGGCCAGTGTATATTTTCCTTTCTTTTAATGGCTCAGCCATGATTATTACCCGGGAGAATCCCTTTCTGGTATTTCATTATCTTCTGGGAAATATCTTACATTGTCCCTAAATACAATCCTTGATTTTCTGTTATTTCCAGTTCATGTAGAAAGTGTCTGTATCAAAGCTTCATCTTTGGCCCCAAGTCTTAGGTGCCATCCTAGTAACAATCCTCTAAGGCCTGTGGAATTTAACTCAGGAGAGGACTTAGTCTGTCTCTGTGATTGCGGTGACAGTGATGGAATGAAATAGAGCTGACATTCAGTGAATGTCAGGCGTGTGGAGTGCACAGGGCATCGGGTTATCCCATCTGGTGGGCACACCCTTTAAAGTAGATCTCACGTCTGTCCCATTGTACAGGGGAAAAAATTGAAGCTATTTTCTCCTCCTCCCTAACTGTTGTTCTTTCTTCATAGCGTCGCTTAATGTAAAAACATGAATCTAAGCCATTCCCTCCTACTTTTTTGGGTAAGGAATTTCCTTTGAAAGTATCCCATTCTTATTTCCTCCCACCAGCACTCCCATCCTGACATACCACACAACTTCTCTTGCTTGAACCTTTTTCTCCCTAAATCCCCAGGGCTGGGTACCAACCAACCGCTCTTCCCCTGATTCAGCTATTTTTCATCTCTTTGACACCTTCCACTTGGTGACACTCACTGATCAAATCTTACTTTCAAATCCTTCAGTCCCCCTCTCCTTCTCACTTCCTCCCTTAGGAAACACACAGATTAAAACAAAATCAAACACAGGCTGAAAAACTGGCCATTTTCTTCTTTTCACAGGTTTTCTCTTGGCATCAGAAAATCTGCATTTAAATGCATCATCACGGAATAACCCAGAAAGTGAGCCAGCATTCCTCTGCCTCCTACTCTTACCTCCAACACTGGTCTTCCCTGTCCTCCCTTCTCACGCCTCCCATGTCTGCTGTCTGGATGCACTGGCTAGGCCTGCTTGGAAACTCTGAGTCTGCTTCCCACATCCTTCTCGGAGGCAAGGAATTGATTTTGTCCTGCCACCTGCGTGTGTGTGTGTGTGTGTGTGTGTGTGTTTAAATGTTGCATTTTATTTTGCTTTTCTTCCTTTTTCTTTTCTTTTCTTTTTCTTTCTTTCCTTTTCTTTCTTTCATGGCAAGAGACTTGCTTTCTAACCTCAAAGTTTTTCTGAGAGCAAACCTTTTATGAGACTTCTTTTTGTTTTTAACAAGTGACAGCTGTCTGTCCTGGGAAAAGTAAAGCAGGTCTTTCATGGAAGCTGAGATTGTGAGCCCTAGGACAAACCGAGATGTCACTTTATCTGACATCTTCATTTTACAGAAGAGAAAAATAAGGGCTAGAGAGGTTGGTGGCATCACCAAAGTCCCACTGACAATAGTGACAGGGATAGAACTAGAGTGAAGGTGTCCTGACCTCTAGTCCACGGAGATTTCCTTGCAGCCATGTCATTTCACAGACAAGCCCTGTATTTTGAAATTGCGTGTTAGCTCTCTAAAGAGATGCCTTTTAGTATGCTATGCAGTTGCATGTGGCCACTTTGGGGGTCCCTCATTTTGTTGTGTTGTGTGTAGTTCACAGTTAGCTGGAGGACACCTGACCCTGGGGAGTCCCCAACATCTTCAAGATGTACATACTACAGGGTCTCCCTGTATTTTCAGAAAGATGGTAGCTCCTTGCTCTCTTTCTTGTTTATTCAGTCTGGCAGCTCCAGACAGAATCACATACTTGTGAGGTCTGCTCTTCGTGGCCAGCTCCCTGTTGGGAGTGCTTGGCTCAGCTCTCCATCCTCTTCCTCAGATGGTCAGGACCTGCACCTCCTCTCTTGGCTTCTCAGTCTCCATTATTCCTCCTATCCCCTAAAGCACTCCACCTAAACTGCCCAACATTCTTCTAAAATTCATTCAAGTTTTTCTTTTTAACCCCAATAAAGACATTCTTATGATTAAAAGCATAAGCAAACAAAATAAAACAAACCACTGCACAATGCTAATTTCCCCCATTCATCCTAGACATCCCATCCCCCTTCCCACACTCTATTAACACCTGTGCTCTGCTCTGAATTCCTTTGGTTCACTTTATTCCATTTTAGCACACGAAGCTCTAAGCCCTGTTATTTTTCAAATAGCTGGATAGGGCTCCATTGTATTCACATTGTATTTGACCAGTCTCCCCTCTAGTGACAAATATGTTTGTCACTTTCAGGGTTTTGCTATTACCATCCTACCCCACATGCTGAACCTTGCCCACCACCAATTTCCCCTTCCCAAATCACTACTAAACTCATAAATTCTACCTGCTCTAGACCCTGGAGTCGCTATCCTGGGTGACAGCAAAATCAGCTAATAAATTGGTTCTCACCACTGTGTTAACAGGCACAGTATTAATGTACCCTTCCTTCTTTCTCGGGAAAAATACACTCATTTTAAGAGGAATCACCTGGGTAAAATTTCTTAAAATATCTCTCTTCTATCTCTTTCCCTTGCTTTTTGGAAAATAAGGGCTATAAGTGATAAATAAGTCATACTTTGAACCCATAGGAATATTTCAAATGGCAGAAATTTCAAAAGATCGAGAGACAAATGAGATATTTTTGGGCAACAGGCTCTGTTGTAAACATGCAGGGCTTTTGTCCAAAACACATAATACAGGGTGGCTATCTACTCAACTTATCCCAGGTGAGACGTGTAGTCCCAGCTTTATCCTTGAACCTCAACCTGGCTGACACTGGCAGAAGAGAAGACACACTACAGAAGCCACGTACTGGAAATATCTCCTCCCTGTGGAGATGCAGCTGCCCATAGCTGAATCAAGAGTGAGCATTCAGTCAAAAGGCTATAAGCACTGCCTCACATCATACTCAAAAATCTAATGTGGAAGGTAAGCAATAAAGCTTTTTGGAAGAAAACAGTGTAATGTCTTTGTGACCTTGGAGTAAGGTGCTAGCCATAAATGAAAAAAAAACTTGATCAATTGTAATACATTAAAACTAGAGTCTCTGTACATTAAAATTCATCATTAAGACAGTTAAAAGACAAGACAGTGGAGAACATATTATCAATATAATATCCAATCTCCATAAAAAAATCTCCTCTGACTTGTATCCAGAATATATAAAGAACTTCTACAAATCAATAAGAAATAGACAACCCAATAAAAAATAGACAAAAGACATGAATAGACACTTCAGAAAATGGATATATAATCACTAATGAAGACGTGAAAATGTACTTGACTTCATTAGTTATCAAGGAAACACAAATTAAAATCACAATGTGATATTACGGACATGCACCAAAATGGCTAAAATGAAAAAGACAAAGAACATCAAGTGTTGGTGAGATTTTTGAACAACTAGAACTCTCATGTTCTTTGGTGGGAGTGTAAATTGGTTTATCCACTTTGGAAAACTGTTTGACAATATCTTCCAAACCTAAATATCTGCCTACCATATAACATAGTAATTCTGCTCACAGGTATAAACAACAGATATACATATATATGTCTGCAAAGACATATGTACAAAGAATGATCACAGAAGCATTTTTGGTTTTAGCTCCAAACTAGAAACAACCCAATGACCATCAAGAGTAGAATGGATAAAAAAATTGTGATATGCTTATATGGAATACTATACAGTAATGAACACGAATAACCACATAATTTGGATGAATTTGTTCAGACATAATGTTGAGTAAGAGGCTAGACATAAATGATTACATTACTGCATGATTCCACTTATATAAAGTTCAAAACCAGGTTAAACTCATCTAGGTATTAGAAATCAGAAAAATGGTTACCTGTTTGGTTGTGGGGCAATATATGGTTAGTAGGAGGAATGAAAGGCTTTTAGGGTGCTGGTATTGTTTTATTTCTTGATTTGTGGGCCTCTTACATGAATTTCTTCATCCTGTGACAGTCCATTGATTGTACACTTAGACTTTATTCATTGTTATACTTCATGAAAAAGTTTACATTAAAAGAAGAGACGGGAGAAACATCTGTTTGCCCAACTGTAATTCCCAAAATATTTCTAATCAATGCTGCTAGAAATATATGCAGAGGAAGAGAGGGAAGATCTGGGAATACCCAGCAGTTTATGCTGGTAACTCCAGTTCTATTTCTGGTGAATACTATTATGTATATAAGCATGACTTAAACATTAGTGGGGTTGACGATATATTAGTCTTCTTATTAGCTGCCTTAATAAAATATCATAGACTGAGTGGCTTAAACAATAGAAATTTATTTTCTCACAGTTCCAGATGCTGGAAGTCTGAGGTCAGGGTGCCGGCATGGTTGGGCTCTGGTGAAGATCCTCTTTCTGGCTTGCAGATGGCCACATTCTTGGTATGTTCTCACATGGTGGAGAGAGAGAGGGATTTCTCCCTCTTCCTCTTATAATGCCACACTCCAATCAGATTAAGACCCTGTCCTTATGACTTCATTTACCCTTAAAACCTCATAAAGTCCCTACAGCTAGATATAGTCACATTAGGAATTAGAGCTTCAACATTTGAAATTTGGGGAGCAAGGATAATTCACTACATAGCATATGGCTATGTATTTTATAGCATAGTTTTATATATGTTACCATTTGTAATGCAGGGTCTTTATCACTCAACACCACAGCATGTTGTTTGCACTCTTACTTAGGACTTCCTTTATTCTGTTTATGGAACATTGACTGGGCAACTCTTGTCTCCTTCCAACAGGATTGCAGTCTTGAGTGCAAAAAATGTTGCATTTTTTCTAATATATTATTTCTGTTCTTAGCCTGGAGTCTTACATATAAGGAGATTCAATCTCAATGTTTGTTTCGTATTGGACTGGAAAGAGTGTTTACATATTTTACAGATATACTTTCATTTGTGTATTTTAATTAAAAGTAAATGAGAGGTATGAATTTTCCTTATCCCTCTTCAAAGATATATTCTTCTAGAGAGGAAGCATGAGGAAGGCTTTGCGGAGTACTGGTGATGTCCTATTTCTTGATCTGGGCAGCAGTTATACAAGTATGTTCACCTTGATACAACTCATCAAGTGATACACTTACTGTCTGCATACTTTTATATATTGTATCTTGATTAAATATGTAACACATATGTAGATTATATATATATTTCACTTGATAAGGGACTACGTTGGTAAGAGTATATGGAAATAGTCACTTTCATATATTGCTTGTTGGAGTGTAAATTAGTACAATTTCTTTGGGAGAAAATTTGGCCAAAGTATCACAGTCAAAAAGCCATTTACCCTTTGACTGAGCAATGGTTAGTCTAGAAATGAACCCATCAGTCTATTATAACATGTGCAACCGGTTACACATTCAATGCCATTCACTGCAGTGTTGTCTACAATATATAAAGTTGTAAACAGCAGAAGAATGAACAAATCAATTATACATCACACAATAGAATATTACTCAGCAGTTAGCAGGAGGGAGGCAGATCTTCATTTGCTGATTTGGAAGGATCTTCAGGTTAAGCAGTGTGTAGAAGATCCTTGTTTGTATTTCATATGTATACACATAATTTGCTTACACATTGATAGAGCGTCTCTGGAAGGATATCCAAGAAACCAGAAACAGTGGTTGCTTCTGAGAGAAGAAGGGGTGAAAGGAGACTTATTTTTCACCATACACTCTGCCTTGTGCACATTTCAAATTTTATATGTACATACAACCAATTAAGAAAAATAAATCAAAAGATGATTCTTAGCTTTTGTCTCTTTCTAACTCTCATTTAGGGTCTTACTAAACCATTCTATAATTGATAAGTTTGCCTTTACTTTCTTCTAACAGCCTCCAAATCTATTCCAGGGAGCAAAGGTCAGACTCCTCTTCCATGATAATGAGCAAAGTAGGCAGGTCACTCTTCTGCTGGTGACCTTATTAATTGAGTTTAGACTTCAAGTGAATTTGAACAGAATTTTTGTAACTGAAACATTCAAAGCCTCTTTGCCCTCTTTAGTTTCCCTCCTCCCAGAAGGCAGGAAGAGAGTGAAAGGCAAATGTTCCATTTGTCTTTAGTCAGGTTTACAAGTCCCAGAAGCTGATTGTCAAACTGTAAGGACAGGGAACCTTGGAGGGTTGATTTGAATTGCAAAGGAAGGGAATAAGTTCAGTCTAACATGTGCCATAGATGTGAAACAAACAGATTTCATTAAATAAGGTCTTATCTCAATGGTTTGAAGATACAGAGTGTTTGAGACCCTCAAAAGTGAAATAGAACAATAGTATTATCAAAGGTAAACCCTCCAAGGAAGAAACAAGAAGGGCCTCTGAAGAAACCAAGCCTGTTTCCCAAACTGTCTACGGCCATCTGCAAAAAATGGAAGGGAGGCACAGGGCCAGGGATGAGGAGGTGGTGTGGGCACATGTGGAAGATATCAGCAAGAAGGCTGAAACCCAGGCTTCACAAATTTGCAATGGACAATTTGTACAGGTCTTTAAAAAGGCATATTCAGAGTAAAAACAGCTGAGATTAGATGGTGCTGTTTTATTGGCTAATACAGGTAAAGTAAAACTTGGAATTTAGTGACTGTTTCTTCCAGCTCATTCCTTTTACCAAGGTACACTACAGGCAGACCCTAGGATTAAACACACAGATCTCCTGATCATCTGCTCTCCACCTTGTCTCCCTAAAAGCCTGGACTCTGGAACCAGACCTCTTGGATTCAATGGCAGTTCTGCCTTTTGGGAGATGCATGACTTTGGGTGAGTTACTTTACCTTTCCAGGCTTCCGTTTTTTTATCTGTAAAAGGGAGATAATACTGATAACAATACCTACCTGGTACGGTTGTTACCGGGATTGAAAAGCACTCCAAAGAAGGTCTGGTACCTAGACGATGCTACATAAATGGTAGCCACAGCATTAATGATTATTATTACTTCCACCTTCTGCATCAGGGAGAATCATTTTTAGGTGGGAAAGAGCAGAACCTGCATGGGAGGTGTCTGTATTGCAAGGCTTTCTTGGTTCTGCGTGCCACGTTAAGTCTGGCAAAGGAAATCATTTTCTCGCAAAGAGATCTGTCCGACGGCTTCCCGGCTGGTGGTGAGGAAGGCCTCTCTGACAAGAGGTGGAGTTCAAAGGGAGGTGGCATGACCTGACAAGGACGCTGAAAGCAGATTCCTGTGTGCGACGGAGGCGGAGCCTAGATGACGTCCAGGGGCCCTCATAATTGTAAGGGTCTATGATTCTGCAACCTTTTCACATTGCCTCGCTTTCTGGACTTGCTCTGTGGTCACCTTGGAAGTGAAGAGCATAGCTCTGTCCAGACTTTTCTGCTCCAGTTCTGTGTAAGAGGACAAGCTCTGGTGTTCCAGCTAAGATTTCCAAGTTTTCAAGTTGGAGTGGACTTTTAATTTGTTTATAGACAGTTGCACACTTGAAAACGCTAAGGGAACATAGTCCCAGGTTTGCTAACAAGATTGAGCTCATTACAAACCGTCTGGCGAGGGGATACTTTATTTTTAAAAGAGGAATACAAATCCCTGGGGGAGGGGAACTTATCAGAAAACATTGCTCCCTCACCTCTCCCAAAGGTAGGTTAACAATGACGGGCCGGGACGCCCACCGAGCCCTGGCTGAGCTGCAAGACGGGGCGGGGGCGGGGGCGGCGGCGCGCGGTCCTCTTGGCTAGAGACTGCAGACTTCCTCCGCGGGGCATTTCCTGGGGCCTTTGATCTTTCCCCAGGATCTGGCAAGGGCTGCGTTTCCCTCTTAGTTTATTCCCTCTAGGTTTATTTATTGTATCTGCTTTCTCCTCTTGCTGGCTTGGAGGTCAGAACGCCGGTAAGCGAAGGGACTTGTGTCCCAGGGTCTGTCCTGTCGGGGCACTACAGCGAAACCCCTCAAAAGGCGCGTTTACTAAGTCCTGCGTCAGAAAATTGGGAGAAGAAGGGGGTTCTTTCCCAGTCGGAGCCAACCCAGGAATCCGATCCCGGGATCAGTGACCAGGACCCCTTCCCGGCCCCCAGCCCCAGCCCAGCTGGCGGGCGCCCCCTGCCCGCGGGTCCTCTCGGTCCTCCAGGGTGCTGGAGCTTGCGTCCCTCTCCCAGATGCCAGGCTTAACCTGGAGTTTCATCTCCTCCCCTGGAGGGTCTCAAGTTGCCTTCCTCTGCCGGGAAGGGCCCCCACTCCCCCGCGCCAGGCCCTAATCTCCACCCGGCGTCCGCGTCTGAGCGGCCCGGCCGCGGCTCTCCATCTGCGCGCCTTAAATCCCATTTATCTTCTTAGCGCCACCGCCCGGGCCGGCCCCGCCCCCTCTTCCTCTCACCCCCGCCCCGCTCGCAAACCTCGATCCCCAGCCCTCATCCCCTCCAGTGCGCTGGACAGACGCAAGGGACCTCTGAGGTGTCAGGAAAAGTCGCCAAGCTGGGTGGGAGCGACCTAGAGGGGCGCGGCCAGAGGAGGGTCCAGCCAGGGGAAGGGGAGGCACCCCAATATTTCAGAGTCTTAGAGGGTCCTAGACCCGCCATCACTTTACTCCTGTCCTGCGTCTCTCGCGGTTGAAGTCGGTCCCTCCCAGGGCCCCGATCTAGGTCACCAGCGGGGAAGGGCCGAACTGGGGGGTCACTGGAGGGAGTGAGGGGGGGCTGTCTGCTCCCAAGGTGGGCGAGAAGCGAATTGTTTCAGGGCCTGCCCCTCTCACTTCCACTAGCCTGTAATTTCATCCCTGGGCCGGTCGAGCCTCCCTCCCTCCCGCGGCCGGTTCCTCCCCGTCGGCCTCCTTCGTCGCCCCCGCCCCCCGCCCCCCAACGCCCTGCCGCTCCGAAGCCGGCTTCACTCCCGGCTGCTGTCCTGCCTCCGCCAACTCCCTCGTCGTTCCTGCTCCAGCCCCCTGAGCCCCCCACTTCCTCACCCCCTGCCCGGGGATACGCGAAGGCCGCGTTCCCCCCCCCCTTCCCCCAGGGGACGCCCTTTCCCTGTGCGCCCGGGACTTGGAGAAACTTTGCAGGCGCCGGCGGTGAAATGGATTTAATCCGAGGCGTCTTGCTCCGGCTCCTGCTCCTGGCTTCCAGCCTCCAGCCCGGCGCTGTGTCGCTCCAAGCGGCTCGCGGAAAACCAGGTAAAGCGCTGAGTCCGCCCGCGGGCACCGCGCCCCGAGCGCCCCTGTCCGGCTCCCTGGCGAGGGCGCAGGGCGGGCGACGCGCCTCCTCTCTCTCCCCCTACCCGCTTCAGCTTAACCCGCTTCACTTCTGCCCACAGCTGAGGAGAGACGCGAGCCTCGCCCTCCCCCCAGCCCAGGTGGTTCTGGGGATATTTGTTTGTTAAAAAGAATGATTAATTTTCCAGACACCGCAGAGGTGGTGGTTTCTGTATTTGAGCACAGAGAGCTGAGAGTTGGGGCAGCGATCATGCTGTCTCAATTACAGAGGATTGCAACTGTGCAGAGGTGTGTTTAAACATCTTATTGAATTCATATTGTCCAGAGCCCAGACATTTCCTGTTAAGTGTGTGAAGGTTTGCCTCTGCCATCTCCGGTCCTGCCCACGCACTGTGCGGGGATGTGGACTCTGCTGTTAGGATCTTCTTCCATTCTGGGGCCATTTGTTCAGAAAGGAGCACCCAGCGGGTTAATTTTACCGTGTTTTGAACTCCTGTCTTTGCTCTGCTCTTTAAACAAAGATGTATGCTTTGCAGGCTGTTACAAAGGATTGGAGAGAATTTGAAACCACAGTAACTTGTATTTCCTCTAGTTATATAGGTAAAAAAGTCTTCGTGTATTTTTGTCTACTTTGATTTGGCCTGTGTTGTGAGATTATTCAAAGTAGAACATTCTAAACAATAAAGTTCTAAACATTGTTTCCCAAATAACGATTTTTATTCTTTGCTGGGACCATATTTGGAATTCTGAAAAATCTGTTTTTTCTTAGCTTACTTCGTAAGCGAGTTTGTCTTATGGGATTAATTATATCTTATGAACAATAGAAAACAATATAACTATTTGAATGCAGTCTGCAAAACCTCACGGAAAGTGCAGTTTGTCTTCACAAATGTTTCTATGAGAAAGAGGCAAACCTAAGAAAATTTATCAGAGGGCAAAGAAAATAGTCTTAGCAGGTTCCTACATGGCTGCTTAAATATTTTCACATTGCATCTCTTTATCTGGAAATATGACTTGTTGCCTTTCAGCTCTGGAAACACCTTCAGTCTTTAGGCTGTATCTCTTATCACAAGCACCCTGTTACCAGCCTTGAAATTTAGGGTCATTATCATAATCTGCACCACACTTAAATTATGAGCCATTCCATTTATGCACTGTTTAATTCATTTTGGAGATAATAGCCACAGTCAAAGGTAATAGTATATTTAATTGTTTCTCTTCTTGCATGCACACATACACGCACCTTCAAGGATTTCAATGAAGGGCTTCTTTCTAACTTTCCTCCTTAAGATAACCACCTCATGATCAATTGCATTCTGCAAGTTTATTCACATAAAACCACCTTGTGACAATTTTTTAACAAGGCATAATTATACCCTGTAGTTCCAGTGTATGGAATGTTCTTTTAAGGGTAGATTTGAATCCATTTAAGCAGAATTTTTAAAAAGTGTTTTTTTTTTTTTTTTTTTTTTGAGACAGAGTCTCACTCTGTTGCCTAGGCTAGAGTGAGTGCCGTGGCGTCAGCCTAGCTCACAGCAACCTCAAACTCCTGGGCTCAAGCAATCCTCCTGTCTCAGCCTCCCGAGTAGCTGGGACTACAGGCATGCACCACCATGCCCGGCTAATTTTTTTCTATATATATTTTTAGCTGTCCATATAATTTCTTTCTATTTTTAGTAGAGATGGGGTCTCGCTCTTGCTCAGGCTGGTCTCGAACTCCTGAGCTCAAACGATCCGCCCACCTCGGCCTCCCAGAGTGCTAGGATTACAGGCGTGAGCCACCGCGCCCGGCCGTTTAAAAAGTGTTTTACAAAAGCCTGCTGTATAAACCTGCTCATGTGGTTTGCAATATTTCCTTTCTTATTTTTTGTAGTTTCTCCCCTAAAAATATTTTTTACCTGGTTAATTCAGAGTCTCATTCTGATATTCATGCCATGCATATGCCACATTGGCCTCTTTGATTTTACTTGAAGTATAGATAGGGTTTTGATAGTGCAAACTATACCTTTTAAATATTTTGGCATATTAATTGCATCAAATTTGAGGTAGAAGGAGTGTTTAGACTAGGTTCAGCCTAGAAGAGTTTTTCATTACTTTATAATTTTATCCAGACACTGGCTTTCAGGTTGGAAAGCTGCTCAGATTAAAATGACAGCTACTTCATAAACTTCAGGGAAAATTTTCCTCCTGGGCTCATTTACATCCCTTGGAAAGACTAGTTTTTGATCCGGAAAATTGGTCCAGATTAAAAACTGAATGTGCCCTGCTTGGCTCTGATGTGAACAGCAACCAGCTAATTTATAATCTTCCCCAGACACCAGCAAATCCTGCTCGTGTACATATGGGAATTTCTTTGTACCTTGTTTCCTCGATAGAAATTGGTTCATGTACAGTACTTTAAAGATAGCATGGCCACCATGCAGGCATACTGGAACAGTTTTATTTTATGTGAGTAACCCTCCCTGTCTTCTCACACTCCTAATTCTACTTTTGATAAATACAGCTTTGTTAGAGAAGTCTTGGATTCAAAATCAACCTGAAAACTCCCCATTCCTACCTACCTCTGGTGAGAAAAAAACCAAGTAGCAACTTCAAGTGTGAATCTAATTTGGATCCAACACTAGCAACCATTCTCTCTACACCAAGATACTCATCTTATGGCATTGAACATTCATAAAGAAACCTCTGCATTTGCTAGGACTCACAAGAAATGACAGTTTTCAAATTAAGTCACATTAAATCATAATAACTAACACCAAGTGCTTGCTATGCTATTCTAAGAACTTGACTTTTACTGATTTATTTAATCAACCCAACAGCCCTGTGAGGTGGGTATACTATCATCCCTGTTTTACTAAAGAGGAAAGTGTGGCTCAGAGAGGTTAAATATCTGACCCAAGGTTATACAAATATTAAATAGTAAGTGGTGAAATGGGAATTTAGGCTATGGTATTCAGGACCAGAGATTGAGTCCATAGCTGCCCAGTTTGCAGAGGTATGTAGCCTGTCTAGTAGGCTGTCCTGCTCAAGGTTAAAGAGGGAACCTCCCATGGGACAGAGCCCTGGAGGCCAGGCAGAGAGTGTTGCCACTGCAGTTCTGTGTGGGGAGCCTGAGTTGCTCATAAACATTTGCATGTGGGATATGCCCAGGCCTCAAAAGACAACAGAATGTGTGTGATACAGACACGGAGTTTTGGAAGCTACTGTCTCCTGACCTCATTTATAACAATCAAGGGGTGTAGCCTTATGGGTTGATGATGAACTGCTTGCTTCTCTTGCTGAATTCCTGGGGATTAAGTCTTGTGAGAGCCAGGGGGTCCACTACAGTACCTGGAGAAAGAAAAAGGGGCCTCTGAAGGATGGGAAGGTATAGGGCCCTGTCCTTTCCTGAGGCCTTCAGGGTGCAGAAACACAATTTATTGGAAGGAAGTCAAAAACCCTCATTTTGCAATTGGGCCGAGAGTGATTAAGCTATTTGCCCAAGTTAGTATCAGAAGCTGAGCTGGGACTTTAGTACCTAGACGTCCTACCCTCCTAAGTGGTCTCTGCCCTAGTGCTTCTCCTTTCCTGAGTGCCAGCAGGAAGCGCAGGAGAAATGCGGTGCTTCTGCTGTGAGGTAGCCAGATAGGCATGGGAAATCCAGATGTTTGGGAAGCCAGCATGCAGCGAGCCAGTTATATTCCCACAGGCAGACTGGTAACTCTTGCCCTTATTATTATCATTTTTAATGTCAGATTTATTGAGGTGTAATTTAGATATAACACAGTTCATCCTTTTTGGGTGTACAGCTTGATAAGTCCTAACAAACATGCACAGTAACAGAAAATAGAACATTTTCATCACCCTAAAATATTCCCTTGTGTCCCTTTGTAGAAAATCTATCCCCCTCGTAGTCCCTGGTAACCACTGATCTAATTTCTGTTCCTATAGTTTTGCCTCTTCCAGAATGTCATGTTTTGTGTCTTCCTTCTTTCACTTAGCATAATGCTTTTAAGATCCTTCCATGTTGGTGCACACATCAGAAGTTTGTTTCCTTATTATTGCTGAGTAGTGTTGCCTTATAGACCATAGGTTACCACAGTTTATTTGCTAGTTAGTGGACTTTTGAGTTATTTTCAGTTTTAGGCTATTATATATAGTTGCTAGACACATTCACAAACAAGTCTTTGGGCGAATATATGTTTTCATTTCTCTTGGTAAGTAGTGGGATCACTGCATGATATGTCAAGTGTATGTTGGATTTTATAAGAAATCAGCAAACTGTTTTCCAAAGTGGCCGTACCATATTGCACTCCTACCAGCAATGACGAACGTTCTGGTTGCTGCTAATCCTCTACAGCACTTGGTACAGTTGGTTTTTTGTTTGCTTTAGCTATTCTAATAGGTGTGTTATAGTGTCTCATCACAGTTTTGATCTACATTTCCCCAATGACTACTTATATTGAACATTTTTAATGCATTTATTTGCCATCTAAATCTCTTCTTTGGTGAAGTGACTGTTTTAAATCTTTTGCTGATTTTTTTAAAAATTGGGATGCTTGTTTTCTTATTATTGAGTTTTGAGTATTCTTTGTATATTCTGGATGCAAGTCCTTTATCAGATATGTGTTCTGTAAATATCAGCTTCCAGTATGTGGCTTGTCTTTTTATTTTCTTAATGGTATCTTTCAAAAAGCAGACTTAAGTTTTGATAAAGTCCAATTTATCATTTTTTTTTTTTAGTGACTCATGCTTTTTCTTGTTTTTGTTTTTAAGCTTAAACCGTGGTTACAATGATGTTCCCTATGTTTTATTCTAGAAGTTTTTTTAGGTTTTACATTTAGGTCTATAATTCATTTTGAGTTAATTTTTGTATGAGGTCTGAGATATAAGTTTATCTTAAGGTTTATTTTCCTTTGTATGGATTTGGCTTCGTTTTATAAGAGTTCTTATGTTTGGTGGCAAGAGATGGCATCTCAGAGGCAAAGTGATCTCTGGCTTAGAAGGCTCTCTGTGGCTCTGGGCCTACACTGGCTGACACTGGTAAGTCCTGCTCGTATCTTCACGCAGCAGGTAGGAGCTGGAGAACTGCATGTGGGTCCTGCCTTCACTCTCGCCTGTCCAGTTTGCCTGAGGTCCCAGGGCCAGTGGGAGGTCAAGTCAGGGTTCAGAGCTGAAGGTTTTCCCTGGAGGATCTGGGGATCCACAGTCATCCTTAGTGAAGAACAGGCATCTAATCTTTTCCTTTCAGCTTCCTCAGTATTTCTCTACCCATATAATTGAACTAAAAGGAATATCTAGGGAAACTCAGAAAGCAAAACCAAAAGCCTGGAAGACAAGAGTTAGCTTGCTGGCAATACACCTTGTTGGTTGCTGGTGGAGCTGCCTGCATCTCTAGGTGGTTTCTGCTGCTGCTAGTGTGAGGCTGAATGGCCAAGGGGTCAGGAGCCAGGGGTTGGGGGCATCTTGGTCTACTTCCTCAATGCCACCTTGAACAACCTAGAATTCACAAAAGATGAGTTACTTGCTCACTTGTAGATCTCGTCCAAGCCCTGTTCTCAAAGCATGTCATTTGGGGAGATTATCTCTTCCAGATGTCCCTCCCTCTCATCTTTCCACCCAACTATACTTCATTACAGTGCTGATTGCTGATAAAGGTTGTCTTGCTTCTTGGGGAAAACTGGAGCTCACAGAGGTCACAGGAATATATATATGTGTGTGTGTATATATATGTATATGACAGAGAGAGGTACAAGGATATACATGTAGACATGGGTGTGTGTATGTGTCTATATCTGTATCTGTGTCTGTGCCCCCAACACCTAACTACTAGTGCTCCATGCAATTCAGACACTATGGCAGAAATGTTTCCCTCTGACTCTTCCTTCCTTCAACATTCCTCCTCTCTTGTTGGTTTCTACATCATATCTAATCCCCACAAAGAAGCACCTCTCTCTCTGACTCTCTCGTTGTCTTTCTTTGTCTATCTCTTCCTTTTTGTCTCTCTTTCTTTCCTTTGATTGCCTGTGAGGTAAAGGGACAGAGAAGTCAAGGTCAGAGGTACATGTAGTTTAACATGAGGCAGGACGTGTTTATCAGAATTCTTTCTCAAAGAAGAATGGCTCGGCCAGAAAGGAGCTGAGTGGTGTTTCTTTGTTTTTGTTTTCTTGCCCAGAGCCCAGGGCTTTAATAACTTTAGAATTCTTTTAGGAATAGTTGTCCAACTCTTCATGGCTTACTAAAACCCAAAAGTGTTCCAGCAGTTTTGACTAGATTCTGGAAGACAGGGATTCAAGCGTCTAAGGCTGAGGTGGCACCTCAGCTAACCCAGGGCTATCCTGTGGGTATCTTGTATTCGCCTGCCTCACCCACTGGGCAAGCAGGACTAGTTTTTCCCAACTGAATGAATTATGTGAGATTTTGATTGCGGCAGAAGATCGCTTGAGCTGGTGAAGACCCCTGCCACTTGTCTTTGGAAGTGTCAGGCTGCACATTTTGGGCATGCACCTGTTGTTCCAGGTGTAGAAAAAGGGAAAAGGTGAGGAGATAAGGTACAGCCTACATGGCAGTTTGTAGGGGAAACCCCTCAAACCTATCTTTGATTCCATTGACTTTGGACCTCCCTTTTGAAGAAGAACCCCCCCTAGAGTGTGGCTTCAGCCTCCTGAGATGAGCTGGAAGATTTTGCTGCTTTGCAGAACCCCTGATCTCATTCATGGTGGGGAGTGACTCAGATGAGTCGAATCAAATTTCTGCCAGGAGAGGGCGCACTTTCCAGAGCTGGTTTTGTGGAAGTCTCTGACCACAGCAGGTTTCAGGTCCCTGACCAGCCGACTATTAATAATTTCTGAACTTCCTATGTGAATATGAATTTTTAGAGTGCAACCCAAGCATCTGCCTTTTTAAAACAAGAACCTCAGGTGACTCGATGTGGGTGGTTCACGGTCCATACTTTGGGCACTTCACTGCCTGCCTTTCCTTAGTACCTCCACTGCAGATACTCCGTTGCTACACCAACAGTTTCCACTTCATCCACACCAAGCTGTGACTGCTAGCGACAACATGTTACTCTGGACATCTGCATTTTAACCAGAGCAACCCTGTGCGTAGACTCTCAGTTGGCTGCACAAAGGAGGGAAACCCTGCAGTGGTGTTAACAAAAAGCCACCCTATACCAACCCCTCTATATAACCACCCCCTCCCCCCACTTCCCTCCCCTCCCACCCCAACCCCAGCTTGTTCTTTCAGCCTCCGCATCTGGTTTCTCTTGGCTGAGCAGGAAGGCTTGGGTGAGAGCACACACTTAGACAGTCCAGAAATTTGGGTTCAAGTGCTGACATTTTTTTTGTTTGTTTGTTACTTGGTGACATTGGGCAAGTTATATAAGCTCTGTAAGCTTCAGTCTCCCTGTCTATAAAAATAAGATAAGGGAAAGACTCTCTGGTCTTCCACATGACTTGAATTTTGGTTTTGAAAACCAGGCCGATTTTGCCTGGTAATTGCTTTAGGGAAAGTTTTGTAGGATCTGGTAAGGGGGAACATGTGTTCCTAAAAAAGAATTGTCTATTCCTAAAAAAGAATTGTCCAGACTGATAAGCTACTGGGAGTCAGTAAAAGTCTCCATGAAGTTAGAGAGTTAAGAAATGGTTCAAGGTTTGCTCATTGATCAGTTGACTGGAGTAATTTCGGACCCACTACCAGAGACATGAAAAGATAGACCTTACTCACTCAGTGCACTTCCTACTAGTGTTTCCTTGTCTCGAAGAAGCCCCACTTACCCCAGATAACCCCACCAGCTTATTTTAAGAATCAAAGAAAATAAAACAGACTTTATTTGAAAGAGTCAAAATGCTACATAAGGATAGGATATGATTATCTAACAATTGTTTTAGTAATTGTTATTACTTTAACCAGCCAGACCAAGGAAGGATATACTTTCTCATGCTTCGATCTCATTTCCAGTATTCCCCTTCTCCATTCCCCTAAAGACACTTGACAATTCTTTCTTGTCTGACTCTGCAAATCCTGAGCAATTTATGTTTTAACACTTGTGTTTGCTGACAGGGCACCCAAAATCCTGAATCAGATTTAATGCAATGTTAATGGTATTTATTTTTCTTGGTGCAATAAGTTTATATTAGCCATTTAACAGTTTACATTGTGCAAAAGCAGTTGTATCAGCAACACTTTTCTATAACATCTGGGCAGTGGAAACATAATACTTAAATCCAACCTGAGTTTAAAGCCTTCCATGGACAGATGGCTAATTTTATTGATCTAATCTTACACTCAGGAATAGATCCCATGATTCTTTGCTCGTAATTCTTGGAGTGAGCAGAGAAATAAATAAAATGGGTGATGGCTGTGAATTAGGCACCTGTTATATTGCCTGTGATTTATTTTTTAAATACTTCAATATAAACAGTGACCGTGTGAATTACTTTAATTCCTACCCTAGGGGAGCTTAGTTGATACTTGAGGTAATTCAGGCTAGAAGGCACCACTCTGGCATAAGAGTTTACATCTATTTTCATCTCTTGGTGACTGTGCCATACCAGTGGCTAAATATTTGGAACTTCACCTCTGCCCTAGGCAGGAATCCACACTCCTGGGTTGGTTAGTTATCATTTGGAAAACTTTATTATGAAGTTCAAAGTGGCTGCAAAAATACTTAGAATGACATTATTAAATATTCTCACCAGAAGGTTTGTTAATTAGTGTAAATTATGTTAGATGCAATGTTTTCATTGGTGAAATGTGTGATTAGCTAGGAAGATTGTGCATGTCCCTCTGTTTTTGCATGGATAAAGAGTAAGAATCCAGCAAGCCCAGCAGTGCAGCTACTTTGGAGCGGCTGATTGGAGCTAGAGCTCCATTCAGTTTTGCATTTCCCTCAGGTACCAGTAGACTCATTTGCCTGCCACTGCCCCCCATGGTTTGCTGATCTTGCCATTAGGATATTGATGTATCTCTCTCAGGAGATACAAGCAGGTATTTGTATTAATCAGAGTAATTAACACTATCTGCTGTAACAAAGAATTCCAAATCTTGGTGGCTTATTTTTCATTTATTCTAAGTCCAAGTGGATGTTCCTGGTTGGGCAGCCCTCCTGGGCTACTCCACTCCAAACGGTGACTTGAAGACCTTCTTAGTCATTCTATCTGACTCAGGTCTTCCAGTCACCACTTGGACATACCTCTATCTTGTAATACCACCACCTTTGAAATGGACCTCCAAGGGGGGAGGTAAAGAGAAAGAAGGCTTGTGTGAGAGATTTTATGTGCCAGATCAGAACACGATCATGTGGCCACAACTTAACTGGAAGGATTCTGGGAAATACAGTTCAGTTGTATGCACAGGAAGAAAATGAACCTGGTGTGGTGGGCTGTCTCTGATGCAGTGCTTTGGAGTTCCTAAAAGGACAAAGAAGAGACATCACCAAATTTATAAGAGCATGTTGTATGATAATTTTGTGCCCTCTTGTCCATGTATATTAGTATATGGGGTAGAATTTGGCCTAGAATTTGCGTTCATTATAGTGTACAACATGGGTGAAAAGTGAATAGTTACCATCTATCTTTACTTGTTGGAGGCCACCACAATTTAGCAAAAGAACCTAAAAGCTAAGCAGTCAAATTGACATAGGGCTGTTTGCAGTAGGGTCCAAATATATATATATGGCTAAGTGAATATATGCTATATGTTACTATACATTTCCTATATTTTACAAAGAGTAAAAACAATTCTTTTTAAAAAGTAACACAACTACCCAGTGGACCAAATAGCGTGAATTTCTAAGGCACATCAACTAGAATGCTAATCCCCTCCCCTCAGTTTTCTAGAAGCTCCTTCTGTTTGTATCCCACAACAAAAAGGACTATTCGTAGTAGAATAATTTATTCCATAAAAGATGCTTCTTAAAATATAAAAATCAGATTTTAGACCACACAGCCTGCTTTGATGAGGATGAAGATGGTGTGTGTGGATTGATCCCAATGAAAATAAATTGATATATTTTTGTGGAGCCATTGCACTTTTCAAAGAACTTTCATAGAAATGATCTTATTTGATCTTTGTAATCCTTGCCCCACTAGGAAGTCAGGGAAGATGACTTAGCAAAAAGGAAAAAGGCATAGCCAGGACATGAACCTAGGTCATCCAATCCCTTGTTTCTTTGCACCAATTCAGAGATATTTCTGCAGCAAATGGATAAGAGTGTGATCATCACAATATGCCTGAGTTTAGCTCTGCAACCAGGAGGGACCTCACCAACAAGACATCCTTCTCATCCAGACTTCACTTAGAAAGGCTCCATGCATGTCACGAGACACTGTAGAGTGACCTGGACTGCTTCCAGTCATGTTCCTGGGTGGTTGGTGTGCTGGGAAGGTGGCTAGTTTTGCAAAATACTTGATGACTATAGGGCTATTTGCACCTGAGAAGCAGCTGTAGCAGCTGGAGGCTATCCCCAGAATCCTCCCAGGTGTTTCCTATAGATGATCCTTTTGGGATCTCAGGGACCACCCAGATGACTCAGCCTTGCTTTGACCCTTTACATCCCTCCACTATTCAGCCATCCTCTTTAGTAGCAAATGATATTTGCTAGACCTTCAGTGTGGCATATATCAAGGTTTATCATTCCAGTCTCAAGCCTTTCTGTTAGTTTCTCAAACATTTCTTTGATGTTCTGGGAATTCCTAATTGGTGTAAATAAACCAGTAGATTGAAAAAAGCAGCATTCATTGATATCTTTTTTCAAGTAATTGATAGGCTTAGCTACAACCTACACACATAACACACATCCCTTCAGTTTGGAGGAATTGTAAAGACTCCAGTCAGACAGACCTGGGTTTGAAGTCTAGCTTAAAACTTATTGCTGTCTGATCTCAGATAGAGTAAGTTAGTCTCTTTATACCTTAGATTTCTCATCTGAAGTTTAAGATTCATAATACCTACCACAAGGGTTTTGTGTGATAAATGAGATAATATGATGAATGAAGATACACTTACAAAAGTACCTAACCATTTGGTACCTAATGGATACTCTAAAATTGGTACTTATTAATTAGTTTCATAAGTTTTATAGAGTTTGTATAGTGGTAGAGATATTAGCTTTTCCATATTTGATATAACCTCAAATATTGACAACATTGACACAAAGATATAATTGAGCTTAGGTGACCATGAAATGGAAATGAAAAAAAATTCATTTCCTTAATTTCATGTTATGGATTCTTGGAGTTTATTTCCCCAAATGATGACTTTTGGTGTCTACATTAGTCATAAAGTTCGTATCATTGATAAAAGACTTAGAGTCAACTTTAATAAAAGTAGCTAACATTTGTTTTGGGCTTTGTACAAAATCAAGAAGAAAAGACCAAACCACTGCAGTAGTAATAGATTTTCAGATACATGTTATATGGCTTTCTAACCAAAAAGAGGTTATTTGCAGCTGGAATATCAAAATGTTTCTTAGCTACTTTTTTACTGCAATATTAAGAGAATAAATGTAAAAGATGTTATTTCTATGATGTCTTCTCTCTCCCCATTTTGATTCAACTGTACTCTGCCAGAATAATCTTCCCCAAATGCAGTTATAATTCTGTCACTCTTGTGTTTATTATTGTTTTCTGGATCACTACTGCCTTCTAAACTCTAAAGCTGAGCATCTGAGGCCTGTCACAATAGAGCCAAAATAAACTTTCTTGTCTTCTCACTGAATATATTCCTATATTCCAGCCAAGCTAGATTATTTGCTGTTCCATAGTCCTCCTGTTCACTTTCCCAATGCTGAATGTTGTCTGCATGTTGATCTGACCCCTTGGAATATCCTTCCCTCATCTCTGTCCAAGGAAAGTCAATGACTCTTCAAAGCATGGCTCAATTGCCTCCTGTTCTGTGAAGTTTTTGTGTACTGTCCCAGCCAGAAGCTATTCCTCTCTTCTCCCATTCTACTTTATATTATCTTATCTACGTACCTGACCCATGTCTTCTATTAGATTTGTAACTTTGTCAAGAAAGGCAACATGATTTCTCTACCTGTGTATCCCTTCCATTGGCTAATGGAATGTCTTGCATGTAGTTGACCCTTCACAGACAGCTGTGGAATGGAAAACGATGGCTTCATTTTGGAAAAATATGTTTTCACATTATGTGATTAATTTGATCCTACTTCCAGCTCCCAAATTAATTTCAAATAGGAAAGGTGTCACTTCCATGTGTCAACATTTTTGCTCAGCCTATGCAGATATTTGAAAACCCACATTGCAGTATGATTTAGAGAAGGAACACCCCAGGGAGTCACTCTGCAGCAATATGTAATTTAAATCCCACCTAGTTGCTGCCAAAGGCTATTGGAATTGTGGAGTTTTAAGGAGACTCTGATTGAGTCCATGCTGTGAAATATGTCATTTTCAATACTCAGAGAACAGGTAGAGTTGGAGGTAACACATGGGGCTGCTTCAGACCTGCTTTTTATCATGTCTTTGAAGGTTAAGAAGCAAAGGCAATACCATTTATTCATACATCAAAAGATAGTGGATGAGGAGGGGTTAAAATAGTCCAATGTTCAACACTCTCCCCTATTTGTCTTTAAAATCAAAGGAAAATGAGACGTGCTAGAATGGCATCAGGTATGATTGAAAAGGTCAAGTTGCAGGAGCGGGGATAAAGCTAGTCCATCTGCCTTAATGAGATCTGACTGTGATGTCGTAAGTAAAACAGTACTCCCGTTCTTCCACATTCTTCTTCAGTTTTATTGTGCTGACCCTGGATTGCTTATGAAGATCAATTCTGTAATCCCTTGAAAGTAAAGCAGTCAAAAGCTAGAGTGTTTGCAAAGGATTTTTTTGTCTTTGTTTTGTTAAGGACCAACATGCCTGATAAAATGAATGCTCCTGGGCTGTGCTATTGAAAGCAATCAATTGATTGAAACATTCATCAGTTGGCTCTTGAGGGGTGTGTGTGCGTGTGTGTGTGTGTATCTCCTAAAAGTAAACTGCATTATAGTAGAAATTAATAATTGCCTAAGTATATGATGGTGAAGTATTAGGGGGAAGTGTACTGATGTCTGAAATTTACTTTGGAATACATCAAAAAATAAAATTTAGGAGGGGAGGGCAGAGCAAGACAATGGAATAGGACTCTTCAGTGATTGTTCCCCTGCATAAACATCAATTTGAACAACTATTTATGCATGAAAATACCTTTGCAAGAGCTAGGGACAGTAGTGAGAGACCATTGTACCTAGTTTAGTATAATAATAATGAAAAACACATTGAAGAAGGTAGAAAGGACATTTTACATCACCCATGTCACCTCTTCCCCAACCCCAGGCAGCACAGTATAGAGAGAGATGGTATCCACTTGGGGGAAAGAGAGGGAAGTAGCATAAGACTTTGCCTTGTACTTCAATACCAGGTCTACCACAGTAAAACCCAGCATTGGGCAGACCCCTATGGCCTCTGACCCCAGGCTGATACCCATGGACTGAGGCATTAGACCTACTCTGGCAACAGATGGGAACTCATAGCCCCTGCAAGATAGGCTCAAGTTCCAGCCTGTGTCACTGCTGGGCAACTACAGAGCCTTGGACTCCAAATAATCCACAGTAATAGGAAGGCCTTAGAAGCCATGGGCTTCAGGTGTGCCCCAGTGTTGTACTAGCTTCAGTGCCCTTGGGCTTTGAGTGTGCCTCAGCACCGCATCAGGTATTCCAGCCCAGTCCTGTGCCAGCTTTGGCAGTGATGGAACTCCAGTTTGCTGCAGCAGCAGTTAGTGTGCCCCCAGCACTGCAATGTCTTCAGCTGTCATGGGCTTAGCGGTCTTACCAGATGACCTGCCCAGAATCTCTAGACAGGCTTATTGTTGAAGGGCATTCACAAATAAAGCCAGACTGTGAACACTGGAATAAGTACTTACTTCTTTAATGTTCAGACATTGACACACCACCATAAGGGTTGAGAACAATCAGAGAAACGTGATATCATTAAATGGAGAAAATAAGGTATCAGTGACTGAATCTCAAAAAGATAAATATATATGAACTTCCTGACAAAGAATTCAAAATAGTTTTAATGAAGCTCAACAAACTTCAAGAAAATTCCAAGAAAAAATTCAACAAAATGAAGAAAAGAATAAGTGACCACACTGAGACATTTAAGAGATGGAAATAAAAGAAGAAGAAGAAGAAGGAGGAGGAGAAGGAGGAGAAAGAAACAGAAATCCTGGAGCTGAAAAATATAATTAACAAAATGAAAAATGCAATAAAGAGTATCAACAGCTAAATTGATTAAGCAGAAGAAACAATCTGTGAACTCAAAGGTTATTTGAAAATACACAGAGAAGAAAAAAGAAAACAAGAATGAACAAGAATGAAGATAGCTTATAAGATTTATGGAATAGAATCAAAAGAACAAATGTATAAGTCATTGGTGTTCAAGAGTGAATAGAAGAAAGATAAAGGGGTAAAAAGTTTATTTGAAGAAATAACAGCAGAAAACTTTCCAAACTTGGAGGAAGTTATAAATATCCAGGTACAGGAAGATCAAAACCATCTAATCAGATTAAATCTAAATAAGACTACCCCAAGACACATTATAATCAAGCTGTCAAAGATCAAAGACAAAGAGAGGATCCTGAAACTGGCAAGAGAAAAGAAGTAAATAACATATAAGAGAGTTCCAATTATGCCTAGCAGCAGACTTCTCAGCAGAAACCTTACAGTCCAGGAGAGAGTGGGATTATATATTCAAAGTTCTGAAGGAAAAAACTTCCAACCAAGAATATGATACCCAGAAAAGCTGTGCTTCAGAAATTAAAGATAGATAAAGACTTTCCCACACAAAGAAAAGCTGAGGAAATTTATCACAACCAGAACTGTCTTACAAGAAATGCTAAAGGGAGTCCTTCAAGCAGAAAGAAAAGGATGTTAATGAGTAACACAGAAACATCTGAATGTATAAAACTCTCTAGTAAGAACAAGAACACAGTTAAATTCAAAATACTTTAATACTATAGTAGTGATTTGTAAATCATTTATACCTTTAGTATTAAGGTTAAAATATAAAATTGTTAAAAATAGTAATAACTACAATCGTTTGACAAAGGATATGCAATATAAAAAGATATAAATTGTGACATCAAAAATTCCAAATGTGGAGAGGGAGTGAAGTTAAAGTGTTGAGCTTTTTGTTTTTTGGTTTTTTTGTGTGTGTGGTCAAAGTTATGGTGTTATCAACTTAAAATAACCTGTTATAACTATAAGATGTTTTTTGTGAGACTCATGATAACCACAAAGCAAAAACCTATAATATATACACTAAAAATAAAAAGCATGATATTGAAAGTACTACTGGAGAAAACTATTTAACTACAAAGGAAGACAGTAAGAGAGGAAGAAAGGACATGCAAAACAACTAGAGAACAATTTACAAAATGGCAGTAGTGAGTGCTTACTAATCAATAATTACTTTGAATATAAATGGATTAAATTCTCTAATTAAAAGACAGAATTGCTGAATGGATTAAAAAAAAAAAAGAGCCATCTAAAATGTTGCCTACAAGAGACTCACTTCAACTTTAAGAACAAAGACTAAAAGTGAAGGGATGGAAAAAGATATTCCATGCAAATGGAAACCAAGAAGGAGCAGGAGCAGCTACACTTATATCAGATAAAATAGATTTTAAGTAAAAAATAGTAAAAAGAGACAAAGAAGGTCTTTTTACAATGATAAAGGGGGCAATGCAGCAAGAGCATATAAGAGTTGTAAATATATGTGCACCAAACATCAGAGGACCAAATATATAGAGCAAATATTAATAGATCTGAAAGGCGAGATAGATTGCAATACAACAATAGTAGGTGACTTTAACATCCCACTTTCAGCAATGAATAAATTATCCAGACAGAAAATAGCAAAAAAACCAAACCAAACCAAAACAAAAAACCCAAAACAAACAAACCAACCAAAACACTGGATTTAAACTGCACGCTAGACCAAATGGACCTAACAGACATACAGACATATAAAGAATATTCTATTCAACAGCTTCAGAAAACACATTCTTCCCAACCACACATGAAACATTCACCAGGATAGATCATATGGTAGGCTACAAAAAAAGTCTTAACAAATTTAAAAAGATTAAAATTATATCAGTATCTTTTCAGATCACAATGATATAAAATTAGAAATCAGTAACAGGAGGAACTTCAGAAAGTTCATGAGTAGATGGAAATTAAACAACATGCTCCTGTACAGCCAGTGGATCAATGAAGAAATGAAAAGGGAAATTGGAAAAAAAGATTGAGACAAATGAAAATAGAAACACAACATACTAAAACCTATGGGACACAGAAAAAACAATTATAAGAGGAAAGTTTATAGAAATAAATGCTTAATAGGAAAAGAAGAAAGATCTCAATTAAACAACCTAACATTGAATCTCAAGGAACTAGAAAAACTAGAGCAAACTAAACCCAAAATTAATAGAAGGAAGTGAATAATAAATATCAGAGAAGAAATAAATGAAATAGAAAAGAAAAATAATGCAAAAGATCAACAAAAAAGAGTTGTTTTTTTGAAAAGATAAACAAAATTGACAAAACTTTAGCTAAACTAAGAAAAAAAGAGAAAAGACAAATAAAAACCAGAGATGACAAAGGAGATATTATAACTGGTACCACAGAAAAACAAAGAGTCATAAGAGACTCTTAAAAACCAATTACACATCAATAAATTGGACAATGTAAAAGACATGGGTAAATTTCTGGACATATACAACCTACTAGGATTGAATTAAGAAAAAATAGAAAATATGAACAGACCAATAATGATTAAGGAGATTGGATCAGTAACAAAAAAGTCTCACATCAAAGAAAAGCCCAGGATCTGATGGCTTCACTGGTAAATTCTATCAAACATTTAAAGAAGAACTAGTATAAATTCTTCTCAAACTTCCAAAAAAATTGAAGGGAAGGAATACTTTCAAACTCATTCTATGAGGCCAGCATTAATTACCGTGATACAAAACCATATGAGGGCACAACAAAAAAGAAAACTACAGGCCAATATCCCCAATGAGCATAGATGCAAAAAATCCTCAACAAAATATTAGCAAACCTAATTCAACAACACATTGAAAAATCATTCACGATGATCAAATGGGATTAATCCTAGGGATGCAAGAATGGTTCAACATAAGCAAATTAGTGAACATGATACATCACATTAACAGAATGAAGGACAAAATTATATGATCATCTCAATAGATGTAGAAAAAGTATTTGATAAAATTCAACATCCCTTCATTATAAAAACTCTGAAAAAATTAGGTATAGAAGGACTATACCTCAACACAATAAAGGCCACATATGACAAACACACAGCTAATATCATACTACACAGGGAAAAGTTGAAAGACTTTTTTCTTAGATCTGGAACAAGACAAGGATGTTCACTTTTTCTACTCTTATTCATCATAGTACTAGAGTTCTAGCCAGAGCAACTAAGCAAGATAAATAAAAAACATACAAAATTAGAAAGGAAGAAGTCAAATTTATCCTGTTTATAGATGACATGATCTAAAGACTCCACCAAAAAAATGTTAGAAGTAATAAACAAATTCAGTAAAGTTGTAATGTCAACCTACAAAAATCAATAGTATTTCTGTACCCTGACAGCAAACCATCAGAAAAATAAATATTAAAAAATCTCATTTATGATAGCCATAAAAAATTTAAATAATTAAGAATAAATTTAACCACAGAGGTGAAAGCTCTCTACACTGAAAACTATAAAACATTGATGAAAGAAATTGAAGAAGACACAAATAAATGGAAAGATAGCCTGTGTTCATGGATTGTAAGAATTAATATTGTTGGAATGTCCATACTCCTCAAAGTGATCCACAGATTCAGTGCAATCTTTATCAAAATATGAATGACATTCTTCACAGAAATAGAAAAAATAGTCTTAAAATTTATATGGAACCAAAAAAGGCCCAGAATAACCAAAGCTATCTTGAACAGAAAGAATAAAGCTGGAGGTATCACACTACCTGACTTCAAAATATATGACAAGCCAAGCATGGTGGCTCATGCCTGTAATCCCAGATACTTGGAAAGCTGAGGCAAGGAGATCACTTGAACCCAGGAATTCAAGGCTGTAGTGAGTTACAATCAGTGGCAACAGAGTCAGACCCTATCTCTAAAAAGAAAAAATACATACTTTGTAGTGTGTGTGTGTACACTACAAAACTGTAGTAACCAAACAGCTTGGTACTGTCATAAAAACAGACACATAGACTAATGGAACAGAATAGAGAGACCAGAAATAAATACACGTATTAAAGCCAACACAGGTGCCAAGAACATGCAATAGAGAAAGGAAAGTCTCTTCAATAAATGGTGCTGGGAAAACCAGACATCCACATGAAGAAGGATAAAATTAGACCCTTATCTCTCACTGTAAAAAAAAATCAACTCAAAATGAATTAAAGACCTAAATGTCAGACTAAAAACTATGAGATTACTACAAGAAAACACAGGGGAAAGCTCTGTGACTTTGGTCTGGGCAATAATTTTTGCATATGATCCCAAAAGCAAAAATTGACAAATGGGATATATCAAACTAAAAAGCTTCTGCACAGCAAAGGAAACAATCAACAGAGTGAAGAGACAACCTATAGAATGGGAGAAAATATTTACAAAGTATACATCTGATAAGGGGTTCATATCCAAAATATATAAGGAACTCAACTCAATAGAAAGAAAACAAATAACCTGGTTAAAAAATGGGCAAAAGATCTGAATAGACATTTCTCAAAAGAAGACATAATAGATGGCCAACAGGAATATGAAAAAATGCTCAATATCACTAATCATGAGAGAAATGCAAATCAAAACCTCAGTGAACTTCTACCTCACTCATGCTAGAATGGCTATAATCAAAAAGATAAGTGATGGTGAGGATGTGTAGGAAAGAGAATCCTTACACACTGTTGATGGGAATGTGAATTAGCCTTTATGGAAAGCAGTATGGAGGTTTCTCAAAAAATTAAAAAGAGAACTACCATATGATCCACCAATCCCACTACTGGGTATATATATCATATCTAAAGGAAATGAAATCAATATCTTGAAGAGATATCCACCCTCCCATGTTTATTGCAGCACTATTCCCTATAGCCAAAATACGGAATCAACCTAAGTGTCTATTAACAGATCAATGAGTAAAGAAAATGTGATATATATACACAATGAGATTCAGCCATAAAAAAGAAGGACATCCTGTCATAGCGACAACATGAATGAACGTGGAAGGCATTATGTTAAGTGAAATAAGCCAGGTACATAAAGACAAACTGATCTCATTCATGTGTGGAATTTTAAAAAGTTGATCTCAGGTGTAGAGAGTAGAATGGTAGTTACCAGGTGGGGGTGGAAAGGGGGAGATGTTGGTTAAATGATACATAATTGCAGTTAGGTAGGAATAATTCAGGAGATCTATTGTACAACATGGTGACTGTAGTTAATGACGATACATTGTATTCTTGAAAAATGCAAAGAGAGTGGATGTTAAGAGTCCTCACCACAAAAATAACTATGTGAGGTAATGCGTTTGTTAATTAGTTAGATTTAACCGTTCTATAATGTCTTTATATTTTAAAACATCATGTTGTACATGATAAATACCTACAATTTTATCTTTGAATTAAAAAAAAATTTAAAAGGAAGGTAAACAAAACAAGATTTCCTCATGGATGAAGAGAGGGATAGATTGTTGGATAGATATGTGATAAAGCAAGAATAGTAAAATATTAATGGCAGTATTTGGGTGGTGTGTATACACATGTTCACTCTAAAATTCTTTTGCCTTTCTTCATGTTTGAATATTTTTATAATAAAATGATGGAAAAAATGAACTAAGGAAACAAATGACTACAGATCTACCCATGACGAGCGACGTTCCCGCCTGTTCTGCTCTGCACACACATACTGGTGGGTTCACTACATCTGTCCAACTCCTCACCCACAGCTACTTTCAGCTCTTCTCTGCCCTGCCCCCTGCTCCATGGGGCTGCCCTCGCCAGCTACATCACCCACTCCTTTGCCCTCTGACTTCTTTGGGCTCAGCCAACGGGAGGCACCAGAAGAAAATCAAAGGCAGGGAGGGAAGACAGTCTGGTTTATTTCCCTCCAATTCCTTTCTCCTTTGGCACAGCTTCGCTGGCAGCAGCTGTGTCTCTCTACAATTGCAGCTCCTGGCCCTCCATGGCTTACAACTCTGGCTGGCTCCATGACACTATTTTCTCCAGTTGCACTCTTAGCCCTAGGGGTAGTAAGAGTGTCTTGCTGGTGGTGGTCTCTGGGTGCATCGGTGTTTCTAGTTCTTCCTTCCAGCTGCTCACACCTCTGTAAGCAGTCTTTTAATAAAAATCTTTTTTTTAATTAAATAAATTTCTCTTCCTTCTGGGACCCTAACTGATACATTTGGTAGTACTGCTTTGTAAATGTGTCCTATTTCTACTGTTTTCCTTCTTAGACATAACCATAGGGTTTTGATTTGTGTTTAGCCTGCATTCAGAACTCTCTGACAATCAGGTCTGATCTAGCTTAAGACTGTTTGCTATAAATTCATGGAGTAACTACAGTGTAAAAGAAACCTTGATCTCTGAGGATGAGCCTGTCCTCTGGGCTGAAATCCGCTGGCCACTTGGATAAGAGGATATCAAGATGGACGTATTCATAGCTGCATGGTGTTGAGAAATGATTGCAGTGATATCCAGGACTCAACAGAAATTCTGTGAATAAGTTCTGGAGCTCTCTTGTACAACATTGTGCCTACAGTCAGTGATATTGCATTTTACACTTAGAAATCTGTTAAGAGGGTAGATCTTATATTAAGTGCTCTTACCACACTAAAACAAAAACAAAAATGAAAAATATATTGCTCCTGTCATAGATATTATGCAAAGTTTTGATTAATATATGAACTAAATAAAAAGATAAGCTAAACATCATATCTAGCACTGCCAGATAAAATATGGGGTGTCCAGTTGAATTTGAATCTCAAATAGCAAATACCTTTGTAAAAAAATTATTGGATCAAACAAATAATTTTTACTGTAGGTACACCCAAATTATTGTGTGGGACATACTTATACCTCCCAAATTATTGTTTATTTTAAGTTCAAATTTAACTGGACCTTCTTTGTTTCTCTTTGCTGAGTCTGGGAACCCTAATCATATCATAATCACAGTAATGTGTCATATTATATTTTCTCAATCTCAATGCCTCTTGTGCCTGACGGGTAACAGCCATATGTCTTTCGTGGAAGTGGCATAAGGAGGAAATTGAGCATGACATTTGGAAGAGGACTGATAGGTGTTTGAATCTGGATTCTGTCATTACCGGCTAGGTGCAGTGGGGCCAGAAAATTAACCTTCCCCCAATAAAATGGGTTTACCACACAAGATTTACAGGTTTCTGTAAGAGTGGCCAAAAATGAATTTGCTATGCTTGATACACTATAGCTGCTAAATAGGATAAAGTTATTTCATTTTTCTATTTACTAAAATAAAAATACTTTAACTGGGAAAAAAATTCTAAGAATACAGAGGTTTGTGGACACATGGGACATAATGGGAAGAAAATTCATCTCTTGGAAAGTCATCATGAACCCGAACTAACCTCATGTAACTGCAGTGAATTTGACCTAAAGGGGAAGACCACGGCAAGCTTGGACTCTTTCCCACTGCTGTTTAGGTTTAGCTTTTTCACTGATTTTTATGCTCTCAATATTTTTAGAATCTGTTCTGATTTCTTGGCTAACAAGAGCTTGTACTTCCTATTTTACTGATTAGTAGAGTTGAAAATGCTTATTAATCAAACTAAAAGGAATTGATTAAGTCACATCCATTGTCTTAGTTTGGATTCTCCAGAAACAGAACTTAAGACAAAGATTTGAATGGAATGAAAATTGCAAACAAAACAAACAAAGGGGAGGGGAGAAGTGAGACAAGCAGTGAAGGTTTTCTTATCAAGCAAGTTGTAGGGTAGAGGATTACAGCTTAAACTCATGGGAGAAACTCTCGAACAGGTGGTACAGAACAGGTGGTTCAGTTGTCCCACCTGAGGGATGAAGGAGCTGGGGTATTGACAGCAATTCCGTCAGCCCCTGGGGAGCGCTGCGAGGGGTGGGTGGTGGTAATGCTCCAGCACTTCCAGCCTGCCAGGCTTAGAGCAGAGCAGGTTCTGTGTCTTCTGAGAGAAACTCTCAGGCAAAAAGTTGCAAGTCCTAGTAGCTGGAAGTGGTGAGGCCTGAGGGGCTGTGACAAGTACTCACAGTTTGGCTCTACCCACAATTGACTAATTTGGTTTGGAAACTTAAGACTGAATGCCATTTATCATTTTGGTAGACAACCATTCCCCCCTCCACATACACAAAAGGTTTATACACTATATTTATTAAGGGCAGAAGGTAAAAGATATTTGGAAACTCCAAATCCTGAATACCAGTTCTGAGTCCCAGTCTGCACTGGGATTTTCAAGGGGGGAAAAAGCGTACTTTACAGTACAAGCTATATAGCCTTTTGCCTGAATGACTGGTTTTCCAATTGGAGATATTCAGGAAAGGCTTGGGTTTTGGATTCAAGTATCACCACCAGTAATAACTGGGGAAAAAAGCTTTATTTATTTGTGCTGAGAAGGTAGCCTGTAGGAATTACTGTCTTCATGGCTCACAGTAATGCCCTGTTGTTTAGAACTTGCTTCTAGGTCATTTGTTGTTACACTGGGGAAGAAGCCACATTTACATTTAAAGGCATGCCTTGTGCCTTTACAAAACAATAGTGGTAACTAACATTTAAATAGTGGCTGCTGTGTGCCAGGCCCTGGTGGTAACAGCACAGCATCCTAAGGCTGGCATCATAGAATCCTAGGATTTTAGCACTAGAAGGGATGTCAGGGTTAATTGTCTAACCCTGTGAGGTCTGGGGCAGATGCGTCCCTTGCCTAAGGTCTTGCAGCTGGTTAGTGGAAGAATCGGTGTGAAGACTGGGGTCTTCTCATGGCTGGGCTAGTGTGCTGCCCACGAGACCCACCACCTCCCTGACTCCATGGGCTGCATAGAGACTCATATGTGGCACAGCTTCTGGTCTTTGACTAGGTCTCCTTTCCTTTCAAATTTAGTCTTTGCTTTTACGTTTACAGTAGCCCAAGCTGCTAAGACAGTGCCATGCCTGGAGAAACAAATAATCTGTGAAAAGATTGTCCCTGCTCTGTAGTCACAGCCAAAGCTACCTTTCAGCTCCTCCTTAGCTCCAGACTACAGGGTCTGTGAGAGGCACCAGCTTCTAAGCCACAGAGACCTGCAGATAGAGAGGCAGGGATGTCAGGGCATAGATGGGAAGAGAGTGCGTTGGTACAATGTCAAAATTCCCATCTGGAATGATCTCCTCAGCATACTCTGAAGCAAGGCACCCATGAAGGGGAAATTGAGGGGAAATTTGTGTCATAGGACAGTGCCAGTGGCTTAGTTAATCACTTGGCTTGCCTCTCATGGTTGGGGATAACCTTGAGGAATTAATCCACTGTGGCAAGGTTCCAGAACATTTTTTTAAAACAGTTACAGTCATACCTCATAGAGCACTGTCTTATGTAGAATTGATCCTTTAAAGCCAAGGTTAGCAAACTTTTTTTGTAACAGGCCAGACAGTAAATATTTTATTTATTTTTATTTCTATTTATCAGGTGTCTGTTGCCACTACTCACTTCTGCTATTGTAGAGCAAAAGCAGCCAAATGCAAAAAGTACTGGGTGGTATGTAAATAAATGTGCATGACTGTGTTTCAATAAAACTTTATTAACAAAAACAGGGTGAGGGCCAAATTTGGTCCATGGGCTGTGATTTGCTGACCCCTGCTTTAGATGCTGCCTGGTCAACCCTGAGCCCTCAGACAGTGCACAGCAGCAGGCCTGCTGCTTTCTTTTGTTTGCTTCCTCTATGGTCTCCTCATTCCAGGCTGGAAATCTGCCATTGGCACCAAGTCAAGCATTTCTTCCTCAAGGAAATGGGTAACTTGGGAAACCGTGTTCGCCTTACCTCCGCCAGGCTGATACCTCCTGATACGTTTTGCTGAGAATCTATCATTCGTGCTTATTAGAGGGAGCTATAAGATGTAAAAGATTTGTGTGTCAAAGAGTTCATTTGGATCATGTCTCCAATGCTCCCTCTGTAGAGCAACTTCAGCTCTGGGAAAGCAGGAAGGTGATGTGATCATGGAAAGAGACTCTGGCCCAGCCTGCCTAGGTTCAAATCCCGGCTGTGTTCCTCTTTCTGGCTCAGTCTCTTCACCTGCAAGATGGTTATGGGGAACACCTACTTCAAAGAGATGTTAAGAGGAATAAAAGCATTAGTATTTTTCTAAGTGCTTGAAATGTATTTGGCATATAATTAAGTTATATAAATGTTTCGGTTTTTTTAGAAATCCTGAATTTACTGATCACTATAATTTTTATGTATGTGTGTCATCACAGAAGATGCAGGTTTTAGGGAGACTGGAGAGTTACTCACTGGAAAGAGTTTCATTGGTTGGAACTCCACCGAGGCAAAATTCATTGACAATTTCTCAAGTTTGGCAGAAGCTTGTGTACAACCTATGCTGCACAGATTACCTGAGTAAACACAGTTGTGAACAGGCGGGCAGGATATATTTATTTTCAACAAACCAGAACAAAATACAACAGCTTTTAAAATTTCCGTGAGCAAAAGAAAGTCTACCTAAGTTACTTCTTTTTTTTTTTTTTTTTTGGAGACAGAGTCTCACTTTGTTGCCTGGGCTAGAGTGCTGTGGCGTCAGCCTAGCTCACAGCAACCTCAAACTCCTGGGCTCAGGCAATCTTTCTGCCTCAGCCTCCCGAGTAGCTGGGACTACAGGCATATACCACCATGCCCGGATAATTTTTTCTATATATTTTTAGTTGTCCAGCTAATTTCTTTCTATTTTTTAGTAGAGATGGGGGTCTCACTCTTGCTCAGGCTGGTCTTGAACTCCTGACCTCGAGCGATCCTCCCTCCTCGGCCTCCGAGAATGCTAGGATTACAGGCGTGAGCCACTGCGCCCTGCCTAAGTTACTTCTTGAATGAAGCAGTAGCCTCCATTCCCTCTGTCAAACATACTGATACTAACATCGAGGGCTGCCCAGGCCCCTCAGAAGGCTTGGGGCTAGGGGTACACTCTCCATATGGCCTTGTGCATCAGCCCCACCCCCAACTCCCACTCCAGCGGGAGTTGTGATTGTCTCCAGTTGTCCTTTTAATCATATGACCTTTTATTTTGTATATGAATGAAATACAAGTACTATACAAAAAGAAAGTTGTTTCTGTAAAAAATAAGATGACTTCTATAGAATAACTCCATAAAGATGATTCCCAAAAACAATTGCTGCAGCTCTAAAGGATGGGGAAATCTGGAAGCATTCTGTACTTAGATAATTCACTATGGCTACAGTTTATGTTTAAAGGATGACCAAAAAATCCAATTGGTGGGCTCTTATGTTTAAAAAAGAAAAGAAAAGAAAAAAAGCTTTGTCTTACATCCAAACATTACCAAATAATCTTCCATTGCTATTCTGTAACTGAAAATAAAATGTGATAAAGTCTGTATGAAAATCATCCCCTTAACTAACTTTTACCTTTAGCTAATGAATCCAAATTGGACTGGATAAGAGAGTTTATACTGTAATTATATGAAAATAGTTACCTTGATAACAATTAAGTCTTATTTTTTCTTTATAACACAGCTATTGCCATTACTTTAAAATATGAGCAGAATGGGGTTTCTGGGATATGTATCCAGTCCACAAAGCTTTCCACGTTTAAGTATTTTGGATATACTTAGTCATTTACCTATGTCAAATGGAGAGCTTATTTGGTGATGCCTTTATCTTCTTGAGATTATTTACAATTTTGGAGTAAGACCCCCACAACTATCTGAGGCTAACTCCCCTGGGCTTTCGCTAATGGCCAGCATACATTTCAACCACTATAACAACCCAGTCTTTGTTGGTGCTTGGGAATTGAATCAAGCTATTTTTCAGGAAATGAGAATTTCAGCAGGAAAAGAGGATGTTAATGAGGTTAGTGATGGCAATATGGATAGATGGCCATTAGAAAGCTACATCTCTGGATTAAATATCTGAGTTTGGGATACTTTGCCCCCAGCACCATCTTGCTACATTTTACTCGGGTTATAAAATAATCAGTAGACATCATTCCTGAATAGTGACTTTGCACCTATGAAATGGTGACCCATGTGTGGACATGCTGAGACATCCATGTCCAGTATAAGCAGACCAAGAAGGGATTGGACACAGCACACCTGGCCAGAGCCTACCACAGAGCTCTGTCAAAGTCAGGGACTCGATTGATATATTAAATGGTATTCGTCAGCTTCAGAAGGGTGATGTCTATGAGGGCAGTGATAGAAATATAGAAACTTGACAGATATGATAATGGTGATAGCTCGTATTTGTAAGGTACTTCAGAGTTTACAAAACTCTTAACTACAGGGATCACTATTGCTACTGGTGTGATTAGTCCTAGGTAATAGATTTTGGAGTCAGATAGAACTATTTTTACAATCTTACTTCCCAAACTTGAGACCTTGATCGCATTCCCTAATCTTTCTGAGCCTCAGTTTTATTTTTTTTGTGTGTGTGTGGATAAAATGGGTATAAGTCATTTCTCTTTTGAAGTGTTGTGAATTAAGCCATGTAATGCCTATGATGTGCCTAGCACAGAGCCTGGTGGGCAGCAGGTTCAATGTAGATCTCCTTTACATAAGCTAACAAACTCAGAAAGGTTAGCAGGAGTGGCAGAACAGACTGGGCCTTCCAACTCAGACTAGTAGTCTTTGTCACATGTTGAGCAGAGGCAGGCATATTTCTATTTAATGACACCCAGCCAATCAGAAGGAAATGGATCAATGTTCCGCGTTAAGACATGGAAGTTAGTATGTTTCATGTCCTGAGTGGGGGCAAGGACAAATCAATGTGATTTTGCTCATCACTTATTCATGTTTACATATTCATTTATTCATTCAGCAATTGTTTATTTAGCAAGTACCATATGCCAAGTATTGTGCTGACTTCTGGGAATAAAGTGAATAAGAAATATAATAATTTCTCTAAAACTCATTAACGCTTTGGAAAATTCCAAAGATATAATGATTCCTGTTGGAAGTGGAAATTACTTAGTTTGTAATTTAACTATATTAGATTTAAATCATCTGATTACAGATTATAGAACTAATTATAAAGCTGAAAGGTACATTATGATCTGCTTTTTCAGTATAATTTCTTAATATAGATCTCTATTGATGTAGTTTTATATAAATGAAAATTCACTGCACAGGTTAGATGGTCTGCAGATTTTTGAAAACTGCGAAAGATAAAAGGACTTAAATATGTGGTAAGGCTATTTTATTGTATCACCCAATTTTCTTGACATCTTCTAGCACTTTCATTATAATTAGTAAAATAGCTGTAACTTTTGGGGTTATGAAAGAAAGATGGTCAGTTTCAAAACTGGAAAATGAAAAAAACGTATTGCCAGGAAAGATAGGGTCCCCACTTTGATATTATCTATCATCATATTATTATTCTAGTCTTCTGGTCAGATACAAAGCCCTCATTTCACAATTATACTTTAACTAGAAAAACTAAATAATTTCATAAAACTTTATAATAGCAAAGAATCTGATTGAATAGTTCACATTTAAGGTGTGAGAGTGGAGTTTTGAGTTCCTTAGGCTTTGGTTCACAAATTGAGAAAATATAGGACTCTTATCCATTCTTGGAGAGAAGTGGTATTTTTCAGTGACACAATGAGGCTTAGGATAGCCTAAATGCTCATTTTTCCTGTGGTTAAACACTCTCAGGCTGTAAGAAAGGAAAAGATGACAAATATTTGCTTTTTTTTCCCTTATAAATTACATAATCCAGTTGTCTAGACAATATTAGATTAACCAAATTGTTGAGCAATCCCACGGCTGGTTCTGTAGACCAGATGTGTGTTATTGCTTCAATCTTGGGGCAGCTTTGAGTGGTAGGAAGTGCACTGTGTTATAAGGCAGAGGCGCTGAGTATAAAACATCCCAGATTTATGTCTTGTAACTGGATCCATGATCACTACACGCTGTCAGGAGGGTAACCCTAGAGAAACCGTTTGTGGGTCATCTACTTATTAATCCCCAATTCCTACTCTATATGGGGAGGGGGAATAGGAAGGCTTCCTTTCATGGTATGAGAATTAGAACCTCTTTAAACTTAATGTTTCATACCAAACCAACCTCCCTGACACCCACTCTTCTACTCTTGCCTTTTTCTTTTATGGTACCATCTCCCTTTCAGTTTTCTGAGCTGGAACCCCTGGAGCCAACTTTAATTCCTTCTCTCTCCTCCTCTCCTTGCTAATTCTTTTTTCTTGGCAGTTACTCTTTCATTGCTCTCCCTCACATTTCAATTTTCAGGTCTTACTTCAGATTCTTTTTTAACTCGGGGCCTGTAATAGATCCCTAACTAACTTGCTTTCAGTCTTCCTGAGTCCTACCCATCCGCATCAGTCAGGGTAAGCTAGGATATGCTGCGGTAGCAAACAACCACAAAGTGTCAGTGGCTCAAGACAAAAATTACTTGTGGTTTAGGCCACATTGTCATCATAGATGATAGGAGACTGCTTTCTGCAGCATCTTCACTCAGTGACCCAAGTTTCACTACTTAGAATTTTGTCAATGTCTTTTGGAGGGGACAGGGGGACAGGAGGATCTTGCACTGACAAATGCTCTGTCCCAGAAGTGAGACAAACTTCTACTCACAGCCGTTGGCCAGAACCAGTCTCATGGCAGCAACGTGTTACCCTCTCCTGTGCCAGGAGCAATAAAGCTGGGGTCAACAAAGAGGGTCAGGGTCCTACCCTCAAGCCTGGGGTCCTCCAAGGAAGGCCACAGTAGTCTCCTCAAAGCCTTCCTCTACTTAAAGTCTTTTAGCAGTTCCTGCTCTATCAGCCAGCCTAGAATTCAAGGATGTCTGACATTTATGGAATAGCCAATATTTATTAAGCACTTACTATGTCAGGCATCCTGCTAGTTTCTTCATATCCATTATCTTAGCTCACAACAATTATTCAGGTGTGCATTATTATTTACATTTGACAGATGAGGAAACTGAAGACTAAAGCGTATTGAGGACTGGAGGCCAGGATGCCCAGTGAAGGAGGGGTTAATAATGTGATAAGGGGTGAGTCCCCCCAGGGACGGCTGGGCCTCAGCGCAGGTGCAGACCCTGTGAGAAACTGTAGAACCGAGATCCACGCTGTGGGCCTGTCCCTCCTTGGTCAGGAGTTGTTCTGGAGTTGTTAACTCCCCACAGGTTCACCTGCCCTGCCTAAAAGCTAAGCAAGGTTGTCAGCCACGTACACCTTTAGGCAGAGGTGAGGAAGCTGTCAGTTTTCTGGAACGTTGCTGGTAACCTGAGGGGGTGTGAGCATTGAGCGTGTCTGTTACACAGCAGTGAAATTGTTTGCCCAAGTAATATAGGAAAATTTAAACCCAAACAGTCTCATTCCAAAACCCACTGTTTTCTTCACACTGACCTCTCCCCACTTACAACTACTGGAGATAGCTTGGGCTCCAGCGGACAGGGATCATCGACCACTCTCCGAACCATCTTGTCCTTTTCCTCTCCATCCCTTTGTTCATGCTCTTCCTTCCACTTAGAGTTCCCTTTGCCTCTGGCCTCCTGTGCAAATTCTATCCTGCTCTGCTGGCTCAGTGGCTTCCTCCACGAATGCAGTCTTCTTTGAGCCCCCGGAATGCTGCCTCTTTCCTTGAAAACTCCACCGGAGTCATCTGTGCTCCCGCAGAACCCAGCCTATGCTGTCTGCATGGCACGGATGCATGTATAGATCTTTCTCAGGGTTAGACTGCCGACTCCTTGAGGGCATAGACCATATTTTATTCAGTTGCTTCAAATATTTGGTGAATAATGCAGACAAATGTGATGTAAACGCGCACACACATACCCATATGCACGTTCATTTCACTTTCTGCCCGTATTGGCTGACCTTGCCAGGGGTCACACTGAAGCCTGGATTTCGGGAGGAGGAAATTTTCTATTTCTTTGCTTTCTGTGCCACCACCAGCTTCTCCACTTACCCTACTTCTGGCATCTGTGTGGCCACCTGAGTAGGGACGGAAGAGAGCTGATGAATGAGGACGGGGGTGGTTTCCAGCAGTCTGCGGCAGGTTCCTCTCCACGTGTCATATCTGGAAATGTGTACCTGTCATTATTCCCATTAGAAATAGAAGTGGGATGAAGATGGTTTGCTCAATTCAAATGACATGACAAGGAGAATGCAATTAACCTTAAGGAAAATTGCCCAGAAACCTGACATTCCAAACCATATGCCAAGGATTGCTAATGATTAGGTGACAAAAGCCTTTGGCTTTGTTTGGTTCAGGACTGGAAAAATGAAGTGGCTCATATCTGCAGTCACCTGATATTCAGAGTTGCATTCTCAACAGTCTAAGAAAAGTGGTGTGGACTGAGGAAGGAAATTCCACGTGGTTCCACCTTGCTTCTGTGCCACTGAGGAGTGGCTTTCAGATTTCCATTGCACGCGGTGCTCCATGTGGAGAGGTGACAGCAGGATAGATGGTCCTGGCCTCGTCCGCAGAGTTGCTTTCTGGGTTTTGCATCCCATGAGATTTCTAACGTGGAAACCCCAACCCCTCCTTGTTAATATTGCCATTCGGTTTCGAAATGCTGAGCCAAAAGAGGAACTGGTGGCCACAGATGGTGATTCATTCTAAACAAAGATAAGTGACCTTTCTCATTCCCCTTCCCAGTGCAGAAACAGAATACTCTTAGTCAAATTCTTTTAAAAAAAAAATATATTATCAAATTACTTGCCTCAGCAATTTCCTGCACAGCAAATTTGTAAGTTAATTATGTCGTGGACAAAAGAAATGCATTTTCTTTTATCTGTTTTAAATGAGTTGTCTTTTGATTGCATTGACTGCCCCTTTGTTCTTAAATAGCTGAGTAAGAGTTTGAAGAATGGCTTCGTCCTGCTTCATGTGTTTGTGGCCGTTGCTTAAATAGAAAGTCTAGAAGGAAAACATTGAAAAAAGTCAGCTACCTGGTTGTGGGTCTCTTGCAAGTACAGGCGACCTAAACGTTTGCTTTCATCTTCCAGGCTCTGAGATCCATCCATCCCTTTTATAAATCACATGCATCCCTGCTTTGCGGCCCTACACTGACTGAGCACCCAGGTCATTGACTTGATCATTTTTTCTATATCAAAATCACAGAAAGATCCCAGGTGTACCGCAGATATAGTACCACATGTACATGTACAGGCGGTTTAAGTACACTGTGCAAAGGTGCGTGTTCCTATTGTGAACTTTTGGATATACGTGTGTAAGTGAGCAGATTGGCCAGGGCTTGGGGTGAGGGGGAGTGTGATTAATCAAGGAGAACTTTCTGGAGGAGTCAAATTCTGTGCCAGTGTGGGAAGGAAGAGACATGATGGCATAAAGAGTCATATAAACGTCTTTAATTATTTAATACTACAGTAGAGATAAGTCAGAGTTTCTATGCAGAACCATTAACAATTAAAAAAAAAATCCTGCTCTCTCTATTTATTCCTCTTGCTATGGAACATACAACAGGGTTGCCCTTGTGAAAAGTGGCTTCACTGGAAATCTCCTTTCCTGTTTTTTGTTTGTTTGTTTTTAGGTTGCAACTTTTATTTCTGCGTATGAGCCTCTGACTCCGTATGTTTTTCATTTGTCGTCAGAAAGGTTTGAGCTGCGAGCTTCTAGTCTAATAAGTCATTTTATTTTTGACCTTTTAATTCATCTGGTGTTTCAAACTATGAAGAGCCTTTGCTTTTCAGCCGGGGCCGTATTGCAGTTATTTTCATATGAGAGAACACGGGATTTGAATCAGAAGACGAGTTTCAGCTCCTTTACAGTCTCAGCTGTGGGACTTTAGACAAAATCTTCAAGCTTTCTGAACTTCTGTTTCTTTGTTTGTAAAATAAATTAGATAAGGATAACAATACTTATTGCATGCAGAATTACAGTGAGGAATAAATTCAGTCATGCGCATTATATAAATTTTCAGTGGTTTTGAAAAAACTATCAGCACTACAATTATACCGGCATTGTACAGAGACTTAGCTGCCAAGAATTCCTCCGTTAAGGTCTTCTTCCAGTCCTGAAATATGTTAGTCGTACACAGTTATCTGTACAAAAAACAAGTGAAAACATATTTTTTTCCTTAGCAGTTGTCCTTTACTAGTCCCCAAAAGTGTCTTCAAATATAGGCCTGCAAGACATAAATGGTGGAGTTGTAGGTTTTATGGGGTCATTTCCTAAGGTCAGTGCATGACATCAAAATTGCACAAGAAGTGAACATTACTCTTGGAAGTCTTTTTTATTATGATTATTCACGAAGTCTAGTGTATGTGGTTTGGTGACTGCACGTATGACTTGTATTTAGGGGCCATTTGTAGGAAAAACATTTCTCTTTAAACACTAAAATCGCACTCGGGTGTTGATACTCGCCCTGGGAGATGCAGGCAGGAATTGAGAACTGTTAAGGAACAGTAGACTCGGACTTCATCTAGCACTCACTCTGGGAGCTCACTCACTAAGCACCCTTTATAATGATGTTTCTTTTCTATTTTAAATTGCTCCATCAACCAGCTATTGCTGGATAGCAAACCACACCCAAACTCAATGCCTTATAGGAGCCGTCATTTAGTCTCACTCATGTTTCTGCAGGTTGCTGAAGTCAGGCAGACCTGGGCTGTCCTGTGCGGGGCTGCAAGTTCAAGCTGCAGGTTCTCCTGGGCCTGACTCCTTGTTCCAGGTCAAGCTCATACCTCCTCCACGTATGTCTATTCTGGAACCCAGCTTCTTACGGCAATAACAGAGGCACACGCAGGAACCCCAAGTGTGCAAGAACATTTCAGTCCTCTTACTGCATCATGTCTGCTAACATGTCATTGGTCAAAGCAAGTAATATTGCTAAACTCAAAGCCAAGGAGTAGGGAAGTATATGTATCCTGCTTACCATGAAGCCAAAGCAAATCATATGGCCAACCCCAATGTCAGTGGGGCTGGGAAGTACACTCCTTCTATGTTGGGGTAGTGAGATTAAATACTTCTCCATCAATAATCTGATCTAACCCTACTTCCAAGTGTATACAGTTCCTGTAAATCAATACATAGTTATGCTGTAATTCTATAGTATACACATAGAAGGTCCAGTGCCCCTTTACGATGCTGAAATGACATAGATGATGAGGGTCACAGATAGATACTCCCAAATAGAATATTGTCCACTGTTAAAAAAGATAAGAAAGGCCATATAGGCTTTCCAGGTTTATTTTGGTTCTGGCTATAATTCTATGATTCCTCTCCCTTTCAAGAAAGTGTATTAGAATTTGAATTCAAATACTGTTAATGAAGGTTTAACTTAAAATCTACCTTGGTTTATTTTAAAAAGCAAATCATTCTTACACTTTGTACTTTAGGTATGATTAGTAACAAATTGTTTGCAAGGAAGCGCCCACTGATGGCAACACACGATGATTAAGGAACACAGGGGGGTCCCACTCGCCACTGTGTCTGGACAGTCGGTTACAAAACAAAGTTTATGGAATGTTTCAGTGACCATGGCTTTTTTATTCAGTTTTTATTCATTTTGACTTGGAAAGGAAAGCATATTTTCAGTAGTAATCAAGACAGAGAAAGATTGTTTGAATAAATGGGTATTTTAACATAGTATGTTTGAAAAACAATTTTAAATATGGCTGATGAATACAGTATAGATGAACCAACTGCTGAATGACCAAACAGAACACCTCTTTTCCTTCCTCTGGATTGCAGGAGTCCTATTATTTCACTAAATGGAAAAGGCTAGAAAATAATTGATTAATAGAAATTTGACTGAATTTTTAAATTTTAAACTAGAATGGACAGATATTATAGATATAGATCCTGATGTGAACTTTATCCTTTTATACCTTCCCCTACCCTCAAAATTGCCCCAAACAATAAGATTTTGGTGATGATTATGAGGCAACTATCAACAACTGTCTTCCTTCTACACTTCTGGTAGGAAAAACTGCTTATGTAAAGCAGAGTGTATATTCCTTTGCAAAACTCCTTTTTCAGCTGATAGTAGGTTAAAAGATAATAGCTCTATATTACCGCCCTTGTGAAGGCAAGTATCATAGTGTAAGTAGTACAAGTAGCAATCCTGAAATGTAGAGGAGCACTTGTTATACATTTAGGATTGATCTATTTAAATTTCAAAATATGAACAGATAAGAACCCCAGAATAATTTTTGAGGCACTTTGGGAGGGTTACCAAGTCTGTTTCTCCCTGGTTACATCCAACTCTCCTGGCCATGAAATGCTTTAGAAATGATGTTTAGGCAAAAAAAAAAAAAAAAGTGTCCATGGCGTATTATTGATGGGATTGGTATAGAATGGTCTATGACCATTTCCACCCAAATATATTTATTAATTACAAAAGGAAAAAATAGCAAACTTATGGTGGAAAAAGTTGGCAGACACCATCTTATCGAAGTAACCAAGGTTCACGTCACCAGTAATAAGACATGTTGTCCTTGTGTACTCCTGCCCAAAATGGAAAACCTTGACCTAATCACGAAAAAACATCGCAAAGCCAAACTGAGGGATTTTCAACAAAATAAATGAGCAGTACTCCTCAAAAGTGTCCTGAATTGGATACTGAAACAAAAAAAGGACATTAGTGGAAAACCGGCAAAATGTAAACCAATCTTAATTTCCTGGATTTTATCATTGTAAAATGGTCATGTAAGGTTTAACTTTAGGGGTAGCTAGATGATGCTATTTTTGGAACCTTTCTGTAAGTCTAAAATTATTTCAAAATAAAAAGTTCAGAAAAATAAACATAATAGAATAGATTAAATTAATAGAGGCTTGGAATCTTATTGTATTGTTAGGGTGACATCCTTTTACCAAACAAAGGCCATTATTTTCTACTATTTACTTATGCAGAAACAGAAATTTCTGTAATTTCTTAAATGTCTAATCTCTTGAAAATGAATTTCAAATTATATAATTTTGTTTTAGCTTTAAACTGTCAGTTTTTTTATTCCTTTTGATTCTGCCATATAGATTTTGGAATTTTTCTAAAGACTAGGTTATACAAGTAATAGGTCACATTCAAAATGGAAGGAAACCTTTTAAGAACACTGTGTCCTAACCCAAACATGCTTGACTCTCTGAGCCTGTCCTCTGCAGTAATTACCTGGTCCTCAAAGTCACACGTCTCACACAGAAAGCTAGCAAGAATTGTTCACTAGTAATTAAGTGTGATTAGCACCAAAGGATTGTGCTTCTTGTTCCTGGGCTCACTATCCAAATCATAGCCCTAGGAGGTGTTCCAATAACTTTTGGGTTCTGGAAACTTCTCACCAAAGATTTAGAGCTATATCTGGGCAACCCCTCCCTCTGGGTCCTAAATCATTTGGTAGAGAGCAGTGGCCAAGGAGCAGACGGCCTGCAGCTGGGATCTGTTCCCCATCGATATCCCAAGGACAGTGGCCCTCTAGTGCATTTCAGTCAGGATCCAGTGTCATCCAGCCCCAATCCACACAGCATGTGGTGAGCACTGCAGGAAGAGTGGCTTCGAGAAAACTGAAGACGTGAGGGCTTACAAAGACTTAGATGGAAGGCACCTCCAAGCCTGACAGCGCAGATGATAGAGGAGCCGTTGTCAGCTTAGACAAGGAGGGAAATGGCTTTCTAACATGTTAGGTCTGGGAACCTTTACTAGCAATGGGTCTCTCCGAAGTTTTCTTCTTTTCTGTCTGTACAGCAATTGGCATGGTTAAAGGCTTCGGTTTTATGACTCCAGCCGAATCTGAGCAATGTCAGAGTCATCGTTAGAGATAATTTCCTAAAGGCTCACATCCAGGGCTCTCTGATTAGGAGAGATGTGAAACATCCCAGCTCCTTGTACCTCCTCTGCTGAGGTACATGAGAGTAGCAGGATACTGTACAAATAGCTCACTCACTCAATGCTAATGAGCTCCCCCTCCACAAGCTCCAATTTTTGGATCATCTCTGGGCCTTTAAATCATTCATAGAAGCTCCTATGCTGGGGTTTTGAGATGGTATTAAGTACTCTCTATATTAAGTACTTTATTATATAACTCTACTTGAGTACCTGTGACTGTAAAAGCTAAGCCTTCCATTAAATCACCAAAAATAAATATCAATATAATATGTAAATATTTTGCCAAATATTATCTAATCTTATTGAATGTTTATTATATATTAACATTGTTTTAAGTTTCTTACCTTGTATTAGCTAACTTAATCCTAAACTGCAAATCTAGAACAATATTGGATATGGGCTCAACTATTACCCCTATTTAACAGTTGAGAAAACTGAGGCACAGAAAAGTAAAGAAATGACCCTTGGCAATTACAGCTAGAGAGCGGTAGAGGCAGGTCGTGCATCCAGCATTATATGGTCCAGAGGCTGTGCTTTTGGTCACTATGGTGTGCTGTCCCTTGGCTATGGCTTGTATTCTGAACATGCAAGAGCGAATGAGTACAGGCAACAGACTGTGCCTCCTCAAGTGCTCATTACTGTGAAAAAATAAATTTTTTTCTACAGTATTTTCATGCCTTACTTTCATAAGTAAAGGATAACAAGTATCTTTTATCCTTTATGTATAAAACATCCGTGTACTGTGTGGCTTGCAAAAAGAAGCCAAAGCCCAATGAGAATTCAGAATTCAGGACACTGTGGCAAGACAACCTTGGCTATGGCATGCAAATTCTGATGGCCAGTCTCCCAGAAAGCTGTCAGAAAGATTCACTCAATGTGTATTTATTGAGCATCTATTATGCACTGGGCAGTGTTTAAGGTGCTTGTCATGGCCTTAATGAACAAAAACAGACACTGATCTCTGCTGTCATAGAGCTTATATTCCAGAGGGAAAAGAGAGACTATAAATAATAATCTGAAAATAAGTACATAAATGTATTAATATACTAGTAGTGCTATAGAGAAATAAGAAGTGCTGCTGAATAATGAGGATAAGGGATGCTAGGCAGGGACAGATGGGAATTGCAGTTTAGACAGGGTGGTCAGGTTGGTCTCACTGAGAAGGCTGAAGAATTAAGGGAGGCGAGGAAGTCGGTGATACGAGGAACAGCCAGTAAAATGTCCTGAGGCGGGAGTGTGCCTGGCATGTTCCAGGAGCATCTGGAGGTCAGGGTGGCTGGAGCTGAGTGGCAGGAGGGGAGAAGGCAGAGCTGCCCCAGGGGGTCAGACCACGCAAGGTCTCCAGTGTCACGCTCACACGGAGTCAAATGAGGAGCTGCTGCGGTTGGATTTTCCTTTTGAAGTACTGCTCTGGCCGCTGTGTTGAGAATAGACGGTGGGGGTTAAAAATATTAATAGAAACAGGGAAATTTTTTAGAAGGTAATTGTAGTAATCCAAGAGAGAGAAGATGGTGACTCAGTCCAGGGTTGCAGCCGCAGAGGTAGTAAGAAGTGCTTGAATTGGGGCTGTATTTTGAAGATAAAACCAACAGGATTTCCTGACGCTGTGTATGTGGGATGTGAGTAAAAGAGAAAAAGGAGCCAAGAATGATACTGAGATTTTTATCCTGAGCAATTAGAAGGAAGGACTTTGTGTCAGTACAAATGAGGGAGACTATGGGGTGAAGGAGGTTTGGTGGTGGTTGGGAGGTCAGGAGTTCTGTTTTGGATGTGTTGTTGCATTTCAGATGCTTGTTAGACATCTGTGTGTCAGGAAGGCAGGTGACTATATGAGTCTGGAGTTCAGAGGAGAAACCATAGTCAAAACGATGGCACTGAAAACCAAGTGTGGATGAGATCAGCACAGGAGGGAGTGCAGGTACTAAAACATAGGAAGTCAGAGACATAAGGAGGGACCAACCAGAGATTCTCAGTGGAGAGTGAGGTCAAACCGGGAGGAAACCAGGAGAGTGTTTCCAGAGAAAACCTGGAAACCCAGGAAAGACTGTGTCAGGGGGAGTGAGTGATCAATTTGCAAGTGCTGTCAAGTGGTCGAGTAAATTGAGGACAGAGAACTGGCCGTGGGATTTAAGCAGAGGAAGAGTACACTGGTGCCTTTGAAGAAAAATGTGTTAGTGGCATAGTGAGAGTAAAAACCTGACTACAGGAGATTTAAGGGAAAATGGGAGAGGAGGAATTGGAGACAGTGAATCTAGATGACTCTTTTAGGGGTGTTGCTGGAAAGGAAAGGAGAGAAATGGGTGGTAGTTGCCAGGGGAGTTTTTTTTTGAAGATGGAGGCTGAGGCGGGAGGATCGCTTGAGGCCAGGAATTTGAGACCAGCCTGGTAAATAGCGAGACGCCGTCTCTACAAAAAATAAGAAAAATTAGCCAGGTGTGGCAATGCATGTATTCCCAGCTACTCAGGAGACTGAGGTAGGAGGATGGAGTGAGCCCAGGAGTTTGAGGTTGCAGTGAGCTATGAGCAACACCACTGTAACTCAAGCTCTAGGCAAAAAGAGAGAGACCCTATCAAAAAAAAAAAAAAAAAAAAAGAGAGAGAGAAATAACAGTAGGTTTAAATGATTTATAACTTAGGTCCTTTAAATAGCATTATGACATCTTTCAGTGCTAGGGCTGACATAGAAAACTTAATAAAAAATTATTGCTTGGGTTGTGGGGCTTGGAAGTGGGGTGGGTGGGAACAAGATAAAAATGATAATGGGAAGGAAAAGAGATTGATTTGAAGATTAAAACTTGTTAAATTCTGTGAATTTGGGAACAGCTAGTTACCAGTTATGTCTAAATCAACCCAGGGTTTTGTGCCAGGCAAATTTGTTGTCCAGTACCTGGTATACAGTTGGCATCAATATCTAACCTCTTCCTCCCCTGACAGCTCCAAAGGTCCAGCTGAATCTTGCAATAGGAAGAGATCAGTCTCAACTAAACCTATAGAACTTGTCACATACACTGGCTGTGTAAATCCAGGATTCCTCCGAGATAATGGTGCTGGGCACAACATAGACGTGGGAGTCAGGCAAGCTGGCATTCAAACCTCGGCTTGGCCACTCGCCTGCTCTGCGACCTTGACCAAGTCTCTGAGCCTCCATTGTCGTAACTACATTATGGGAACAATAATAATGGCTACTTCATAAGGTTATTATAAGAATTCAATAAAAGAATAAATATATTTATATAAATTTTGGCATGAAACAAGGAGTGAGTAAACTATCAAAAGGAACAAAGGCTCCTTTCTAAGATATAAATTAACTTTATTTCTATTCCTTGGGTTCATTTTATCCAACAATTCGGAAGCACTTCTTCACTTAGACTCTTGAAATTTCATACACTGTATCTTTAAAAGATTTGTTTTTAAGGTATCTGAGAATCATAAAAAACAGCACCTGGAAAACAAGCCTTTTCTTTCATGCTCAAGTAACCGTAATATAGATTTTTCTAAAGCTTCTCTCATACCTGGTAAGAGATAAAACCTTGGTTATTTTAGCTCTGGGGTAATTTTCTGAACAGGCTGTAAGTGTCTAAGAGGGGATTTTGTGAATAATCTCCACCCTCACTACTCCCTGGCTATCTTCATGCCCTAATAGCCCAGATTCAACAGTGAGCTCATTCTGGATTCTTAGACTCCCAGGGTTTAGCGGGTGTCATCTAGCTCAGTCTGTGCAGCTGCTTCTGAGGAAAGATTGGGGAATGTTGTCATTCCCATTTCACAGAGGGGGTAAGAAAAGCACTTATTAGTTGTGGAAGAGCAGAAAATACACTCATTGTTCCTGGGATTTACCCAGCACACTCTTTAAAGCACTTCATTAAAGAGAAAAACATTCCCCAAGTCAAACTTCTCTTCCTGAGTCTACTGTAGTTTCTCCTTAGTCTTCAACCAATGAAGAATTTAGGGGAGAGGCAGCTGAGCAGTTGCCTGAGGAGTGCCAAAATATCACAAAGAGGTAAAAATTTCACTGGAAATATAAGATGAAGGCAATCGTAATTACCAGAATACCTCTTACAGGCAGCACTTTACAAATGGAAGAAAAATTTTGATAAAAATACTTTGGGATGAAGTTGATGGGTTAAAATTCCCTCAAGGGGAATTCTTGTTAACAAGAGAGTCTCTGAAATGCCCTGTAGGGGAGATGAGTCCAGTTATCTATGGGGGTCTAAGTTTTGCTGAGAGAGCTATGCAAGGCAGGGCCAGAGCTGAATTGCTGGTCAGTAGAGCTGAAGATGAAGGCTGGAGATCACTTACTCAAGCAGTGAGCAGCCCGTCTTTCTAAATAAGTATGCTCATATGTGTAAAGAATATTGATTTGGGTTTCTGCTCAAATGTTGAGGGCAGTGAGTGGAGGTTAAACACACAGCTACTTTTACTTCTACTCAAAGCCCCACTAAAATGAATGCAAATCAGTTTTTTATTTAAAAAAACGGGAACAGAGAAAGCATCCACAAAACTTTAGAACTGGAAAGTAGATAGAAAAGTGATAAATGACTTAATAGACTAAAGAAAACAGAATCCAATGCAGGCATTAAGGAAAACTGAGAGCCTGTCGATTTACATCTTGGCATCCCCTAAATTCTCAGAGATTGGTAGCACCAAGTACTTCTGGACGTAGAAGGTGAAAGGGAAGCTAAAATAAAGGAGACTGGTTGAAAGTGTGATTGAGAACTAGTTAGAATCCCAGTTCTCTTTCTAACATCTGTATACCTGCATAATCCCCTCTCTCTTCCCAAAAGTCTAATAAAGTAAAAACTGTGTGAACTAGGGCCCCTGCCACAATTGTGGATATGGGTACCATACTGAAAACCATATGCACAATGGATGCTGAGACCTTCAGTCTCCTTCCCTACTCAGCTCCCGTATTTTTCACAGACAGATTTGCCCCTTTAATTAGGATATTGGAGGATCATTCTGTGGGATTTGACCAGCCCAAGAGGAAAAACCTAATGATATTGATGTGGAAAACTCTCAAAACAGTAACAGTAAAGTTCACAGTCAAGAAGCCCCACTCACACACACAAAGCTTACAACAAGCTTTTTACTGCTGAAAAATTAAATATGATCAGATAATCAAGGATTCCCAGGCACCTAAGGAATGCCTCTAATATGAAAGATAAAAACCAAAACTATAAAGCAGAAACATCTTAGAGGAAATAAAGACTATGAGAAGAGAAGAAATTGTAAAAGAAACATACCAAAAAATTATTCATTCAAATCCCTAGACAGATAAGATATCGCAGCCATGAAACATGAGCAAGATAGTATATAAAAGAAAAGAATAAGAAGGCAAAAAAAGAGTCCTGAGATTTTAAAAATATGATATCAGAAATGAAATATTCACTATCAGAGTCAAGAAAGTTGGAGAACTCTTTTGGAAAGTAGAACAAAAAGGTAAAGAGATGGCAAAAAGGAGAAAAGATAAGAAAATTATTGCCCCAGTTCATGACATCAAATATACAAATAACAGGTATTCTACAAAGGAAGAAAAGGAAAAAAAAAAAAAGTAACAGAGGAGATATCACCAATGAAATAGTTCTGAAATATTTCCTGGAACTGAAGGACATGAATCCATAAATTTAAAAGGGCCGTAAACATAGATGAAAATAGACCTAAACCAGGGGATGAAGAAAGAATGCAACAAAATTCCAGAGAGTAAAAACAAAAATAGGAAAAGTCAAGAATCAAAATGACTTCCAACTTCCCAACAACAATACTAGCAGCAAGAAAACCATAGAGCAATTACTTCAAAATTCTGAAGGAAAATTATTTCTGACCTAGAATTCCATACCCAGCCAAACTACCAATGAAAGATGAGGACAGAAGACTTTTGATACATTTACCTCATTTACACTTTTTCTCAGGAAGCTGCTGGAGGATGACCTCCAACCAAAACTTAGAACCAAAATGCAAGAAACAGAAGATCCAACCCAGGAGAGGGATACAAGGAATCCCCAGAATAATAGTGGAAAGATAATGCCAAAAGGATAAATATTTATTAGATAGAAAAGGCAAACCAGTCCAACTGGAACAGGTCAGTAGGCTCTAGATGAAACTTCTTCAGCAAAATCAAATTGATAGAATATCTGGCATGCCTGAATGTCTTGAGACACTTAAAAAACTGGCAAAAGTAAATATTAGGTATTCTAGGGAATCCAAACTAGGGAGATTGGAACACTGGAGTGGATTTATTTTGTAAGACCTGCATATCACCCTCTCACTGTGACCCAGAAAGGCTCGGAGGACACTTCCTTCACAAAAGGCAGTAAGACAACGTTCATTAGGTGAGCCCTGCCGTCCTTGAGGAACTTGGTGGTGGCTCTTCTGTGTAGGCCTGAATTGACAGTGTGAATGGCTGCGTCAAACGGGGGCCTCTGAATTCATTGGGGATGATGGGACCCTGAGATCCTGGGGCTAGGGGTAGCGTTTAATCACCAGGACTGCGTGGGTGAGCATGCTTGTCATAGTCAGTGTTAGAGCCCAGTAGTAATGGGAACGGTCTGACTTGCAGAGATCTTTGGTCTCAGCTAGCCCATCATGGTGTCCCTAGAACTGAAATAGATTGGCAGACTGTTAAATAATTCCTCAATTTGTAAAAGCAGAAAAGCTCTAGACTTAATGAACAGAAATCTTACTTGAATCACCACGACTTTTAAAAAGGGAGTATCACTTTGAAGGGACACCAAGTTATTAGTCAATCCACATATTAAAGTTCAATGTTTGGTCACTTGGTAATATATATTCTAAAACGATGGACCCCAACAGAGACCACATTTTCGACCACATGGACAGTTGGCTTAGGCCGAAGTCCTGGCTATTAGTGGCCTGGCCTGGACTCTGGGCTCACAGGGAAGCTATGGTCCCTTCCCCATGTTGGCTGTTAAAGTTCAGTATCTAATGTGCAGGGCCATTTTACTGAATTGCATTTGCTGCTATTGTTGCTTTTCTGTAATTTATATTCTTTTTGCTTTCATGTAACTCTAGTTTTATTTATTCTGTCTATATGTGCATTGTAGTTACCCTGCTGAGTATAAGATATTCCTCAGAGGAGAGAGGAAAATCCCCCTTTGTGGTAGTCTGGTATGTTAGTGATCCCCAAGGAATGACGCCTCCTGTGGGTATTCACACCCTTCTGTAGTCCCCTCTCCTTGAACTGGGGCTAGCCCTGTGACTTGCTTTAACCAACAGAATGCAGAAGAAGTGATGCTGAGTCAATTTTGGGTCTCAGCCTCAGGAAGCCCTGGAAGTTCATTTTTGCACTTTGGAGGAACCCTCTGCACATGGGAAATCTACCTTAAGAACATCATACTGTAAGGAAGCTCAGTGTGAATACGACATGAAGAGGCCACAGAAGGACAATCAGTAAGCTCAGCTGACAGCAAGAACCAAGACCCACAGCCCTCAGATGCCAACCCCAGCTGAGCTCCCAGCCAATAGCAGCACGAACTGGTCCCCAAGGGGAGGAGCTATCTCAGACGTGCATCCTCCAGCCAAGTCCGGCCAACCCAGCTGGAGCCATGTGGAGCAGAGACAAGCTGTCTGCACCAAGCCCAGCCCCAACTGAAGAATCATGAACACATAAATAATGAGATTATTTTAAACCATTTATTAGAGAGTGGTTTGTTTTTCAGTAACAGATAAGTATATTACCATTTTTGTTTGTTCATCTGTTGCATGTGGTACCTGGTATAGCCCATGCATCTGTGTTGGGCTCCATTTTCTCTTAAAGCCCTTAAAAGCACTGTGGCTTGTAGTTCTTTCTGTTGCTCTTTGCATATAATTCTGTTGGCCGTGATCTTTCTCTTTGTGTAGCCGTCCACCTAAAGAAGTATTTTAAACTGCTTAGATATTCAGGAGACCATATGCCTAAGAGTCTATGAATTCACTGGTTTGGGTTTTGGGATCTTTTTGACCCCTGAGTTGTCCTGACTTCTGGCCTTATTTCCCAGTCTGGCCTGAGGGCTGAGCAGAGCCTCCCTTGACCTTGACAGCTTCTTGATGTTTCTCAGCGTGCTCCGTGCTCCAGCTCCGTGTCTCAGTTTGTTTTTGGCTTCTGGGGAAAGCCTGGTTTTTCCATCAATATAGTCTTGTGTGGGAAGGAATAGTTTCCCAGAAAAAAAATGTTGTCAGAAGGACATCCCCTTAGGAATAAACAGACTTCTTCCTCTGTGTTCTTTGCAAGTAGTCCCTTTCAAAACCCCTCCCTTCTCACGACTGTGAAATAAAAGACAGACGGGTGGCCTTTACTATACCAAAGTGGCATAGCCAAAAAGCTCTTGTTGACATTTTAAAATCAGCTGACCCTGCTCTTGTTCCTTTTATCCCACCCTTCTCAGGACGGCTCTGCCCACCAGTGGGGCCACCTCGCAGCACCCTCACTGCTCTTGCTCCTTGTAAAGCTCTGACTGGGCATCTTCTGCTCATGAGACCCTCCACATGCCCGGGGCTGGGTGTATCAGAGGAAAGGAAGCTTGGCAACTTGGTGCAGTGGAGAGAGCCCCACTTTGGAACCAGACAGATGTGGATCAGAATCCTGGCTCTGGCATTTTTCTAGCTATGTGACTTCAAGCAACTTACTTACACTCTTCCCGGTTTCCTCATCCCCAGAACTAGGATATTTAATGCCTATGTTATAGATGTCTCTGAGGTTTAAAAATAAATTGTATTAAGATCCCAGAACCCCAAAGAGATAGGGGCCAGAGAGTTTTTAAATGCTTCCTTACATCAGGCCTGCCTCACCAAGGTAGACAGAAGAGGACTGGGGGAGAAGAAAGATCTGGAATGAAGAACCAAGATATGTCCCAGTTTGCATATCACCTACAGGGCTGCTAGGTTGCGTTGAGCAGGTTGTGCACTGCATTGTCCAACTGTACAACACTATGTGGGTTGCTTACAGCCTACGAATCGGAAATGTATTGGCAGCTGGATAGGATTAGTAACAGTGATGTGCTAGAGACAGGTCCTACCAGTTCACAAGAGCCAACTGTTAAATTTTCAGGGATTTTGCCAGTCAGCTTTTAAACATAGCCATTATTAAAAATTGAGTTATATAAACTTATAATCAAATCCTCAAAACTTACCGCTTACTAATTATTTTACTATATTTTTATATTGTCTATGTTCTTGAGATTATTTACATTTAGCATTTATACAGTAGAAATATGTACTGCATAATACTGTGCTACCTCTTCCCAGCGTCGTGTTCAATGATACAACAGTGGCAGCTTAAAATTGGCTATGGTGTAAGTATTTACACCACAGAAATTGGTAAGCACTACAAAGCTGGGATTTAAAAAAACTTTTACCAGCACACCCTTGGGTGTAGATAAGGTTTAGACATGCACACAGTAATGAAAACATTTCATTCTTCTCCAGCCCACTCCATGCTGACTGTGTATTAAACCCATCACTAGCACCAGCAAGGAAAAGAAACTGAGGGAGTGAAAGGCAGTGAGATTTTGCTCCATCCCCACTAGCCTGAGGTTCATATTGCTCTGCCCTCTCACTACTTTTCTGGATTTATTTGAGCCCGATGTACCCCCATAGGGACAAGCTCACAGCCACCGGTGTAAGCTAAGGAATCATGTGGGAAATACGGCCTAAAGCCTTGAGTCAAGAACACTGTGTTTGACCATAAAGTATCAGTGAAGGTTGCAGCTCAACTTGTGCAGCTGGAGGTCTGAGAATGCTTCTGTTTCAGTCTTGCACTTGCTTCTTTTGTTTAATTCTCCCTCTCACTCCTCTGGTACAATATCAAAAGGGGACAGACAGTCCACTTCAGGACAGTAAATTCAATTCTTTCCGTAGCAGGTGAAGTCCAGCTGGCCTACACCTTAATAAATGACAATAACCCAACATCGCACAATTGCATCAGATGCCACTACAGGACATAATGCCAGACTGTGTCATCAGCTGGGACCTAGATGGCTCGAATAGGCCATAGTGGGGAATTCTAAGTTGCTGATATCATTTGGAGCCTCAAGGTACTTGAGGAACACATGAAGAAGCATCCACACTATGCAATTTCACCCCTAGAACAAAAGTTGATTCTTATCTTTTGAAGTGATTACACAGATTTGGATGCCCTCTCTCGTACACTTTTCTAGCTCTTATTGCTCCAGATCCCCAAACAGTATAATCTTTCCTTGTCTTCATTTATTTATTGTGAGCCACTGTTCTGTTCTGAGGCTGCTTTCTTCAGATTAGCAAAGGGTTGGGAGAGATGGGCTCTGAGGTCAGACCATTGGAGTCCAAATCGTGCTAGCTGTTCCACTTTGTACTCTCGTTTCTTCATCTGTGAAATGGGAATAATAGCAACAGCCACTGCGTGGGGCGGTGGCGAGGATTAAATGAGTTCTATATATGCTGTTACTGAGTTAAAGCACTCAGACCCTGTGTGACACCGAAGGACTCAGAAAGTGTCTCTTACATAATTATTCTTTAGTTATTTTCATATCAAACTATTCTACCTTCTATCTCCCATACAATTTCCTTGCTTTGTTCCTGCTTTCTTCATTCTTTTACCTCCTCTAGGAATCTCTTTGTTTGAGTGTTATAATTTAATCACGAAAGAGGAAAAAAAAAATCAACTTTCCTAATGTCTTAGCATAAATATATTAAAGCTGTTACCATCCTTGCAGCTTGAATTTGCAGACGGTTTTCAAACATAACACCAGGTTGCAGATGTAATGACATGGACCTTCCTTAAGATTTCAGTCTTGCAGGCATTTTATCTGACGTGCTACAATTTAAACCAATTTGGCCAATAAACTCTTTCCTTCTCACCAAGAGCTGCTCACACGCGAGCACTGCTGAGGAACGATCGTTTGAGAGCAGCACGCTGACAGTGCCAGAAGGTCTTGTGTTGGGGCAGCCCTAGGAGACTCGTCCCGGAGGTGGGCAGATGCAGGGGTCAGCACGTAGCTGCCCCTTCCGTATCTCCCCCTGCCCGCGACCCTCACTGCCTGGCTTCTTGCCTTTTCTTTGCCCACGTGGAACCATGGGTTGGTCACGTTCCCTATGCAGCGGCCACTGTCTATTTTTTTAGTATTTTTAAATTGGCAAATAAACATTGTATATATACAGTGTACAACATGATGTTTGAAATATGTAGACATTGTAGAATGGCTAAGTCAAGCTACTTGACGTGTTTATCAACTGACATACTTATCATTTATTTGTGGTGAGAATATTTAAAATCTCTTTTCAACTATACGATACATTATCATGAACTATAGTCAACATGTTGTACAACAGATCTCTTGAACTGACTCCTCCTGTCTAACCAGAATTTTGTATCCTCTGACCAACATCTCTCCGTTTTTTCCACACACACCACACCCCAGCCCCTGGTAACCACTGTTCTACTCTCTGTTTCTATTAGTTTGACTTTTTTAGATGCCACATGTAAGTGAGATAGTGTGGTATTAGTCTTTCTGAGCCTGGCGTATTTCACTGAACATAATGTCCTCCGGCTGCATCCATGTTGTCTCAAATGGCAGGATTTTTTTTAAGGCTACATAGTATTCCATTGTGTGTGTGTGTATATAAAAACTATGGTATATATCTCTCATATTTATCTATTCATCCTTGATGGACAAACCTGTCTGTTTTTTGTAGTTTTTGTTTTTTCTAGTTTTGGCAGTAATGGCAGAAAGAATGGAAATAAAGACGTACAAAATATTCAAAAGCCCTGACACTTCCCTCCCTACTAAGATCCTTAATAAATCACAAACTTGGAACAAAGTTGGCAATCCTAGAATTGCTAATGCTGAGAAAGGAATGCAAAAAAGGCAGAGAAACAGAAGGAAGGTTGGGTACAAAGGGGCTTGGGCACTTGAGAGTAAGCTTTCTTAACTAGGACAAAGGGAGCAGCAGAGGGGAAAAGAGAAAAGTGTGGACCTGTATGCACTGTTGACTTCACCAGGTGGTTTAATACAGGGTTGGGGGCTGGGGGTGTTACAGAGAACACCTGCGTCCATTCTTGCTATGGCCTCAGTTTTCTCCTTTATCGCATCATATAATAATGGTCACTTTCTTCATAGGGTTGTTGCAATGATTCAATGCAATAATCTCTGTAGAGTTTGCTCACAAGTGCTGCGTTTGGAGCCAGTCTGCCTTGGTTCAAATCCTGGCTCCATCACGTACTCACCAGCTGTGTGATTTTGGAAAAGTCACTCAATCCGTCTGTGTCTCGGGTCCTTATCCATAAAATAGGGCTGATAGTAACACCGAATTCCAAGATTAATATATGAATCAGTTAGAATATATCTGGCATGTAAAACATGTGAGATGTCATTCTTCTGCCTTTAGTTGTAGGATCTTGTGCCTTGATTTTGTAAAGTACCTAGAGCATGGCACCTGACCCAGTCAACAGTTATTGTTAATTATGAAGATGTTTATTTTTCTGTCATAAAAGTATTACATGCTCTTTAAAGAGAAATTAAACTATATGAAAAGGTAGAAAGAAAAATTAATCACTTTGAGCCAAACACTGTTAACCTTTTGCTGATTTTTTTCCTCAGGATTTTGCTCTGCACAATTTTATATCATATGAGCATTCATTTCACAGACTGCCTTCTTTACATACCTCATAATGGAAACACTCTACATGCTATAAATTCTTGGCAAACATTATTGGTATGATAAGTCATCAGGTACAGGTATGTTATAATTCCCTTAAACATTCTTGCCTGAATTCATGCTGTTTTTAATTTTTAAGTATTTGAAATATATTTAGATGAACATACTCAAACATAAGATGTTTTTTCCACATTTGAGATTATTTTTTAGGATAGATTGTGAGAAGTATGAACATTAGGGCGTATTAGTATATAAGCCATCGTACATTGCCTGATTACTTTCCAAAAGAGTTATACCAAATAAAACCACTATTCAAAATGGATAAAAACACTCCCTTAATAGAAGTGGGTTTTATCATCATTAAAAACCTGTTTCAATTTATAGGTAAGCGATGGCCCTCAGGGTTTCCATAAATTGTACTTTTTTAATTACTCACATGTTTAGAATATTTTTCTGTATATGTGTTTTTAAATTTTATCTTTTCTGGTAAGTTGTCTATTTATGCCCTTTGTTCATTTTCTCTATGGACCATAAAATGCCTCTGTTGTATTTTGTATGAGTTCTTTATATGCTAAATGATATTAATCTTTTGTCTGTCTGTAAAGATTTGTCCCCAGGCTATATTTTAACTTTGGTTGTTGTTTTGACAGAAAGAAATGATTCCAAAAAATTGTTGTATAATCTGTTTATTTTGTGTATGCTTTCTTCTATTAAGAAAAACTTGGCTGGGTGCAATTGCTTATGCCTGTAATCCTAGCACTTTGAGAGGCCAAGGCAGGAAGATTGCTTGAGGGCAGGAGTTAGAGGTAGCAGTGAGCTATGATGATGACACTACACTACAACCTGGGTGACAGAGCAATACCCTGTCTCAAAAAAGAAAAGAAAAAAGAAAAGAAAAGAAAAAAGAAAAGAAAAGACAAACGTAAAAGTAATTATGCCAGAATGGATGGTGATGAATAGGGACAATCTTCTTGTTTTGTGGCTTTACAAATGTGTATTTCTCTAATTCTTTAATCCATCTGGAGTTAAAGTTATGTTGGTGTGCTGTATGAATTAAGGCTAGAAATTGATTTTCTCTTCTAATTTGCTAACCAACTGTCCCAATGTCATCTGTTGAATAATTCTTCCATTCCCCATTGATCCACGGTGTCTTTCTTATCATAAATTAAGTTTTTATACTTTCCAGGGCTATCTGTTCTATCCTATTGATCTTCCTGTCCATTCCTATGCCAATATCATGGTGTTTTAATTAGAGTTGAAGGGTGTTTTAAGTCCACTATTTCAGGAGAGAGCCTGGCAGAGCCAGAACAATTATGTGAATGTGAAGATGTGGATGATGGATATTTACAAATGCCTGAGAGTTTTGTTCTCCTTGTCCATCTTTGGGCCCCGAAGAGGTCACAGAGTGATTACTCTTTGTTGAAAGGAGATATTCAGGCATGGAGATGTCTTCAGGAGGCCTCCCAGGCATTGGGTCCCCTGGACAGGGCCTAGGTGGGCAACACCCTTGTTTTCCTCTCTGACTCTGATTTTTCTGTATTCCATGTGAAATCTTACTGCCCACCCAAAGGACATGGTTTTTCTTCACACCTTGGCAAAATGCTATTGTTAATCCATAGTGTAACTTGTTGAACTCAGGTGGGGCCGTGTGACTAGCTCTGGTCAATGAAAGGTGAGTGGTAGTGACCTGTGTCACTTGAAGAGAGAGCACCTGGTTCCCCATGCTCCAGATGGAGGGTGCTTCACTAGCATGGGCCCCACAGTGGGCACAGTGTGGAGCAGAGCTGCAGCCCACACTCGCCGATTGTGTGCAACGCGAGACAAGTAAATCCTTGCTGTTGTAAGCCACTGTGATTGGGGGTGATTTGTTATAGTAGCACAACCTAGCTTATCCTGACTGATAGCAGAAGGCTAGTTAAAATATTTAACAATTAGTATAACGTGAACATTAACTAAAATCAAAATAGATACCAGCTGGGACACAATGGGGGTGCATACAGGATGGTTTAGCCTGGTGCTTTATTCAGGTCTTATCATCCCATCTCTTTAACGTGGCTGTGCATATCTCAAATCTCATTTACTGAGTATTGATTTTGTAGCTGAGATTTCATAGTCTCCAGTGATCACAGGTTATGTGGTTCCCTTCTACTCCCTATGACTTGATTTGCTTGTGCCAGAAAATAGACAACTCTTCATATCTTATCGTGTCAGTCATGCTTAGCTTTTCTCCTTATTGAGACCATAAGTCCTGATTGGCATGGTCTATGTTTATAAAACTTCTGTCCCTTCACAGGCTATAACATCATTCATTCCACAAATATGAAGTGCATTTTGTGCTTAAAAAGTTTATGTGTGACATGCTCCTATTATGCTTTCTCAATCATAAGATCTTATGGTTCCCAACTGGGCAGACCCGACACGATGATATAAAACTAGAAGCGTCGAGGAAATTGGTGTCTTCCCCGACAGGAGGGATGCTATAGAGCCTAGTGACTGAGAGGCCGGTTTCTGATTCCAACCAACCTGGATTCCCAGCTGCCACTGATGAGATGTGTGATTGGGGCAAGTTATTTTAATCTCCTTCAGCCTCAGTTTCCCCATCTGTAAAACAAGATTCTTATGAAAATTAAATGAGAAATTATGTATAAAGTGTCTAAAGCATAGAATCTGTTCCTTAAAGCAGCTATTATTATTGTTATTAATGTTTATTTTTATTACTAGTATAGCCTGCAGGGGCCCCCTGTTCTTTGGTTGGTTGGTCGAATTTGGCTTGGGTTGGCATTGCAGGGCTCAGAGCAGCTCTCATCAGATGCAAACACTAAGCTCCCTGCGTCACCCCTGAGGGCCTGGGTTCTCAAGGCGGCCTTGGTTCATGGTCTATCTTGAACACCTTGGAATGGCTAGTTAACTTCTCTGTTTCTCAGGTTCCTCATCCCTAAAACAGGGCAATAGTAGTGCCTACCACATAGAGTTGTTGTGAGGATTGACGAGTTAATACAGCGAAAGCCCCTGGAACTGTAGCTGACATACAATAAGTTGGTCGATACATTTAGCTACATTCTTCATTTCCATGATTTTGTGATTTGGGCCATTTTTATTGAAGATCCGTTCCGCACTGCAGGCTCAATTCCATCACACTCTGCTGTCTTCCAAAGCCTGTGTTCTCACAACACGCCGCTCACTGCCCCCTCAACACCCTTGGGACAGGAGATCCAATTCAGCTGCTCCTAGGGTTTCTCTTTTGGATAATAACCTTGCCAGGCTAGTTTGCCCCTCAACCCCAAATCTGAGAAAATAAAATGTTTCAATTTTCTTATGCCGCCTTTTAAAATCTTACTAAGAAAGGGTGGAGGGCAGGGGAAGACTTGCTGCTTGGGTCCAAGGAGAGAATGAGCAGGACATGCAGCTGATGTGACTTGTGCCAGCAATTACTACCACCCCTTGTACTAAATCTATTTATTCCTTGCAACGTTCAGATGGTTATCCTATCATGTGATCCTGGGAATAATCTCAAAGATCCATCTTGGAGACAGAGAGGCCTGTAGTCAAATCCTGACTTCTCCATTTTCTATGATCTTCAACATGTCAAAAAAGGTCTGTCCTCAGTTTTGTCACTTGAAAAATGGGTATAATGACACCTCCTGTGCAGAGCTGTAGAACAAGTTAGAAAAAGTAACTTACATAATGTCATGTGCAGCTGAGAGGGTAGAGATCTGCAGTCCCGCTGGTATCGTCTTGTTAAGCCATGAATTCTTGAGACCAAAACTGCCCGGGAGGAGGTAGGGTAGAGGTAGGGACGGGGGGCAGTGAGGGGAGAAGGGTCAGGAAGGGGTTATGTCACCATGACTTGTGCCTGGCCTTGGGGTCTGTGTCTGCCATGAGGCAGAATCTTTTTTTCTATTTGCCCAATCCTATCCTACAGGATTGGGGGTAGTGGACTGTCTTTGAAAAATGCCAAAGTGTCCCAAGCTTAGAGGTGATGTCCAATAAATTATAGCTATGATCATCCCTAGAAAGTTCATGTGCCACAACTATGAACCTGCTTTCTTTAAAGTTTCCAGCTTTTTGGGAAAAGGGAGGTCGTTGGCTTTTCTTCCATTTTTAAATGACTGTTAGTCTCTATTCTCTGAAAGATAGGAAATTTTAAGCCTTTTGTGATTGCATACAAGGTCATGTGGCTTTAATTATTAATATTAAGCTTCATGTTCTACTAAACCAATGGCTTTACTGGGTAGGAGCCACAGGTGAAGACTTGGCAAAATGTTTCTTGCTGCCATCACGAAAATTGCAGAGGCCAGATTCTGGCGCAGCATGAGAGGAAGGGGGAAGCTGCTTCCTAAGGCAAATGTGGACTAGACACCCCCTCGCCAGATGTGCTGCCATATGCTGCCAGAGGCCAGCGTTGGCAGGAGGAAACAGGAGAGAAACCTGATCCTGGGAACAGGAGACAGAAGGAAAGGTGTTCTCACCAATGATTTAGTGTGATTGGTGGGCCCTCAAGGAAGATATCAGCTTTCTGTTGTTGATTTTCAGGACGTGGGACAGTTCTACTCCAGGAGGAAGTCTTACCTGGTGAGAAGGGCCCTCCCTGCCTTAGGGAAGAGGGTCCCCTCCTGGGATGATGACAAAAGAAAGGATTTTTTCTTGAGTCATTTTATTCTGGATTAATTTTAGATTTATAGAAGAGTTATGGTGATAGTGTAACATTCCCATATATCCTTCATTCAACTTCCTCTAATGTAAACATCTTATATTACCATGGTACATTTACCAAAACCAAAAATTTAACATTGATATAATACTGTTAACTAGGCCGGGCGTGGTGGCTCATGCCTGTAATCCTAGCACTCTGGGAGGCCGAGGTGGGCGGATCGTTTGAGCTCAGGAGTTCGAGACCAGCCTGAGCAAGAGTGAGACCCCACCTCTACTAAAAATAGAAAGAAATTATATGGACAGCTAAAAATATATAGAAAAAATTAGCCGGGCATGGTGGTGCATGCCTGTAGTCCCAGCTACTCGGGAGGCTGAGACAGGAGGATCGCTTGAGCTCAGGAGTTTGAGGTTGCTGTGAGCTAGGCTGACGCCACGGCACTTACTCTAGCCTGGGCAACAGAGTGAGACTCTGTCTCAAAAAAAAAAAAAAAAATACTGTTAACTAAAGTATAGTTCTTATTCAAATTCTACCAGTGTTCTCACTAATATTCTTGTTTCTATTCCAGGATCCAGTCCAGGGTACCACATTGCATTTTGCCGTCGTATTTCTGTAGCGTATTTCTGTAGTCTCATCCAATCTGTGGTAGATTTTCAGTCTTTCTTTGTCTTTCATGACCATGACACTTTGAAGAGTATTGGTCAATTACTTTGTAGCGTGTCACTCAAATTTAAGTTTCTCTGATATTTTCTCATGATTAGACTGAGGGTATGCGTTATTGGTAGGAATACCACAGAGGTGACACGCCCTTCTCATCCCATCGTATTAGGAAACACATAGTATCAAAATGGCTTGTCATTAATGATGGTAACCTTGATTATTTGGGTAAAATGGTATCTTCCAGGTTTCTCCCTTTTTGTACTCTCTTTGCTAGAAGTGAATCACTACATCCAGCCCACACTCAAGGGGAGGGAACTTAAGCTCTGCTGTGGACTGAATGTTTGTGTCCCCCCAAATTCATATATTGAAATCTAATCCAATGTGATGGTATTGGGAGGTGGAGCCTTTGGGAGGTAATTAGGTCATGAAGGGGAGCCCTCATGAATAGGATTAGTGCCTTTATAAGGGGCTGAAGGGACCAGAGTTCTCCCCTCCCACCATGGGACGATACGGTGAGAAGGTGCCATCTATGAACCAGAAAGTGGGCCCTCACTAGACACTAAATCTGCCAGTGCCTTGATGTTGGATTTTCTGGCCTCCAGAACTGGGAGAAATACATTTCCGTGGTTTTTAAATTACCCAGTTTGTGGTATTTTGTTATAGTAGCCTTAACAGAGGAAGACAAGCTCTACCTCCTGAAGGGAATTTGTGGACATGTTAAAACCACCACAGCAAATATTAGATAATAAACATTTTGTGAGATACTTTAAGGCTATGCAAATGTCCTCTTCCTCAAAGCTTCCCCCACTAATGTTCACATTCTCCTGTGGATTTTGCCTGCAGCAGCCATCTCTGCTCTTCTAACCGTGATTCTCTCTTTCCTCACAAGGACCCTCAGTGTGGTCACAGTAACCCAAAAAGGCCACTCATCTAGCAATGAGCCAAAGGAGTTCTAGAGAGGGCTGCTTGCAGGTGCCAAGGATGAAGGGGGAACACAGAAGTCCCTGCCCTCGTGGCACTTAACATTTTATGGGCTATTGGGGGTGGCAGGAAGAGTCATATGTTGGACATAGAGAGAGGAGGAGTGAATGATGCTCTCAGGATTCTGGACTATGAGGAACATGGGAGGAGGGGATTTGAATGGGGAAGATGATGGGTTCACTCTGGAATATTTGGCATCTGAGGTGTGCGTGAGCCATCAAGGCTGAGGTGCCCAGTTAGATATACAGAGCTTACTTGAAAAGATATATTTAGCAGGTGCTTGAGGACACTATGCAAATGGATGAGATCACCTGGAAGAACAGGACTCAGTGGGGCTCAGTCAGGAGCAGGTGCATGTCAGGTCCACCTGGGGAGCTTATTTAAATGCCTTGTAACTGTGTACTTGAAATACTCTATGGGCATCCTCTCCAGCTGGGGATCACTGCCATTGAGTGTCACTGTGATGTGTGTTGAAACAATGAAAAGTGTCAGAGCCACTGCATAGCTGGAGAAGAGGGCCAGGGTAGAACTGAAAGCCAGTGCAGCACTCTGGAATTTGGAAGTACACGCCAGGTGGTAGAAAGCACCCGGTTAGGGACTCAATGAATCAAGGTCATAGTTTCAGTTCTTCCCTAACTACTGTCACTTCACACAAGATGTTAGCTTCTCTGAGTTTTCATTTCCCCATCATTAAAATCACGCTTAGACTAGACCAGTGGCTCAGGACCCAGCAGCATCAGCATCTCCTGAGAACCTGTTAAAAATGCAAATTCCTGGGCCCCATCCCTGACTTACTAAAGTAGAAACGCAGGTGGGGTCCATCAGTCTGTTGTTACGAGTCTCTCAGGTGCTTCTTGATGCCTCCAAAGTTTGAGAACCACTGGTTTAGATGAATTTGCAACTCCTTTCTAGCTTTAAAGCTTCTCCACTGTATTCTTGTTCAGATACCTTTGTCAAGTTTCATAGTCTCTGCTTCTTTGCCCTCCTCCAACTGTCAAATGATCTTAAGTATTCAATTTTCCCTTGGGGGGACCATGTGCGTATTGTGCATATGCATGTGTGCATATGTGTGCGTGTGTGTGTGTGGCTGTGGGTATGTGTGGTGATAGGAGCTTGGTGAGTGGAGATTTACAGCCTTCCTGCTCGCTTTCTTGTATGATGTGAGAGAAGTGAGCTTGAGTCAGTGACAGCACAGATCCCACTGTGCAAACTCCCGCACAGAGTAGGCACTTCAAAGCTGGGTTGTTGTGGGTTTTTTTTTTTTTTTTTGCCTTAACCTTCTCTGCTATAACTGGAGTTAGAGGTAACTGGGCCTAGAGGTTGGTCATCTCATTGTTGCTCTAGTAAGGCGTCAATTCTTTGGTGCCACCACTCTCCAGCATCTGGCATCTGTGTTCCCTTGGACTTGCTGACCGCATCTTCACGGGAACCACTGTTAGAGGCTCTCAGCCTGGATTTATCTCTGCTGGAGGTCACCATCTGGGCAGAAGAAGTCCTCTGTGAGATCTCTCACAACTCACCTGAGCCCAGTTTGTGAAGCAGTATGATGTGCTGAGGCAGACCTGCCCCCAACCATGGTGCATGGAGCACAAGAGCTCATGGATGCCAACATGCCATTTATGTAAAAACTTCCAATTCATGAAACAAGCTAACAAAGTTTTAGATACAAATGTTTTCTCTCCTTCTACCCTGATAAGTATACAATATACTTTCATAATGAACTGAAAGTCCAAGTTGAAATTTCAATTTTTCAGACTCCTTGAATGTCCACTTTGAGAAGAGGCAGCACGGAGAGAACTGGCCCTGGAACCCTGGTCTGCCCCAGCTCTCACCCTGTCCCTCCCTGAAGGATGCTAATATGCACACCTGGACACCCCAGCCCACAATCCTAGCTAGCTCTGTTCCACCACCTGTCCCAGCAAACAGCAATCGATTGGCCACCCTCTCACCTGAGGGCAAACACGAGTAGCAATGCAGTCCACCTGCAGAAGGATAGACACAGGGACAAGGCCACTGATGACCAGGAAAAGGGCTTAGGACTATCTGGGCAGGGAAGTCTAGGGTCAGGAGTAGCCGGGGAGTGGATGGAGCATAGGCTTTCCCTAGGCACATCTCTCAGCCCGGGACTCCACGATCCACCCACAGGGAGCATTAGTGTGGCTGGAGGAGGATCCAAACTGGTCCTTCTAAAACAGGGCACTTGTTTGCCCAGATCTAGGAGGTGCTGCCCCGAGAAACTACTCCAAGTGACTCTCTTCTCTCTCACCTTTAGTACTCTGCAGATACTCCCCAGGTAGTATGTAGGAAGAGTATCATAGAATGTTACAGTAAGGAACACTCTAATTTAGATGTCATCTAATCCAACCCATTGGTTAGGAAATGAGGAAACCAAGGCACTCAGGAATGGTGGCTTACTTTCTGGAATTATACTTTGGAACAATGGATTACTCTTTGGAATTACACTATGGAGTGGCAGATTAGATTTTGGAATTATACTACGGAATGGTGGATTGCATTCTAGAACGGGAGATTTCAAAGGGAAGCATGATTATGATACGAATGGTAACTGCTCCACAAAGAAGTCAGCAGGGCTCTGGAAAACACTTCCTGCTGCTCCTCAGTGTCTGAGAATTTCTTTAATCCCTGGGTAACTAGAACAAACACAGTTCCATTTCTTAAACCAACATTTTCACTGCTGCCTTGAAGGCATCACCTTGGAAGTCACTTTAGTGGGCACATCTTTTTGGTTACGTATTCATAGTGTTGCATAGAAATTGCAGTTGGAGTAGGCTTCAAAAAGATGGAAATATGGTTTTTGTTTTCCTATTCAGAATTTTCTATGTTTAGTTAGTCTGGGCATTTTCCATTGCATCAGTGAATGTAACTTGGTTCATTCCATGAAAATCAAATAACTAAAAAGCTAGCAATGTATTTCTGTCACAGACGATATTTGTGTTCGCATTTTGAAGTGTTTTTATGAATTGTATTACAAAACTAATTGAATCAGAGATGAATTTTGCTCAGGAAGTTAAAGTATTTTATGAAATAAAATTATCATAAGAAATTGACCCAATTATTTAGAAGTTTCTAATGCAGAAGCCTAATACAGTTTTGAAAGTCCTCCAAAGAAGAAAGCTCAAGAATGCAGCTCCCTCATGGCAAAGAAACACACTTTTTCTTTCTTTCTTAGGAAGTATAGCTTTTAGCTTACAGGAACAGCTTCAGGTTATGTTGTCTAAATGCATTATACCGGTTGCAAAGGCTATGTTTCTTCAAAACTAGTTTTCTACTATGTAACATATTTTTCCATCATTTGGAACCATTTTTGGTGAAATATGAAGGTTATTTTTGTATTTAACTGCATAAATCTTACTTGTCCCATGTGCAAGTGGCCTACTACTTAGATTTTTTTTTTTTAATATTGAGGAAGCACTAGTATGTTTCAATATCATAATAGATAGGAAGCCAGAAGACTTTGAAGTTATAACCATTACCAAAATTTTTTTTTTGTTTTAAGAGTTTTTGGAGAGTGCAACTTGGGCTTTACTTGCCCTATTCAAAGATTTGCTTTCTCCTGATGACTCAAAGATTGCAGAGAGGTGAGGATCTCTCCAGTGGTTTTCCTCTTTTCTTTCACTCTGGTAGCTGGAAGAGATTTAGAGAATTACTTCGATCTACTCATCCAAGTTAGGACTATACGCCAATGTCTCCGCATCTCTGATGCTGATACCAGACCATGTGTCATGACTTTGTCTGATGGTTTCTCTAGCCTTCCCGTGTCTACCTCCTTTCCATGCCTGGGGGAGGCCCCACTGTGTGCTTTACTCCTGCCTTTAGCCTGCCCACATCCATACACACCCCAATAATCATACACTCCACGTGTACACAATATGCTTTTTCTGCGAACACAGCTTCAGATGGGTCCCCAGCTGGAGACCCCCTCCACAGTAAAGGACACTTCAGACAAACACACAAGAGAAAAAGGCTGTGCTCAAAATGCCAATGTCACTTCAGAAGGCCTCTGATACTTTCTTCTAACCGCCATTCGCACACCCCTTCTACCCACGAGTTCTAGGCCCCCCAAACACACATTCTCCAGAAACGGCTGTGGAAGCCGTGGAGGGAAACTGCATCCTGAGGCTGCAGGGACGGCCAATGGGCTCCACGGCACACACAGGTCCTAACAGTGCTGCTCCAGGCACAGGGCTGAGGAGGACTCTGAGGAGAGGATGGATACAGTGTGACCAATTCGACGGTAATGTCATTTACTAGGATTGTCAGATGCTTGGGTTGAAAAGAAAGATGATGAATTTAGTTCTGCCATGTTGAATTTGAGAGGCTCACTGACATCTGGGTCTGCTTGGTGTTTGAGTAGATGGGCTGCCCTTCTGAACGGGGGAGGCCAGGCTGGAGAAATAGATTTGGGACCCCCAGCATCTGTGCGATAGTGACTGGCAGGGAGCGGGGTGCAGTGGGAGCTGACAAGGGGAGGCAGAATTGCCAGGAACACCAGTGAGAGGAAGAACATCCCTGCCCGGCTCCTCATCGTCTCCACCTCCTTCTGTCCCACTGATAAAATCTTCAACCGACAGACTCTAGACCTCAGTTTCTTCATCTGTAAAGTGGGCATAATATCTTCTTTCTCTACCACATAGTGTGTGAGGATCAGTTGACTTCTGGCCAACATGGTGGGTTGAACAAGCATATTTACTCCTCATCCCTTCTGTCCCCACTAAAATGCTTGTGAACTGGGAAAAAGAACATTGACTAGCGGACAAAGGAAACGGATGAAGATGGCAGCAATAGCATGTTAGAAACCAAAATGCACATGGACAAGTGGCAACCGATTTAGAAACCAAAGAAAGATGATGTATAGGCCAGCAGTCAGGTAACATCAGAGGCTCTCTAATGCTTGCGCAGTGCTACAAAATTACAAAGCACATCTCTCTCTCTCCCCCCTGCCCCCAGATAGATCTCTCTCTTTCCAAAGCAATAAATGTCAAGTGGTGAAGATACTGGTACATTGTATGGATGGACCAAACTTTACCCCTTTACTGATGAGTAGTTAGGTTGTTTCCAGTAAAAATAAATTAAAGAAAGGTTTAGGTAAAATAAAAGTACAGACTTCATGAGGATAAGATACAATAACATCAGAATGGTTGTTTCCTCTGGAAGAAAAGAAGGAAGGGGAAAGAGAGAGAGTATGGAGTTTTAGCTGTATTTTATTTAGCTTTATTTTCTTTTTTAAAAAAGATATGAAAATTAAAATAATAATTATAGCATTATATACATGTTATTACATGTTTATTTACATATTATTATATGCGCATTTGTTTATTTTAACAAGTTGTGGCCGGGCGCGGTGGCTCACGCCTGTAATCCTAGCACTCTGGGAGGCCGAGGCGGGTGGATCGCTCAAGGTCAGGAGTTCGAGACCAGCCTGAGCAAGAGCGAGACCCCGTCTCTACTAAAAATAGAAATTATATGGACAACTAAAATATATATACACAAAAAATTAGCCGGGCATGGTGGCGCATGCCTGTAGTCCCAGCTACTTGGGAGGCTGAGGCAGTAGGATCACTTAAGCCCAGGAGTTTGAGGTTGCTGTGAGCTAGGCTGACGCCACGGCACTCACTCTAGCCCGGGCAACAGAGTGAGACTCTGTCTCAAAAAAAAAAAAAAAAAAAAAAAAAAAACAAATTGTGAGACATCACTTAGAGTCAGAACTCACTTCGAGAATCCAGGGCAGGTACAGCAACAAATTTTGCAAAATCCTGTTCTAGATTACAACCAGCCACCAAAGTAGGGAGGAGCAAGGGGGACTGCCTGTTCTGTGTCTTTTACAGGACCAGGTCCTCCTCCAACGGCACTTCAGTCACTGTCTACTGACAATTCCATGTGGCATTGTTTACAGCACTAACAGCCTGGGTGCCTTCATTGTGTTGTGATGGTTGACTTGGGATACGGGTATACTATGTTATGCAGGTGTATTACCTTTTGTTGTTGAGAGCTAAAAGATCTGCATCATTAATTGCAAACTGTTTTTAGCCTTACTACGAAATGCAGAGAAACAGACTGCAGACCTGAGACAGCACCATTGGCTCTAACCTGACTGCAAACTTCCTGAAGTGTTAATTTGTGGATTTCCTTCAGCACCCAAGAAGTGCAGTTACACCTGCACTCATGAGACTTGATCTTTGGGTGTAAAAATACTTTTGAACATAATTTTTTTGAATTGTGAAAAACAATATAATAGCATTCTGGAAAACTTGTCAAAGAGAAGAAAACATGGGGGAAAACCTCCTTAATCTCAGCTACCCTAATGTAACAATTAGTCTTTTTCTCTTGCCTTCAAGTCATTTTTCAAATGAATATATGACCATAATAATAGTATCAGTGGCAATTGGGTATACTTTTTAGGTTAAGACCACAAGATAATTTTGCTACAGTGTGATGCAGTATACAGTCTGTATACTCAGACCTGGTGAGACTGAACATTCTCATACAACACCAAAAGCTCCTAAATTGGTTAATTCTCTAGATGTAAGTTTGATTATATTTATTAAAAGTCTTCAAAATATTCATTCTCTTAAATCAGTGGTTTTCACTTGGGGCAATTTTGCTCCTCTAGGAGGCATTTGGCAATGTCTGGGGATCTTGATTTTCACAACTGGATTGGAGGTTCTACTGTCATCTAGATGGAGACCAGGGGTGCAGCTCAACAGCCTATACAGTGCACAGGACAGCCCCCACAAGACACTGTCCAGCCCAGAATGTCAACAGTGTCAAGATTGAGAAATTGTCTTAGATAACAGGAATTCTGCATTAAAAATTTACTCAAATAAAATAATTGAATGTACTTAAAGATTCATTAATTTTATCTTTTGGGGAAAGCAATAAGTCAGTAGCTAGTAAAAATGAAAATATATATACCCCATAATTTGTACAGGTATCCATCCTAAAAACACTTGCATGTGTGCACAAAAACGTATATACACAGATGTTCTTTTCAGCACTATTTTTCACTGTGAAACTTTGAAAACAACCTAAATGTCAATCAATGAAGTAATAGTTAATGTACATGCACGCTCTGGATAGCAGAGTTTTGGGCTATGTGACCTCTCACTACCCTTTTTTAATAATTCTTTTCTCCTTTTGGGTGCCTTCTTGAATGTGGATGGGCTTGGTAGAAGAACAATTCCCAGGACTCCTCTCATTCCCAGTTTGGAAACTGGGAATCTTTCCTCTCTTGCCCCTTGGTTGAGCCAAGAGGAAGTTATGTGACTCAATTCTGTCCAATCAGATGGGACTTTCACTCTTGAACCAAGGCAGAGCCAGAGATATCATTGAGGATTAAATCCCTAATCGGTGACAAGTCGCAGATGTCTATGGGGCATGTGGAGCTGCCTCTTGGTCTCACAGTTCTTGCTAAATGACACCATTGGGCCTCTATTAATTGATCCACCAGAAAAACCTTGGGTTCTGTCATTAAAAACATTCACGGGAGACCCCAGCAGCAGTCCAATAAATAGAAACATTAGATCTCTGTGAATTGCAAAGTATCCTAACTGATATGCTGGAGAACTCTATGCAGTAGTTGAAAAGAAAGCTCATCAGGGGATATTAGTAAGTGGAAAATCAAAAGGCAGAACATTCACTCACTTAAGGAATGCTTATTGTGCTCTCACTGTTTACTAGTCTCTGTACTCTGAACAGGGCAGACCTGATTCTTGCCCTCATGGAGCATTATTTAAAATAGCAAAATACTGGACATAAATTGTGTCTAACGGTAGGGGAATAGCAAATACTATCTATTATGGCTCATGCATTATATAGAAGCACTTACAGCCATTAAAAATAATCATTTTAATGACAGTAAATATACTGTCTATACTATATATATAATACCAAGTAAAATAACATTTAGAGTTATGAATATATATGTATACATACACAATCATGATATATAATAAACACAACCATTTATATACACACACATTAAATATCCCAAATGCAAAAATCTGAATTGCTCCAAAATTTGAAACTTTTTGAGCCCCACATGATGATGCTCAAAGGAAATGCTCATTGGAGCATTTCAGATTTCAGAGTTTTGGATGTGGAATGTTCAGCTAGTAAGTGTAATGCAAATATTCCAAACTGTGAAAAAATCAGGAATCTGAAACACTTCTCCTGCAAGCATTTTGGATAATGGGTACTCAGTCTGCAGAGGTGTGCACTCATGCGCACACACATTCACAGACACAGAAGGAAACAACTTTTTAAAAATTGCATGTGACCAAAAGGAGGTACACCAAAATGCTGACAGAACTCATTTTTAAATGGTAGAATTATTAATATAGATGATTTTTTGTATTTTTCTAGATTTTTGTAATCTGTTGCAAAATCTGCCTGTGTTGTTTCATAATTTTAAAATGTATTATTTATAATTCTAAAATTACTTGAGATAAGTATATAGTAAAACATTTGAAATTTTTTAAATCCCATTTTATACTTAACCATATTTTTGAAAAGTCCCACAATAAAAATATACTAGGTATACGAGCAGACACATCTATGTAATGTATATATAAAAGCATATATTATTGGATAAATAAAAATTTGTCATCTTCCTTTAATACATTCTGAACTCCTAAAGTCCAGTCAGACGTGTTCATAGTCTATACTACCCAGAATCTCCCTTTGCTGGTCCCTGACCTATTGGAAGTCACCCAAGGGACTGAGGACAATAGTTGGGCTGATTTCTCTACTAATGCCAGGTTGGGAGGGGACAGCAAAGTTAGTGAGGTCATCTGGGACAGGTGTGGTGTATCAGAGAGATGGCTGCAATTGTGGCCTGTGGAATTATCTTTAAGTATGTGCTCCATCTGTAAGAAAACACCCTTAGATCTTGTGTGTGTATACTCAGGGTGGGATGTGTAGAACTTCTAACCCAATCTCTTTTGTTTGGAGGCAGGCAAGGTAGGGCCTCCTCTTGTCATCACGGTGGGCGCAGTGAACTGTACAGCTTTCAGCATCCAGTGGAAGATGCCACGGCATCCTGGGAGCCCCATCGTTGGGTACACTGTGAGTACATGGGCGTGGGGATTACAGTGGGTGTCGGGTGACTGTACATCCTTCTCATCCTTGCTTCTCTACGTATCAGTCCTCCCATATCAATAACTGCTCCATTGTCTTTCCATGAAACTAGAAGGAACGTTTCCTCTGAAGAGCATTTTTTAAATGCCCTGAACACATCTACATTAATCAAGTAGGATCTATCCAGTCCTTTCTCTATTCAGCTATGGGAAAATATAAACCAAGCAGAAGGCATGGTTCCTGCTATCCAATTGCCTGTAGTCAAATTTGGAGAATAAAGCAGAAACATGGAGAATAATAGGGAATCACTGTGGATTGTTGTCAAAAATCACAAAATAATGTAAAATCTGAATTAAAGTAAATGGGTAGACAGACAAAGTGGAGGAAGGAACAGAGAATGCATTCTTCTCCATCAGAGCTATAAACTGGTCTGATTTCAGCCAAAATGTGTTCTTTGAATGGTGTTTTTGGAAATGAGTCAACTTTTAGAAGTCAGGACATTTCAGGTGAATATTGGGAGTTCTGAAATCTCTGGGATATGGGGAGAGCTGGCCACGCTGGGTCCACATTCCTATGGGACACCAAGCCCCCCATAACACCACAGTCCCACCACCTGCTACTGCTCCATGTCACCAAGGGACAGGAGCCATCCATCACGGCCCTTGTCCTGTCATCTTCTTCAAGTGGAGAAACATTATTTCTGGACTCACGTTGTATCAAAAGTGGGCAAGCAGAAGATGACCTGGGAAGGTCATGATTTAGGGAAAGATAAGAGGAGCCAGTTCCATCTCACTTGTCTGCTCTGTGTCTTCCCCCGGCCTCTGCAGGCTTCTGAGTTTGCGACCCCACCAGATATGTCTGATGTTTGTCCCCATGGAACTAGTGCATGTGTGGTGAGCTGATACGCCTCAGAACCCACTGCCATTGTGAGTGTGATTCGAACCTCTCATCTTAGACAGGTGCTGGCTCTGCTCTCACCCAGAGTGTCTGGATCTCTTCCAGGTCTTTTACTCTGAGGTCGGCGCAGATAAATCCCTGCAGGAGCGGTCCCATCGTGTGCCCCTCAGCCAGGACACCCCCACCGTGGTGAGTCTCCCCATCCTGCAGCCCCCTCAAAGGCACACGGGTGCTGGCATTTCGGGGATATTCAAGTGGGTTGCTGAACTGGCGTGTGTCCTGCTGTACGTGTAATAATAATAACTAATGCTGCATGTCCTTTAGGATGTCCAAATGTCTTCTGTGTACATTACCAATGTACCACGCCGTCTCTATCTCCAGAAAGGCAGGCATCTGATGCAAGAGTCCTGGTGTAAACGCTCCCATCCTGCACTCAAGCCCATTTGTCATGCAAGGAAACAGCCACCTCACAGCTGTTTCTCCCCCTTCTTTTCTTCATAAAGTTCAGTTAGGATCTTTTTTTTTTGAAATCTCAATAAAGCTTTATAAATAAATAGGAGCCATTCGTTTTTTCCCAGCTGCCTGAAGACACAATGCAGAAGAGAAGGATATAATTTGGAATGCATATTCAAACGGCCCAGGTTGTTTATTTTTCTTTTCAAGCCCAGCACCCTGTCTTTCCACTAACCAATTGTTGGCGCCTCATCTATTTCTTTTCTGTTTCCTGTCAAGATCTTTCTGGGTGAATTTTTTGCCTTAGGCATCGTCTGGGTTCTTTTTTTTCCCTCTCGAGCCCTTCCCTGTTCCACTATACCCCAGGCTACAAATTGCTCTACAAGGAGTTAGCACCAGGGCCTGTAATGCTGTTGCCATGGTGGTGGAGGTGATGTTTGCAAGTCCTATCTCATCAGCGCCTGCTGAGTGCAGCACCTAGTCTGAAGCCTGTTTGTCACCCAGGATAAGTAGCATAACTATCACTTTTAGAGGTCTCTGACCTGCCAGGTACCATCCCTCATGCTTTACATTTGCTTTGCCATTTAATCTTCACAACTATCCTATGACCTCATTTTACTGACAAGGACGATGAGACTCAGGGAGGTGAAGTAACTTTCCTCAAATCATGCATTAGCAAGTAACAACATCAACTGTAAAACCCGGGCTGACTGCCCTCTGAGTCCCTGCCCTTGTTATTTTTACCAAAGCTCTCATGACTCAGAGGGAATAGATGCACACCTTGCTTTTTTTTTTGCAGGACATGCTTTTCATCTCAAAATAGGCTTTAAGCACCCCTCATTAGCTGCAGAAACCCTCTGCCCCAATCTCTATGGTTTACTCTATCTTCAGAGAGGGAGACTGGGTTGGCCTCATCTGGGAAACCACAAGTTGAGAGGTTTCCTTTCCCCTGGACTGTCTTGGAACTTTCAACAAGCCCAGTGACCCCACCAAGGGGCTGCATCACCCCAGCAGTGTCCCTAGTTGCCCTGCCTTGTGTCCTGCAGGGCTCACTGCTCCACCTGGAGCACAGCACAGGCATCGAGGGTGTAGTGCAGGTGACCGATGCCTTGCCTTTGGACAGAGCCTCTAAATTGAGATCCTGCCCATTCCATAGAACCTGGCCCCAAAACTGGCATCTCTGTGAAGGTCACTGCCATAGAAACATAAAACAGAGGGCTGGGAGGGAGACCAGTGCTCTGGGCTTCTGGACCTGCTTATAGGTTGGGTAATGTTGGCCATAGTCACTTAACCTATCTAAGCCTCAACCTTTTCCCATGTAAGGGGTATAATTATTTATACAGTTGTGAAGACCAAATAAAATCATGTGTATAAAAGCCTATGGGAAAATGTAAAAAGCCACATAGATGTTAGTTATCATTCCTGATGACTTTTATGTTACATATATTCTCTCCATTATCTATACCTAGACATTAGCATACACTATCAAATTCTAGCATTTGATTATCTTGCTGATTTCAACAAACTTGCATAGTGCTACTCTATGCCCAGCAAGACAACACACAGTCCTTGTCTGGGGGTAACATTCAGTCCTGTTGGGAAAACCACACCCACATTGATCAAACAACTGGGGAGCAACATAAGACCAGACGTCATTAACATACAGGTTTGAAGAGGGAGAGATGAGTGTGGGAACGAGTGGTCAAGAGGTAAAACTTGGGGCTGGATATCAAAGCAGGGAACTTTCTGGAAGAGGGAGGGGGGATCCTAATTGGAGAGAATGGTTTGAACTCAGGGAATGAGCATGGGCGTGTGCATACATGCCCGTATGTGTGTTTGGGGGAGGGGTAGGCGGAGTTGCAGAATATACAGAGAGGAGAGAGGAAGCAATGCCTAACCCAGCGGTGGGGAACCTGCAGCCGTAAGGCCACATGTGGCCTTCTAGGTCCTTAATTGTGGCCTTTTGACTGAATTCAAATTTTACAGAACAAATTCTTTCATTTTTATTAATACATCTTTGTCTTTTATATTTTTATTTTATTTTTAAAATGAACATCTTTAAAATATCACAGAATAAAATAAGTTTCATGATTTAGTTCTAACTTCCCCTACCTGACTGGCACCACCACTGCACGAGGGTGGTTGGCGAGAGTTTATGGGGGTCGAGTACGCCAGTCTGTTATCAGCTTTTGACAATGGTGCACTGTGTTTCTGTTTGAGTAGAATTTGTGAATACTTGCACAGCTCGACAGTATTTTTGAATTCTGTCTGCTTAACAGTGTATCATGTCAAAGAAGACCAAGAGAGCACTGAAGGAAGAAAACAGATTTTTTAGTGAGGATTAGGAATTGCAATATTATCTTGTTCCTGCTAAAGATAAGATGATTTGCTTGCTTTGTGATACTGCAATATCAACATGAAGGAAAATCGATGCTCATCAGCATTGTAACACTCATAAGGACCACAAATATTTTAAACTAGAAGGAGAGATGTGAAAGGTTGTATTGCAGAAATTAAAAGATGAAAAGCAAAAACAAAGACAATTTTTTCAAGCAGCAATAAGACCTGGAAATAATGCCACTGTAGCAACTTATAAAGTAGCTTATGTACTTGGGAAAAAAGGAAAGCTATTCAGTGACGTAGAAAGCTTTCAGTGATGTGAAAGAATGCATTGTCAAAGTTGTAGGATGCTTAGACCCCGACAATGTTTCAAGGTACAAACAACTGCCTCTTTCAATGAGAATCATAACTGATCAGCAGCATGAATTAGCCTTCAACTTAACAGAACAACTTCATGCAATACTTCAAAAGATAAATATATATTATTCAGTTGCTTTAGATGAATGAACTGATACTACTGACTCTGCACAGGTTTTATGCTTCATTCGGGTCATAACAGAAGATTTTCTTTGCTACAAAGAGTTCCTCGTGCTTTGGGCACTCTTGCCAGCAAAACACGGGGAATAGATATCGTCAACAACTTTCAAGATAAATGTCATGAAGTTTGACTAATTTTGGTAAATTTAGTGAGTATATGTATAGAAGGTGCACCTTCCATGACAGGAGAACATGGAGGGTTTACTGCACAGATAAAAAAAAATATTAATAGATTCGGACACTCTCATTTTCCTTTATTGTATCTTGCATCAGCAAAATCTCTGTGCTAAAGCTATTATTTTAAGTGGCACTTTGCAACAAATTGTAAGTATTGTTAACTATATTTGTGCAAATACAACACAGCATCTTCAGTTTCCTTACATGCTAAAGTTGGAAGATGGGGTATTTAGTGTGGATTTACTGTATCATTCTAAAGTGCATTGGCTACTGCAGGGACAAGTGTTAGCCAAAATTTTATCTCTGCAAGAACAGATAGTTAAATTTTATGAATAACATAATCAATGATGTAAATTATGGAAAGAAGATTTCTATAGTAATGCAGCATTTCTGTGTGATATCATGTCAAATCAAAATGACTTGAATATTTCTTTGCAAGGTAAAACTCAGTCTATATATGATATGTGGCAAAAAATCCAAGCATTTCAAAACAAGCTATCTTTTTTCAAAGCACTTCTTCTTCAAAAGGAAATTTCAGATAAACATTTTCCTCAGTTAGCCAAGGTCATTGATGAGCAGGATGATATATGTGAATCATTTGAAGAATACACGGCTGTTATAGACCTATTAATTGGAGAATACAATGAAAGGTTCACTGACTTTGAGAATCATGACATCACACTCAAACTAGCATTTCAGCCTCACCTATTTGATATCACCAAGGCACCTAAAGAACTACATATGGAATTGAGCTCTCAATAGACGATATTTAAAGTCATTGTTTGATGCTAAGAAAGATCCAGCTGAAATATGGAAAAATGCAGAATACCCACACCTTCAGCAACACGCCCCAAAAATGCTTTTTTGCTTTTCAACTACTTATTGCTGCAAATCTACATTCTCCTACCTAACCCAAATCAAGATGCCCTTAAAGTCACAAATGACTGATCAACTGAAATTGCAGACTTCCATGCTGTACCCAAATATTCAAATACTTTCCAACAAAAATCAGACACAACAAAGACATTAAAAGGTTATTTAACTTTAAAATTAACAAATAGTTTCCAGTTTTTGAAATTATTAATTACATAGTCGAGTTTTAGAAAACAATGTACATTTTTAAGTATATCTAATTGAAGTTTCTTGAATGAAGCCTTATTTGATTATAGCTAAATTAATGGGGCCTTCCAACATGAAAAGATCCCCCACCCCTGGCCTAGGCATAAAGGCAGTGAGTGAACAAGAGAGAAGGGAAGGAGTCTGGTATAGCAGGATGGTTCTGGATTCAGAGGACTTGCATTCAGATTTCTGCATTTTAACAAACCAAACCAGCTATGTCACCTAACTGGGACTCAGTTTCCTCATCGACATAACTGGGATTCCAATAATATCTACATCATAGGTAGTGTATCTGTGGTTCCCAAACTATGTGCCAGGGTGCTCTAGGGCTCTGCTGCAAGCTCACAGGGACAGGGTGGAATATTTAACATTTTTGAGGAAAATAGCAACATCTGTGTGAACTGCTACTACCAAGTTTTTGTATGTAACTAACTTAATAAATGAAACTGTTAGGTATTTCTTTCTATTGAGACACTGAGGGTGCCATGAACAGAGAAAGTTTGGGAACCTCTGTGTTATATCATATCGTCCTATAGGACAAGGAGGTTGTAAATATTAAATAAAGTAATGACTGCAGAGCCCTTAGCACAATACCTGGCACAGAATAAGAACTTAGTAAGTGGTCAATATAATTCATATTGCAAAGAGTTGCTGCCCCTGGCTGCACATAGCGGAAGGGGCAGGCTCTATGGGTTCGTTTTAGTCCCACAAGTTTTCTTTTCATGTTGCTTCTGTTTTTTCTCCTCTCCAGGGACAAGCTGATCATCAGACAATTTTTGTAAGTATGTTTTAGAAAAGTTAAACCCCTGTCCCAACCTAGGATTCAGGGAGTCTCTTGTCCTCACAATGTTGGTTTTCTTGCAGCTCCCTCACACTGGTAAGGCCCTCGGTTCTAGTGTAAGCAGGGACTGCTGAGTGTACAAGGTGAACTTTTAATCATTTAGGAAGAAGACAGTTTTATCCTTGCGTGTGCTCCTTCATCTCACATAGCAGGGTAAGGTTAGGTTTGAAGTAATTTGAGCTCTGTTCCAAGACCAGGTGAAACAGATGGAAAAGGAGAGGAAATATTTAACTAGTGAGTACCACTCTGAAGTAGTTCCCACGCCTATAACCCCCTCTTTGCCTACTCCCTCACTCCTTCCAACAATTCCAGATTGTCTTTTCAGTAAGAAAGGACCCATCACCTAAAAACAGTTGATACGGTTTCTGGATTGAATGCCAAACAAGGGAGTGGGTTGACGAATGGTTAGTACGATTTAACTGATAAAATGATCAAAATAACCTGGCTGATAATGTACAATTCTGATGCATTGTTTAATAATTTGCCTTCTAGAGGCTTCTGATTTGATTAGCATTTCACGCCCATCTTTTTCTTAGAAGAACAACTGCAGGTTTCATACTGGAAAGCAAAATAGTCAAACAAATCAGGGCAATCTGGTGATTTTTTAGAGTTAGAAACAGAAAAGGATGTTTAGACTGGTGGTCTCCACATTTTTTGATCATGCATACCATCAGTTAGAAGAAGTATTTGAACATGCACCAATATATGTATATTTATGTATTTATAAATTATACATATGCTACTGACTGATATATTATGTACATTATAAAATCTCACAGAATTTTAAAGGAGAAGATAAAATAGAAATACAAAGTTTTTGTGTTTTCTTCTGGCATCTCAGTAGATTGTTCCACTGCCCCCACATATAAGGGGATGTACTATCACCCTGCTTCAGAGTCCACTGGTCTGGCCGACCCAGAACAGTGATTCAGTCTGAGTCTTATCCAATGTTAGGAGCGAAAACTTAGCCAGGAATTAGAATTGCTAGAATTGCTCCTAGTTCCTGCTCTCTTGTCAAAGCAAGGATGACCTTGGGCAAGGTCACGAGGCTGCTCTGAATTTCCCTTTGAGTATAAAATGAAGGATGGACTAGCAGTGGTTCCCAACTGGGAGTAGCTTTGTCCCCTAGCGGGCATTTGCAAATATTGTGTGGGCATTTTAGTGGACAAGCATCAGGGATGCTAACTTTCTTGCAATACACAGGGCAGTTCCACATAAGGAAGATTTGTCCAGCCCCCCAAAAGCCAATGTTGCCCTTGCTGCAAAACCCTGAAAAATAACTTCCTCTGACCACTCAGCGGATAGAAATCCCTACAACTCCTCTCTCTACTCTCCTCTGCACAGCCTTCCTCAGAGCCATCAGAAAAAGGATGCTTGAAAGATAGCACTTTTTTATTTCTCTGGTGCCTTTCTGACTGCTGATAAGACAACCAAGGCCCAGCCTTGACAAGTAGGGGCAACTGTGAAGTTGAATCCAAGTTTACTAGCTACCAATGAAAGGTGCTTTAGAAGATTCTTAGAATTTTGGCATTGACTCTTTGACCCAGAGAGGCTGAGTGGCATCCCTAAGACCATACAGCTAGCTAGTTTAGCAGCAGAACCTGGCTCCTGACTCCTAGTCCTGTGCCCCACCCATTTCCTGCTTCCTCTCAGCTGTGCTCATCTGGTACAGAGAATAGGACAACTTCTAGCTTCATTTCTGAAACTACATGATGTGGATTTCTCCTAGCAGTCGGAGAAAAGAACAGCATGTAAGGGGGTAAGGTGAGGTTTGAAATCAGAGTCAGAACCATTCAATGTGGTTTCCTCAATGCAAAAGGAAAAGTATTTAGGAAAAAATATTCCCACCTTTTCCAGAGCTCCCTTTAAATGGCTACCCAGGTTGTTTTTGTATATTGGGTCATGTATGAGTTACAATATAAGTCTAGCAGACTAGAATGTCAAAATAACAGTGATTCTAACAAAATGTGCATTTATGTTTCCCCCATGGAACTGTCTGGATATAACTAGTTTAGGGCTCTTCTAGGGGCTTCCCTCAGTCAAAAACCCAGGCTCCTTCCATCCCATTGTTCTGCCAGGCCCCAGTGCCCTACTCCCCACGGTCCAGAATGGCTCACTGCCACACCCACATTCTGGCCAATAGATGAGAAAAAGAAAGAAAGGGAACACACACCTTTCTTTAGAGATAACTGAAAAATTGGCCTCAGCATTTTCACTCACATCCTATTGGACAGAGTCCAGCCACATGGCCACTCCTAGATGGAAGGGAGGCTAGAAAATGTAGCGTTTGAGTGGCCCTGTCCACCCGAAATATGAGGATTCTATTATGGGAAAGGAGAGAATGGATACTAGGGGACAGCAAGCCATCCAGGTCACAGACCGTGAATGGAAGAATGGAAAAGGTAGTTGGACCTGTGAAAACACAAGTACTAGCCTGAGGATTAGCTATGCTGTGTCTAGGAGTTAAGCGATTGGAAGCATATAAGTCATGGTGTGTTTTATGAGGGAAACCAGACCCACTGTTGCCCCCAAGGGCAGTTATTAATATATAAACTCTCTGGATCTAGTTTCATCACCTATAAAATGGAGATGAAAGGACTGACCTCTGAGGGCTCTTGTAAGGATTAAAGGAGACAGTGGTGTGCAAAGATTTTATAAATTCCAAAATGCTATATAATTGCAAACTATGATGATTACATCAATCATAAGATGAAAGTTTGTTGTCCTGGCACTCTGTGAAGAAGGCAAGAGCCCTGGGGAATAGCTCACTTGGTTCAAAGTTGCTCTGCTTTTGTCCTTGGGCTCAGTGAAATGACTAGCCTTGCTTTTTTCTTCTAGAGACATAAATTCACCCATCACATGACAGCCACCAGTGGTCTTAAGAAGACAAAGGAGGCAACTTTTGGAAGGGGTTTTGCATTTCATAAAAAATTAAGCGAATACAAAGGAGGGGTTATTTTGTAGCAAAGCACCCAACTTTGCCCCCCAAATGGTGGGGGAGGGGCCTGGGGGAGACTGTTGAATTCACTCTGGCCTCTACTCCAAGCAAGAGTAGATATTTCTCACTATCTTGCGTAGAAATAAAGTCCAAGAGAGGTGAACATCTTGACTTGTCTTCAAACTTCCATGAGGCAACAAAACAAAGCAAAACACTTTGTCTACTTTGAAAAGAGCATATTTAGCACTTTCTCTGGTTTGCTGCAAGGCTGAAGTGGTGGTGTTAAGATGTCTAAGGACAGAAATACAAAGATTTTTAGAATTGTGCAGTGTTTTACTAAAAATTGAAAGGGTTATCACAAGTCACAATATAATGAGGAGAGATGCCACTTGAGAGATGCCAGAGGAAGAAATGATAGTGAAATCACTGAATCCACCCCCTGCTTTCATGACTCGGCCACTCAGTCCCCTTGGGCCTCACACCCTGATGCCACGTGCCAGTGTGCCAGCATAGGACAAGATTCAGACTGGGAACCATTGGCTTGTAGGAGGGTCACCCTCCATCTCTCAGAATGCCCCGAGGCTGACGGTAGCACTGATCTCCTATATCTAATAAAGTGTTTCAGTGTTTTTTAATCTCCATATGGAACTTCTACAAATATGATTTTTCTTGGCTTTTAGTGGTAACATTTAAATTTCTGATATATTAACTTTCATATTCATAGATAAGTAGCAATAATTGAGTCTTCAATATTTATAAGTATTTTTTGCTGATTTAAACATTATTTAATATTTTTCACACGTCATCCAATTAGAAGTTGGGCTTTAGTGTCAAACTGACCAGGGTTCGAATCCCCACTTTGCCACTTACTAAATATATATCCTTAAGCAAATTGTCAACTTTTCAGGGTTTCAGTTTCCTCCTCTGTAAATGAAAATAAGAATGATACCTACCTCACAGGGCTGAAGGAAGAATTAATATAAGGCTATGTGTGCAAAGACTCCTTGTTCCCGAAACAGAGAAAAACACCCCATGAATGGCAATTAATGGTAGCTGTACTTGGTATTAGCTCATAGCTGATATCTGTATTGGCCTATGAAACCATATGACCACAGCCATGCTTCATGCACCATAATGACTTCCCAGAAGAAAGTGGTCCTAAAGCAAAAGCCTGGGAGAGCACCGAGTTGGTTTGAAAGTGTGTTTCTGCTTCCATGAGAAAAGCCTGGAGTGGCAGTTGGAAGAGCAGTGAGCACCAGAGTCTTGGATTCACTTGCTACCTCCAGCCTCAGTTCTGCAGCCACCAAACTTGGTGTGAAACCTGGGGACAGAAGGTGGATCTCGGGTGCACAGATGCGGGGAAGTAGAGCAGGAGAGGGGCGCTCTGAAGGCAGGTCCGTGTGTTCAACAGAGGCCCCTTGTGAAGCTGCACGTAGAATGGAGTGGGAGTCGGGGGGGCAGACTGGACACAGACACCCTTTAGGACACTGTAGCAGGTAAGGGGTCAAAGGGGCCTGAACTAGGGCATTGAGGTGGAATTGGAAGGGAAGGTCCGGAAGGCACAGTGGGGTGGCTAGAAGGAGGTGGACAAGGGAAAGCCAGTCCTATCCGTGGAGTTGCTAATCCAGGGCCGGGGCAGGAGCACCCATTGCTGTGAGCCAAGACAGAGGGTTCAGTAGTGTAAGCTGGTGTCTCGACAAGGTAATCTGTTCCTATGGGACATCGTGGCTTGATTTCTTTCTTTCGTTCATTCACTAGTTTATTCATTCGTCAAAAAGCATTGTTAAGCATTTGCTAGGTATCTCGTATACGATGTTAAGCTTTGGGATGCCAGAGGAATAAGAACTTGCTTCCCGCCTTTTCCACCTTCAAGTGGGCGGGCAGAAGGTGACAAATAAACAGACAATTACAATACAAGGTGAGCGGTGCTAGATTGAGGTGCACCAGGGACGCCAAAGGAGCACAGAGGAGGGGCACCTAACCAGACTGGGGCTGGGGGTCAGAGAAATGAGGTAATGTCTCAGCTGAACTGAGTCATAGAGGATGAGTGGGGTTGAGCCAGGCACGAGTAGGGAGAAGGGCATTTCATGTAGAGGGAGCAGCAGGTTCAAAGGCCCAGAGGCATTGAACGGCATAAATTTGTGCGCTGCCAAGTTCTTAGGTATGACCAGAATGTAGAATGAAAGGAGGGGACGTGGCGTGAGATAGTGCTGGAAGGATAAACAAGAGGACATAAATATACTAGTCTAAGGGGGGTTAAAGCATGATGTGCATGACCAGATTTGGGATTTAGGAGGGTAACTCTAGCATAGCGGTGTGGAGTCGAGATTGGAGGTACGAACGTGGCAGCATTGGTGGCGGGGGATTCAGAGCCTGTTGTAGTTATGAGGACTTGGTCTTAAATGGCTGTAAAGACAAAATGACGTAAATACACTCAAGTGATATGAAAGAGGTGGAATCAGCTGTGCTGGTAACTGATTGGATGATGGTTAGGGAGGAGGGATGAGCATATAGAGGAAAGTATCAAGAATTTTGGGCCGGGCGCGGTGGCTCACGCCTGTAATCCTAGCACTCTGGGAGGCCGAGGTGGGTGGATCGTTTGAGCTCAGGAGTTCGAGACCAGCCTGAGCAAGAGCGAGACCCCACCTCTACTAAAAATAGAAAGAAATTATATGGACAGCTAAAAATATATATAGAAAAAATTAGCCGGGCATGGTGGCACATGCCTGTAGTCCCAGCTACTCGGGAGGCTGAGACAGGAGGATCGCTTGAGCTCAGGAGTTTGAGGTTGCTGTGAGCTAGGCCGACGCCACGGCACTCACTCTAGCCTGGGCAACAGAGTGAGACTCTGTCTCAAAAAAAAAAAAAGAATTTTGGATTTGGGTAACGAGAGATAGAGAACACAGAGGTGAAGAAATGTTTCGTTTTGGTTCTGTTTTGGCAGTAGGTGGAGGAATGACCAGTTGAGCTTTGGTTATGTTGAATTTGATTTGCTTGATAGTTGTTGGGTAGAGATGTTCACGGGACAGTCACAAATCCACACCTGGAGACCAAGCGGCAGGCCGGAGCTGGAGGTGCAGATTTGGGAGGCGTCACCATGGAGGGGGTGCCAGAGCTAAGGGAGTGGCAGGTGAGTTTACCCACACAAGGGTCTGCAGAGGGAGAAGAGGAGATGGTGAGGGTGAACTCCTGGGAAAGACCAACACTTAGGGGCAGCTGGGTGGAGGCTTCAGAATGGAGACTTCTACACAAGAAGTGGAAGGTGACCAACGAGAAGCAGAATATGGTTTCCAAGGGAGCCAAGGTTGAAGAAGCAAGGGTGGGCAACAGCATCGGCAGCTGCAACAAGTCGTGACAGACAGACACACTCACTGCAGGTTTGTAGTGATGACTTTGATGAAACCATCTCAACAGGGTTGTGGAGGAGAGAGGCCAGGCAGGAGTAAGTTGAGGAGTGAACAGAAGGTGAGGAAGTGGAGACAGCTTCTTGCAGAAGGTTGCCTCTGAGCAGAGGAGCCAGGCATGCACGTGTCGTAGGGGATGGTTGTCTTTAAGATGGGAGAGTCTTCAGCACAGTAAATACATAAATATCTGGTAGACACGGGGGAGGCTGGAGAGACAGGAAATGAGAGGAGGGGGAACAGATGGGCTCAGAGCAGGTGAGCTGAGCCCTAGAGCAGTGGTCCATGGACCCAGCCACACATTGGAACCACCTGGAGGGCTTTGAACAGGCATCTGGGCTCTATCCCTCCGGGAACTCTGATTGAGGTGGTCTGGAGCGGAGTCCAGGCATCAGTGTTTTTTAGATCTCTAAGTGATTCTAATGTGTTGTCAGGGTTTATGAGCTATGTAGTAAGTATTCAATAATTATATATTGAATGCTTTAAAAAAAATTTTTTTTGGATTCCCTGGATTCTATTTAGCAACAATGAATGTTCAGTCATCTGCAAGGAGTTGTGGAGAAATGTAAGATGTGAAGCCCTGTGTGCGTGCTAAAGTGGTGGCACCGTGGTCAGCAGGGTGAGATCACCAGGTCTGGGTGGTCAGGGAGCTGTCTGGGGAGTCGTTGGCCTTGGAGCAGTGGGGGAAGCTAGGTCAGCCGAGAAGAGGACGGTTCCCACATATGCGTAACAGTGATCATTACGGCTTGTTTCTGGAGTCCATCATACACACATTATCCCAAACATCATGGCCATGTGAGATAGTTGCATGTCATGCCTGTTTTATAGAGGAAGAAACTGGGGCTTAGGGAATTTAATATTAAGGCCACAGCTAGTAATAAGTGGCAGAATCAGGATGCAAACCCAGGACTGGCCAACTCCAATGCCAGTGCCCTTCCCTCTACTATGTGCTGCTGTTTCTCACGGATGGGACCCTGGCTCCCAGTTACTCTTTAGCACTGTAGCTTTGAGGACACATCACTTTCACCAAAGGCCAAGGTGGAGCGAATCCTCTTCAGCTGGGACTTCCTGGTCAGGAAGGGGGTATGTAAGGGGGGCTTCACACACATGTCCCTCATCATTCCTAGTGGTTCTCAGGGGGAGAACCAGCAGCAGCAGAATCACCTGGAAACTTGTGAGAGCTGCAAATTCTCAGGCCTTCCCCAGATTGACTGAATCAGAAACTCTAGGGGCCAGGCCCAGCAATTTGTTTTTAAGGAAGTCTTCCTGGTGATTCTGATGCTATTTAAAATTTGAGAACTAAAATTTTAGTCCCTACTTTATAGATACAAATCAAGACCTGTTTACTGTTTCTCACCTAATCACTGAGCTTCTGCAGTTTGCAAATGGAAAGAATGAATTGGAGAATTCCAACCCTGGGAAAGATCATTATCTGCCTTCCAGCAGCCTAGTGCTCTGAGCAAAGAATTCTGATGTTAACAGCAGCATTTGCTAGTGTGAATGAGTCCCAGTTTGAGAACAGTTGTAGCGATTTCAATAAAGGATAATCCTCCAGTCTTGGGAAGTATGTCATGGGGTTTTCCTCTTAGCAAATGTTAGAGCTGGGCCAAGCTTAGACAAAACAAAACAATCTCTGACCCAAGCAGTTTCACAGGGGCCTTGAGATAGAAACCTCATGGAAAACATACAGTTTGCCTAAACAGAAGTTCTGATCCTTGGCACCTTTCTTGTTTGGTCACTAACAGGAAGAAGTGATTGGAGATTTGAAACCAGGCACTGAATACCGAGTGAGCATAGCAGCTTACAGCCAGACGGGCAAAGGGCGGCTCAGCTCTGCTCGGCATGTTACCACTTTGTCCCAAGGTAAAATAAGTTCAAGTTTGTTAGTAATAGGAACGTGATGGGCTGCTATCGATTGATTCCTTCATTCAGCAAATATCAAGAAGGGTCTACTGTGTGCCAGGCACTGTGCTAGGCTCTGGAAATTCAGTGGTGAATAAAAGCAAGCACAGCTCCTGCCCTCTCAGAACTTAGTGGGGTGAGTCCAGACATTCTCTAGTCTGTGTGTAGTTAAAGACGGTAATAAAAGCTACCCAAGGTGCTGTAGGAAGGCACAACGTAGGAGTGAGTTGTCATGCCCTGAGGAGATGACAACGAAGTGGAGATCTGATGGGGGAGTAGGAATTAAGGTGAGCGAGGGGAGGGGAAGACAAGATTTATAGGCAAAGGGAACCCAACAAATGCTCACTGAGGGGGCGCCATGCTGGACACCGGGGCACAGAGGTGGGTCGATGGTGGTCACTGCTCGCACGCGCTCTGTGCGGGGAGAAGCAAATGCAGGCAAGTGACAGCAGTACATCCAAGGTCCACACAGCAGGCTGGGGCACACTGGGCGCCTTCCTCTGTCCTGAGGCCCAGGGAGGGTTCCAGAAAGAGTCATATCTTTGGCCTGAATTGTGAAAAATGCATAGGATTTTGCCAGGGAGAGAAAGCAGGAAAAGTCTTCCAGGCAGAAGCAGTAGTATGAATGAAGGCTGGGAGGTGTGCTAGTCTGGACATGAAGATAGAAACAGCCATCACCCGAGGTGGTGGGATCATGGGGGACTCCCACATCTTTGCACATGAGAGCACTTCCCAAACCTCCCACCCTTGCTATGTATTCTGATTATCAGGGGGCAACACACACACACACACACACACACACACGAATTGCAAGTAGGTGGCAGTAATTCTAAGTATTTAATTTTCCTTGTAGATAAATATTAATTCTTACAGGCAAACAGAGAAGAAAGGTTGTCAGGAGGTGGGGGTGTATCAGAGGTTTTCAAGGGTGCATACCACTGTGTGTCCCCAGGTCAGTGGCTGGGACATGATTTAGCTGGATTTGCAGTCAGGGGTGCTGGGGGAAGAAGGGAAGACCAACTTTCATTGACTGAGAACTTGCCTGGTGGATCCAGTTGTGATCATGTTTCTGTATTTCTTTTGTCTGGGCTTCGAGGCTGTTCTGAACAGAGATGTTTTGGTTGTACGAAGCACACGTGCTGTTTATGTATTAAATCTCTCCAGTGGCTGAGACCACCAGCCAAGTCTAGTTGTGTCTGTCATTCCTCCTAGATTCCTGCCTGCCCCCAGCGGCACCCCAGCAGCCACATGTGATCGTGGTTTCTGATTCTGAGGTGGCCCTATCCTGGAAACCTGGGGCGAGCGAAGGGAGCTCCCCTGTTCTGTACTATTCTGTGGAATTCATCAGGTAAGTTTGCCTATCACATTCAAAAGCTAAATGCATAGACCTTAGGTGTTCCAAGCATGAGGTAAGCCTAGAGTGGGCATCATCTCTAGGACATGTGGGTGTTCAAGAGCAGACAAAGGCTTGGAGGCCTAGTGTGCAATCAGGCCAACACCTGTCCCCACACCTCTTTGCTGGTGGGTCATCTGGTAAACCCATCCACACTCACGAACCTCTTCCCCATTTCCCTGCCACAATCAGAGACTGTTCTAGGCTCCAAAAACTCCTGAGGCACCATGGACCACGAACCTGCCAGCATTTCAAGCTTGAAACCTGCCCTCCTAGCTTTGAAACATTCTATATGAAAGTAAATATTTGATGACTTTTCTCAGGGGGAGGAGGGAAAAGCTCTTTAAAAGCAAGTGCAATCTATTGTTTCCTTCACATCCATATTGCCTTGGGACAAAGTTCTTGATTTGGTTTCAACTCTTTTTGCTGTCTACCTCTCTAGTTCTTACTATTCAGCTTATTAGAGGGTAGAAGAATGATTAGACCTTCCTGTAAGGGCTTACAAATATGAAGCATCTCAATTCAATGATGCTATGTAATTTTAAGAAAGAAAGAGAAAGAAGGAAAGAAAGAGAGAGAAAAAGTAAAGAATACAAAGGTAAACAAAAGGAATTCCCAATTTCAGGTCTTTCCTCTGAACTCTAGTTGCCGTCTGATTTTGAATTGAGGTGGTGGCTGACAGGTGAGTCTGAAAGCAGTGCTTGTGGAGTTGGTGTTCTCCTCATTAAAGGTGATGGCTTGTCTGAGCCCTGCTGCTTCGTGGATTCATAAAGAGCCTGGTTCAGCACCTCATTCCTGAGGCTCTCTGAAGCTGGGACAAAGGGTTCTGCTGAGATTTGATCAGCTCTGCTTCTGTTCCTTGGCATCCTGGCCAGTTCCTTGGTAGTGGAAAGCACATACCTGTTTCTTCAGGGGAGAGATACCGCACTGAGGCTGTTTAATGTTCAAGTACAGAGTGTTTCCGACAGGAGTTGTTGAATTGCAAGTGCAGAAGCTTGAAAGAAGATGAGGCAATAATGTGTCAACTCTTCTGACTGTAAAGTCCAATGACAAATCTAAATTCAGGGGAGATTAGATCCTTGTCAGAACAGCAGTCTGTCTCCATCTGTCTCTCTGCTTTAGTGGCTTCATTTTAAGGCAAATTTTTCCAATATGGTGACAAAATGGCCACCAGGCACTCAAGACTTGCAGTCTCCTAGCCTAGCTCCCTGCTGGAAAGAGAGTGGTTATTCTTCCATGGACCCAGCAAAGTCTCGATATCCCTCTAATTGGCCAGGCTTAGGTCCCTTTCCGTTCTCTGAGCAGCTCACTGTGGCCAGGCTTAGGTCCCATTCTGTTCTCTGAGCAGCTCACTGTGGCCAGGGTGGGGAGAATTCAGTGATTGCTCAGGCACTCGTCATATTCCAAGCTCTGGAACTATGAACTAACTGGTAGGTCATTCTAACCTGGAGTTCATGGATTGAGTGTTCAAGAGGATTGGATCCTCAAAGCAAAATTGGGGTGCAATTACTGGGAAAAAAGGGAACAGATGCTAGGAAAATTGAAAAAAAAAAATCTATGGTAAAGCCCCAAACCAATGCCCTTCATTGAGTGAGAATAATCCACATTGCTGCTGTTGAACAGAGTTGCTAGGCAAAGCCTGGAATGCCTAGAATAGAAGCATTATATTCCTGTTTCTGATACTAGTTAAATATGCAACACTGAAAATTCTAAAACTTTAGCTTTCTCATCTGTAACACTTGGGGCAAAACTTAATATTTATAATTTACCTGCACAAGTAAATCAGACAACACCAACAAAGCAAAATCTAATACTTTAAAATTTTGAGAAAAATGCAAAGTTTTTTGTGGTAGCTGAGCAGATCATCTTTGTAACTCTGAGCAAAGGTGAGAGTTATCATTTATTATTAATTTTTTGCTCAAACATGTATTATTAAACTTTCTCTGTGTCTGGCATATTGGCAAAAGGTAGAAACGGCAGTTTCTTAACCTTGTGTGCACAACTGAGGGTAGAACGTGGAAGAAAGTCACTGGATTCAGAAGCAGGAGGACTGGGAGAGGGGGCCGCCTCCCCTGCCCGCCAGCTGCATGGCCTCGTGCAGGCCACTGCCCCCTCCCGAGCCTCCACTCCTCTCGGAGTGTGGGATCCCCCAAAGCAGAGCCTCAGACAAGGACTCAGGTGCAAGTAGTTTCTTTGGAAGCAGGAATGAGAGAGTCGGGAGGATAAGACAGGGAGGATATGAGTTACTGAAGTCACTGCTACAGGCAGTGGGTCTTCCCTGGGGCCTTGGTTCCACTGAGATCTCTCTGGAGCCTACAGAATTCCTCTCAGATTGCCCATTAAAGAGACAGGAGATGTTTACCCAATGGCATCTGTGTTCCTCTGTAATTTGAGGGCTGCCTCACACTTCTAGGCTAGATTGGCATGTGATTAAGGATGGGATCCTGGGAGGGAAGGGGGAGTGACAGGAGCCCTGCAAGTGTTTGAGGCTGGCTGGGGGCCGCAGGGGTGAGTCTGACGTCGCCCGCTGACGTCGCCCGGAACTGTCCACATAACAGCTGCTGCTGAAATCACAAGTGGGACAAGGGGCGGTGACCCAGCCCCAGAGGCATCGATTACAAACTCCTTATCTGGAAAACATGGGCTATAACTTCTTTCAGCCTTACAGTTTGTGGTTAGGGGGATCACAGATGAGAAAGAGCCTTATAGACATTAAAAACTTATGAAAGTGTAAGGTATATATGGGTGTTATGGACCTGTATTTAATAATTTTAATTCCTTTCCAACAAAAATGCATTTTAACATTCAGAACTGTCTCTAACATCTGAGGAGCTCAAGGTCCAGATTCTTATGTATATTTTTAATGATACACCATTATCCTAACAAATTTTCAATATACTTTTTATCTGTTTACTTTGACAAAATACCTTGACCATATCCTGGAAGGCAACCTTCAAATTTAGAATTGTTGGACACCTGGGGGTTCCCAGTGGAATATGGTAATCCAGGCAAAGCCAGCCACGGGTTACAACCCCTGTGCTAGGAATTCTGCCTCTGTCTCTTCTAGAATATGTAACTCCAATCAAGTGATTTTATCTTAGAACCTCCATGTCTTCATCTGCAATTTCAAGCAACCCTCATTGCAGGGTTATTGCTCACGGTCTTTGGAAAGTGTCCATCCACAGGAGGCCATCTGAATGCGTTGGCTTCCTTGCTGTCATGCCACCACTTCCCTTTTCCAAAAGAAGAGATTTTGACTCCATGGCTCAAGTTGCTTTGCCAAGATGAAGTGACTGGTTGGCGACAAAATTAAAATTAGAACTGAATTATCCTGACTTCCAGCCGGTGCTCTTTTTACAAAACTCCATGTCTCCTCTTGTCTGTGACTCACCTTCAGAGACGGAAATGTGGGCTCAGCCTGCGGAGAGCCCTGCTGGCTGAGGAAATGGGAAGCCTCATCTTAAGGCCCTTTTTTCAAAGGATTTGTTCTGTAAAATTTGGATTCAGTCAAAAGGCTGTACTCAAGGATCCAGAAGGCCACACGTGGCCCCAAGACCACAGGTTCCCCACCCCTGTCTTAGGCTGTTGTTTGATGTTCCTAAAAGAAAGCCTTCACAGCTTGTTGCAGCATTTAATGTCCATTTTTAAACATCTCAGAGTTGATCCCATTATAGGTGAGTGCCTGAGAATATGTGAAGAGAGCTTTCCTGGCTGTAAATCAGAAACTGTAATTAGTGTGTGCTGTGGTATGAAGATTTGTGTCCCCTGCAAGATTTATATGTTAAAATCCTAACTCCTAGGATGGGCATTGGGGAGGAGGAGTGATTAGCGCCCTTATATAAGAGGCCCAAGAGAGATTCCCTCACCCCTTCTACCATGTAAGGACACAATGAGAAGATGCCATCCATGAACCAGAAAGTGGGCCCTCACCAGGCACTGGCCCCTCACCAAACATTGAATCTACTGGCACCTTGATCTTGGACTTAGCAACTCCCAAAACTGTGAGAAATAAATTTCTGTTGTTTATAAGCTACCCAGTTAATGTATTTTGTTATAACAGCCTGAATGGACTAAGACAGTATGAAAGGCTTTTGGGGGTTAGTTATTCTATTTTCCCCAGATAGTTCCATTTCATGTTTAATAGTGAATTCCTTTTGTTACCTCCTGTGTACTTCCTGTGTACAGAAACACATGTGACAGGGCTCTGTGTAGGCCAGAAGTTCCTTGTTACTTTTAAGAGACAGGCCTTTGGCAGGCCAACACTAGGAAATTATAGAGATAGGTTATCCCCAGAGGTTATCCTAAGATTTAACCATCTTAATGTGATGTTCTTGTCTAAGATCTGTCACTGAGAGATTAGGTTGTGGTCCTCTGTCTGTCTTGGTAAGCATTTATACATCAGTTACTCTTCTCATTTGCTACTCAGTAGGAATAATGATATCAAAGGCATTGTTAGGAGATAGTCTAACAAAAACTTTTTAAAGAAAAATACTTAAGTGATTAATAAAAGATTAACCTGAGAAATTATACTAGACCAGGGTACAGGAGTACTTACCATTTGCTAGTTTTGATTATATTTCAGGTGCACTTTATGTATTTATGACAATGTCTTGAGTCACAGGCTTAGGGCCAAGCCAATTTTTATTCTTCATCTAGCTTCTGCCTCCCCCAAAACAGAGGACACCTACGTTGTGAGCACCCTGAAGGTGTGCTGTCAGTGACTGCGTCAGAGAGGAGCTTGGTCACAGGCCCGGGCAGGATGAAAGCTGTAAGACAGCAGAAACCTCATAACCTCCCCCAAAGTTGGCCTGGGGGCTACTTATTAGCTTCCTCGCTAACAGTAGATTTTTAATTTTTAAGCAGTGTAGAAAAAATATGAAGAGGCAAATTCTAAGTAAGCCTGCAGGCTGTAACATATTTCACAGTGTTTTAAAAACTTTTACCTGCTATTTTAAAACAAAAAAGCCATGCATTTGAGGTGAAGGAGAATTATTTCTTTTCTAAAGTGATACTGAAAATTTCTTTGTGGGCAGCAATTCTTAGTGTTCATTAAAATAAAAACCAAGCATAAATATAGCTACCTATGTTTTGAAATATTTTGGCTATAAATATCTGAGAAACCTTCCTCCTTCTGCTTAAGAATTTCCCCAGGGTGAGTGCCTTTCTCATAAGCAAAAAATATATACTATGGTGGCAATGAAAACCAAAGGCCTGGAAAAATGTTCCTCATCACTGATGTTGCATTCGGGGTGACATGTCCCTCATATGCTGTTTATCAGCTTGGTTAAAGGTGAAAAATAGTTTTCATTTAACTTACCTGCAGTTTTTCTGTAGTTGTCACTTGATTGGTTAAAATTGCCTCAGAGCTTTGCATCGTCACCTGCTAAAAGGGCAGACTAAAGTTTTCAATGGCTGTTTGCAGTTAACAGTCCACCACTGACTTATTTGGGGTCCATGTGAAAATTCAAAATATTTCTGTGTATGTTTTAGGGATACAAGTCAAGAAAAGTTGGTCTCTAGATCTTAATATAAGACAGTTATACTAATACATGAGAAGGGCAATGCTTCCCCTCTTCTCTCTTTCATATCTTTCTACCTAAGTAATTCTCTGGTTCCTTGCAGATGCCTTCCATAATTAGACTTGCAAAATTCATCTTCACACAGGGCTGTTTCTAGGCTGACTATGAGGCCTAAATATTGGTTTCATTTGGGAATCTCAAGGTCAAGCAACCTGGGTGGGTTTTAAAAATTATTATTCATGAATTGATATTTGTGTCGAAAGTCGTTGGTCTTTCTATCCTATCGTAAACTTCCTTATTCTGCAAGTAACAAATGAACTTAGTGTCCTCCCAGGAAGTGACCCTACAAAGGCTGTTACTGGAAATGAAGAGCAGTCTGGGATTCAGAATGGAAGCTGAATAGATCACGGATTTTCTTTGAATAGTTCTAAGGGATGATGTGATTTGACTCATGGTCAAGGTCAAAAGCTATGAAGGTTGAAGGAGGTTCTCATTCAGAATTAAGTCTTACAACCTGATTCATAGTGTCATCTCTGAGGTTTAAGTTTGTCCACACGTGTAATCAGAAGAGACAGCTTTGAGCCACCCTCTAATCTGGTGAAGTTGCTTAATTCCAGTCCTCAGTTTCTCTATGTGTAAAATAAGGCTGGACCATATGACATCTACAGTCCTGTGACTCTGATTGTCTATCATCACGATATGGGTGAGGCAGCATAGACTGTTGGTTTCACACACAGGCTCTGGGCTGGACTCCCTAGTGCAAGCTTGTCTCCACCACATTTAAGCTGTGTGATCTTTGATGTCTTATTTAACTTCTCTGTGCCTCAGACAGCAGAATGTGGATAAAAATTTACTTACCTCATAGGGTTATTATGCAATGAAATGAGCTGGCACACATGCAATGCTTAGTGCCTGGCCCATAGTAAGTGCTCAATCAATGTAAGCTACACCTGTTAGGGCTTTCATGATGGGTCTCTCCCGCTTTCCTATATATGTGTCTGTCCTGGCTGTAAGTCTTTATGACTGCCACTCTCTCCCTCTTTACTTAGCTAATTCTTGTTCATCCTTCAGGATTCCTCCTTAAGCGTCACTTCCTCCAGGAAGCCTTGCCTGACTACCTTCCTCCACGCCCAGACTAGGTTAGGTACACCTGCAACGTTTACTTGCACTACTCAGCACGTACTTGTCGTTAATTACTGGTTCCTGATTGTCTTCCTCCTGGAAGGTGAGGGCGACACCTGACTTGCTCCCTTCTGTGGCGTACACACCTCGAATGCAGTGAACACCCCATGTCAAGTAGGTGTTGGCGAGCATCGGGACACAGGCAGTCATGGCACTGAATCTAGACGGTGCCAACAACTAGCTGCAACCTTGAGCAAGGTGCTTAATCCCGCTAAGCCCCACTTTCCTTAGCTGTAAAATATGGATGATAATAGTGGCTACCTTAGAAAGGTTGTGACAATGAAAAGATGTCTGTGCAGCACTTAAAAGAGTGGCTCGTGGACGATTTTTTGTGTTCTTTTAACCTGAGCCACATGCAAATATATTGCGACAATACAAGCTATTTGTTTTTAAATACATAATTTAAAAAGTGTTAGCCACAAGTGGTTCACTGTATGCTTTACCACCAGTAGAGACCTCAATAGTAATCAGTATCCTACCTTACCAACTGCAGAAATAAAAGCCAGATAAAATCCACCGTGGATTGGACTGAAAGTTTTTTATTGCTAGTGTTTTCTCATCATAAAAAGCACATCAGTATGTGGTAAAGCTTCAAATAATACCTAAATGTATACGACTGGCTTGAAAGTTCTCACTGTGATTTTACTTCGTATGGAATGGAAACATGTTTTAGGACTCTTCATAAGTGAATTGCCATATTTCTTCATAGCATTTTATTAGAATATATAGCAATAATTGGGCAAATGACTACAATATTTAAGAGTCATGTAGTCCTGTGTGGATTTTCTAGCCCTCAAAAGTTAGAATTGGAAATATTTAAAGAATTGTTTTTATGCAATTAGTTAATTTGGTGGAGAATGGTAAAAAGCAAACAAAAAGATCTCCCCTTCTTTTTAGGAAAGTGTTTAGGAAGTTGTGCTGTTTACATATAAGCCTTCCTTACCACCGGCAATATAATTAGATGCACGCAAGAATGGGCTTACTTGGACGTCAGCTGAGATTTCATCTTAGAGGCAACAAGTGGCGTTTCAAAGGAATTCTTTTTTTTACCTTTAGTTTTGAAATTGAAAGTCTCAGAACTGCCTTCCAGACTGGTGGCTGGTCCCAGAAATTCTGGAAGCTCAAATCCCTCCACTCAGGCCCCAGTGGAAGGGCTATTCTGAATGTTTTTGCACAAGTCGGACCTATAATTCTACAAATTCATCTCTTAAAGCCTCAATCCCTCCTACCCTGGGCATTGCCGATGCAATTCCTGGTCAGATTGATGGGAGTTGGCATACATTGAATTCTTGTGGAACAGCTTTGGGAGCCATTTGTAAACTGTGATGAAAGTGTGCAACCTGTTGCCCCACCTGGCACACATTGCCAGCTGAGTTTATCATGACCCCCATTGTGTCCATCTATTTGTCATTTGGTTAAGTTAAACCAATTCGTAAATAAGAAGGCCGAAAGCTGACCATCAAATAATACATCTTTTTTTTTTTTTTTTTTTTTTTTTTAACTTTGACTACTGAGTGCTTTGAGACTTTCCTCTGTAATTCATTTAGTGTAGAGCAAATCCTGCATAAAACCAGCCTGTAAAATTGACAGGGGATCAGAGGTTCTTCTGAGCGCAAGGTTTTCTCTTGCCCCTGTTGTGTTCGTCCTGGATAATCTATGGGATCAGATCTCTTCTCTCAGAGCAGGGTGCTTAACCACCAGTCTGTAGATCCCTTGGACCCCCTGGACTTTGACTGGAAAAAAATTACATCCTTAGTTTCACCAACCTAAATATAGCATTTTCTTAAAAACTTAATGTAGATAGCAAGCCACAGTGGTGTTAACAATTCCTGTGACTCTGTCACCATTAGAATCACAGATATTTTCTTATCCTATTACAATTGTTGCCCATATCTCAGAATACCAGTTATGTTTACCACTACTTTGAAATGATCAGTTACTAAATACTTTGCTAGGTTTTATTTAATACATTAATACAGAAGTATATAATTTTTAATTTTTATAATTCTTTTCAATATAACTGGTTTCCTTTGTGAACCTATGTATTTTATTTTATGCACTTAAAAACATTATTCTGAGAAGGGGTTCATAGCCTGCATCAGACTGTCCAACTGGCGCAAGCTGAGTTAAAGACTGTTGTCTGAGGTCGGGCTGGTTGGCAAAGTTTTTCTCAAAGGATCAGATAGTAAATATTTTGTGCTCTGCCAGCTGCATGAACTCTGTTTCAACTATTCAACTCTGCCGTTGTAGTAGGAAAGCCATAGATTATACCTAAACAAACGGGCATGGTTGTGTGCCAATAAAACTTTACTTACAAAAACCGGCAGCTGGCTGAAATTTGCCAATTCCTGCTTTAGGGATCATGTTATTCCTAAGGTTGAATTCTGAAGACACTTTAATTCAACTCAACCACCCTTTATTGAATACCTACTATGAGCCTATACTCATAAAAACATGTGTATATTGAGTATCTTATACGTGCAAAATGTGTGCAAGACATTTAGGGAAGAATAAGCTACAGCCCTGCCCTTGGACAGTGTACTGGGGAACGCAGACACATATAGTTCAGAGGAGTGAGTCTCACGGGCAGGGGTGAGGGCCAGGGGCCTAGGAAACACAAGCTTGATCTGACCTAGTTTTGCAAAGTCTAGAAGGCTTCTCATCAGAACTAAGAAGGCACATCAGAGATAACCAGGCAAAGGGGGAGAGAGGAAGCAACATGAAAGGCTTAGGCCAGAGGAAGCCACTTAAGCAATGGCCTGGAGGCAGGAAGAAAATGTTCTTGGAATTGCTTACTGGAGCTCTGTGTGGTGAGAGATGGGTAAGCACAGATCAGACCTAGAAAGGAATTAGGAAGGGGCTCGTATGTACACTGAAGGGAATAGGGAGCTATGGGGGGTTCTAAGCAGGAAAGGGGCTGGTCGTATTTGCTTTTTTCAAAGACCATGCAGACTTCTCAAGGAACACAGAGATGGATAAGACAAAGTAGCCATTCTCACTGAGCTCACAGCCCAGTTTGGAAGACAGAAATATAAAATTACATTAGAAGGTGATATCATCACTGTAATAGTAGAATTAAAGTTCAAGGCATGGGATAGTCCAGAGGAAAGTCTTATTAATTCTCTTTCTGAGATGATGCTTAGAAGGAATAATATGAGAGAAAATACTTAGAAAAGGAGCCATCCAATAATCCAAGGACCTCCAGAAAACATTCAGTCGTGGGATGATAGGGTCAGTGTTGATGGAAAGAGGCCACACACGTCTGGTTGTACTATAATTAGACTTTTAGCCCCCTCCCTCTCAGGCCAGTGGAGTGGCCTTCACTGTCAAGGCCATTCTGAATGTTCTGCTATATCCCCTAGAGGACAGTTTTCTGCTCCAACAAATTCCACTCTCAAAAGTATTTTCCTAGCACAATTTAACCTCTTTTAGCCCAGTTTCCTAGTTAATGCCTGTCACATGCCTGAGCTTCACTCTTGACCTCCAACTTTCTAAAACAGGGGTTCTCAAAACTATGCATGGTGACTCATTAGAAAGTCATGAAACTGGTTGAGTGGTCTGACCAACAGGTTTTCAAAAGTGAAATAGAAAAGAAAATACAAGAGGTCATCACACGCATTATGATAAAATAAGAATTACTTTGTGAAACTCGTGTTTCAGTTGTATGTGTGCATGTATGTGTGTATGTGGTGTTTACTGAGTCATGATGCCCAGTGTGTGTCTTCCTGTGGATCATTCAAAAACATGTGAAAACAGAGCTCTGGGGTGTGACGTATCTAGAGCATGTTTGAAGTTCAACAGGCTTCATTTGCCAATTTTTGGATATTTGATTAAAGTACACATAATAGATTCCTCTCAATGGCTGATGACACTGCCTTTCTTTGTTCTTAGAATTTTAGAGTTGGAAATGCCATATAAAGTGTTCTAGGAGAAGAAGGTCTAGTCCAGTGTGTTTCAAGTTATGGGCCACAATACTTCAGTTAAGTGGTGACATCACTTTAGTAGGCTTTTACCAGCATTTTTTTTTTTTTAAAAAAAAGGACAATAAATGAAAGATAAAGGAGAGAAAGAAAAGAGCAACATGAATAACACAGTAAGGTTAATCATTTTTTCTTGAAACATTTTTTCAGCTTTGTACTGTTATATAAATCACATACATAACTTGCGTATTTGTATGTATAGGGATATCGGGTTACTATAGAAAAATATATTTCTTACTGTGGGTTGAGGTCAAGAGACACTAAACTAAGTCCAGCCTCCTACCCTGTTCAAGAAGTCACTCTTACGTCGGCATCCCTGATGGATGGCCACCTAATTTTGCTGCAGTACAGCCATTGACACAAGGCTCATCTCTTCTGAGGCAGTCAGCTTCCTTGTCAACCACTTCTAATTGCCGTGGAAGGGTTTTCCCACCACTAGCTTTTCTGTACGGAACCACTGAGCCTCCTAGTTCAATATGGAAAACACAGAAGGCATCTACACCATCTTTATTTGACACATGATCTCTCTCTTATCTAAAGACACTTCCCTGTGCTTGCTAGGCCGTCTCCACCCAAGCCAAGCAGTACCAGCCCTTTGAATTCTGACTCAAGTGGAGAAGTGTCTAGAACACCTCCCCCTGAGTGATCAACATAGAAAACCACCTCTCTCTAGGATATGGGCACTGGGCCTTTTCAATAGCAGCTGGTCCTGAGAATTCATATTGATCTTAAGATCAATTTTTAAAGTCCGAATGTATGCCCCCACCCTCCCACCACAGATTTTTGTTAACACCAGGTTTTTTCTGTCTTATTTGATGCAAGTGACTTTTTAAAAAAACCTAAAAAATTTTATATACATCCTACTAAATTTCATTTGAGTCGACTTTGTCATTTTGTTTCTATATATTGAGATAATTTTGAATTTTTACTCTGCCATGCACTTTATTTGGGGAGGTCACGTCCCAGGCAACTATGTATATTCCCTAAAATTCTTCTGTTTATTTTAAATACAACCTGTTATAAATCTTCTTCTGAGTTTGGACTGAGATATTCTTTTCTGTTTTTAACATTTCCATAGACGTTTTCCAATTAAAGGTGAGGGAGCACAGCTCAGCCTTCTTTACTACCTTGAGGACTTTTTTTTCTCTCTATCAGATTTTTCTTCTCCTTACCCACTTGTATTGTTCTTAGAAAATCCTTCCCATATTTTCATTTGCCAATTTACCCATCTGAGTCTCTGGGAGACATGTTGTACTCCAGGCGGGCTAATAATTTCGAAACCCATTCCAACATTAGTCACTAAATATTTTTCAACATTTATTTGGGATAGAGGCAGAACATCTAGGAAATGCAATTAGTCTTTCTCATTTTTTCAAAAGACCTTCAGTAAGGCCTTTCAAGGAGTTTCAGAGTCTGATTTTGTGTTCTTTTGGATGTGACTCCGTCCTGAGAAGGACCTTGAGGAATGACAAGAGGGTGTGTGTGCTTGCACACAAACACCTGTATATCTTGGGTATAAATATGTATATATCAATATCCTTGCTCATTCACTTACCTTAGAAGTCCCCACCTGATATTTATTGTTGGGATTGTTGATAAGAGTTATTTTTTAAAAGTCAGTTAAAATCAGAAATCATTTATTTTAAATGATGCATAACACCTTAGACATTCTATTTTTAGATAAATTCTATAAATGTACATCAGTTCACCACTCGTTTATTATAGGGCTAAGATCTTTTTTTAAAAAAGTGGATCCGCTGATTGTGGTGCCCCACTGATATTCTTGCCCAAACCACCTATAATTTCTACTTACAGTTGTTTCAAGTGAACCAAAAACTTAAAGTCATTTTCAAAGCTGAGTGCAGAATTCTAGAATTTTATATTTTTTTCTCAATCTTAAACAGTTGCCTTACTTTTACCTAGCTCAGAGGCAATTCATTTTTTTAGTGGTTCAGTTTTATCAAGTCTTTCAAAACCACGTACATCATTTGTATTTTTATACTCATATTTCACTGTTTTTTATAATATTAAATTAAATGACAATCACAATAAAATCAACACACAGGTCACAGGTAGGTTAAGGAATAAACACAACTGACTCTTGATAAGCGAGTAGCTCAATTGGTGGAAACAAATGTGTATCATTGGTTAATTTGGCAAGTTGGTTAAGTAGAGGTTAATAAGGAAAGCTGTGATTATGTGTATATGCAGAGAGGTGCTGCCATAGACTAATATACCTTCTAATGGCTAATGTTTTTATATGTTGTACCCATCTTTTGTATGGGTACAAAATGAAATGGCCATTTATATCAGGGATCCATATTATTTATTCCCTTTAGATACTCCACATGTAGTTCATGCTTAATACATTCACATCACACACAGAGCTGATGTTGCCCTCTTCAGTTATCCAAACCCAAATATTATATATTCAAATTCTTAAGTTCTTCCTGGTCCTCATAGACTTTCTTCAGGGTTCCAGGTCTCAAAGACCCAATCAAATATAGCTCTTGAAATATGCTATTTTGCACTGGCTTCCTGCCAACCCTTGAATGGCCTATTTCTGCACTGATCCTGACACGTATTATCTCCCCAATTAGATTATAAACTCCCTGAGAATGGAACTGTGTTTATACTTCCATGGAGCCTCCCAGAATATAACTTTTGTGATAGATGCCTGGTTGAGAACCATTAGTCACTTGCCAATTGACTAGCCTAAGATCACCTATGGGATTTGAGGGTACCAAGAAAAATGATCACTAAGATTGATTCACTAAGGTTGAGATCGGCAATGGGCAAGGTGGTCAGAATACAAGAATGGGGATGAAACAAAGAAATACCATACAGTGGCTCTGTGACTTTGGGTAAATTATTTTCCTTCAGTGTCTGCATGAGTAGAATGAGACTAGACCAGGTCAGTGCTCTTACAGCTTTTGAGATCATGATTGACTTTGAGAATCAAGTGTTCACATATAAAATCTTGCATACAAGTTCTGAGAGTCCTCAGACACTTGGACCAAATGATCTCTAAGATTCCACCCAGCTCTGATAACCAGGCTGGATTCTAACATTGCCAATGGTGAGTGATAAAATGAACCAGTGAGCCTTGAGTACTTGGATCAACGAATTGGGTTTTGAGTAGCCACTGCTGGCCACATTGTCTGTGGCCCATCCAAACTCCCCTGCCCAGCCACCTCCCAGGGGCTGAGGTTTAGGGTGCCTGGCCCAACCCTACCCCACTACTTGGCAAAGTGCTTGAAGTGCATGCCCTGCTGGTGGCCGTCTGTCTTTACCAAGGGTGGCAGCACATTCTCAACTTCTCCCCAGTAGCCTTTTCATTGTTGGAAAAATTGCTGAGATAGTGTTGCTATGGTGATCCGACTTTGCAGTTAGGATAAAGTGATTTTCTTTAGTCAAAAAAGATAAAGCTATTGTTGAGGATGATTTAAGACAATACTTTTGCCTGGTTATCTCTCTCTCTCAACCTCACCTTTGCACTTTTGTACCTTAAGAGACTCTAAAAGCATTGAAATGAAAAACCCATAATGAGATCAGAGACAAAATGTTAAAGGTTTTGAACTGGTATTCAATCTCTGTGAACTTCCTTCTCCCACTCTATATAATGAAGTTAAATGTTAATGGCTTCAATCTCTTATTTGCTGAAAATAGAGTTTTCTTTCCTACATTAAATGAACAACACATACAAAATCATCTCCTTTTTGTTTTACTGTAATTTTTACATGAAGATTGTTGCAGATATTTGCAGGTGGCCCTGGGTAAATAACAGCCCATTCTGAGACCAGGTAGGAGTTATTTCCTCTATAAATATCACAAGGGAAGCTTAGCAAAGGATAACAGGAGAGTTTTATCTAAAGATCACATCTTTTCTGACTTTACTTTTAGGGATGCCCTGTGGCTTTCCTCTGTGAAGGGATTTTGTTCTAATTTGAGTTTGTAAATGTGTTTCATTCCACTCACTGAGGTTTTCTCTTTGATGATAAAGTTAGTTTACATGAGAAGCACACCTTTAGGGAAAGAATGTCAGGAAGGAGAAGCCAGCCCTGCCATGTCCACGGGCTTACCCTGTGAACTCTGCTTTTCCACACAGGCAGCAAACTACTACTCAGCATGGTGATCCTGAGGAAGCATCCATACTGGGTTTAAGGGATTGGGTTTGGCGTTCAGCAATTCCTGCTAATCAAAAACTAGGTGGGCACATGTTAAAGAAATCTGTGGTTCATCCAGGCATCTCCTTTTAGCAAAATCAGTCCCAATTTCTTTGCCTGGTAGGTTGTTCATCAGGGACAAACATCAAACTTTTTGCTTCCTGCCTTCCTCTCAACATTTATAAGCAGAAATGTTTAACCATAGAATAACTGAGAGGTAGCCAGGGAGCAAGCTGAAGGGTGGAGAATAACCCCCCTACCCCCTACTGTCACCCCAATTCTTCATCCAATAGGAAGGATTTCTTAATCCAACCTCATCCCATCAATCAGAGTTGGCCTCATCATTTATCAGCTATGTGACTTTGGGCAAGTTACTTGCCTATTTATCCAGTGCCTTAGTTTCCTCCTCTGCAAAAAAAAAAAAAAAAAAAAAAAAAGGTGGGGTATGTGTGTTTAATATTAGTACCTTTGCCCAGGGTAGCTGTGAGAAGTAAATGAGTTAAGATATTCGAACGATGCTTGGTACTTTGAAAGCACTTGATTTATTAGCTATTAACACAAAACCTTCACCGCACTGAGGCCATTTGCACTGTCCCAAGGCTGTGCACAATCATTTCCAAGTTTTATCCTGTAGTTCTTATTACCTGGAATGCCCTTTTTCTCGCCAGCCACTAGGATGTCCACATAGAGCAGCACTACCCAATAGACATACAGTGCAAGCCTACATGAAAGTTTACGTTTTCTAATAGTAGCACTGAAAGGGTAATAAGAAACACGTGAAATTAATTTTAATGATATAATTTAACCCACTGTATGCAAGCTATTTTCATTTCAACATGTAACCAATAGAAAAATTGTTGATATATTTTACATTCTTTTTTTTTTTCTTTAAAATCCAGTGTACACGTACACTTACAGTGCATCTCAATTCAGACTAGCCACATTTCAAGTGCTGACTCGCCATGTGGGCTAGTGGCACCCTGTTGGAGCTTGCAGGTATAGAGTAAGCAGGAAGCCAGGGGTTGTTAGCTCTGAGAGTTAAGTCCGTTACATAATGGCTAGCACCTGCTGAGTGTTTACAATATGATACCAGATACTATGCTGAGGATATATACCTCATTTCATATTTTTGGCAGTCCTCCTAGGTAGATGCTTTTATTATTCCTATTTTACAGATGGGAAAACTGAATTTTGAAGAAGTAGAAGCTAGTTAAGTATTAGAGGCAGGATTTGAACTCAGCTCTCTCCAACTCCAGAACTTGCACTCTTCCCTTCTGTATACTGCCTCCCAGATGAGAGCTGTAAGCAAAGGTCTGCCTTCTCCATAGACAGGGTGCTAGGAAGGACATGTGAAAACTCAGCAAGTAGGCACAGTTGTACAAGTTGTTAGGAGTAAGAACGTCCATGTACAGATCCTTCTTGGGTTTTCCCATGGCAATTCATGCAATTAGTCACCCTATAAAACTTATATTTGTTTATTTTGTGAACAGATTGTGGATAGATGGAATCTGTGCTCTTCTGACCTCTGGGGATGGGGACTGCCAAAGAGAGCCTTGTTTACGAAACATCTGGAAGGCAGAGTCCTTGAAAATGAATTCCTATGTGAGGACCTTTTCATGGTAGTCAAGGCTGTGCTAGGAAAAGTGGATGGTCTTAAAACAGCGTTTAAAACTGGCCCTAAATATGATCTACTTGCTTTTATTGGCAGGGACTTACAAATGATGACTTATGATTTAAAATCAGGATCACTTTCAGATAGGAAATGTTAACTCATTTTTATGAGTATTGCTTCCAGAGTTTAAGTAGTTTAAATGCTGTTGGTTTGCAGAGCCAGCTAGCTTCCCTTCCCTCTGGTATTTCTGAACTACTGCCTCTTCTTTTTTTTAATCAATAAAGGCCAGATTTCGACAAGCGTTGGACCTTAATCCAAGAGCAGATCCAGATGGATTCCATGGTTATCAAGGGCCTCCATCCAGACACCAACTACCAGTTTGCCGTGAGGGCAATGAATTCCCATGGCCCCAGCCCCCGCAGCTGGCCCAGCGACACCGTCCGCACCCTCTGTGAGTACCGTGGCCCTTCTGAAGGGCAGATGTGGCTGCATGCTGGGGTCGCCTCACGAGGTCCCGCTTGACTGCGGTTTCTTGGAGCCCTGCAGAAGGACAGCCCGGGAGGGGGCCAACCGGGCTTTCCTCCTGTGGTTTTCCCAGCCCTTTGGAAGTTAGAGGCTCTCAACAGGGACACAGGCTGTTTCTGGGTCCGGGAGGTCGGCAGGAGATTTATTTTTGCATCATCCTTGGGGAGTCTGAGGTCAGTTTTCTTTCACAATCACAGAACAGACCACGTAGCAAAATGACATGCAGCCTTCTCCATCCCCTTTCATCTTTTGAGAAAATGAGTTCATCTTAAACCATAGGAGAAAAGACTAAGGCCCCCGACTCTTCAGGGTTAGTGTTCGCCTGCAATTCGAGGACGTTCAAGCAACACTAAGCCCTCTGAGTGATTGATTAGGAAGTATCGAAGATGTCGCTGGAGTGCTGACCTCTAGCTGGGGGTCTCACCAATGGCGTTGGTTCTCACAGTGCCTCTCTGGGGACTCGGGGCAGCTTAGGCCAGTGTTTATCAAATCACCGGGGGATTTTGTTAACAGTCAGATTCTGTGTCTGCTCTGGGGTTTAACAAGCTCCCACAGGATGTCAAGAACCACGCTTGGATTAGCACGGGCTTAGACTGCCTTGCCAAGCCCAGCCCAGGTTAGAAAATTTTGTATTTTGGAAATGGCAGTCACGTTTACCTAAACCCAGAACTCTGTGTAGTTGAAAAGCTCACAACTGAAACGTTGGCACTTTTTTGTTTGAAGACTAATCTTTTCAGTTTTGCCAATAAAGTCCTCCAGAAGGGCTCTGCTGCTTCTCCGGGTCCTCTGTACCCAGCAAAGGAACTCTCAGGAGAAAGCCTGGCGGTGGTAGCTGGCGTTCCGCGGGGCCGGCACAAAGCCCTGTTTTTATTGGTTGGTGGATCTCAATAAACTTCTCCCTTCTGCTCATAAAACACCCACGGAGCCGACTTCCAAGACCACTGCTGTTTTCAAGAGCAGAGATTCACCAGGTTCCCCAAGTCCTAGAAATTCTGGCTCTTTTGAAAATAACCCTTATCCTAACCTTGAATGTTAGGTCCCTTTCCTTCAGATTAAATTGTCAGGGTGGGTAGTGAGGCCACACCTCCGAACACACATCCATTCACGCTGTAAGTATGATCACCCATCAGTTGTTTCACTCTTCTCCTTTAGAATTTAGAAGCTAAAACTCCCCAGGCTCATGCCGAGGATGAAGCTCTTTCTGTCTAGAAGAAATGCTGACAATGCTATTCCAAAGGCAGGCCTGGTTTGATTCTTGCTGGAAGAGGTCGAGCCTTTAATCTTTGGTTGAATTTTGTGATATATGACCAAAAATTAGGGTAACAGAAGATAGGGGCTGATCGTACTTTGAAACGGTTTGTCTTTTCGTATTACAAACTGAGCGGGCAGCCTGTGTGCCCACCCACCTCCCCCAACACGGGACTCCTCTCCCGTTTTGTGAGCTGCCCCATGCTTACTTCTTTCCATCTATCCCTTCGTATCCCCTCTCCGTGGAGTCAGGAAAGGAGAAGCAAGAGGAAATGCAACAGCTCTTGCTGACCTTGGTTATGGGTGTGGAGACTGGAGTTGGGGAAGGACAGGTGGGTTGGGGCATCTCTCACGCTGTTCCTTCTGGAAATACTGGTCTGGTCTTGGAGTTTCTGATCATTATTTCCCCATTGCTGGATCTAAGTTTTCTGGATTAAGTAGGATGAGGTATGTGAAAGTGCTTTACAGATATGTAACATTTTTATGATAATTGGTCTCTTATGTGAAGTGAAATTTTATAATTTCAAAGTAATTGTGTGCAGTGGAGGTGGACAAAGCCATGCGAATTCAGTGAAAACTCTCAGGTATGAAATATTTTGAAGTAAATATAATTTTACTCTTTCTAGGTGTATATGGTTACTCAAATCAGGAATAGAATTTATTAGATAACCTGTTTCATAAATACATAAGAATGTGTTATCATTAGCATTTCAATTGTGGTTTTTCTCTTGATCGCTTATAATGTTTTAGGAAACACTTTATTCTGGCACAAATTCATATTTCTTATTTTGGTGTTGGTTTAGACTATTATTTTGCTTCGAAAACACTTTTTTCTGTACATACAATTACCGAATTACCATATAGCACTATCTGAATTATAAATTCTAAGTATCAGAGCTACCACTGGGAAAGCCAGGCACTGTACATTGTGCTGAGCACTTTGCCTATGAAATTCATTTCATCCTCACAGAAACCCTGTGCTGGAGGAATAGTATCCCCTTTTTACAGATTAAAAATAATCGAGTCTTTGAAAGGTAACATATTTTGCTGAGACTGATCAATGTAAAGGCAGGATTTGAACTTGGGTCTGGCTGCCTGCAGAGCTACTTCCCCGAGTCAGATGCAGATTAAGGTTATTATTGTTCTAATGCAAAGTGGCATGAGAATGGTTAAGGTCAACAATTAGATAAAGGACAGGGGACAGTCCGTGTGGAATATATGGACTAAGGAAGCTCTGCCAGCACAGAATAAAACCTCTAAAGTTGATTTGGTTTTTGGTTGCTTTTTAGTTTTAAAACTTGTGAAGTACATTACACATTTAGAAATAGGAGTGAAATGTATATGAGGGCTGAAAGTCAACCCGTATGCATCCATCGGTATAGCTCTGGTAGTTTTTAGCCAGCAACCTTTTTGTTGGACCCAAACCAAGGCAGTTCAATATTTTGAGCACTACCTGAATGACTTTGTGAGCCCATTCTCGTTGCTCCCACTCTTCCCTGTCTACGTGGATGTTTGCTCAACTTGATGCCCATTTTGCTCCCTGAACAGTCAGCTTCAGAACACAATGTTCAAATGCTCAATGAGAACCCTTAGATCCCACCCCACACATGCACTCGTGGGTCTCTCCTGTGGCTGGTTTATCTTGGGCCTAAACTCACCCTCTTTGGTAAGGAAAGTTAATACTTCAGCCCCACTAACCAGGGAAGCGTTTACTTCCCACTGGGCCTATTACTGCCAGACCCTATTAGCAACTTAATTGCTTAATGGGGCAATTGGAAGACATTCCTGCAGGTAGTTAATGAAAGCCAGGGCCTGATGATGTCATTAACTAGAGCTCAGCTGAAGTGAGGAAGAAGGATGGCTTTGGTGGTTTCGGTGAAGTGTTGAGAAGTGTGTGCAATGTCCACATCTTAGCTCCACAAAATTACAAGTAGAACAGGAAGGAAACAATCAAGACTTTAGTGTCCAGGTCCTGTAGTGAGAATGAGGATCCCTTTGGTGACCTTGAATAATTATGATGCTACTCTGTAGCTACATGTACTTCCATCCTCTCGTGGGAGGCTTTCCGCACAAATCAGCTCCTCTTTTGTCTCTGTGAGGAAATACAAAGAAAACCAAAATCACAATCTGATCTCTCACTCCTTAACCCCAACCTGCTGTGTTTTTTTCCTGCAAGAAAGAAACACCAGCATATACTTTGCCTTTGGCCTTGTAAATGAGGCAGTTGGTGTACAGAACTGGGCTTTGCAGGATGTCTATTAACCTCATCTGTTGGTCACTAACTCACTGGGATCGAAGCTTAGTTTAATCAAAAAGGATGAAGGCAAGCGATAAAATGCCTGAGCAGTAAATAATAGACATGGCAGGAATAAAAAGATCACATGTCTTTCTTTTTTTCAAAGAAAAAAATTAATTAAAAATAACTCACATGGGTGATCAACTCTAGGATCATATAACCTCCCCTGGGGATGGGATTTTGTCCTACCACCCCAAACCGTTTAGTTTCCAGGGTTCTATCCTCGTGATACACGGAGAGGTAGAACCAATAAATTCTTCACTGAAAGGAATTTGGTATCTTGGGGCAGTCGCTAGCAGGTGTTCTTTCCGTTCCTAGCGAAAGCCATTTTGCCTTTCCTGCCCTAGGGCTTTGACACCTGCTATGTCTTCTGCCCGGAACTCCCTTTTCCCAGATTTTTCCATGACCGTGACCCCCTCCTCTCTTTCTTCTTTCAGACCCTTGACCAATGTCAATTCCTCAGACAGGCTTCTGTTATCTCAACCCCATTACCCTGCCTTATTTTCTGCATAGCACTTTCGCTGCCTGAGACTATTTTGTGCATTTTATTACGTGCATCTCCCCTCCAGGATAAACTCCACATTGGAACTGGAATGACCTATTCAGTGCTGTGTGCCCAACACCCTATACAAAGTCAGTGCTCAAGAAATACTGATTCCGTGAATGAGTGAATGTGACTTAACAAGCCAAGAGCCTGTGACTACTTTGGAGGCTGGATAACTCCCTACTGCTACTGTTTGGGAAATTCAAAGGCAAGATGAAAGGAAAAAGTTGGTTTAGAAGCCCACGAGGCCAGAAGTGAATTTCCCATTGGCAAGGTTCACAGGCAAAGGGGAACCCCCAGAATTGCAGTGTGGCATCAATAAGGAAAAAGTAAATAAATAGAGTAAAGGAGGGAGGAAGGAAAGAGGGGAGAATGCAAATCCAGTGAATTTAAATTCAAGGCAGTAAGGATGGAAAGGAAGCCTTGGAGGAAAGAGTCTAGCGATGAAGAGAGTACGATTTGCTCAGAGAGGTGATGAAGGCAGAGACATTTTCTAACCCTCTTTCAAAACAAGCCTTCAGTTTACTCCCATGTTCTTTCCTGATCATTAGAATAAGCTTTAACTTTTCCATGCCATCTTTTTCCTCTGGTCCTAATAAGTCTAACTGTGGTCTCAGGTCCTCAGGGATTGCATAGGGAAGTTAAGAGAGATGTTTAGTTTTGGTTTGGCTTTTGCCATACTCTTCTCCCCATAATCTGTTTTCTTCTACAGTTGCAGAAATGTCCTCTCATCCACTGAGCTGAGACAAACCCACCCTGGCTCAAATCCGTCAAATTTCTGCAATAAATCTGATCCCACGCTGTTGCCCTGTGCTCGCCCTTCCCACCCACTTCTCTTCTCCACGCCTTCCTGCTTCCTCGGTGCAGCTGTTGCTGGTTGTGTATCTGTTTATACCCTTTGTCACGCGAGTGTCTATGTGTCAGTCTGGCCTTTGCCTAGTTTTGCTCCCAGATTTGGGCCTGTGTTTTTATTTGCCTGACTGTGTCCCCAGAGATTAGCTTGAGCACGCTAGGTACATGCTGTCACATACATCGCCACAAAATATTAACAGACTTCCTTTATCCCCAGTCACAAGTAAGGGCTCCTGTTTGGTACCAATGGCCTGAGTTGGCCACAGCAGTGAGCAGAGGGGAAGCAAGTGGAGCCAGAAGGTGTAGCATGTTCTAGGGATGGGTCAGAAGCAGTCAGGGTGTGCTCCAAAATCCCCATGACGTCTCAGCGCCCTCCGGGACAGGAGAAAAGGTACAGACTTTGTAAGGTGCATGGGGGCACCACGTGAAAGAAAAGTGAATAACCCCCCAATCCCCTTGAGATCTGGAAGCTCATACACAGGGGAGAGAGGTGGGGGATGTAGGTGACTTAGGGGAGAGGAAATGATTTGGGGGAAAGATGAATGAGCCTTCTGAAGAATAGGTGACAGACTGTGACAAAGTCTGTGTGGGTGTGGTGCCCGCCCCCCTCCTCTCCTGTGATAGTGGTTAATCTGGTTGTGGAGATTCCTGGGGAGGGGATGTTGCCTTCCTTTTGGAGGAGCTGTCTTTAGGCAGATAAGAGACTTCAGGGGAAGCCTGTCTCTCCCTGCATTTGCTGCTCCCCAGGTGCCCTCAGTTGGGAGTCACTGGCATACCAAAGTGGCATATTTTGGGGTGGCATTTCCTGCATTCCTTCGTTTAGTTGGTTAGTTTTGAAAAACTGCAGTGATCAGACATTGGAGAATTAAAACTGCAAGACACAATGTAGTTTGATAACAATAAAATTTCTTATCTCTCACCAGTTAAGCACATCCTAGATTCAGACAAAAGGAAAAAAAAAAAAAAAAGAAAAGAAAAACTCCACAGAGTTACAGTGTTATGCCTCTAGCTTTTATTTGTTTGTTTTTAATCTCTCCAAAATTAACCATTTACTTAGGGGTTAGCAAAGTTTTCTGTAAAGGGCGAAATAGTAAATATTTTAGAATTCTTAGGCCAACTCTGCTGTTGTAGCACGAAAGCAGCCATCGACAATAAATACATGAATTTGCATGACTGTGTTCCAAAGAAACTTTATTTGTGGACCCTGAAATTTGAATTTCTTAGAATTTTCACGTGTCATAAAAAAATTATTCTTTTTAAACTTTTCCCTAACCACCTAAAAATGTAAAAACCATTGTTAGCTCGTGTACAAAAACAGGAGGCAGCAGGCTGGACTTGGCCCGTGGGCCGTAGTGTGAGGACTTGTGTGTAATATTGCTGGGGCTTTTTTCCCCCCAAATTTTAAGAATCTTTGTAGGAAATTTGGTAAATCCCTCTTACATAGCAACTTTTTCAAGCTTGGAAGGAATCAATTAGCGCATGCTAATCAAGTGTCCCCTTGGTAGAGATTTCTGTGATTTAATTTTCACATAAATGTTCTCAAGTAAGAGACCTGGAGAGCCTGCAACCCAGCTGCTTTGGAAAGGTTTGTGCTGCTCTTATCAGAGACAGACAAAGAGAAAGCTGAGGAGGAGGTTGCTCTGCTCCCCATTACTCCAGGAGCTTGGGACAGGCCCATAAATTGGTGAGCTTCACGGATGTGTAAATCTTTAGAATGTAAGACAAAAAAAAGACAATAGGAGGAGGAACAAATAATTTGTTTCACTCATAGCCTGTACAAACCTGCATTTTAAGTATGCACTTGTGCATAAACATAACTTCAAATGTGATTTTACATTCAGGGTCTCCTCTATGGTAATCGCTCTATTGATTTGCTAATACCCCGATGCCTGTAAATCTGAGTAACTTTCATTTGCTCAACTTTATTGGCTCTAAAGGGAATGATTCACTTTGCTGTTTAAATACCCGCCACCTATTAATTGCTCTTCTGAGGCCTCTGTGCATCTTACATTATCATACATTTACCTAGAATCAGTACAAAATATTTTACCCCCTCTAGCTAGATAGAGAAGAAAGACTAAAGCAAATGATAAGAAAATATAGTTTTCCAAAGAAAAGGAATCACAGTGCTCGGGTTTCAACCAGAGCATCTGTTCAGTCGGGTAATATTTAGAGGACACAGGATGCACAACCGTATACTATTTATTCCACTCCATGGATTTTTAAACATTACTATACTGAGGTGATATATGCACTCATGCACACACACACACACACACACACACACAAATATCTCAACTATTTTTCCCTTTCTTCTCTTCTATTTACTTTATTATCCATTTTGTTCTCTTTCCTTAATACTCGGCATTTTATGGTTAATCTTTTCTGTTCTTTCCTTTGAAGCACTTCTTGCTTTTATAGTTTTCCATTGGGATCGTTTCTTAGTGTCTAAATTTCTGAATCACTTAGGTTCTTTGATGAGAGAGGAGGACCACAACTGTGGTTTAGCACAGAGAGAGGAGGTATGTGAAATCAGCTTAACAGGTGACAGATGTGTAGGCGGGACCCGGCGCATGCTGGCTGAGTCTGATGGATCTCTTCTGATTATGCAACCAAATATGAAACACATGGGTACAAATATGTGCAAGTAAGAAGCAACTGCAGGAGAAAAGATGACTTTTCTTATGATCTTAGGTGTCATCAGGCTCCTAGCAGGAAGTAGAGGCACAGGCAATTGGGTGATTGGAAACAAGTTTAATGAAGGGACTGTTTGCAAAAGTTTGGGCAGGTGGAAGGAATTCAACAGGAGCAATTTTCACCATCTGGACAGATAGGGAGGCCACCGGGCAAGAGCTGTGACCTTCAGACTTGTGTCTCATGACAACTTCACAGGGTAGAAGTTAGGGGAATAAATAGTCTGACTCCTTTTCTTCCCTCCTTCTTTCTCTGGCTGGTGCTTCACAATGGACAGAACACACTGGAAGCCAGACAGGTCAGCCTCCCAGGGCACAGGGCAGAGTAGAGAAAGACAGAGGGTAGATGTGAGGGAACAGAGGGAAGGAACCCACCACAATAAATAAGAGTTTCATCTTGTAGAATAATAGAATGGTGCCTCCTACACAGATTTAAAATATATGAATTATTTTTTGGTCTTTTATAGATTTAGGGCACAGACTGACTTCTCATCCATCTTTGTGTATTTAGCATATTGCCTTGAATACAGGAGGTAATGAGGCCTCATGGCCACATTTTTATTGATTGGGGCTTTATAAACTCATAGAGCTGGAAAGGACATACCTCCTTGTTTTGCACATAGGGAAACTGAGGCCCAGACTGACTCAGCAGCCTTCTCAAAGTCACTTAGTGGCAGATCCTGAACAAGAGCCCGGTTTGGCGATTACCTTTTCGTACTTGATTCCTGAAGTCAGTGGCACTCCTTTGCTCTAAAGAATCAGATCTTCAGGGATGTTCAGGAAAGAGCAAGAAGGCCAGTGTGGAGAGGGGCTCTGAGGGAGAAGAGTGGAAGGAGGTGAGGTCAGCGAGTGGGAGGGCACAGCTGGCAAAGCCTGATTAGGGCCCCGGAGGCCACCTGAAGCCATTGGAGTTGGCTTTTTCTCAGAGATAAGACTGGGAAGGTTGGAGGCGCTTGACCAGAGGAGCGAAAAGATCTTACTTAGGTTTTAACAAAATTACTCTTACTAGACTATAGAGGGGCAAGGCCAAAAACAGGAAAACTAAGGAAACTATTGCAATAATTGCAAAACAGAAATAGCATCTTTCTTGTCCCTAAATAGAAAAAGTTTGTTGTGCTCTATAATGCTTATTATTATTATTATTAATGAAAAAATCTTAGGCAACATAAAACGTATTAAAAAATCAAGATGAAAATTATCTCTAATCTTAGCATCTAGATATTACCACTATTAACATTTTGGTATATTATATCTTCTAGAATTGTTTTTCTTTTTAATGTAATGATGAGAAAAAGTAAATATGCTTATTTTCTGTGCAAGAAAATACTGTATACATCTTTAAATATAAATAAATGTAGACCTACATGATAAAATTTAATAACAAGTGTATTCCATTGTAATGGTCTACCACATTTATTTAACTAATTCCTCATGGATGGATATTTAGATGATTTCACTAGTATAGCCAAAGATAGGCTTCTTGATGGTGACTTTGCTTGTCTTTTGGTTGTCCAACTTTATATTTACTCTTCTGGTATCTCTTCAAAGCAGAGTAGGCCAGCTTCATTATTTTTCCCTATGTTTCTCGGTGGCCAGACTGACATGCACAGCCAGTCAGCAACATGGATGGTATTCAAAACTCAAGTCTCTCACTTGGTAATTCACTAATTTAGCAATTAGCCTATATTACACTGAATAGTAGCTAACACATAATGTTTGTATATACCTTTTGAAATAAAGTCTTTATTTCAAAAGAAAAAAATGTCATCTGCTGTAAGGATCTATCTCTAAGTTTGGGCCTCACGTTGGAATTTTAGGGTGGTCTCTGCTTCTCATTCCTACTGGTATGAAGAGTCAGAGACCTACCTTAAACATAGATGAGTGCTGCCATTGAATTCCAACCCTAGCATCTACCATATTTAAAAATGCAATTATGTCTCTGTTTTGGCCCAGTGGACTGTTTCACCCATCACTGGTCTTGATCATGTGATCATAACGGGATTCCAGAGGCCAAAAGAGGATTCTGAGATTCACAAGCATTAGGGAATGACCAGCAATAGCCACTCAGGAAGAAGCACCAAGTCATCCAGCAGATGGCAGTAGTTTTCAAGTCAGCCAGCAGATGGCAGTAGTTCCCAGACTTTCAGAGCCGGAAGAGCCGTGTGGAATCAGTGTGAAGTCACCTGAAGTGGTTGAGATGAGCGCAAAATAGAGGAGCTCCATTGTGTTGGGTCAGACAGAGGACTTCTTCTGTGGTTAAATAGTTCCAGCGAGCATGGGAGAAGGCAACTAATTTTGGATTTTAGTTTTTGCAACCAAAAGAAAAGTTCTTCAGTGATCTGAGGCATTTATAACATCTTTCTTATGTGTACTCAATGCTGTGTCCTAATGATACAAAGAACAGTAAATAAAATGAAATAAAGAGCTTTCAAATTCAGAAAGAATTAGAACAATGAAAATTAGAAGAGTGAGAGAAAAGAAAAGCTGGAAACAACTTAAGATGAAGTCCGGCTTTTTTTTTTTTTTTTTTTATCACCACTGGTGAAATTCATCTAAAAACTGTTTTGGTGATGTCTAGGAAAGTAATCTAGTTTCTGAGTCTACAGTGATGATTTCACTTGTTTAAACACTCATTCACATGATTTTTAAAACATGTATTTAATGCCTGTTTATGCCAGGCAATGTCTGGGTGCTGAGGTTGTAGCAGTAAACAAGATAGGCGTGTCCCTGCCCTCACGGGGTGTACAAATGGGAGAGTCTGTGAAATAAGTCTGTATCATGTTCCATCACAGAAGTAACACCGTGTCTGGGATGGTGTTAAGAGGAAAAGTGAAGGGCTAAGAGGACATGGAGGCTGGTGGGCGCTGCTGTTTGGGGTAGACTATCAAGGAAGGCTTCTCTTGAAAAGCGAGATTTCAGCAGAGTCCCTCCATGTGGAGGGAGCAGCAAGTGCAAAGGTCCTGGGGTGAGAGCTGGTTTGGGATATTTGGGGGCAGTAAGGAGACTCACGTGGCAGGAACATGGGAAGTGAGGAGAAGGATGGTAGGCAAGGAGGTCAGAAGGTTAGCCAGCCGCCAGCAGCCGAACCATGTCAAGCCTTGAGGTCCTGGTGAGGCCTTTGGATTTTATTCCAAGTGAAAGGCCAAGATTTTGAAGTTCTGAGGAGCAGAATGACATGACTGGACTCATATTTTAGCAGGATCACCGTGGCTACAATGGAGGGCTCCATGGAGAGGAAGAGGGACCAGTAGAGAGACGATTGTGTATTGCTTTAAGGAGAACAAATATGAAAGGAAAAGGTGGAGCACTGAATGGAAATCATAGAATTTTGGAGCTAGCAGGTAGTTGAAGGACCTAGCCAGACTTCCACAATGTTCAGATGAGGAACTGAGATGCCACCAGCTTATGTGACTAGCTCTAGGTTACACAGTCATCATGACTGTTAGAGTCACAGGAGTCTCTGGCCAGTGCTCCTTGCATTTCCTACCTTCCTCTCTGTTGCAGAGACCCCACTTGCCTGCATGGTTGAGCCCCTCCATGCAAAGGCAGTGTCACTTCTCCCTACGTGGCCCTTAACTTTTCACCCAGCTCCTACTCGCTCCTTTATAGAGCAGTGTGATTATTGTTCCCATGGTCCCAAGCGGGGACTTTCCACCTCAGTTCCCTGAGATATTTCCTTAGTATAAGCTAGAAGTGCTGGGATTCCTTCTCCTTTCTTGGTGCCCCCTGAACCCTTCCTGCCCAGGAGCACCTGTGGGGTCCTGCAGCAAGCCCCAGCCACGCGTGTGAAAATCCTCCGGCTAGACTGCAGATGGCCTGTGCAGCTGTGCAGTGGCCCACAGGGACCTGGCTGTAAACCTGACTGAGGTCAAGAAACTCTGGGGATTGGTATCCCGGGATCATTCTACTGCAGTAGGCTCCCACAGGATCTTTGCTGCACATCTGTCTTATGCATTCCTTAATGGCTACTTGAATGTTCAAGATTATTTTGGGCTCAATAGAGCAGCAGTTTTCAACTGGGGTGATTTTGCCCCTCCAAAAATATTTTTCAACGTCTGGAGACATTTTGGGGTGTCGTAACTGTGGGAAAGGTGCTACTGGCACCTAGTGGGTAGACCCAGAGATGCTGCTAAATACCCTACAATGCACAGGACAGTCTACCACACAAAAAGTTATCAAGCTCCAAATGTCAATAGTACTGAAGTTGAGAAACTCTATTATAAGACAAAAATAAAATGAAAAACTAACCCATGCCCAAAGTAAAATGGCAGTCAGCTGGGAAATTAATCAACATTTTGAAAAACAACCAGAGTGAAGTAGTCCTCAGCCTATAACAAGCATATACAATTTACATCGCAGCCTAATACGCACAGACATACTCTCAGTTTCCATGGAGAATTGACTCCAGGAGCCCACAGATATCAAGATCTAGGGATGCTCAAATCCCTTAGACAAAATGGTATAGCATTTGCATATAACCTGCATACATCCTCCTGCATACTTTATATCTTCTCTAGATTACTTATAATACCTAATACAATGTAAATGCTATGTAAATAATTGGTATAGTGTATTGTTTAGGGAATAATGACAAGAAAATAAAGTCTGTACATGTTCATTACAGATGAAACCATCCATTTTTTCCCCAAATATCTGCAGTCTGCAGTTGGTTGAATCCATGGATGTGGAACCCACTGATAGGGAGGGCTGCCTATATAGAAATACCTGCATATATATGCAAATGTCATACAGAGCAGTACTCACCCTCGCTAAATGCAGAGCTTTGTATTTTATACCATTCATTTTTTAAAAATGTGGTATGGCCCACTGAATTATTTTTACAATCCACTAAGAGGTTTGAAATCTGTAGTTTGAATAGCACTGAATCAAGTAAAGTCATGCGTTACCTAACACAGGGAGATGTCCTGGGAAATGCATCATTAGACCATTTTATTGTTGTGTGAACATCATAGCATGTACTTACACAAACCTAGGGGGTACAGCCTACTGCACACCTACACTATATGGTCTAGCCTATTGCTCCTAGACTGCACACCTGTACAACATGTTACTGTAGACAGTGTAACACAGTGGTAAGTATTTGTGTCTCTAAACAAATCTAAACATAGAAAAGGTACAGTAAAAATACGGTATTATAATCTTAGGAACTTGAAAACATTATATTAAGTGAAATAAACCAGACACAAAAGGACAAAAATTGTATGATTACACTTATAATGAAACATCTACAATAGGCAAATCTGTAAAGACAGAAAGTAGATTTGGTTGCTAGGGTTTAGGGGAAGGGAAAACAGCAAGTTACTGCTTAATGGGTACAAAGTTCTTGTTTGAGCCGATGAAAAAATGCTGGAGCACCATCATATATGTGTTTCGTCGTTAACCAAAAGGTCATGTGGTGCATGACTATATGTAGGAAAATTGAATATAGTTTCATATAAACTATATGTTAGCACTGAAAGGTATAAAGTAAGGGTATATTAGGTATGTAAGTCCCCAAAAGGATCAGGCATTAATTTTATTAATATTTATTTTTGCCAAACAATTTTCAGAGAACTGAGACCCTGCAGGAGTCACGATCCGGTCCAGGGGACAGACACAGGCACAGCTACCCGTGTGGTGAAGTGCAGCATCAAGTGTGGCCTGCACCACAGAGGAGACGTGTGGTTGCTTTTGTGGGTCAGGGAACTGGGAGGTGGGTTGGCAAAGGTTTCGCAGCAAGGTGACATTGGGGGTGACTGGTAAAAGTTGTGGGATTTCCCCAAAGGGATAGGGAGTGAGGAACAAGAGAATCCGGGCAGAAGGTTTTCTAGGTTGAGTGCTGAGGGGGGTTGTACCACAGGCATTGTCCAGAGGCCAAAAGGCATAGGGGACACAGAGGCAGAAGGTAGAAACCCGCTCTGCACCCCATTGTGGGGCTCCTGTAAAACCACCTCCACTAGCTTGGTGCTCTCCTGCTCCTCCTTGCTCACAGGATAAAGGCCACACTCAGCCTGGCGTTTAAAATTTTCCACAATCCAGCTCCAGCCAACACCTCTTGCTTTATTGCTCCTGGCTTGGTGGCATGAGCCCTCCATGCCAGCAAATGTTGTGCCAGCTATCACATCCCCATCCAACTGTCCCCAGAAGCCTTTTTGTGCCCTTCCATCTATCTCCTCCTCTTTCTCTGCTCGGTAAATTCCAGCTAGTTGGTATTTTCTCAAGGAGTAGGTTTCAAACCACTGCAGAAACTTTTCCTTTAGAAAGCAACCCACGGTGAGCCCACCACAGAATTCCACTTATCATTCAGACGGTGAATTCACGGGCTTAGCAGTTCATGATTTTCTCTCTGATGGAGAATGGTTTTGTGATGCTTCAATGCTTGGAAACCCTCAGCTGCACCCCTGGTTCTTCCTCTCTCTTTGTCTTGCTTTAATCAATATGCCAATACCCATTTGAAAATGAGAACAGATTACTCTTGTTCCTATTTATTTTGAAGAAGTTTCTTGGGCACAAATTAATCTCATGACCCAGGGAGAGGCTGGCCTGCTCCTGTCACCGACTGTCTATGGGGCTTTCAATTAATGTTGGGCATGGTTTTGGGTCAGAGTGAAGACTTAAGTCAGGCTTCTTTCCCTTATTTTCTAAGAATATTGTGCAAAATGATTTCCTTAAGATCCTGGAAAGGATAGCTTTCAAACTCTTTGTGCAGGTCCTATTGTACCTGGACTTTTGCTGTTAAAAACACAGATTAATGCTCCTTTCATATATTTTTATTTTGTTTACACTATTCTAAAAGTTCACTATTTCTATTTCCCATATGTTTTGTAAGTTCCTACAAGATGTCAGGAGTGAGTGAGGTTTGGTGGTATAATGGGAGCCAAAATGGGTGGAGTTTCTTTCCTCAAGGATTTTATGTGCTGGTGAAAGAATCACATTTATGAAATGATCACACAAATAAACATATGAATATATACTCAAAATGCCATTAAAGAGGAGATAGATATGAGAATATTTCAAGAAGGGAAACTGACCTTATCTGGGGTACAGGGAAGACATCCCTAAGACAGTGACTTTGAGCAGAAATATAAAAGAATTAAAAAGACGAAAGAATGAGCAGTTAGGGATAAGATTTCCAAGCATGGGAAACAGCATGTACAAAGGCCCTGAGGCAGAACAAAGAATGATGTGTCCAAAAAATTGAAAGAATCAATGCAGCTGGAGCAAGGTGAGAAGAAATAAATCGGTGAGAAATGAGGCTTGAACTGACCCTTTTGGTCACACAGGGTCTTGGGGAGACTTGAAGGGACTAAGGTCACAGGTCTGACCTGTCATTACTCCATCTGACCAACCAATTCTTGAACATTTGCACTGAAGAAGGTGACCCAGGTTCTGTCTGTGACTTGTTGCCTCTTGGGGAACGCCTTCTCTCCAACCATTCTTATTCTGGTGGGTGTTTGCATTGTGAAGAGGCCCAATTCACAGCACTTTTCCTCTTTGCCTAATTTTGAAATCATTTGAGAAACAAGATAACACAGCAGATGAAGATAAGGATGAAGTTGAAGATGAATCGAATGCCAACCTTATAAGTCTGATAAGGGCTGGGTCAGAAGACACAGCTTACTCTAAGGGCCAAAATGGGCTTGCAAACCCCCTTCTGCCCAGTCCAGACTTTGGGACAGCCCACCTGAGGGAAAGTTTGGGATTGCACAGGAGTTACACCTCCCCGGCTTACTGCTTTCCATAGTCTATCTAGGTGCTGAGCAAAAATGGGAGGGACCAAATTGGTCCCAAATGTCTCCCTCCCCCAAGTCTTTTGATAGATTAGCTTCCCTCATTTCAGAAATGTGGGCCTAAATCAGTGTCTCCACATCTGTGGTGGAAGGAAAGCAGTTGGAAAAGAATCCAACAGTGTTTAAGGAAACTCTGTTCTCATGATACTGCAACTTCAGGAATACGGAACAAGCGTTCCTCCCTCGTCATTGCTAAGAGCTGTTAAGAAAAGGGACTTAAAATGCCACCTGGTTCTTTTGAATGAAGATGGATTCTGATAAATGATGATAGATCACATCTTCTAGGAGGCACATAATATCGAACACAAAGTTGCAACCCCCAAAGCATGCTACTTCCATGCCAAACTAACTTCTTTTTTCATCCACGTAAGTAAAATTCTCCAGTTGTTTCTTTTTCGAACCTTGCTTGATGTGACAGATGCCTGCAATATGTCTAACTCAAAGGTGTGAATTTTAGGGTCACACAGAATGTTAGTGCTGGAAAGGACATCATCACCAGCCATCAAATCTAATCCTATTTCTTATTTTACGGGAAAACATGAGACTCAGAGAGATTATGTGACTTGCTCAAGGTCACACAAGCCATTTGTGTCCCTTTCCCTATTATTTGGATTCCATGACCAGAAGTATTTCCAACTGCATTGTATTGATACATCTGAGAAACTCGCTATTTATAGAAAACCTGTGATGCCTTTGTAAAAACAAAATACAGGTTTTTACAAAATAAAAGTCACCCTTATCTATTAACAAAAATTTGTATTTTGTTTATTACTTTTCCTATGGTGGAATAACCCTTGAACCAGTGGCTTGATTATTCTGGTTCTAATAAATGTCTCCTTTTTAATGTTCTCTTTCCCTAATTAACAAAGTGCCAAGTAGAAGGAGACAAGTTATGCACTTTAATTACAATAACCCCAGGCTACTGGGAGAATTGTTATCACGGGCTTGGACTGCACCTTCTGTGCTCACTGGGAAATAGCATTGGTAAAAACTTATGTGAACTACGGATTTGAGATCTGCGGTGGTGGGGCCGTCAGGAAACAGGAGCAGTGAGCTTTAATTCCAGGTCCTTCGAATAATGCTGTGCTTGGTCATCTGTTTTCATATCTCCCTACTAAACATGGGAAACAACTATTAGCTTGGATTACTATGAGAGATAGGAGTTTGGGTTGCGGCAAAGGGTACTGGGGTGCAGTACCAAGAGTCCAGATTCTAGATCAGCTCTACCACTGATAAGCCTCTCTGGGTGAGTCACATGGACTTTCTGAGCCCCTGTTTACTCCTCTGTAAAATGGAGTGGTTGTGCTAGCTGAGCTCTCAGGTCTTTCTATAAAAGTTAAAATTTCTTTGACTCTAAGTCCTTACAATTCCATATTCCTTTTCCCATCCTTATTTCATACCCTTTGTTTCCCCAAACTGAGTGACCTCAGGTTTCAAAGAAATATGTTATATTAAGTATCAAAACAGAAGCAGTGCTTACAAAGACCAAAGGACTTTATCCCTTGAATGGTATATACCTTATTTTACTTGTCAAAACAAGCGGAGAATCTGGAATCGTTTCTATTCTCATCATGGTATCACTTCATAGCCACAGCAGTTCATTCATGGTCCTTTCCTCCAAGGAGTTGCCTTTAAGATGGAGAATGTCCTGGGGCAGGTGAAGAAGCAGTAAGAGACCTCAGCCACCTGCACACCAAGCCCCTGTGGCATCTCCATGTTCCAGGTTCTTCTACTGAAGTGTTAGATACCTGATACCAAAAAGTCTGTATGATTGAGTATTATGCATGTTGAACTAGGGATCATGTGATCTGGTTCTAGAGTCAGATACTCCTTTAATGAGATGCATGACCTTGGATTTAGGTCACTTCTCTTCTGTGGCCTTAGTTTCCACATTTATGAAATGAGAAGGTTGGACTGGGTGGTATCTAAGGTTTCTTTCAACTCTTAACTTCTAGTTCTGAGTTGGGGAAAGGGACAGGAGTGGTGGCAGTTTGGGGGGAATGTCTTTGGATTTGAAGGCAGAGATCTACCATGTAAAGATTTCTCTCGGGATATTCCCCCCACTGAAATAGGCCTGGCCAGTGGGCCACAACAGGACATAGTGCAACACTGTGGGAGTGTCTTCTCTGCTTGGTAGATGTCTTGGCCATTGGTGAGTATGTGAAATGCTGGTTAAATGGAGGGAGGGGAAGGATATCAAGAAAGCTTATGGTTTCTGCCCTCAAGGGGTTCACAATTTATGGTCAACACAATGGCAGGATTCTAAGGCCAGGAGTCCAGAAGATGTCCATTGATTTCATCAAGCTATAGAAGCTTATTCTGAGCTCATGATTAGGGGCATATATCCATGGGTGAGTCGCCCCATCCAGGAGAAGATGAAGGAATGTCCTACAGGTCTTGGTAGCTTCATATTTTGTGCAGTCACCATTTTTTCCCCCAGAAAAGTCTGATGTTCTCTTTTTAAAATATCACTTGATTTTGGTTTTTTGATGATACATATTTAGCTCTGTCTCTACAGACTGCATGCCAACTGGAAAAATAGGTAGGTTATGTGTAAGGAGATGGGAGATGGGAAAAAATGGCAATGTGGAGAACATTAACCAAGGTCTTAGAGTAAGAAGATACAAGAAAATACATGATGTATTAAGGAGACAACTGGTAGACCACTTTAGTCATTATATGGCTTTTAAAGAGGAACTGAAAATACAATTTGGATTCAGATTAAGTGGCATAATGTAGACAAAAGAGAGACCAAGGATAAATTCTAGCCTTACCCACTTACTATCTGCATGCCTTTGAGCAAGTTATTTAATCTCTCTGTGTTTATATATCCATTGTTAAAATGAGAGTAATAATGGAAATTTCATAGTATTTTGTGAGGATTAATAGAAAAAATGCATGAAATGATCCTGGAGCACTAAAAATGATCAATATATGTTAATTTTTTTGAATCCAAGTTTCTTTCTACCTCCACAGTGGCTTCTTCTCTTATAGGAGAGTGGGAGAGTGGTCACCAGACAGACCTTGAATTTGAGTTAGGCTTGACCAGTGACAAAGTCTGATTTTAGGCAAATCACTTAGCCCTTAGCTTCACTTTGCTTTTCTACAAGATGAGATTGATCATACTTAGGTTGCAGGATTATTGTAAGGTTTAGAAGTATATGATGGTAAGCACCTAATGGTACTTGGTAAGAAGGGGAGAGGCAGTAGCTTTCAACAAACAATGGTGGTGGGGGAGAGCAGGAGGAAAAAGAAGAGCTGTTTAAATCGAGATCCTTGAATTTTTGACCAAGGAGGCCAGAATTTATGTCATAGGCAGTGGGAAGACACTGAAGGTGCTTTTTCATATAGGGAACCATAAGATGATGATGAAGATAATCTTAACATTGATGAGAAGATGTGCAAGAACATCAAGAGGGTGCACAGGGCAAGGGCGAACTCTCTAACTCTCTGGAGTTAGAGGGACCAACCTATGAAGATAAAAAGCAGCTTTCTTCATGCATGTGTTATAGAAATCTTTTACTATCAGATGGATTTATTCTTCTAAAATCCGTCAATTCTGAATATGTGAGAGAGACAGAGATAGAAATGGAAGATGAGGGAAGGGACAGGGAGGAGAGAGATCCAGAGAAAGAGAGAGAGGCAGGGAGAGAGATAGAAAGATGCAGTTGTCCCTTATCCACAGGGGACATGTTCCAAGCCCCCCACTGATGCCTTAGATCACAGATAGTACCAAATCCTATATATACAGCAAAACTAGCACAAACGTTTTTTTCCTTCTTCATAATTTCATGAATAGAAGATTTGTTCTTGCTATGTATCTTAGCAACCTCAGCATACAATTTTTTTTTCTTTCCTTATTAAGAACTTTCACCTTTTCACCTAAAGGGAGCACTTCATGGCTTCTCTTTGGCGTATCCAAATTGCCAGTATCACGACTCTTGCACTTTGGGGCCACTGATGACGTCAAATAAGGGTGACTTGAACACAGGCACTGCCAACCAGACATTCAGTCTGATAACTGAGACAGCTGCTAAGTGACTGATGGGCAGGGAGCACACACGGCCTGGACAGGCTGGGCGAAGGAATGATTCACTTCCCAGGCAGGACGAGAGCAGGCGGCACAAGATTTCATCACACTACTCAGAACTTATGAATTGTTTATTTCTGGAATTTCCTATTGAATGTTTTTGGACCATGGTTGATTAAGGGTACTTGAAACTGCAGAAAGCAAAAATGCAGATGAGGAGGAATACTGTACAGAGATAAAGACAGACAAAAGGAGGAAGCTGTCCTCTAGGGCTTTTTGTGTGAAGATGTCTGGCACATAGCTTGCTGCATGCAGGTGGCTTGAGAGAACGTGCATCCAGGTATAAATCTGGCATCAAGAGACTTTAATTTTGACAGATGGACTATTTTAAACTGTGGGGAATTGGTGTGGAAGGGGTGAGAACACCACCTCCCCTGTGTCATCCCACCTCCACCAAGATGCGCCTGAACACCTGAGAACATAGCTCATTCCACCTGCCTCTGAATCACCTGCTGACCACATCCCTCTCTTCTGGTCAACAGCATGCCCCTGACAAAAATGACTTTCCGTCATTTCCTTCAGCTCCATTTTCACTCTGGCTGCAATTCTGCCTGGAGGAGTACCGTGGTCTGAATGTTTATGTCCCCGGCAAAATTCACATGTTGAAATCCTAACCCCTAGGGTGGGGCCTTTGGGAGGTAATTAGATCATGGGGTTGGAGCTCTCATGAATGGAATTAGTGCCTTAATTAAGAGGCCGAAGGGGCTTGTTTGCCCCTTTCCCCATGTGAAGATGCAGCCAGAAAGCATCATCTGTGCAGAAGTAGGCCCTCACCAGGGACTGCCAGCGCTTTGATCTTGGATTTAGAACTGTGAGAAATGCATGTTTATTGTTTATAAGCCATCACTTTATGGCATTTTTGTTATAGCAGCCCGAATGAACTAAGACAAAGAAGGTGAGTTTGTTTTTGTGAGAAAGGTATTTGGCTTAGCTTATTCTGAAAGCAGAATGTCAAGTTCAGTTTATGTTTTTTGTCATTTTTCTTTTTTCTTTTTGTTTTTTTAACTAGTTGTCCAAACAGTGGACATGTAATAACTAAAGGGCATCAGCAATCTACCAAAGTCAGTTTCTGCTACCAGAGTTGTCACTGCGCTGAAGGCCAGTGCCTGGCTTGTGCCGTGGAGAGAAGGCAGCTGGTTGGTACCTGTGCTGGCCCAGACCGCTGCAAGGAAATGGGGGCACCATGGAGCAGCTCTCTGAAGGGCCACCGCTTTGTGGAGTGTGTCCTGTGTGGAACCTGAACCAGACTGTTGTGGATCAGGGGATTTTGTGGATGATAACTGAATAAAATGCTAATCTGACCATCCTCCAAAGGACAGTGCCCTGCACATTGTCCTGCAAGAGTGTTTCTCAGCCCACCTTCCAGTTCTGAAAGATTCTGTTGTCCTATTGAAATGGATGAACACGGTTGCCCCCCAAGATACCATATTGGGCTCCTTTTTTTCTGGGTGTGGGAATGTTTGCTCCATTATAATCTCATTTTTTGTTGTAAAGAACTTCTAATGTGGCCGGGCGCAGTGGCTCACACCTGTAATCCTAGCACTGTGGGAGGCCGAGGTGGGTGGATCATTTGAGTTCAGGAGTTTGAGACCAGCCTGAGCAAGAGCGAGACCCCGTCTCTACTAAAAAAAAAAAAAAAAAAAAAAAAAAAAAAAAAAGAAAGAAAGAAATTATATGGACAACTAAAAAAAAATATTAATAGAAAAATTAGCCAGGCATGGTGGCACATGCCTGTAGTCCCAGCTACTCGGGAAGCTGAGGCAGGAGGATTGCTTGAGCCCAGGAGTTTGAGGTTGCTGTGAGCTAGGCTGACACCACAGCACTCTAGCCTGAGCAACAGAGCAAGACTCTGTCTCGGAAAAAAAAAAAAAAAAGTATATATGTAATATGTAAGAAATAATATGAACACTTACATATTCCCAGCACCTATATTAAGAAATAGAATATTATAGAATCCTTTCAAAGGCCCCTTTGAATCAGACCTCATTTATGTCCCTCTTCTGTGCTCCCTTGGGTATTTTTGTGATTGTGATTGTCTTACTTTTCCTAAGAGTTTAATTTATATATACATGTATCCCTAAATAACATATAAAGTTTTGTTTGCTGTTGAATTTTATATAAATGGTATCATCGAACTGTATGTGTGCTTTTGCAACTTGCATTTTTTGCATGATATCACATAAGACTAAGCCCTGTTGATGCATCCGGTGCTCATTCATTCATTCATTTCCCCTGCTCTATGGTACTCCATTCCATAGATGGACTATTCTTCATTTATCCATTCTCTGTTGATGGACATTTAGGGTATGTTTGTTCTTATAAATAGCAAGTTTGGGGTATTTTTTACTGTTATAAATTCTGATGCTCTGAATCTGTTTTGCAATGCATCTTGATATACATGTGAAAGAATTTTTCTAGGGTTTTTTTTTTTAATTTTGGTGGGATTGCTGGGTATAAACACTTTCTACTTTGTTAAGTATTTCGAAGTATTTTGCAAAGGGGTTGCACCAGTTTACATGTCTAAAAAGGATATATGAGAGTCCCCATTGAGCCAATCCTTGGTATTATTGTTTTATTGCCTGACTCACATTTTTCCCTGTCTTGTCAGTATAAAACGGCAGCTCTTTCTTGTTTCAATTGGCATTTCCTTGGTTACTTGTGAGAGGAAACATTTGTTTTGTATTTTTTGCCCATCGCTGGTTCCTCTTCTGTGTTGAATTTCTTACATGTTTTCGATACGTCTGGTCCCTGCAGCTCTCTGTAGGGCTGAGTTAGGATGGAAAATGCAGTGCAGGCATATGCTGATGGCAAGTGTGCTGCTTTTCTCTGTGAAGGTGCTGAAGAAGCAGGAAGTGGCCGTTATGGTCCCCACTATATCACCGACACGGGGGTCGGAGAGGATGATGATGGATTTGAAGACGACTTAGATTTGGATATTTCCTTTGAGGAGGTAACAATAATCTCTTCTCTTAAAACCTAGAGTGTTTTTGTTTTCTTGCCAAACAAGGCAGTTTAGCCAATGGCTGTGAATATTTTACTTAAAGCTTAAATTGGCCCATTTGCTTTTAACACTTATTTGTTTCCTCTGACTGTTAGGCTCCAGGTGATCATAAATTAGTGGCAGGGAAGTACCAACCACGCTGAAGTGCTGTAGGCAGCCCCTGCCTGCTGACTTCACAATCTGGCAAAAACATTTTTAGATTTCCCAGCAAGTGAAATTTTATAAAATCAGGTATTATAAGGAAATGAACAATTCCTTGACAACGTAGTACTTCTTTGTAATATTGAGATAAGAATAAATCATATAATATCAGCTTTACTACTGGATTTCTGAGCCACACAGGGAAAGGTACTTAAAATTCTGAGCCTCACATTTTTCATCCTTAAATTGAGGTCAGTACTCTCTGCCCCATATCCATCCCTGGGTTTTTGGAAGTGTCAACAGGGACCATGTTTTCAAGTATTAGGCAACAACCACCAAAAAAGCACTCTAATTAGCATGCTCCATGTTCATCCTGAACCCTTTTCCTTCTCTGGCTTTAGGTTAAACCACTTCCTGCTACCAAAGGAGGGAATAAAAAACTTTTGGTGGAAACCAAGATGACGTCTCTATCTCATGCAAAGACCCTTTCCAGGCTTGTCCCCCCAACCTCAGCATCTCCCCCCATGACTACAGCGGCTGCCCAGCCCACTCCTGTACAGAGGAAGGGGAAGGACAGTGTGGCCATGATGTCAAGGCTCTTTGACATGTCTTGTGATGAAACCCTCTGCTCTGCTGACAGCTTTTGTGCCAATGACTACACCTGGGGGGGCTCAAGATGCCATTGCAACCTGGGCAAAGGTGGCGAGAGCTGCTCAGAAGGTAGGCCCTCAGGGGAGGGGAAGAGCATGGTGGTGGGCTGGCGCCACTGGGAGCCAGAGGGCCGTTTTGTGGTCCAAACATGGTTCTTTCTAGTCCCTTTCCTAAGATAAGACCCTTCTTCCATTATTGGTCATTAAATTAGCTATACAAGGCAAATTGTGAGGTAACTTCCATTGCTTCTTATTAGATAGCACCCCTATTTCTGTGTGTCAATTGTGTAGTTCTTTTGGAGTAACCAATACATCACGTGACAGCACCTTAGAGCGGTGGCCTTTGCTGTTATTACATCTCTATCAAAAAGTGCAGCCAAAACACGTGCAAGAGGGTTAAGAAGCCTAATAACTGTGCAAACTTATATTACACAAATGTATAGCTGAGCACAGGTGACTGTTGTCTCATAGCCATTGATTTCTTTGTAGAAAAGCAAGTACCAATCCCCCAAAATGCAGCTTCTCCCTAAGAACTTGAGAAGCTCAAAGTCTCCAAGAATGAGAATAGCAGGTGTAAAAAGTAGAGAAAAGAAGACAGTAAGCTAAATTGAAAAGATTAGCGGGGTTTTCACTTATCAATATCCAGACAACAGTGTATATTGATTTTTGCCTTTTAAGAAGTGAGGAAATAGCATCCTTTTGTGTTGTCTTTTGTCTTTTCAGATATTGTTATACAGTATCCTCAGTTCTTTGGCCACTCCTATGTAACCTTTGAACCTCTGAAGAACTCCTATCAGGCATTTCAAATTACTCTTGAATTTAGGGTAAGAGGGATTAGTTGTTTGATGAGTGCTTTTTGGACCCCTTAACACAGGAATGTGCTACATCCCAAGGGAGGGGGAGAGGAAGAGAGGAAGCAGGGAGAGTGACCAAAGGAGAGCAGCTTAGACCAGCTCACAGCACAGCAGGAATGATGGGCACAGTCACCACTTTCAAGGGTGCCAGTGAAGGGTGGGTTTTGTGTGTCACTGAACTGTGGAAGTGGCTGGCCTGAGGTTCCCAGGGGTAATGTGGGGGTCCCAGTAATGTTGTTTATCATAGCGATTCCTCCCAGGCCAGGATTTCAGAAGAAATAATACACTCTCCATTCCAAAGTCCCCTTTAGAGAGAGCCCACTTGTCTGTCTTCGTTGTGATAGCTGTAACTGAACAGATAGAAAACTGTACTCTACCGAGCCCTGAGATATCGTGAGGGCCCGATGGAGGCTCCCTGATCTGAATCAATTGCGGATGAGAAATTAATCGGTGACTTCAGCTTAAAATGGTTCTTTTGGGTATCCCCAAAGACACGAAAAGTATGGAGATCTGAAAACAAGTCCCCTCTGAAGTCATGGCCACAGTGTTGAGCGTCCAAGAGAGGACCTGTCACAGTCTAAGACAGCATGGCTATCAGCTTCCTGTTCCCCAGATAGAAGGAAAGAAGCAAATGTGTGTGTCTCCCCAGAGGAAGGGAGGTAAAAAGAATAAAGAAAAAAAAATGCTTTTTGGTGAGAATAGAATTTGATGAGCACAAGCAACCTCCTCTCTGTGACTGTGGTTTGCCAGAGGCTCTTCAGGTGGAACCACAAAGCCAAGTAAAGAGCAGGTCATAGCCGGGCCACTGTCCTCTCACCTCACTGCCATTCCGCACACACTGTTTATATCACTGCCATGTGTTTACTGAAAATGACCTGGGATGGGTACCTGGGATGACATTTGAGCCCATGTGCTTGCTCCTATAAACAGAATCGCTCAAGTTTTATAATCATGAGTGTTTCCAGATGGTACCTTTTGGAAGAGGAGGTGCTCACTGTTCATGTGGTTTTGTTTGTATAATAACAGGCAGAGGCAGAGGATGGCTTACTGCTCTACTGTGGGGAGAATGAACATGGGAGGGGTGATTTCATGTCCCTGGCTCTCATCCGACGCTCCCTCCAGTTCAGGTAACTCCTTCCAAAAGCCTCATCCCATGGGTTTGCTTTTTTTTTTTTTTTTTTTTTTTTGACATTACCCTACATTATATTTGCATTTTATATTGTGAATAAAATATGTACAATATGGATTCCAGGAGACAAAGGAATTGTGTGTATGAGATGAACTTGGACCAGTTTACCAAATACAGGAGTAGTAACCTTTGAAACTTGAGTTTTAGAACCTGGTAACTATTCATTCATTCAACATTCAGTGTTTCTTGAGCACCCACAGTGTACCTAGCACTGCTTTATGTCCTGAGGATGCAGCAGTGAGCCACAGAGATCAAGTCTTTTCTGTCCTGGAGCTCTAGGGGATGTGATGGGAAGAAAGCTGGAGTCTTCTCCCCATCTCCTTAGGGCAAATATAGCTGACAGCCATGGAGAACAGCGAGGAGCCTCCAACCTCCCAAGGGCTCGCCGAGGCTTAGACCTCATCCTCGCCTTTCCCTCAGAGACATGGTGACTCTGGCTTGCCCCCTTTGCCCTGATCATTTCTTCTTCAACACAGTTTGGAAGCTACTTTTAGCTTATGTGTAGTCTTCTGGGGGACAGAGTTTTGTGAAAAGGTGAGTGTTTTGCCCACCCTCATGGAGATGTACACTGCACCTATTTGTGACCAACCAATGGACACCAGCCTGTCCTTCTCCGTAGTGCACTGGCCAAGATCCCAATGGCACCATTCCCCCGCTGTCCGATCTTTAGCAAATGACACAACCTCTCCAAGCCTGCGTTTCCTGTAGGGCTATTGCGAGGATTAAAGGAGTTAACCCATAAAAGTGCTCAGAGCAGTGCCTGACTCAGAGCAAACACTCAGTAAGCATCAACCATCATTGTCTATTTTTGTTATTTTAGCATATAGCATACTTTTGGTTAAGTTGGAGAAGACTTTTGAGCATCCCAGTTGGACTAGAAAATGGGTCCCCAACCAGGATCTGGGCCAGCGGTTAGGGCTCTAGCACTTGGAGAATCAGTTAGACACTCAGTAGTGCTGGCAGTTATTGGCTAGTAGCAGCTCTCCAATGCTGCAGCTCCTCCCGAGTGAGCCTGATATCCCCCGCCAGGTAAGCCTGTCCTGCAATGCCCCTCGACCCCTTCTCACTCCATTGGTGATCTCGAGACAAAAGGAGGCCTGAGAAGTGGCTGCAGATAGTGCAAATCCTAAGAAGGAAAATGCCAGCCATGACTCATTCCCCACTGGCAATCTCAGAAACCGTGTGGGAGTGGCATGGTGGCTATTTGGAAAGTGACCAGAAAGGACTGAAGTTCTACCTGTGAGGCATAGTGCCCAGTGGCCACCCTGGGCCATAGGGAGGTTGGGAAAAAACAAGACTTATGCAGCCATCTGAGGATGCTCCTCTCTCACCCCACACCTTGTTTGGAGCCTCCAGCTCTGAGCTGGAGCCTCCTCTGGAAACCTAACTTGTATTGGGCACATACAATGAACACAGATGGCAGGGTCGGCCAGCTTGCCAAAAAGAGTGCAAAGACTTGGATTTTTACCTGTTACCAATGTCACTGAGACTATCGTTTGAGAGTTGGGGAAAGTCCCCAGAGAAATCCCTGGAAGCAGAGTGACTCACATTCTAATTCACTGCCCCTTGAATCCATGCTAAGCATCTGGAAATCTCTGAAACAGAGAGGGAGAGCCTTAGTTGCCCATCATTTTCTAAGCTGCAGAGAAAATGAGGTTAAAGAAGGCCCTGCATTGAAAGGTCCTATGGGCAGACTGAAGATATCTAGACTGAGATCGCCCCAGGGAAGAGGCATCTGGTTTTTCTGTGTATAGACTTAAACAGTCATAAACGTAACTCTGAACAGATTGACTCTGAAAGGAGCCATTACCCTGGAAGGGAGGTCCATGGAGGCTGAAAACATAATGAGCTGGTTGATCAAAGACTCTTCCTTTCCTTCCCACAGGTTTAATTGTGGAACTGGGCTTGCTGTCATCGTAAGTGAGACCAAAATCAAACTGGGAGGCTGGCACTTGGTTACACTCTACAGAGATGGGCAGAACGGGCTGCTGCAGCTGAACAATGGCACCCCAGTGACCGGCCATTCCCAGGTGAGTACAAGCCTTGCACCCCGCCCACCCCACCCAGCACCCACTGTAAGCGTCCTGAGAGGAGCTCACTGCAGAGCCGACGCACAGTCAGCAGGATTCAAATTCTGGGCAGACTTGGTGAGCCCCATTTTTCATGGTGAACCCGCACAACTGAGCTTCGCTATGCTCCTGCCTGGTCTTGCCACCCCGGGTGAGCTTTTAGAGCACAGGACCATTCCACATCTACCAAGGAGAAGACTAGAACTTGCATGCGTCACCGCTGGTGGGTGCACAGGTACATGCTGTAGGCTTGTGCCAAGAGACGTGTCTGCTTTCTGCAAGGACTTCAAAGCCAGGGCAGAGGAAGGCCCGTGTTGGAAGGATAGAACCCATTATTAGTGTGAAATACAAAGTTTGCCTTGAAGGCAGGGATGTTGCAATCGTGTGGCTTTAGAAAATAGTCCTGAAAGGTTCACTTGGTTCACTATGCAGGAATAATCCGTTCATCTACCTTTTTGGGGACCATGATTACAGGAAGTGGTAAAATAATGTAACTGTTGGGCAGCTTGGCAAATCACCTAGGTATTCACATACTTGTTATGCTCTGGGAAATTTTAGGGCTATGTTTAGAATAAACAGTTTACAAGTGGCTAACCAATTCTCCCAGCACCATTTGTTGAATAGGGATTCTTGTCCCCAGAGTATATTCTTTCCCGCTTTGTCGAAAATTAGGTGACTATATGAGGATGGTTCTATATTTGGATTTTCTGTTAGCCACTTGTAGAAGACTGAAACAGGACCCACAGCTTTCACCTCTCACAAAAATCAAATCACGGTGGATAACAGACTTAAACCTTAGGCGTGATACAATCAGAATTCTAGAAGAAAATGTAGGAAAGACTCTTACAGACATTGGCCTAGGCAAAGAATTTATGAAGAAGACCCCCAAGGCAATCACAGCAGCAACAAAAATAAATGAATGGGACATGATTAAATTAAAAAGCTTATGCACAGCCAAAGAAACAGTCCAGAGAATAAACAGACCACCTACAGAATGGGAAAAAATTTTTGCATACTACACATCAGATAAAGGACTGATAACAAGAATCTATTTAGAACTCAGGAAAATCAGCAAGAAAAAATCAAGCAACCCTATCAAAAAGTGGGCAAAGGACATGAATAGAAATTTTTCAAAAGAAGATATAAAAATGGCTAACAAACATATGAAAAAGTGTTCAACATCTCTAATCATCAGGGAAATGCAAATCAAAACCACAATGAGATATCACTTAACCCCAGTGAGAATGGCCTTTATCAAAAAAACCCAAAACAACACATGTTGGCGTGGGTGTGGAGAGACAGGAACACTAATGCACTGCTGGTGGGACTGCAAACTAGTGCAACCTCTGTGGAAAGCATTATGGAGGTATCTTAAACAGATTCAAGTAGACCTGCCATTTGACCCAGCAATCCCATTACTGGGCATATACCCAAAGGAAAAAAGGTCATTCTGTAACAAAGGCACGTGTACCCAAATGTTTATAGCAGCACAATTCACAATAGCAAAGATGTGGAAACAACCCAAATGCCCATCAATACATGATTGGATTAGTAAACTGTGGTATATGTATACCATGGAATACTACTCAGCTATAAGGAATGATGAAGATACAACATCTCTATGGTTCTCCTGGAGAGAGTTGGAACCCATTATATTAAGTGAAGTATCCCAAGAATGGAAAAACAGGCATCACATGTACTCACCAAAAAATTGGTTTCCTTGATCATCACCTAAATACACATCTGGGAACAACACCAATTGGATGTCAGACTGAGGTGGGGGGCGGGGGAGGGGATGGGGGTATGCCTACACAATGAGTGCATTGCGCACCGTTTGGGGAGTGGTAACACTTGAAGGTGCTGACTCGGGAAAGGGGGGGTGGGGAAAAAAATATGAAACTATTGTTTTTAACTTGCACTGTTCACTTAATAATTTATCATGAATATTTCCCATATTTCATATCATTGTACAAGAAATAATGTATACATTATGAGGACATACTGTATCTAACAAGATATACTGTTAGACTCTTTGATTCTGTAAAATTAAATAAAAAAAAAAAAGCAAAGAAAAGAAAAAAGAAAAAAGAAAAAAAAAAAAAAGAATTCCTCAAACAAAAAAAACCCAGATTTTTAGGATGTATTTTACATTGTTAATTTTATCTTTCAGTCTTTTTAATTAAAAATTGTAATATATGAATGAATCACTGTCTATTTTCAGACTATACAAGTAAAATATTGATACATTGTAGATGTTGACTTTTGAAATAATTTTCTTCCACAAAAATAAAATAGTAATAAAGTGGAGGGAAAAAACTTAGTAAAATCTCCACTTGATAGGCTGTGACATTTTGACTTGAATTGTTTTCAATATAACAAAAAATATTTCTCACATTCTTTCCAAGTTTCTAAAATGCTTCACAGCAAAGCCTTCACAAAAACAGTAAGTTTTCAGATTAGAAATTATCTCCTAGTTAATCGTCACGAGTTTTCTCTCAAACTCTGTTTTGTGTGGAAAATTTTAATTGATTAAAATAAGATTTTTTTTTAAAAAAAAAAAAAAAAAAGAATAAACAGTTTAGATTAGCAACCTGCCAAGGTACGAAACCTGTAATTAAAAACAAGCAGGTGTCTGAATTCTCTGAGGAAAAATGTAGCAAGAAAGCCTTTGTGTATATGTGTATAGCTTTCTCCCTGCCCGGGCTGTTCACTACTCTTGCTGGAAAGATGTGTTAAATAAAAGGCCATGCTGTGTTGATCCCCCCACCAAAAAAAAAAAAAAAGAAAGAAAGAATAGAAAAAAATCTCATTAATTTGGATCCCAATGGTTCCAAAGGAACAAGAATCCAAATATAGTAAATGTGAATCCAGAGGCATTGCTTATGCCCACATTGCTAGAAAAGGGATAAAACAGGGCAAATGAACTACAGAGTCACATAGATGCCAGAATAATAGGCCCAACATGACGAAGTTTGATACGGATAAAGAAACTTCTAACTTGGGTCCAAAATATTAACTTGAAGACAGGATTACGAAGCTACAAGAAGCAACACATATGAAAACGTCTAATAGTTTGAAGCAAGGACATACAATAAATGTTACCAAGCAGGGCCTCGTAGTAACAACAACAAGCTAAAGAAATTAGAGGCTGGGTTAATAGAGTCATAGCATTTACAAAAAGGAGCTGATAATCTTATTGTATTCTGATGACTGTGTCACAGCTTCCAGTGACTCTACTGGTGACTCTAATCCTCTGAGATGATTACATTCAGATCTGTGATCACACATTCTAAGAAGGCTACAGACAAACTGGAGCATGTTCAACAGGTTGATTGAAGGAGCGAGGTTTAGTTTGGAGAAGAGAAGATGAAGGCATGAATGGTGGCTTCTCATCATAGAGTCAAAGGGAGAGTCTTGGGGAAGAAGGATTCATTCTGTGGACCTCCAAGGCTGAAGCTGAATTGGGAGAACCTCAGGGAGACCAATTTTAGCTTCACCTAATCGTACAAAGGGACAGAGGTGCAACAAACTATCTCAGGAGATGGTTCTTTGTCCCTGGGGAGTGTTTAAAAGGTAACTTCTCTAAACTTTTTGATAGGAATGTATAAGGAATCCAACAGCCAATGGAAGCTTAGATTATAAGAGTTTTTATATATTTTTCTAATCCCAATACTCTATGATTTTAATGAATAAAATAATTAATTGCAAGAAGGATATAACTTTATGGATACTCAGGGCAAAGTGTGCCTCTGTACTCCTTGCTAAGCAAGTTGGATAAGCAGGACTACAGATGTGGAATGTTTAACAAACTGTCTTGGGAGATACGATTTTATCTTAAGTGGAGTTTCCTAGAAACGGACCTGAGATGAGGAGTCCTGTGCAAGAGATGTCTGAAGGAAGTGCTCCCAGGGGAAACTGCCGAGAGGAAGGAGAAGATGGACAAGGAAGAAGAGGAAATCAAGAGTGAAATCTCAGGCAGAGTTTCTCAGGGTATGGCTTCCGCCTGATCCCACAGGGAAGCTCTGGAGTATAAATTATACCTCAGAGGTTATCCCAAACTGTTAAGGGCTGTCCTGGGGGAATGCAAATTCCAGGACACTTTCATTTCTCTACATAGGCAGGCAAAGCAGCCTCCAGGGAACAGAAGGCAACTCTCATCAGAGAAAAGTAAAAGCCAGGTTTGAAGACTGTTGCCTGGGATGTTGTAAAGGGTACCTCAAAGGAGCCACCCACTCCCAGGAAGTGTCTGTAAGGGCCCCTGCTATGGTCCTGGATCAGAGAACAGAACTGGAAGGATGAGGATGGGATCAAGAAGAAGTGAATTCTGAGGCTTTTGATGAAATAAGCCAAGAGGGGATTTAACTCATCTAATGAAAGTAGCCTCCTCAGTGGCTGGAAAACAACCGATCCTTAAAAGCCACTGCAAGCTCTATAAAGCTGCCCAGCTTGTGTTTAGTCTACTATTTACAATGATTCTTATCTATTCATTAGTAAAGATAAAACGGTGATTAGATTTTTCACTTTTGGTAACAGTAGTTTAAAGGATGAAGAAGACATCACAGTGGCTGACACTGGACATTTCTAAGATCTGGCAGTGCGCCTTTTTCAACACCCTTTAATCCGAATGAATGAGACATTTCTGTAACAGAAAAAGAAGGAGCAAAGGTGCCTTCATTTTGTTCCACCTAATGTTCAGCTCTGAATTTCGTAACCTCAAAACCTGCAATCCAGATTGTGGTTTGGTCTAAGAGTAGAAATTTCCCTGCCTGGCTGTAGTAACACTTAAAAAAGAAAAAGTCCTATCCACAAGCAACATAATCTGTTTGGCAATGTCTCTCCACAGTGTTTCTTGTAGGATACAGTAAGAAGGTCACCAGGCTAGTGGAAGGGTAAACGTTAGCCCACGTCCACACAACACTAGCATTATCACCTTCTGAGGCACAGAATAGCCCTATGACCCGGCCAAAGTACACAGTCAATTGGTGTCAGGACTGGAAAGAGAAAGTTTTTTTTGGACTCCCGGCGTGGTTCACTGCCTGTTGGGTTGGGCTTGGCTCTGACTTCCCTTCCCTTCCCATCTCAGCATTCCAAAATAATCCCTTCTGGAAGCACAGCCCTCTGAGAAGCTCACTGGGTTCCCTATGGTAACCACGGGTTTAATTTTCCAGGAGGCCAATGTCTTAAAGATAAATACAGATGGAGAAAACTCTGACGTAAGGCTGTAAGCTACATCTTAACTATGTCCCTCATCCAAATCTGTTGTGGCTTTTGATTTTGTTTACTGAGAGAGAGTGTTCATTTTTCTTAAAGGGCCAATACAGTAAAATTACCTTCCGGACACCCCTCTATCTTGGTGGGGCTCCCAGCGCTTACTGGTTGGTCAGAGCAACAGGGACAAACCGAGGCTTTCAAGGCTGTGTGCAGTTGCTCGCTGTTAATGGGAAGAGAATCGACATGAGGCCCTGGCCACTGGGAAAAGCACTCAGTGGAGCTGATGTGGGTAAGTGGCCGCCCAGTGGGTTGGGGTGCTCTCGTGGGATTGCCTTTCTATCTGGGGCCAGGGAGGTGAGCAGCAACATCAGCTGCAATCCAGGGAAGCTGGTTAGTGCAGCACTTCAGGAGGGAGGTGGGCCCAAGGGGTGAGGTGGGTGCTCTGCAAACACATTGACCCCGAGTCTGAACACCAAGATATGGTAACAATGTGGTGCACCAAACCCTTGGTTGGGTACTGCTGCCATCTTGGACATCTTCATGAAGCATGGCATGGCCTCATTTGACAAAGCAACAAGCAATCCAACCCTTTCACCTTACCTCATCCAGTCCAGTGGAAAAGCCAACACAATAATGTAAGGAGAGATACATATATTCACTGCTTTGAAGAGAACTGGTCAAATTCTAATTCTTGACCACTCAGCCAAACATTTTCTCATATGTCTTCTCATTTATTCTTCACACTAACTCTAGGAGGTAGAAATTATTATTATATTCATTTTATAGATGAAGAAACTGGGGCTTGTAGAAATTAAATAACTTATTCAAATTAGCAGGCAGAGCTAGGATTGTTTTTAAAGCAATGTGGGAAAGTTAATATGAAGCAAGAGTAGGCATTCAAAGGTGGAGAAGAGAGGCAAGGGCATTCCAGGCAGAGGAAAGGGCTTATCCAAATGGGAATAGGAGGGGAGATGGGCGCCATGACCTAGTATGTGTTTGAAAAGATCCTCTGGCTGTAGACAGCTTGTTGAAGGGGCACTTGGGTGTACATGTAACCAGCAGAGAATCTGTTACATAGTCCAGATGACACATGTTGGTGTACTGGTGCAGGTGGGAGAGAGAGAGATTGATTTGACAGATCATTAGAGGGAGAAACAGGCTTGGTTATGGATTGGGGGCTCGGGGAGGGAGGTTGCACATTGTCGGTGGTCTCCGTAATCAACTCCACCCACTGATGTCCCACCTTCTCTTCCCTCCCTGGGAGTCTTGTGTCTCTTCTGTCCTCACTTCATTATCTAGCGTAAAACTGCACAACAGTTGCTTATAGCGGCTGCAGTGAGAGCTGCCTTCTGTATTGATGATGAGGTTTCTGCAGCTCTGTACATGTGTGGCCTTGCACCTCCTGCCTGTCACTCTCAGAATTGAAAGTGTTCCTCCTCTCTGTAACAAACCTGGCCATCTCCATCTGCTCTCACCTTTCCTGGCTTCCCTGGGATCTGGCTGCCAGGATTCTCTCTCCTCAACAGCCCAGGGTTCTTAACCTTTCCTGTGTGGCGGCCCCTGCTTTGGCAGCCTGGTGAAGCCTGTGGACCTCTTCTCAGAGTGATGTTTCTAAATGCAGAAAAATAGTATACATAATATTATCAGGGGAACGATTATAATGAAATACAGCTATAAATTATTTTCTAAGTGTTGCTATTACAATTATATACGTGCTTCTTTATAAAGCATTATGGAATGGGATTATTTAATGGTGGGTGAAATAATTACCATGATTTCAGAGTAGCAATGAGTATAAATGATAGTTTGAGATATCTGCAATAAGTGAAATGTGACAACAACTGTGAGCTCTATTGGTCACAAGACGCAAGCACTGCTCACACTAGAAGTATATTGCCTGTATTACTAGTTGAGGGAAATGCATACTCAATTCCAGTCAAAGATTAGGGAAAACAGAGACGTAATGTTTTTCCCATCTAGGCTCGCAGACCCCTGCTGTAGCTTATCTGCATGTGCTTAGGACTTCTCCAGCTCAAACAAGTGCCATGCTGGGCACACGCCTGGTCCCCCTCTGGTTGGGGAAGCCTGGGAACCTCTGTCCTTCCTTTCAAGGGCTGATGCCAGCAAGCGAGCTCCTCCTCTGCCTCTCAGAAGCCAGTTCCTGCCCACAGCCACCCTCGCTTCTGCCCTGTTACCACCGTTCTTCCGTCTTCCAAGCTCCAAACCTCGAGAGCATGCTGGAGTCTTCTTCCACCTTCAGCCTCCAGACTGATCTCTCATTTCTTCTTTCCCTGAGTCTCTTTGATACTTCCCAATCCCTCCATTTCCTTTGCTGTCACCCTGTTGGGTCCCGCTTTACCTTCCCAAAAGATTTCTCTTCTCTCTCCCGCCCCCAGCGCTCCTCAATCTGTCTGGCAGGCCATGGCCAAGTAACGTTGCTGCAACCCTGCTTTCATCTGGTCAGCTCTGGCTGGCGTCCATGACCTCCACCCACCCCACTCCCACCTCTTAAAAAATAGTTACAACGCAGAAGATTTGTAAAGTAATTTCTTCCATGTGTATCTAAAATAACCCAAGGACCCCACTTCCTGTGGAACCAGCCCTGCTCTGAGAAAAAATCGCAGCCCACAGAAATTGGCGGGGCTCAGGGACCTGTGAGAGTTTGGCTCTCTGAGATCAAAGTCATTGTCTCTGTGGAGCCTGGGAATGCTGGGGGCGATGTTCTCTGGGCTGTGGCTGAGGAGAGACCTAAACTGCCAGCGGCCGCCAGCTGGGGTGGCAGGCCAGCTGCAAGGGCTTTAATCAAATTCTGTGAGCAGCCCCTGAAGTCAGTCTCCTCTCCTGGGTCCACACTGGGTGCCTGGTCCCTCCGCCTCCTCCTAGTTAGACTGGCCCAATTCAAAGAACACAGATGACTGATGAGGGAAGAATGAGAGACTCCCCCTGCTGAGGTGACACACTCTGGCCAAGGAGGGCTCTTCCTCTCACAGGGGGTGGGCTTCCAGCTGGTGCAGGTGCATGATTCTAGAACCCACATGCTGGGTACTGGAGAGCCCTCTCTCCTCACTCCCTGTCCTGGACAGAGAAGTCGACAGTTCAGGAGAATTAATAAGCTTAGACATGGCTGCTTAACTCCTTCGGTGCTTACCTTGCTTGTCTCAACTTTGAACCAACAAGCCAGCAGCACTTAAGCTAATTGGGGTCACACAAATTCGAATGCTTTTAACATAAACACACTGTTGACACTGGAGGGATTGAGATACACTCTTGTGGGAGCAACAGAGAGAGGTGAATTAAAGCAGAAGCAACTCAGTCGTCCCCATCGGTGGTCATAAAATTGCCCTGCAATTTATTGTGTCCATCGTGTTTTTAAAAGTCTCTGTGGCTCTTCATAAAGAACACGCCCAAATCCACTTATCCTGAAAGCTGGCTTGCAGTTGCACAGAGATGCAAACCAACAGGAGTGGGAACCAAACAGTTTATCCACGCCAGCGAGCTGCTGGCGTGGTCAGCTTCGTCGTGCCGGACTGGCACTGGCAGAGGGTCAGCTTTGTGACTGCGGCTCTGTGTCTAGGGGAATGCAGCAGCGGGATCTGCGACGAGGCCTCGTGCATCAATGGCGGCACCTGCACAGCCATCAAAGCCGACTCCTACATCTGCCTCTGCCCCCTCGGGTTTAAAGGCCGACACTGTGAAGAGGGTGAGAAAGAAGCACGTTGACGGCAGCTTCTGTCTGCGCGTTAATTCTTGTGGATGTAATTTCTCATGAAATGTACCTCGCACAAAGCCCCAGACATTCTTATGGGATCCACGTTGCTTTGTTGGGAGGGATGAGGGGAAGCTTTTCTTTACCAGGTTGGAGTGTATCTGAGTGCCAGAGTTTTGAACAAACCCAAGATATGTTCATTTTAAGTTGCTAGGCATGAGTGGGCTCCTCTTGGCCTTCAAATAACTTAAAAAGTCTATATTTGTGTGGTTCATATCAGACTGAATTTAAAGCATTTAAAGTGTATGCTCATGCCTTTTAGAATACCTGACAGTTTCAGAGAAAAGATTGGGAAGATATACCCAGAAACATTAGCAGTGAGATGGGACAAAAGGGACCTTGCTTTTACTTCTTCGTACTGTTCTACTGAATTATTTCACCACGCAATACTGCATATATATTGAGTATGCAAAAATATATATATGTATGCACACACATATTTCTATATATTAATATATGTAAACACACATGAACATACAAATATACATAGGTTCACATAAACACATGTAAATAATAATGAGAAAATTTTAAAGATTTTGGAAAATCATACAGGCTTGAGCATGCTTTAATTTTTCTCGAATTCCAAAATTAAAAACAAAAGAAAACAAAACTGGCGCTAAGATCACAAAGCCCCAGATTGTCAAATTTCTCCAAGAGTAGTTCAAATTTGGACCCAAGATACCATACTGGGGAAAAATTTTTATGATATTATAATCTCAAATCTCATGTCACCACAAGAGGGCATTTGAGTCAAGGTAAGCCCAGGCTGTTGCGTACCATCTCACAGTTTCATAGCCTGACATAAGAAAGGCGAGTTCTTGCTCATATCACAAATCACTGCAGGACAATGGTGGGCGACAGGGGGAGTGTTCTGCTCCAGCTCTTCTAGGCCCTTAGAATTCTCCAACGATTCCTGCATCCAGCCAGCCAGCGAGAGAAGAGAGAGAGGATGGAGGGAACTTTTAGAGGCTAGACTTAGGGTGCTGCATAATATACTTCCACCAACATTCTATTAGCCTACCTGCAGGGCAGCTGGGAAATGTTGTTTAGGTCTGTGCCCAGGGAGAGAAGAACACAGCTGTGGGTGCACATCTAGCCAGATTCTGCACAGAGGGATTTCTAACACCGCGCTTGTTTCTTCAGCTTTCACCTTGACCATTCCTCAGTTCAGAGCGTCTCTGAGATCATACGCGGCGACGCCCTGGCCACTGGAGCCCCAGCACTACCTTTCCTTCATGGAGTTCGAGATCACGTTTCGGCCAGACGCGGGGGACGGTGTCCTCCTGTACAGCTATGACACGGGCAGCAAAGACTTCCTGTCCATCAACATGGCAGGGGGCCACGTGGAATTCCGCTTTGACTGTGGCTCGGGGACAGGTGTTCTCAGGTGAGGGCTGAAACCTTCCGGAACCCCCTCTGCCCAAAAAGCTAAACAGTAACCACTAGAGGAAAAAACCCAATTTGTATCCAACAGTTTACGCCCTTTCTGTCTTCCCTGTGCAGCTATCTTCTGACACTTTTCCTATGTGGTTCAGATGGCGGCTTCCTATAGGCAGTGCTGTCCTGCCCACCAGGTTTCCTTTTCTCAAATAACTACTCCATACTTCGAAGTGTAGAAAATGGACTTGCTTCAGGTAGCGGTGAACTGCCTCCATTTCCAGCTGAGGTCGTGCAGTGCCATCCGCAGAAACTTGATGGACTGTAACAAATCAGTGTCCTACACAGAGAATCACGTGGCAGGCGCCCACCAACTGCATGTCAACTAGTAACAAAGTTAACAAATGTTTAATGAACAAAATGTCCTTGGTAACCTCGCTTGAAATTTTAACCTTCCTCTTGAACTATTTCTTTAACGGAAACTGCCAGTGAATCATCAGCAACACAAAGACCCAGTCCCTAACCAGCATGCTCAAGAAAGATGTGTGATGAGTGGTCTCCATAGCGTGGCAGTAAACGGTGCTTCTACAGTACTTGTTGCTATTTGCAGAATTGGTCCGAGTAGTCAAAACTTTCCTACTGTTACTTAGTTTGTATCATTAAATTACTTAGCAGATCAGTTATTTCCGTACAATGAGGCAGTGTCTTTTTGAATCCCTTGGAGCCCATGGTTGGAAGATGCAGATGTTTTTCTTATTTCTTTATGTCTCCATCTTCTTACTGTGTTCTTTCCATGGTAGTTTTAACCTTCAACCCGGAGAGCCACTAATCAAATGCAGACATCTTTCTTGTTCCTACATTTGTCTAATTCTTCTCTTTTGAAACTCACTAGCATGTTTTGTTCCATCGTGCCCTGCAACAAGATGTCAGTGAGTCTGTTGTTTTAAAGGAAACTGCAGGCTGTATTCGATCAGCATTCATATTGGTAGACTGTCAGTTTTCGAAGAATATGTGGGTGAGATGTTACAACCATGCGTTGTCCTTCTGCTGATCGTTTATCATGGCTGATGGGAAATACTCACTGCATTAGGTTTCAACACTTCTTAAAAAGGACAGTTTGTTTTTGTTTTGTCCTTGTGGCTAAATTCCTACACATCACTGACACCTCCCCACTTGGGGAATGGACAAACATTTTTGTACTTCTGGTGATACAAAAACATCCTATATTTCAAGACAACTTTGGTGGGTATTTAATTGGTTAAATTTACATATGATTATGCAAAACAGCCTAAGCAGTTCACTTAGAACTATATGTCAAGCTAAAAAGGGAAGACACCTTGAATATCACCTTGCACTTTTATATGGCTTCTTCTCAGATAAGGAATGACCAAAAAGAGCCAGGAGAGGGTCAGGGCTCCACAGCCCTCCTCCTGGACAGATTGTCCCCTCTACCCTGTCCCTCTGCAGTGGCAGCTCCAGCTGTGGTGTCACAGGCACATGGGACTCTTAGAAGTCCAGCATTTCTCTCTGTCATAACTCTGTAGCTATTTTTGACAAAAGGTGTTTTTAATTTTTTTAAAACATGTTATTATTTCCCTGCCTGTAAGGAAAGGCAATGGGAAAAAGAGTTCTTGAGTATTAGGTGATGAAAATTTGGCAAGAGCTTCCAAGGGACACACTACATCTTCCCCTTGTCCCATCCCATCCCCAGCATAACCTGCCAACAGTGGTCACTATCAGTGTTTCAGATGCCCCTTTGGAAGCTGTTTATTTTGGAAACCATTTCAAAGACTTCCTGCTACATTAGGAAAATTCAGTGAAAGCCTGTACTACAGGAAGTTGTAGAATTGGTCAAATCATTTTAACTTTAGGAAAAGGGTAAGGCAATCAAATTTATTGTGAACTTGATTCAAGAATCAAGACAATTGGAATGAGCTTTTGATGGCTGCGATCAATACACCTGCTCTGAGGAAGGCAGCGCATTGATAGCAAATGACCTCTGCAGGACAGGAACACAAAATGGCCCTGTTAGTTATTATGGAGATAGACCACTTACAAAAGGGCCGCTTGTTTCTTTATTGCATATTGATTTAGCCAAGGTGATTAAATTCTAATTGCTAAGAACAAATCACAAAAGCATTTGCCAGAGCTAAAAAAAATCAAGTGGAGGGGTGGTGACCTTTCATAATTGTGCCCATTGGTATTCCTCATGGTTTTCTAAAGATGATCCAATACTGAAAAATAATTGGGAAGTTCAGTGAGGGCCAGGAACTAGACATTGTTAGAAATACAAATGCAATAATGATACTCTTTCTGCACAGCTCACTATAAAACATAATGTGTAAAACTCCTATAAATATCATTTAAACTTCAAGCACTTTAAGCTTGATTTAGTAATTGAATTTTTAAAGTAATTCTAATTCTTTTTACAATATCTGAAAATATGAAATCTGTCCCCCCCACATTTTATTATGAAAAATTCCAAATATATAGAGAAGTTGAAAGAATTATATAGTAAGCATCCTTATATACCCACCACTGAGAGTCTAGAATTAATGTTTGGCTCTATTTGCTTCACCACATATGTAGCTATTATTATATCCATCCATCCATCCTTCTTATTTTTTTATACATTTCAAAGGATGTTGCAGACATCAGTACACCAAGAAATTTGTTTTTTACACCATCACTTACATGATCTTTCTCTTCTTCAAAGTTTGTGCACAAGTATATTTTACTTTTGTGTCACTCCTCGTCTAGAAAACCAGACTCACTGTACCCACATCTCAGGCTTGTTGTAAAGAGTAAACAAAACCATAAATGTAATGCTCCTACTAGGAGGGGGTCCAGTAAATGATAGCTAGCACTGCCATTGTACTAAGCAGGATCTATTGTGTTCTTTTTACTGAATGGATTGAGGTGCCTAAGGTTAGTATTATTAATAGTTTTCTCATAGCTAGGTTGATGAAAATTGTTCATAACATGCCAACCCATGTTTCCTTCTATATTAGTCAGAATTCTCCAGAGAAACAGAACCAATAGGCTATATATAGATATGTAGAAAGGGATCTATCAGAGGGATTAGCTCACATGGTTATGGAGGCTGAGAAGTCCCAGGAAAACTAGTGGTATAGTTCCTGTCCTAGCCCTGTCCAAAGATTGAAAGCCAGGGGGGCCAGTGGTGTAAGTCCCCATCCTAGCCCAAGCACCTAAGTGCCAGGAAGCTGATGGTGTGAGTCCTGGGTCCAAGTCTGAAGACCCAAGAACCAGGAGTGCCAATGTCCAAGGGCAGGAGAAGATGGATGTCCCAGCTGAAGAAGAGAGAGTAAATCCACCCTTCCTCCTCCTTTTTGTTCAATTCAGACCCTCAGCAGGTAGGCTGATGCTCCACATTGGTGAGGACCCTCTTCTATACTCAGTTCATGGATTCCAATGCTAATCTCTTCCAGAAACGCCCTCACAGACACACCCAGAAATAACGTTTTACCAGCTGTCTGGACATCCTTTATCCCGGTCAAGTTGACACATAAAATTAATATCACATCTGCCTTCAACAGGAGTGAAGAGCCCCTCACCCTGGGCAGCTGGCACGAGCTGCACGTATCCCGCACAGCGAAGAATGGAATCTTACAGGTGGATAAGCAGAAGGTCGTGGAGGGAATGGCAGAGGTAAGAACACACCTTTTCTCCTGACGGTTGGTGTGAACCGGATTACTGCTTTCTGCCTGTCTCCGTAGAAATGTGGCACAGTGTAGCGTTTAAGCACATGGGCGTCAGGGCCTGGGTTGAAATCCCAGCTCCCCACTGGGCAAATTACTTAACTTTTCTATTCGTCAGCTGTAAATGGGATAATACTAGAACTGGCCTCATAGAGTGGTTGTGAGGAGTCAGTCAGTTAATAATAGTTCACACTTAAAAAATTACCTTTCGCCCCTTCACCTTCCACCTCCACCTTTGCTGTTACCAGCAGTGCAAAGTAGTAGATAAAAACACAGAGTCAGGGCCAGTGGTGCAGGGCGGAGAGGTCTGACAAGAATAGACTGTAAAACTGGACTCCCAGGGTTCAGAATCCAGCTCCATTACTTACTAGTGGTGTGAGCTCATACTGGTTACTTGACCTCTCGGGTTATTGTTTTCTCATCTCACCATTATCTTCACATCAGTGGGAATAATAGTGGTGACAACAGTGCCTACTTCACAGAGTTGTGAGCATTAGATGAATTACATCCATAAAACAAAACAGTACCTGCTGCACAGGTCAGCACCAAATAGCTTTACTTATTATTAGTTAGTAGTGTGCTGTCATGGCCTCAGGAGGATAGAATTTCTACTCAAGTTTATAACTTTCCTCCATAATTTTATTTCCAAGGTCATGGGCAAAGAAAAACAACATTTTTAAGAGAAGATAAGGGAGATTTGCCTTAAACTGTAGCCTGCTAGGATTCTGCACACACACGAAATTTAGATTTCCTAAAACAGAGGGGACTTTAGATTTGCCAGTGTCTTAGTTCCCACCAGTCTTCATTCTGTGCAAAGCAAGATTTAAAGAGGACATTGACGAATTTGGGTATACTAATAAGCAAATGGATTAATAGAAAAAAGAAAAGGAAGGAAAGAGGTATTTGATTGACGAGAGAAGATAAATGCTCCATGTATATCTGTGGAAAGAAGGAAGGAAGAAGAATGAAGGGAAATGGATTTTAAAGGGAGAACAGGAGTCACTTCTGGTCCAATCCAGAACATTCTAACAGCTGACTTTTGTCCAAGACAGAATTAGAAGCTCACCTATATAGACCTGGCTGTATGTTGGCTTATAATAAATTCAGTGATATCTCTTTACGCTTCAGTTACAAACATCTGTGAAACAGGAACAAAAGCTTGAGATTGGAATGTTTGTAAATAGTGAGGCGAAGGTCTTTGGTTATAAATAATAAGATTCTTCAGGACATGTTATTTACCATTAGGATCTAAGAGACAACACTAAGGTAGAAGCCGCACCTCAGAGCTTCTATTACTATATGTCAGTGAATGAGAATAAAATCCACACAGTAGAGCTTGCACCCCCCATTTCTGGTGTGTGCATTGGAGGGACGTTCTGCTGCGGCCTCTCTGAGCCGAGAATGGGAAGGCCCGCTGCTCGATCTCAGGGAGTCGAAACTTAATCAAGAGTGTCCCCACAAGGAACCCTGCTCCCCAGCTGTCCACACCGTGTTCAGAGCGCAGCTGATGGGGCAGCAGTCTTAAGCGTAGAGACAGATGGGGGCGGGGGCGCACTTCGCAGGGCTAACCCAGCACCTAGCACCCGAGAGCCTGTGTCCAGACTGACGCCGACCCCCAGGCTGCTCAGCCGACAGTGCTGAGAGATACCAAGTGCCCGGGGTTGAGTCCAGCCCTGCAAGACTCCAAGAAGGGCCGTGCTTCTGAGGCCTTCAGAAAACGCCAGCCTGGAGGTTTGCTCAGCTTCTCCAACTGCCTCCAGCCAAGCGGAGTGGCAGATCCAGACACGCAGCCCCTCACTTCAGAGCTCCTCGCTTGGGTGGGGTCTGTCTGCTTCTCCCCCGCGGTCCCACACTGGGGTCGCAGCTGCAGCCCTGCCTCTGTCAGCAGGACGATTCTGAGGGACAGCCCAGAGGAACCCACCAGGCCTCACGAAGCCCTGCCCTGTTTGCTGACACAACTATGACTCAAAGTTTTTTCAAAACAGCTGCTGCTCTGAAACCTCCTTGACCCTGCACCCTTCCACCTTTCCTCTTATTTTAACTTTTGCTAAGAGCAAAGACAAGGGAGAGATGCCTGTGGGTCTGTGGTGACAGTTCCTGCCTGGTGCAGTGTCCTGCTGGGCCACAATTCCAGAAAGCCCTTATGCTTCTTTGGTGACCTGCCAGTTCAGTAAGAACCCCCGAAGCTGCCCGAAGGTGACTGACAAGTCCATTCAGTCTGTTAATCTGATGGAGACTTCCTGGGGTCCTTGGCTGGCCGCAGCCACTGTGAGCACCCCCTCAGATAAACAGAGTGTCCCCTCTGTGATCTCCTGTCCCCTCTCCTCTACGCGGCCCGACCCACAACCATTCTCCTCCCTCTGGCCAACGAGCTTCCTAAAACACAGATCTCTCTCTCTCCTGCTTAAATCTCATTGCTTTTTAGGTGAAGTTCAAACCCCTAACGTGGCATAGAAGGCCCTGCATGGTTTGGTCCCTGCTCACCTCTGCCTTATATTAATACTTCATTCCCTGTAAGCCACACCTTCTTCTAGTTTCTACAGTTCTGACTCTTCCTTGGTCATCTGGGCCACCTCCCTATGTCTAGGGTAGGGAATGAGACCCCCAGGTGCACCCATAGCCCCTGCACAGTCCCATCAGTGCTAACCCCACCTGCCCTCTCACTTGTCTGAATTCCCCTACTAACGTAAACCCCTGGAGAGGGACTGGCGCTTTCTTGTTTGCTGTTGTTTGTCCAGCACTTAACACAATGCCTGGGACATGTAGGTGCCTAATAATATTTGTTAAATAAGTAATTGAATGCTGCTACTATTTGTATTTCTTTTGCCGTAAGTCAAAAGAAACACTAACTTGCATTACCTAAAGTGTGTCCATCACCAGAGATCTCAGATTTAAGAGTTTGTTTCTCACTCATGATACATATCTACCAATGACTGCAGCTTTAATCTGAGACCCAGGCTGAAGGAACAGAGGGAGGGGAGAAAAGGGCCTGGTGACCCACTCCCTGGCTCTGAAAGCCTCTGCTCAGAAGTGATTCTTTTCTGCTCATGTTTTATTGGCTAAAACAAGTTACGGGACCTCATCTGAGCTGCCAGGTTGGAGGTAATCTTCCTGCAGGGAACAGTAGTGCAGTCTGCCATGGTCATCCTGACGTAACTATGAGGTAGATATCATGACTCCCATTTTACAGATGATGAAACTGAGTCTCAGACACATTAAGAAATTTACCAACATTCAAGCAGGTGGTAAGTAGCGATGCAAAACAATGTGAAGGTCAAGCCCATGTGTAGACAGATTGTTGTGATGGGTCTTGAAGCTGTCTCAACTCTTTGGTCCTCAACAGGGAACCAAAGGCATATTTGATAGTTTTACCCATCTATTGTGAAGTTATACCATGCTGTGTTTTTAATCTGTTGGCAGGGAGGCTTCACACAGATTAAGTGCAACACGGACATTTTTATTGGCGGAGTCCCTGATTACGATGACGTGAAGAAGAACTCGGGCATTCACAAGCCATTTAGCGGGAGCATCCAGAAGGTAGAGGCTTCCCTTTCTCCCGCTGACCGTGCCACCCTGACTGCAAGCAATGGAATTCGACGATTGTGATCAGTGTAATTTGCTGCACCAGGGAAAAACGCTTTGAGAAAATTTTAAAATGTTAAAGGTTTTATTTTTGAATGCCCAAAGCATAGCTTTCCAACCCCATTTTCTTATAACTCTGCTCATGGTCTATGCCCAGCAGACATTCTGTGAATGCCACTCAATGAAGATGAATTTTTATAGCAAAACCACTAAAATATAGTGGGACTGCGATGGGAAGCAAATGGCAGGAGGTCGCTGCAGACGCCTCCGCAGTAGGGAAGGCGGCGCAGGGAAGCGAATAGAACTCTGGGCTCTGTGTGTCGCCTTGGCTTTACTTGGCAGTTTGTTCAAGATAAGGGCAAACTCTCATCCCCACCCACATACTTTAGCAGTTGTTATTCATTAATCATGTAACCAGGCTCCGAAGAGCACAGATTAGAGTCTTTCCCTAGAAGGTTCAGAAAAAACACTCAGTAAAAGGGACCAGCCTCCCCACCCCCCACCCATTTGCCTTCCCTGGGGCTGCTGGGATCCCTCCAGCCGTGAGGACCTGCTCTGCCTGCAGCTCGGCTCCCCAGCCAGAATGGCAGGCACCAAACCCTGGGAGAAGCAGGATCTGAAGACAAGCAGGTGTTGTTCCTGCATGTTAGCTTCATCCTGTTTTCCTTTAGCGACTAATGGCGGCGTGTTGGCCATTGGTCCTGTTTGGACCTAAAATGAAGTATGAGAGGGGCTGAGATGAAGGAGGGGCGGTGAAAGGAGTCCTATCATGATTCGCAGCCCCTGAAGCTGGGAGGGGCCCTGGGGCCGCGATCCTCTCACCTTGTATGGCAGCACCAGGCCCAGTCTACGTTTGCTGACTCTCGTGTGTTTCCCCTTGTTGCTGGACTGCGATGTCAGGAACACCTCATTTCATACCCTCGTGAGTGGGATTGGCCGTGCCTAATTATGTGTTTGAAATTCTCACTTGGGAAGTGAGCCAAGATGCTAAGATACTCCCCCATCTGCCCACCCTTCTCAAGCCGTGCCCTCCCTTCACGCGCACACATGGCCCTTTCCTCCTGTCTCCCTTGAAAGGCCACCCTCTCCTGCCGTGACTGAGTCGTGGGCTGTGCCGTGTCCTGCAGTGAATGGCACCATTCTTGGCTTGTGTCATTACACATCACTCAGTCTCGTGGTCCTTCACTTGCAGCACGAAAAGGGGAGACTGTAGGGGGCTCCTAGTTACTCCAGCTTCTCAGAGTCAGGATGGGGAACAGTGTTCTCCCAACTCCCCCAGTGCTCTCCAGAGGCCAGGCAAACCTCTAGAAACTGGGATTGGTGGCAGGCAGTGCCATCGCTAACCTCTTATAACCCCCTGGGCAGTGGAGGCTCCCCTGGGAGGTGTTCTGTCTGTCTCCAAGTTCTGCAAAGCCACCAACAGCTCAAAATAAATACACATTCTGCGTCAAGGGCTGAAAAAGTTGGGTCTCTTTATTTGGGGTTAGGGGACCCAGTAACCCCTCCTCAGAATTCTTCAGGTTTGCCAGAGCCACGTTGCAGGGGAGGGAGCAAGGGAGCACCCCAGCCCAGGCAAATACATGCACAGAGGTATTAGGATGTGACCTGAGTTTCACTTACTTTTTTAGTGGTGGGGAAAGTGATGTGGAGAGGAAGGGAAATCAGGAATGTTGGGGAAGGAGGCTAGCAGGACTCAACAGGACAATTGGAAGAGGCCCTGTTGATGGAATTTAAGAGACTGCATGAGAACACTGGCCAGTGCACACGGAAGTACACCAGGAAGCCCCTCTGGAGTCCACAGCCACCAAAAGCCATCACTGTCCTTTTGGTTCCTGCCTCCAAACCTGGCTTTATACTCTCCCTACCCTGCTTTATAGCAGCATCTCTCAACCTTGGCTGCATCTTCCCAGGTAATTCTTGGAAGCTTTAAAAGTTACTGACAACTGGGTCCCACCTCAAGAGATTCTGGTTCAACTGGTCTGGGTGGGCCCGTGCGTTAGTCCTTAAAAGCCCCCCAGGTGATTCTAAAGTGCAGCCAGGTTGAAAACCCAAACTTTGTACTTCTTGGGACTTCTTTACAACCTTCCCGAGTGGCCAGTCTTCCAGGACCAGAGGAGTGCTTTATTCTGAAGATCCTCCCAGATGTACCAAATGTAATCATTTCAGCTCCTGCATCACTTACAAGACCATAAAAGTAGGAACTGGACTTAAAAAAAAAGTTTTGATCTCCCTACGTACAGCTCAGGTTAGTGCTGAGGAATGTTCTAGAAGACTACAAAGGTGTTTCTCCAATTCCTGAGTTTCTTCACATTTTTCTCTCCCAAGATCATCCTGAACGACCGAACCATCCACGTGAAGCATGACTTCACATCTGGTGTGAACGTGGAGAACGCGGCCCACCCCTGCGTGGGGGCCCCTTGCGCCCACGGCGGCAGCTGCCGGCCCAGGAAGGAGGGCTACGAGTGCGACTGCCCCTTGGGCTTCGAGGGGCTTCACTGCCAGAAAGGTACACTCAGGGCCTGCTTCCTGGGGGAGTGGGGGGAACAGCCAGCCAGCCAGGGGACCACCACTCTTGAAGAGCTGATAACACCGGTACAGCCATAGTGGTTATTTTGACCAATCATTTCAGTAACTTATTAGATGATTAATTATATATAAACTACCATAATTACTTAATAAGAATGAAGTGATGAAATGATTCTGCTACAATGGGTAAATAGCTTCCCCACCCCCTTGCCCTGGCTCCTTCCCCGAGCATCTCTTCATGGTCCAGCAACCAAAAAGTGAACCCATAACATAGCAGGGGTTTCCAGGATGTCTGCATCTGAGCTGCTCCCAGAGCCTATCCTGATAGGTGGACGCCTGGGCTTTATAAGCAGATAAATATTTTGATTAAATATATATATATATATATTTTTACAAATAGGACTTTAAATTTGTCCTTGTTAAAAATCTGAAGTTTAAACAGATTCTTGGACTGGCAGTTCATGTCCATCAGCTCATTGAATTTTAGCAACTGTCTCATCCCAAGGAGCTTTTCCAGAACCACTACGTTCACCAGGAAGCTCCATGAGTTTTCCCAGTTCAAACCTGGGCTTCTTTCAGCATCGTAGCTGTCCTGACAGAGATAATCATGGAGGAGATAAATAGACTGGCAAGTCTTCTCTGTGTCTTTTCCAGTGCTGTCTGGAATCAATTTATAGACCACGTCTTTCAGATCATTTGTCTGCACCTCACGGTCATGGTGTCCATCATCTTCTTCCAGAGTTGGTGGACCTGTTGGTGCTGAGCGTAAGAGGTCTTCCATATCTGGCTGTTGTGGTTCTTAGTAAAACCAACCAGAATAGATGAAGTAAATAACCATCAGAGTCTTGAGATCAGCATAAGCTGCAATCATGGTCTGCCATTTTTTGACCATGGAACACATTTTGTTGCGGGCAAGGTCCATGCCATGTAGTAAGTTAGGCAGTTTTTGCCCTGAAAATCCTCAGTTAATCTTCCTCAATTTTCTAAGTACAACTTCGTCATTTTGCAGATCAACAGGGCTCACTTCAAACACAGGACCCTTGAGGCCATCGGTTGCAATCTGGGTTCCTTGAGTCCTGGTGACTAGTGTTTTTCCAATATTTCTTATATTGAACACAGCAGGTGCTCTCACATCATACCAGTATTTTTTAGAAAATGGATCAACCTTTTTGCCACCTTTTGCCTTAGGTAAGGTGCTTGTTCCTACCAATCACCATGGTCCTGCTCAAGAGAGCCAAAAGAACTTAACTAAATGTTTTGACCCTGTCTGTGAGGACTGTACAGAGAAACCTTGCCCAAATGCAGAAAAACACAAATTATGCATTAGTTGCTCCAAACTAAAGGACTGTAAAAGAGAAACCTTGCCCAAATGCAGAACACAAATTATGCATTAGTAGCTCCAAACTAAAGTTTACATAAACTTCTGTAGAGTGCTATTTTCCATGCTCTCAAATCACCTGTACTTTAGTTCTCTCAACTGTGAAATGGGAATAAAAACAGCACTATTATTGTGTATCTAACCCAGAGGGTTGTGTGGTGTAGACTAAATGAGGCAATGCATATAAAGCATTTGGAAGAGTGCCCGGTAAGTGCTCAACCAATCAACCCATACTAGTCATTGTTATTATTGCTGAGAAAAATAAAACCCAGCAGCAGGTTCTGGGAGCTACTCAATTTCCATCTTGCCCGTGCCTGAAAGCTCAGGCAGGTCGTAGACCACGAGTCCCCACTTTCTACACCTGCCTGAGGCGAGCAGAGCCTGTGGTCCTGGCATCTGGAATAAGCTCACCCACATCATTTCCTCATGTTGGGCCACTTGGACCTTTTTGTTTCCAAAGTCAGTGTGGTCTCACCTGCCCAGGAACGAATTTAATAAAAAAGCGAACAGGCCTAAAGGACACAAAGCAGGAAGCCTCGGAAGTGATGTGCTCTTTTTGTCTTTTCTATTGGTTCCCAGGTTCCCGATTGTTATCAGAAGTAGGGCTTAGAGGAAAACTATGCGTCACAGGTAGAGATTCTTGTACATACAATAGTAGGAGATGTTTTGCAGCAGTCTTGGAAAATGGGAAAGATGCCATTTGCTGATTAGAAAACTTAGTAGTATTTCTTATATTTAAATGAATTTGACACCTGCATGGCAAATCATGAAATATATGTTTCAATAAGGAAGAGTAATTGATCTGCCTGTGAATTGTCTTAATTGTGCTTCTAACAAGCAAATTGTTGTTTAGCTAATAGGTTTTACTTGCAAAGATTTAGTTTAAGAGTGGCCCATTCGTTCAGAAAACTGGGCTTGAATTTTATACATCACTGTTTGAATTTCCTAAGTCTCCAGTTTTACCACAGGTACTTTAAGTCTGCTCCTGCCTTCTAATGCCAATGGTCAATATGGAGAGTCCAGACTGAAATGAACATTTAGCCATGGAAGAAGGAAAGGATAATTTGTGATCTTGTTAGCCCTCATTTCCTGCTGTAGACCATTAGCCATAACAGATACAAAGTGTAAACTATAGGTTCAGGTTCAGTGGGATACACATCTCACCTGAACAATGGAGCAGGTCCCAGTGAGGGCCTGGGTGTCACGAGATCTGTGGGAATGGATGATGGCAGAGGGGACTGGGGGGCATTTGAGCCTCTCCTGCAAAGATGGTTGGGACCCAGACTAAATCCCAGATGAGCCAGCAGCTACCCTCCATGTTGTGACACTATCTCCTGTGCTTTGAAATCATGATACTGCTTATAGCAAGGTTCATATATGGCAGGTAAGGCCTGTATCCCATAATTTCCTCACCTGTCATGACTGGAGAGGATTAACAGGGCTCTGGGATAATTTTTCCCAAGCTCCAGCAGGTGTAGAACTGTGAGCAGTTACCACACAGACTGCTATAATATTGGGGAAATCATCTAGCCCTGTATTAGGATTGGAAAGAAAAGGAAGAGAAATGGGCAATTGCATTGTTCCACAGAGGTGCAAGAGAGCACACTGAAAGTTTGGGTGAATTCTTAGCTTGAAAGACCAAGAATGGTTAGAAGCCATTTTTGGTTGTCAGAGAAAATCTCATCTCATTCAGCAAGGTGATTCTTAGCCTCATATATTTAAAAGTTGAGGTTTTTTATTTTTTTATTTTCCTGCCTGATCATCAAACCATGCTTCAAAAGCTAGAACCTGTTCCTAGTTACCCAGTGCTTTTACATGGAGCAAAATGTCATAGAAATAACCAGCGCGAGGCCTCATCCAATCCATACCCAGGAGCACCTTCTCCATGAGGAATTTCATTTTCTAGATCCTCGGTGAGTGGTTTCTCTAGCCTCCTCAGACACTGTGGCAGGCAGATTGCACAGGGCCAAAGTGGGAAGATTTGACACTCGTTCTCACCTTTTGGTGGCACAGGAGGGCAGCGGCTGGGAACTCAGATCACAGAGCGGTTCCAGGCACTCAGACTACCGTAGTGGTTTCGGGACCCCTTGGCCTTGGTTGTCCCCCTCACATTCCACTGGCTCTCACTTTCAGGCATCTTCTTCCCCCTAAACCTCAGCACCTCGTGCACTACCCCAGTGCCTAGGGCCTCTCCTCACCTCCACAAGGCCTCCCCCTCACATAATTACTTCCATCCTTAGAGATTTCTTTCCTCTTTTCTCTCTCATGTCAAAACTGACCCATCTTGTGTCCTAGTCCCTCAGAGCTCATGTATCTAAGTTACTAATGTGTTCTGGCAGAGTTTCGCAAAGTGCATGTAAAAAAATAAGTTCTGAGGAATATTAATGGCTGCCGCGCGCGTGCACACACACACACACACACACACACACACACAGAAAAACACATACATTCACATATACAAAATGGGGGGTGGGTTCTTTGCTCAAATTTTGAATAACCCTTTCTGCGGGACTTCTTAGAGCCTTCGCTATGCTCTAAGTGTCCAAAAGGTGGATACAGGACACAGGTTTTCTCCAGGTTCTCCCAGCCAATAGTGGACAGGTCACTTGGAAAAGAACTTCTGAACTTTGGTCCTCCCGTCCTTTCCCTGTATTACTGAGAACAGCTGGGACTCAGACCGTGCAGGACCCCGGGAGCCACTAGGTGGCGGTGTTTCTCCGTCCCAGACGGGCCCCTCAGCACACTGCAGATCCCAAAGCCTAGGCTCAGGACACAGTATACTCTCCATGGGTGCAGTCCTAAAACACCCAGTCTTATCTGATCGATACAGAGCTAGCACTGTATGCCACGTTTAGGATATTTTATGTTGTATTTAGTAGATTCACATCGTATTGCTGAGTCTGATCTGGTTATTATTTTTTTTTTTCTTTGGTCCCAGTGTATAAAAAAATAGCTTCCATAAATAGAGCCTCTACTTTAAGAAAACTCTCTCCATAACAACACAAATTAATAAGACACATAAATTCTGCATACTACGAGGAATTTCTTTTCTTAGGTGTATCATTAAACAGTGGAAAACGTGGGAGTGTTTAGCCTAGATGTTGTTGATCTTTAGCTAGTTGAAGAGGTGGTAGGGTAGAAAAAGGTTTTGTTTGTTTGGTTTTGCTTTTGCTTTTTTACTTTGTGGCTACAGAGTCAGCTTAATATAATAAAAGAATTTTCTACCAACTAGAACGGCCCCAAAATAGCATGTGCCGGCCTGTAGGTTAGTGAGCTGCCCACGGTGGGAAGGGTTTCCTCGGGCTGGATGGCCACCATCAGAGCTGCTGCCCAGACGGTCCTGCTTGGTGGGAAAGCTCGACTTCAGCACCCGCAGGGTCTTTTCCTTTGCTGAAGTCCTGTGAGTGTGTGAAGGAGTCATTTGTCCCTTCAGCTCCTTGTGGTCTTTGGGGAATTCAAGTCCCCCAAATGGAAAGTTTGCTTTGCCTGGGCTGCAGGACTGCTGGCTTAGAGGCTGCTATTCCCTGGGGTGTTTTTTTGTGTCAGATGGCACAAGCTTTTAGGTACAAATGTGAGGGAATGACAAAAACACACATCAACTAATAAATCATTGCCACGGAGAGAAGAGAGTGTAGAAAAGATTAGGTATAAGGGTTAGGTTAAAATATAATCATGTTTACAATATTTAAACCAACTCCAAGGAGCCAGAAAGGGCCCGATGGTCACTTCTATCTCTGATGTTTTTGGATGGGATTAATATTTGTCCATACTACTGACTTAAACTGAGTGTATTTTTATTACTCTGTATTCTGCGGTGTTGTTTCTGGAGAGAGCCCTTGCCCTTAATCACAAAATAACCAGGGTTCTGGGATCTTGCAAAGGGGCATGGGGTGGGAGCTGGAGCGATATTTTCCACCGGGGAGAGAAAAGAGGCAGCTGGCTGGCTTTTCATTCCTTCTTCACATGTAATCCGGAGCCAAGAAAAGTAATACTCATTGACAAGGTGAGTAACTCCTTAGCAAGGAGCTGTTCTCCAGGTTTAGAAGAAATGTGGATTGTCAGTTGAAGGCGAGGGAGCCTAGGAAGTGTCAGACAACTTCTAAAAATCTCCTTGGTTCATGCCGCCCCCACCTTCATCAAGCCGTGCTGGAGGAAGGGGGTGCGTGGCCTGGTGCCACTCATGCCTGGGAGAGATTTCCAGTGGTTCCTCCTGGAGCTCATGTTCACATGCCCTGAGAGGACATTCGGGCCCCTTGGCAGAGAAACAAATGATCTGCAACCAAAGGAGTTGGGATTTGACAATGACTGTGAAAGTCTGACTCTCCCCGTTCTCTTTCATGCTGGCACCGGGCAGAGTGTGGGAACTACTGCCTCAATAGTAAGTACACTAAGTCCTGTGACAGACTGTGGCAGTGCTCTGGGCTTGTGCCAGGGCCTGCCAGGGCAGCCGACCACATGCTGGGGGGAAGCGGGGTGAGTGGTGTGGGAGCTCGGACGTGGCCACCCGGGCAGCGGGAATCCTTGCTCCCAGGGCTGGCCCCGAGAGCACACATGGCAGGCCCTGGGGGGGCGCCCGAGTTCCTGCACTGGGGGCTTAGCAGGCATCAGTCTCAGGCTCACAGAGACCCCTCCAGGGGCTCCATGTGCAGAGCTGATGTGTGACAAGCACGTCCCGACCCTTTCAAGGAGTCCAGGGGAACATGGCTATTGGCCACAGGCCCACGGCCGTGGCCAACAACAGCAGCGACAGGCCCTGGCTGTACCTCTCACCCTGCGGATGAGCCAGACCTGCCAGAGCTCTTCGTTCTGTGCAGCTCCGGGAAGGCCTCCTCCCCCGGCCAGCTTGGATCTGGTCTCGTCTCCCTTCTCAGCATGGTGTCCTGCAGTGAGGGGCTGTCCCCACACCTGACAGCTACCCCTGCCTCCTCGGGTTCTGCCCTCTTCCCCCTTCCACTCGCATTTCCATTTCCACTCCCCTGGGCCCATTCCCTCCTCTCCTTTCTCTGCACTTCCGTCTTCCTTTCTATTTCTCTGTCCTCTCCTTGCCTGTGGCTGCCCCTCTGCGGCTCCCTCCTTTCCCTGCCTCTTCCTCCTGGTCTTCCTCGGCACCCGCTTTCCTCCTCCTCGCTGCAGCTCTTCCCTGCTGCTCCCTCTTCCCACTCAGCTTCCCACTCGGCTCCTTTCCCGTCCTCGTGCCATTCTGCACCCACTCTTTTTTCCTCTCCCTTTCTCCCTTGTTCCGCGCCCCCCCCATCAGGGAGCTGGCCGGTGCGGCAAGAGCCTTTGGGTCCATCCCTGACAGGTCCTCGTCCTCGCCCAGGGCTGTGCTGATTCAGAGAACCACAGAGCAATTTCTTGGATGGTTACCTCAGAAATTGTGTTTTAAGTTTTTATTACTCTTCCTTTGCTGTTCTTATTTTCTTTCCTTTCTCCCTTCTTTCCTTCTTTTCTTTTATTTTTTACAAAAAGGTTTGAGGACTTGCCAACATAGGAACTTAGACTTGGGGGCTTATTGTCATTGGGTTTGCTGCTATCTCTCCTTTTTTTAACGTTTTAAAAGTTAAGTTTGAACTCTTCCTATGGCTCATAGCATCAAATAATTATACATTTCCTCTCCTGGGTGCAGACTCCTTTGTTCAGCGACTTCTTTGGCCACATATTTTTTTAAAACTATAATGTGTCTTACAAGCTGGCTTATTCTCTCTCATTTGTGTATTTCTTTGAACATGAGATTTATTCTACCTTAATTTCTTTAAGCTGCCATTTCTGCATCTTTCAAAAGCAGAAAGAGATATGGCTGTTTTCTCTCTAGCAGAAATCCCCTAACTCATCCCCAATTTGTGACACCAAACACAGCTACATAACCTATTCTTTTGCTAACCATGTGTAAAAGGGTGACTCCTGAGGATGTCACCTGAAACAAGGTGATAAGAATTTGGGAGGCAGGAAATACATCTCTAAGATATTGGCAAGTCAAGAGGGCACCGGAAGCCAGAATCTGGGAGAGCCGGTCTGGCGCACGGTCTGTTCCTGTCTTAGCCATATGAGCTCAGACGAATCCTTGATGCTTCTCCTCCCCACGTTCCTCTCTGTAAGTGGGAATGAGCAGCCTACCCCGCCCCGTACTCCCTGCGCCTTCACGAGAGTGTGGCGAGGGTCTGGTGGAATACACTGGAAGGTGGTCAGAAACGCAAGAGGCCTCATCCATCGTGCTTTGCAGCCTCTTGAGGTCACAGCTGAATAAAGAATCCTAGTGTGCCTTGTCTAGAGATTTGTTTTCTCTGCCTCCCTTGGAGAACATCTGGGGTTATCCCCATCTGCTCCCCATATGGTCCAAGACCTGCTCTTTGGCTTCCAGGAACAATTGGGAACAGTTCAAGTTTCGGCACATTGCAAGGCCTTCTCAGCAGAGCTGAGGCCAGTGACAGGGACAGGACTTGCCAGGGAGGGGAGAATGGGAAGAAGCCAGCTCCAGCCATCAGGCCGGGCGACTCTGGGTCTGGCCAAGTGTGTGTGCGGTCGAGAAGAAGAGGCTGACAAGTTGCTAACTGTTGTATTTCCAGGAGCTGGCTTTCTTGGTGTTTTCCTGCTATGTATGTGAGTGCAGGGGTCAAGAGAGACATGTACCATGTAACCTCTGTTTTCTGTTCTGTCGCAGCCATCACAGAAGCCATTGAGATCCCGCAGTTTATCGGCCGCAGTTACCTGACGTACGACAATCCAGATATCCTCAAGAGGTAATGAGCCTCCACAGGACCTTCCTTATCTTTCCGAGGGTCAATTTCTCAATATCTTTCCCAAAACATTTTCTCATCTGAAATGCCAGAAGATAATCCTCAAAGAAGACCACTTAGCCATAGCCTCGGGGGGGAAAACATGCACACATACACATAGAAACTAGAACAAAGCAAAGAAAAAACAAGCTCATTTTGAAAAATCAGCCTTTCAAACAACTTCGATACAAACAGTCCTGGAGAGTGATGTGATCGGCCCCAGGGTTTCCAGTATTCAGGCTTGGAGAGGCAGCGAGAATAGTATGTTCACGAAGCCAGGGTCACGCGTGTGCTTCCCTGAGCAGGGCAGGTAGCTTCCTGCTCCGCTGTGGCCATAGTCTTTAGCTTTGATCGGGCAGAAGGCTTCAGCTGCTCCCGGAACCAGGCAGATCCAAGCCCATTTCCTACTAGGTCAGTACCTACCCTGCGTCTTCATCAGCAAAGCTCTCATGTCCTCTGCAGGCTCTGGCCAGCGAGACGAGGGGCTTCTCATCTCTGTTCATGTGGATACAAGAGCACAGGACAGGGAGATGCACAGCTCTCAGCCAAGGCTTTTCACCCCTGGTGGCAGAAGCTCCAGCCCTGGGTTTTGGAAAAGCTTTTTACATGGCAACAGGGGAGGCTGGCCCTTGGCAAAATCCTCAAGCTTATCTTTGGCACTTTCGGTTTGCTCCTTCCCTCTTTTCCCTCCCCTGGTTCTTTGTAGTTTATAGTGTGTCATCTCTCTTTTTGGCCCTAGCACAATCATTCTAGAATTTTCCTTCCTGCATCTTAACACATTAAGGCAAATCTTTAAGCTAAAGGCATTCAGCTCCTAGGGTGGAGTTCAGTGGCTTCTCAGGGAAGAAAAGTGGTAGAGGGGATTTTTCCTGGGGCATTAGATGTCCCTGGTAACTCTGAATGTACACCAGACAGACATTGCTTCATTTCTTTAATCCCAGGTTGTATTTATCTATGTTGTCTTGGTGTGGGGATTTAGGTGAAGTGTATTCCCAGCCAAGAGAGCTCCTCTTCCTTCTTTGGCCCTTTCTCTCCAAAGATGGAAGGTCATTTAGCCCCCAGAAGGCAGTGACAACATGAAAGGGGCCCAAGTCTTTAACATCTGGTGCTTAGAGACCACTGGGTGGTTTGGGGGAGTAGAGGGACTTGGTGAGAGTGGGAAGCAAGGGGCCCCAAACAACAGCAACTCCCATAGCGCGTGTGTGTGTGCATGTGCACGTGCACATGTGTGTACATGCATGTGTATGTATGTGTGTGTAGATACATATGTATGTGTGTGAAGTTGCAGGTAAAGCCAAGTTCAGAGTCTATTTCCTTTCGATGCCTTTGGTGTCAAGTAACAGAAAGCTCCGCTAAAATGTCTTAAACATAAAGGATATTTATTGTTTTAGATAACAAGCAGTCCAGACTCAGACTGGATCTTGGGTTGATTTATTCAGAGAAGCAACTGCATCTCAAAGACTTGACTCCCATCCATATTTCTGCCTTGTTATCCTCAGCATACTTTCTGGGGCCACTCCCCAGCTGCCCCTAAGATGCTCATAAGTAGGTTATAAAGCCAGGCAATACCCAGTGAATGTAAAAAACTTTTTTTTTTCCTCATGTGACTTTTTAAAAGGGAAGGAATCTTTCCCAGAATCCTCCTGGTGAATTTCCTCAATCTCATTGGACAAAAGTGGGTCACATGTTCACCTCCAAACCAACCACTGGCCAAAGAAATGGGAACCTCTTGATTGGCATATACAATCAGTATTCCCCAGGCAAGCAGAAGGAAGGGACCTGGAGCAAAAGTTTGGGAAAAGCAGGTCTCTAGGGAACGGGCCAGGGCTGGATTGCTCTGCACCTGGCCTGGCGGACCTCGCTCCCCCTCACCCCTCTGAGGCCCTGCATGGGAAGGCAAACTGAGTCTCCCCCTGACTACATAAGGCTGGGAAGACTGGATGCAGGTCCCTCCCCTGTTTCCTACTGACTACATTCCACAGCTGCAGACGCAGGTGTGTGGGGCAGACAGAGATGGTACACATGGCAGGAGGATGGAAAAAGAAACTTTTCCAGTAGGGTTGTATTAGTAGCAATATTAAATTATATTTACTCCCCTCTCACCTTTGATTCAAGGACTTCAGGCCTGCTCTTTTCCTTACCGCAGAGGAACACTGATCACATTAGTGAGAATGGATTTCTTAATTAGTCTATTCCCAAGAACTGATAAGAGCATGTCAGTGTGCGAACCTATTCCCAGCCATGGCCCATCCTGCCTGAGCGCCTCTCCTTTCCTTGCAGCTCCCTGTTCCTCTCCACCCTGGCTCTGCCCCAACACTCCTCCAGACCATGAACCCATCAGGCCGCCTTCCTTGTCTGACACTCACCTCCTGTGCAGTCACACCTGTCTAGACCTGTCCCCAGGACAGTCCCTGCCAAAGCTGGTCATGCACAGCCATGGTCATAGCCCAGAGAGGCTGCTGATTTGAGCCTCTTGGTAATTTGGAAACTCACTCTCTGTTGGGGGATGGGCCCCTTGAGTGGTAGGACAGGAAAGCGTGAAGAGAGGTGTGCATGGGGCTGCAGCCTGCGACCATGGCATTGGCCATAGTCTTGCTAATCTGTGACTCAGCTGTCTCATGGGGGTTCACAGTGCTTGGGGAGGCAGACACTGCTGCTGAGTGAGAAGTCCAGACCTTTAGACCCATGGTGCAACTGGTGGTGGTGAAGTAAGTGTCAGAAATACCAGATCATCCTTACATCTGGTTGCTCGTGGCTGGCAGACAAAACTAGGATTACTCGGAAACAGATGTTGGTGGCTGATTTGATGGACTTGTTTGTATATTTCCTCCAGGGTGTCAGGGTCAAGATCAAATGTGTTCATGAGGTTTAAGACGACTGCCAAAGATGGCCTGTTGCTGTGGAGGGGAGACAGCTCCATGAGACCCAACAGTGACTTCATTTCCTTGGGCCTTCGGGATGGAGCCCTGGTGTTCAGGTAACCCCCTCTCTGGCTGCCTTCAGCAGTACCTTGGGATTTTTCTCAGACAGTGCAGATCATGCCAAGCAGAGTGATTCAAAAGTAAGCCAAAACCCAGTCTGCTGGAATTGGCTACAGCCTGAAGCTCCAGGCTTATTTGAGACTCCTGGTCTTTCTTTCCAACATGCACCTTCTAGAGCAGCAGTCAGCAAACTACAGCCTGCAGGCCCACTCTGGCCCACCTCCCATTTTTGTAAATTAGGTGTTATTGGAATACTGTCATACTCTTTCATTTATATATTGCCTGTGACTATGATCATGCCACAGTGGTGCACTTGAGTAGCTTCAAAAGGAACTGTATGGCAAAGCCTAAAATATTTGCTATTTAGCCCTTTACAGAGCAATTCTGTGCTGCTGTTCTAGTGTGTTACTGCCGTTTGCCCTCTATTCACAAATTATTAATGGAAGGAGTAGAAAGAAGACTCTGGTACCGCGAAGCGTGGAAGCGAGTAGTCGGCACAACACTCAGCAGTTCAGGAAGGTCTGAAGATCTAAACCCCAGGAGACCTGGCTTTGAGTTCTCCCTAGTTCTGTTATCCCTCTTTTGTTTTAATTCCAATGAATTTCGTGTCATTTAGTGGACACTCACGCTAGACATCAGAGAGGGGATTAAGGAAGTAAAAGCCCCCCACATGCCTGCCCTGTGGAGCAGATGGGTTAGAGACTGCGCAGGGATTCTCGAAGCTTAGCAGGCGTCAGAATCACCCGGGGGAAATGGCTGCCGCACAGATTGCCCGCCCCATCCCTGGAGTGCTTCCGGTTCAGCAGGTCAGGGGTGGGGCCTGCGAATTTGCATTTCTAATGCATTGCCAGGTATTTTGAGAGTAAATGTCACTTGCCCCACATCACGCTTGCACCTAAATAGCAGAGCATGCTAAGGGACTCAATCCCATGGTCGCTGGGGACTTTGGGGAGCCGTGTGTGGCTGAGGCTGGAGGCGGCAGGTGCGAGGCAGCTTCCCACCGTCTCCCCTCCCACGCTGCCCGCCCCCCTTATTGGCCCAGAGGTCAGACACGGAGCTCCTCACGGCCCGGTTCAGGCTGGCTGCCTCAAAGCCATTTTCTTGTGGTTTTCCTGTGGTTAACCTCGCCAAGGCCTCAAGTACTTGATTATGCCCAGAAAAGGGAACTGAAACAGTAGCTCAGCTGTGGGTGGGATGGCCTAACTCCCCCGCCAAACTACCAGCTGCGACCTCTCCACCACCCACGGCAGCCCCACAGGGAAGCCGGGGCTGCTCGGGCCACCGCTCCCGCCGGCTCCTGCACCCAGACCCCTTCCCTCACCCGCCCACTTGGCACCCTTCAGACAGCTCCGCTTCATCCTGGACATACTTTTTGTGTTACTGTTTCTTTCTCAGGTTTCTGAAAATTGGCTGTGTGTTTTCGTTCTGGAGTTAGTTCTGGAGTTAGTCCTGGAGTTAGAGTTGCATCTGTGTAGGATGCAGCGCCGAACCCAGGCAGAGGCCGACTTCCGCGCCTTCCTGGGCGTGGAGCCGCAGGGTCACGGTGCCTCTGTATCCCCCGTCTGGCAGTTATTCCACCACGGCTGTTCACGAGACACAGAGTTGTGGCTGGGCACAGAGAGGAATTATGGCGTAGGCCAGTGATTTGGAAATGCCAGCATACAGGGAGTCAGCAGGGAGCTTATTTGAAAGGTAGATTCCTGGGTCACCCCTACCCCTGAGATTCTGATGGAGTGAGTGTGTGTGGGCACCAGGGTCTGATTGGAAACAAGCACCCCAGGAGGGTCCAGGAACCCTGACCTGAGAAACAGGGTCTGAAGTAGCTTTGGAGTCAGATATGCCTGATCCTTATGGCCATGTGACCTCATGCAAGTTACCTAATTCTCTGAGCCTCTGTGCCCTCCTCTGTAAAAGGAAAGGGTTGGTTGTCAAGATTAATTGATTTATCAATTCCTGTAAAGGGCTTAGTGCAGGGTCTGGCATAGCTAGTTAGTTATTAGTCATAATGGTAATACAAATTTTTATCCTTGATGGAGTGTTTTTGGAGTTTTAGAAGCCTTTTCCTCAGAGAGATAAAATTTAGTTATTGCTGCAATTTAGTTATTATTGTTGTTGTTATTTTTAGTAAGTCATGGGCCCTGCCCTTGGGGAGCTCACATCAGTGGAAGCTAGAGAGGGAATTGTTCTACAGAGGAGGCGAATCATTCTTGAGGTTTCAGTGTTTGATACAGGACCTCAGCAAATAGAAGAGGAATCCTAAGATAATACAATTATATTCTCAACTTGCTTGACTTTCTTTCTTCACCTAAATGCTGGGTTTTGTTTTTTTTTTTTTTTTTTTTTTTTTGCTAATTTAGTGTTCAAAGCCCTTCTACCAAAGAGTAGGGAAGAGCAATGGAATTCTTAAAAAAAAAAAAAAAAAAGAAAACTTGTTCATGGTTTCAGCGCAAGACTGAACAGAAGAAAAGGAAATCAAAGCGCTCAGCTAAAATGAGTGCGGTTTTCTGTTTTGTTTTGTGTTTTCGTTTTTGTTTGCTTCATTTTGTTTCGTGATTATATGTGGGGCATAAAACCTACCACCGGGTGGGTTTGTGAACATCACTTGACTGGCAATCTTTCCCACTAATTTTCACCTCGTAACATTTTCATGCAACAGAGAAAGGGAAGAGATCTGACATTAGTAAAGTGCCCTGTGCTACCATTTAAAGGGGACACGACTAAAAGTGCCACCACATGAAGGCATGAAGGTGGCTGTGTGTTTTTCAAAAGGCCTCCTCCAGTGGCATATCCTGGTGGTCCACCTTGGTGCTCAGCCTCACAGCCTTCATAGCACACCAAGTGGAGTGGCTGAGAACAACCCATTTACGGAAGCCAGATTCCCAGGACATCAGTAGAGAAACCAGACATTCGTTCATTTGTTTCTACATTTTTATATTGAGGCATAACTATATGCAGTGCATACTTGTTCAGTGTACAGCTTGATAAATTTTAAAATACATGAACACCAAATCACCGCCACCCAGAACCAGATACAGAACATTTTCACCACCCAAAAAGGTTTCCTCATCCTTCTTCCAGGGAAAGTAGCCTCTATTCGTGGTCATTATGTAAAGAGGGAGCTAATCCAGGGTGAGTATCAGCATGCCTGGAGAAGCAGGAGCTTCTTTGGAGGGTCTGAAATCAGATAGAGTGGGGGTGGGGGAAGGGAGAGTCAGGCCATGGAGAAGCCCCCCAAGTTGCCCACCCACAGTGACGGCCGCACTCCTGTCTGCGGATTCAGCGTTGACTCCCCAGAGCACGTTCTGGCTCTTGGCGTGAACAGGAGAGTTATTAGGCTGGAGAACAGAATAAGGAACCCACCCTTTGTCCATACAGGATTGAACACAGCTGAAAGGTTTTCATTTGCTGGGTTATAATCACGTTCCAGTCCAGCGTCCTGGCACTTATACCCAAGTCACCTTGAATCTGAGAGCTGGGTGTTCCTGACCGCTCTGGTTACACATTCACAGCCTGTTTGCTCACTCTCACAGGTGGCTACTCCTCTAGGAGAGGCTTCACTCATTTAACTCTTGGTGACAACTTTCTCCTTCCTACTAGTCCCTCGGGGTGCATTGTCACCCCCTATATAAGCTAACTGCTGCATATGTCTGCAGTGGTGGGATTGTTTGTTTGACTCCCACTCACAGTGCTTTCTGCACATGTTATCTTACTTAACATTTTCTATGGTCCTTCAGAGAAGGAATTATTATCTGGATTTGACAGATGAGAAAATTTAGGCTCAGAGAGGTAAAGCAGATTGCCCAAGGTCACAGCGCTAGTAAACTGGCAAGACCGGAGATCAAGGCAGGTCCGTGGAATCTGAGTGTCCACACTTTTCCTATCATCCCACGTTGCCTCTTGGAACAGCCATAGCTAGTAATTCAGCTAGGTTTCTGTCAACAAGCAGCCAGCCTGCTTCATATTCATTCAACAAGCATTTGGCTGCCAAATAATGAAAACAGAAAATTCCACCTCCAGGCTGTTTTACACAAGGAGACATTTGATGTGGGAAAATTCATTAGAAAACAGTGGATTTTTCAGGGTCAGAGTGGCAGTTTTGTCCCATGGTTTGTCAAATCACCCCAAGTCCTATTCTTGGTTAAATGTCACTGGGTTGTGTGATTTCTTTGAGCTCCGTTATTAAGGCAATGACCCATGGTGCTTTCTCTGGGAAAAGCCAAGTGCTTTCTATTCCTGCTCTTTTCTGAGAATGAGTGTGTGCGAGTGCTCGGTAACTAACGCAGGTTTCTCTCAACACTCCTGTATCTCGGGCGGTGAAGTAAAGGGGAGACACCTCCTCTTATGAGATGAGGAGAGCGTTATCCCAGGTGGAACGTATTTCCTTTCAGAAACGTGATTACATGGGCTTGATTATATTATCCAGGGAAGGTCTAGGCAGTTGGCCCAATGCCCAGGTTAGAGTAGTCACTCACTAAATATTTGTTGAATTAAATTAAATTAGAATAATTGAATGAACACTGGATTAAGAGGGATATTTCTCTCTGGTAAACAACATGTTCATGTTGTCTGATACCCTTAAGGTATCAGTGCTAAGAAATGAACTTGAAAATAGAAAGCTACTAGGTGCACCTGATATCAGGGTAAAATGGGAGTTGAGGGCAGATAATACACCAAGTTCAAGTTCTACACGTTAGCTTTGTGATTTTAGGCCAATTCCCTTAATCCCTCTGGGGTTCAGTCTACTGTGGGATGTTCTGGCTTTTTTTTTTTAAAGTGAAAACACATGTATTAGTTTCCTAGAGCTCTGGTAACAAATTACCACAAATTGAGTGGCTAAAAACAGTAGAAATTCACTCTCTCACAGTTCTGCAGACTAAAAATCCAAAATGCCGTGTATTGCCAGGGTTCGTCCCTTCTGGGGGGTCCAAGGGAGATTCTGCTCCACGCCTCTCTCCAGGCTCTGGTGGTTGCCGGCAATCCTTGGTGTTCCTTGGCTTCTAGATGCTTAGCTCCAATCTCTGCCTCCATCTTCTCATGGCATCTCTTCTGGGTGTCTCTGTCTCTGTGTCCGAATCTCCTCTTCTTATAAGGATACCAGTGATATTGGATTCATTTCACCCTGATCCAGTATGACTTCATCTTAACTAATTACATCCACAAAGACCCTATTTTCAAATAAGGTCACATTCTGAAGTTTTGAATAGACGTGAGTTTTGGAGGGACACTATTCAACCCAGTATAACACATCACAAATGGTAAAGCTCTTCGTGTTGTTTCTGACGCTGTAGCGCTGATGCTTCTGTATATGGGAGCATACAAAAAGAACCTGATGACATTATGCTAAGTGAAATAAGCTAGTCACAAAAAGACAAATATTGTATGATTCCAATTATATGAGGTATCTAGAACAGTCACATCCATGGAGACAGAAAGTAAAAGGATGGTCATCAGGGGCTAGAGGGAGGGAGGAATGGGTACAATGAATTTTTGTTTTGCGAGATGAAGAGTTCTGGAGATTGCTTGCACGACAATGTGAATGTGTGTGCCTAACACTGCTGAACCCTATGCCTAAAAATGGTTAAGAAGACAAAGTTTATGTTGTGTATATTTTACCACAATTAATTTTTTTTAACTTCTAATCATTCATGGGTTGTCCTGGAAACCAACCAACCACCTTGTATAACACTGTTTTGTTTTCTGTTAAGGAAACCGCATTCTGTGTTCCAAAGAACTTTTGCACTGAGAATCGTTTGGGAACGGTGTCTGCCTGTGCTTTAGTGTTTTATTCTGTTCTCTTTTTCTTGTCCAATGCCTTTAGCTATAATCTGGGCAGTGGTGTGGCATCCATCATGGTGAATGGCTCCTTCAACGATGGTCGGTGGCACCGAGTTAAGGCTGTCAGGTGAGTCCCAACCACAGTGTGAGCCAGAGCCAGCAGCCTTGTCTGGTGTCCTAGCACTCCTCACCCAGGGCATTCAGGGCATTTTGCCACCAACTCCCACTGTACCCTCCACTGACGCTCACAGGCTGGAGAGACTGAGTCCACAAATCTTCACTGAACGGTAACCTTCTGGAGAGAAAACCTTTTGATGACTAACCCAGAGGAGGGTCTTGTTATCTAGTGAGGTGAAATTTCAGGGTATGTGTACTCGAGAGAATTCTTCAAATATCATTGCATAGGCAATTGCCACTTAAAAAAAAAAATTACCTGAAACCTAGATGCTGTATGTGGTTCACACAGCCCCAATTGTTAATATTTATCTCCCCTATCCCAGGTAATCACTACCCTGACTTCTGATTAACTTTGGGTGAATCATTCCTTTGATCTTCTTTATAGCTTTACTGTCTACACTCATATTCCTAACAATATATCTTCAGAAACCAAATAGTAGGCCCAAACCTAGAGATGTCAATACCACATGTTTGATAAAGGTCCCAGGAGAAAATAAGTTGAACGGCAGCTCTGGTTGGGGTTCCCCCAAGAATTTACCGAAACCCTTTCTGGGGAAGTCAGTGGGTGAGGTCATGAGTGAGGCCTGGGAAACATGGGGCTCACCATGGTCAATTTCCTACTCAGCTCAGCTGTCATGGGAAGAGCCCCACGGGGCCCCCTTCCCTGTCCCTGTGCCTGGCTTTGAAGGCCTTTGAGGATACAGAGGCAGATCTGTGCCTATCAGCTGCCCAGGTGGCCTAGAACCCCCTTAAGACAGATAGGGATTTTGACGAACCCCCAACTCTAACTTTTTGAAAAAGAAATGATTTCCCATAATGAATATTTATGGGCTTGAATTTCAAATATGTTCTAGAATATAAGTCAAAATGTACCGAATCCAACCTAACTCCAGAATACTCCAAACTATATGGCTTCTAAGTTCCTCATTTCTCTCTCTTACCCATCTTTAGAAGGGCTTGCCTGGAAACATCCCAAGGAATATGAAATGCTTGAGTTCTTACCTGCAACCATACTTGATCCCGACAACCTCTACTCTGGGAACATTAGGGAACACCCTACTGTCAGTTTCCTTGGGTAGAGATGGTTGGTAGAATACTCACATATTGTGGAAGGATTTTTAAACCTTCATTAATTGTTGTGGTTTGATTATGTGTATCAAGACACACACTGGAGGGGATGCCAGGCACTTCCTAGACCTCTAAGGAAACCAGTGTTAAATGACTTTCTCAAGACTATACAATTGTTTGTGAGCAGAGCCAAGATTAGAATCCTAGATCAAAGCCCTTTCCATCCCATCCCATGATGCAGCCCACCCACAGCTAGGATTTCAGATGTTTGGGAGGGATAAGGCAGTGGAATCTTATACCAGAAGAACATCAGATGTCAGAGCATCGAGCTTGGTGTCATGCAGATGGCTCAGCAGACTTGGCTTTTCCTGTTGGCATCATTGATCTCTCTCCTAGTGGGCTGCAGCGAGGGCTAAACAGTAGCAGTGGATCCCAGGAACTGGACAAGTGAGAGTATTTCAGCAGACAGTGTGTTGTGAGCAGAATGGTACAACAGGTCTCAGTGGGAACTGGCTCAATGCCATAGATGTCAACTATGGCAAGAAGGATGGGGTGGATACCTTAATCCTATGTAGCAGGCTGTGGGGTTAGAGCCAGGGGATCCATGAAGAGGACGTGCTCAAGGGAACCTTGCTTTGTACACTATCTTGCTCTGGGTGATACTGGTCTTGTAGGTATCAATCCCAGCAGAAAAGAGAAAACAAATTCTAATTCCTTAGACATCTCCAGGTGCCAGGCACTTTACATATCTCAGGCACTTTATCTCAGTTAATATTCACAGCAACCTAGATTTTATAATCTTCATTTTATGGATAAAAACGATGACATGATGATATTGGTAACAATAACACCACACGCCCCTACCAGTCTTTATGTATCAGGTGTCATGCTCTGTGCTTTGCATGCGTAGTGTCTGATCTCCACGATAGTCTTGGAAGACGGGCACAGTTATTCTTATTTCAGATGAAGATGCTGAAGCTCCACAAATTCACTTGTTCATTCATCTACATTGTGAGCCCTATATTATTCCAGACACATGAGATCCATCATTAAATAAAACTGAGATTCTTGCCTGATGGTCTTGCATTCTAATGGGAGGCAACAGACAATAAGTAATACATATGGTAAAGAAGTACTTATCTATAAGTTAGAGGTGATACCACATATTTTTTAAGTCTAAGATGCCATTGATTATAAGGCATATCTTCACTTCAGAAATATAAAAAGTGAGAAATTCTTAGAATTTATGTACAGTGTGTGAAAAAAATGGAATGTTTTAGAGCAATTATGTTTTCAAAAAAAAAAAAAAAAAAAAAAGGCAGGGCAAACAAGGCAAGCTGTTGGGGGCATTGCCTGACAGTCAGGCGTGAAATTTTAAGAAAGCATTTCCAAAATGGGGAGTGGGAGTGTATGGTCTCAGGGGTGAGGACAGAACAGGAGAACGTTCTCTGAAGCTCGGTACTGGAGGCGTTGCTGTCAAGCAGTGAGGCCTGGGCTGGTGTACCTCCTCCCAACCCCCCGTGCTATAGAAGCAGATGTATTTGCTTGAAGAAGGTTCAAGAGGCTGAATAGGTTTGGAAACCAGCTTAGAAAACTGCAAAGCCCTTGCCCCAGCTGAACACTTCCCCTCTCCTGTGTTCAGAATGACTGGGGCTCTGCGGGTCCCTTAGAAACTTCTAAGCCAATTCTTCTTCCTCTGCTAGAATAATCCTCTACCTACAAAAACTGCTTCATTGGCTTTGCTTGTGCTTAGAGTAATATTCAAGCCCCTCACGGCTCCCCAGGCGCAGCCCCCCAAACCCCTCCCCGCTCCTCCCCTTGGCTTCACCTGAAAGTTCCTCCCTGGCTCCCTCTCAGTCTTGGGGTAAATCCTGACCTCCTCATGAGCCCTCACCGTCTGCTTCTGGCTTCATTGGCCATCCCCTTTGTCCTTTGTGATCCCTCTGAGCTGACCTTGTTCGCTCATCTACTGTTTTGAGCCCTGCGGCAGCATCTGTGGCATGGGCTTTGCAGTTTTCTAAGCTGTCTTCCCTTTGCCATGGCTGCTGCCTCTGCTTGAGTTAGCCTTCTCCTCCGCCCCCCTTGCCCGGCCTTCAAAGCTCATCATAGGCAGAATCTCCTCTGAGAAGCTTGTCCTGCCCCACCCGGTAATAACTGCCCCGTCGCTGGTCTAGGTTGGACACTCCTGTGTGATCCCAGGGCACCCTTGCCTTCTACCATGGAGTGGTTGGTGGCTCTGCGCTGTCACTCCCAGCTTGGTTTTTTTGTCTTCCTCAGTAGACCACAAACTCCTGAGGGCCAGGAACTTGGGGTTTTTTTTTTTTTGGTTTGGATTTTGGTTTTTGCAGCCCCATCATTTATGGGGGTACATCATTACGTACCTGGCACATAGTGAGTGCTTTAATACATTTTTATTGAGATGGATGAATATTTGAATGAGCTCCCAAAATGGTGGAGTGTGGGGGATTTTTTGTTGTTTACAGGGATGGCCAATCGGGAAAGATAACTGTGGATGACTACGGGGCCAGAACCGGCAAATCACCGGGCATGATGAGGCAGCTGAACCTCAGTGGGGCTCTGTATGTAGGTAAGTGCCCTTGGCCAAATCTAAATTAGGCCAGTGCTGGTCTGGGTGGTCCTCCCTGGGCACTTCGCTGGACCAGTCAAATACCTGGAAATCAGGAAGCTCTCCAGATACTCCATTCTCCCATTTTCTGAACTTCTGACTCATAGCTGAGGGGACAGGAAGGGACTCACTCAGCTGCTTTTGTGCCTTGGACTGATCCACCAGGGAAACCATGCTTTTCTTGTTTATAGAACAGGAACCTGCTAAATATAGCTCCATGAATGCTCTCTGAGGAAGGAAGATCTGTCTTTCTGGTCCCTCTCAGAATAGAATGAGTAGTATTTCTGCAAATGGCTTACAACACACTAATGTAGACACATAAAAATGAAAAGCTATCTCTGTCCATATGTTATTTTCTAAAAGTGAATTTAATTGAAAGCATTCAACACAGTGTGCGTCTTTTGGTTTAAGATGATATCACCTCTAACTACACGCTACATTTTGTTGACATTCTATAACATTTCAGAATTTACTAGATACTATTTGGTCTCAAGGTGGTCACTTGGGCCAGAAATCACACATGAGGTATGTATTTATAGCCTTTGGTTGTGTACCAAATTGATCCAAGTCAACCTGTTCCTTCAAGGATAATTATAAAATAGGCAGAGATGCTGAACAGTTCAAGGGACCCACAGCCCTCACCCTGTCAATCAAGGGACCCTTTGCTCAGTAGACACTCAGACGCTCCAAAGAGGAACCCCGGCTTCCCCCTGCTGACACCTCCCTCTTGCTTCCTGGCAGGTGGAATGAAGGAAATTGCTCTGCATACTAACAGGCAATACATGAGAGGCCTCGTGGGCTGCATCTCTCATTTCACCCTGTCCACTGATTACCACGTTTCCCTCGTGGAAGATGCCGTGGATGGGAAAAACATCAACACTTGTGGAGCCAAGTAGCACCAGCTGGCCTTGCCCAAGGGACAGAGCCTTCTATCCTGAGAATCCCCGGGGCCCCGAGACCCTGCCTGATGCCGTACACAGAGGCCCGGGGACCAGGTGTGTTTCCTCTCATCAAGGAGAAAGTACACCCTGATGAGAGACTGAGAACCAAGACAGGAGTCCCTGGGTGGCCTTTCCCGCTGACACTCCGTGGGCCAAACCCAGCAGGATACTCTGTGTAGGAAGCAGTGGACTTTGTCCATTGAATGTGTAGCGGCTGCCAGAGATCACACATCAGTGCAAATTCCAGAGCCCGTCTGCTATAGCTCCATGACTGTGTTGTGATTCATAGTACATTAAAAAAAAAAAAGAGAGAGAGGAAGAGAGAGAAAGAAACCCACAAGGCAGTATTAAAATACTTCTCTTCTTCTCTGACTCATGACACTTTTAATGACAGCAGAATGACTGTGTGACCTTGAACTTCAAATTTCCCACCTTGGCCCATGGATTGTTCGGATTAACCCTTCCCACTCCTCACTGGCTGGCTCCATGTGCTCTGACTATTCCATGAAAATAAAGATGGAGGGAGAGAAACAGAATTATAATCATAATGTGGCCCCCTCCCCAAAGTTTACCTGGAATGTGAAATCCTTACGTTTTATAATGCAAATTTAAGAAAATGAGCCCCACGATTTTATAGCTGTACTTTTGTATGTGTATATTTTTATAGCTGCAGACTGTCCACACAGTATACTTTTGAAAGTTTGGGTAGATGACCCTGAATTCTTGCACACTTTCCTAAAAACTTTCTCCCAAAGGAGACTTGTTTGGGCCCTTTGTGGTATCAGTGGAGCAGGATTGGTAACTTGAGTGGGCGATGTGGGGAGCTGGCCATCCTCTTTCGGTAAATGTTGATGTTCAAAGGGATGAATATGAAGCTTTCCAAATAAGCAGATTAAAAGGAACATGTGTTATGGAGGTAGGTCACTGTCATTCTTGTTTTAAGAGAGGGGCAATATTTGTAGTAGACTTGAATAAAGGGGATGAAGAAGGCTAGAACTCATTCATTCATTCATTCATTCGTTTATGGAGGTGTTATTGACTTTGCAGAGGCCACGTCCGTACTCGTGGACACTAATACACTCAGTGTTTCTAAGGCTGTGCAGGGGTGGAGGGACATGTCCTCAGCATGGTCGGAGCTGGGCAAGAACCAGAGAAACAGGATTTCTTCCTTCTGCACCATCAGATGTCTCCTTTGCTATTCACCCATGTGACCCTGGGGACAGCTGGCTCACTGGCAGATTCCCCAAGACAGGACTTGCTAAGGGAAAGGTGAGATGAGCGCTGTCCCCAAAGAGGAGGGAAATATGCTCTATTAATACCTCATGCAAGTGCCTATAATTAGTCCCAGTCACGACTCTGCTCCTGTTTGTACAGCATCATTCAGCAAAGACTTTGGAGGTTTGTGCAAAACCCAGTTTTATGCACATTAAGAATTCTAAAAGATGAATAAATAAACCAGAGAGGTTCACTTTGTGCCCCAATCTCCTGCTTTCTGTCTTTGGGAATCTTTGATGACCAGGATCTTTCCTACCAGAGGAATCATGGTAACAGTAGAACAGTAATCATCATCATCTTCTCCTACCCACGTCACCTGTGAGTGCAATCCGAAGGGAAGCCACATGGTAGAAAGTGGGTCCTACCGCCTCCCAGATGCACTCACCTCAGCCTTTCCCTGTGATGATACTGGGTCAGTGCTTCCCAAGACATACTGGAGTTGCCTTTACAGCCGTCTTCAATGGATTGCCGCCAGCCAAAACAATCACTGCGATTTTAGCAAACTATTCAGCTGAGTTGAAGCCAGAGAAGTTCAGCTTGCAGATGGGTTGTTGTCCCATGAAAGCGTTATCCAGAGAAAAATGGGATGACCCAGGGCTGAGGGCCTGGGAGGGTGTGTAGAACTGAAGAGGATTCAGAGTTCCCTGCACCTGGGTGGGAAGCTGGCGGGGCCAAGGGGAGAGGAGTGACACAGCGAGGGGTTCAGGGCAGTAGGGACCCGGCAGGTGAGAGAGCAGCAGAGTAGAGGGACCCAAGAGCATCTGATGACGTGGGGGGCTCAGAGTAGGAGACAGTATATTCCAGATGTCTCTGTTTTCTCTAAGTATATCTGTTGTCTATTGCCTCAGTAATGCTGCATAACAATAAACCACAGAACCTCAGTGGCCTACAGCAATAAGTGTTTATTGCTTATGTGCCTTGAGTGGTCAGCTTGGCATCTCTGCCAATCTTGCCTGGGTGGTTCTTCTGACCCGGGTTGGACTTGTGCACACGTGTAGGGGTTGCTAATTTGAGAAGGCCTCGCTGGGACGGTGAGGGGCTGGAGTCTGCTCCATGTGTCTCTCACCCTCCTCCTGGGCCCAGTGGGCTGGCCTTAGCATTGATGGCCTTGGTTTGGAACTGCCCCGCGTCCCTGCAGCCACATCTTATTAGTCTGTAGATTCAAGAGATGGAGAAATGGAGTCCACCCCCACAGAGAGAGAGCTACTGAGTCACCTGGCAAGGGGCATGGATACAGGGAGGGGTGAAAAATCGGGCCATTCATGCCATCGATCCACCCCAACAAGTCAGATGTTGTTGAAAGAAGAAGTACAATAGGGGCACAGTGGCAATAGGGCCTCTGCAGGAACCCTTGGGGCTGGGGACGAGGTCCAAGGTCTGTGCAGTGCTCAGTGACAGGCCAGGCCCAGCCCCACGGGAGCAGCGTTCACCCTCCCCCAGCCCTGTCCTTCCACCTGTTGCCTGACGCTTGGCAGCGGGTTGTTCTGGGGAAGGACGGGCAGGGAGATGGGATCCGTCCCTGGCTTTTGGGTAGCTGCTGTGGGGAGAGGCCTGTCGGGGAAGGCTGGCTGGGCTCTCGACTGGAGAGAAAGTTTCAGTGAGCAGCCGGGGAGCCCAGAGGTTAATGCAATCCCCGTTCTGTGAAGGAAGGATACGGAGAGGCAGGGGTTTCTGAAAAGCCTTTGTCCCACAATCAGCATCAGAGAAAATTCCCCGGAACTCTCCACCATTCTAAGGAAGGGTGACTGGGGGTGGGGCGAGAACGTTCTTGCTTTTCCTTTTAAAATGGACTTTCACAACCCCGGACAGCCCAACTGCGGGGTTTCTCTCAGGAAGGTCAGTGGGGTCCTCTTTGTCCCCACATGGCCCCAGAAGCTCAGGAGGCTGCAGCCTGCGGAGACGCCCCCTCCTGTCCACCACCGCGGTCTCCACTGGCCCCCACTCGGAAGGGCTGCCCTGCTCTCCCGCCCTCTTGTTTGCCTTTCATTTCCTGACCTGGTCCTGTCCCAGGCTCGGGCTGCTCCAACACAAACAGGTCGCCGCTTTCCACATACTAACTGCCCTGCTCACACAGTAACTGGCGCTTTCCTTCCGACTTCCCTGCTCTCCTTCCCTCCACTGCCCACCTCCCCTCTTCCCCCCTTGCAGGGAGCTGCCTCCGCCCTGAGTGGGAGGAAGGATCTCGGAAATGTGCCCAGAGCTGGAGCTGGCAGGCCCAGAGATTTCCACTTGGAGGAAATGCTGCATTTTTCACCTTTAACCCAGAAAAATATGGTTCTCAGAAAGCTTGTTTTTAGCACTGTGAGTTCCCAAAGGAAGAAGAATAGGGAGTAGGAGAGGCCCCAGCCCCTCTCAGAGCTCTGACAGCCAAACCCCCAGCCCAGAAGGCTGTTCTTCCTGGGAGGGAATTGCCAAGGGGCAGCCTGCAGAGGCCTAGCTGCAGGAAAATAAAGGCTGAGAACTCCAGCTCCCAGTGGAAAGACAATGGTCTAGGAGAGGAGCCTGGACAAAGCTTCAGCCGCTTCCCACTCCCCTCCCAGCTCCTCCCAGCTCCCGCCCTCCCAGGAGCCACAGTAGCTGCCCTGGAAGATGCAGGTCTGTAGGGTGAGCAGCCACTGCCCACACTCTCAGTGGACAAAGGTTGAGATTAGCTTATCAAAGATGGGAAAGAAGTTTTCTCCCCGAGCAAGCCCACTGGGGAGAGAGCTGGCGGCACGGAATCAGTATCAGAATAATCCGAAATCAGGGAGCGGTGCAGCTGCAGCCCACTCCCATGGTCATTTCTCAGCCTAGAGCAGTGGGTCATTCAGCTGCATCAAAACTGGGCATCGATACAGCACACACTATGCAAAGAAGGGAAATACGAGTGCCCCTGCCTCAGCCATCCTGTGGCCCAAAGCACCAGGGCTGAAGGCTTTCCGCGTGGTGGGTCTCCTTGGAAGCGACAGGCTGCTGATAGGAAGTCCCAGCTTACAGGTGGCTCCTTCAGGCCAGGAAGTGACTAATCCAGTTCAGCAGCATGAACTGGCTCCTGAGAGCGGGCCTGTGAGTAACTGCATCTCAGCCTCACATTCAAGAACGATCACGTATTTGATCCTCACCACAGTCCTCCCGTGATGGCCAGAGCAGGTAGCATGGCCCGTTTCACTTGGAAAGACAGAAGCTGGCCAGAGAGGCTGGGTGACTTGCTCGTGGTCCCCCCACAACCTCGATGCTGCCCTGTGGAGCTTTAGTCAGGTGCAGGCCGCCCAAGGACACCAGCTTCCTCTGGTTAGCTGTCCTTGGCAGCGTAGTCACGGGGAGGGGGATTTGGGCAGAAGCCAGGCCCCCAGAGTTCGCTTGCCAGTGTCTCATCTCAGCTCTGAGGCTGCCTTCTTCCAAAGCCCCTCCATTGCAAGGACTCTGGGCTGAGCAAATCTGAAAGCAGAAACCAGAGCTACCCCGGCAGAGTGGGATTCAGGCCACTCTACAGGCAATTAGATGTGAGTTGAATTCTTCTCCCTTCTCTCCTTTGCCTTCATCTCCACAAATAACTCCATAACTCAGGGGAGTTGCTGCAACCTATTCGCAGTGCAGTGTGCTCCCCTGGGCCCCTGCCTAGCCCCGGCCAAGCCACGAGCTGAAAGAGCAGGGCAGGCAGCCGGGAAAACCTTCTCCTGCTGTTCCTCTTCTTCCTGCTTGCTCTTGCTAAGGCATCTTTGTCCTAGAAAGCGCGTGGCTCCCAGGAGCACTTGCCCTTTCCTGGAAAGCCGTGAGAGGAACATTATGTCTCAGCATTTGGGAGGCGGCCTCTGCTTTTCTATTCATCCATCTTGCCTCTCTGGTTTGCTCAAGGTCCAAATGGTGCACAAAGGCACAGGAACTTCCCAGCACGTGGGTGGGATGGGCCTCCCGAGGTCCCGACCGCCCACCTCCTCCAAGCCGGGGCCCAGCCTGGGGCTATGCCTCCCTGGACAGCCTGGTACTCAGGGCTGCAGCTCTGACTTGGCGAAGAGAGGACTTGGATTAGGATGTCTCTGCGAAGGAAGGCCAAGGAGGCTCAAGGAATTTGCCATTTATACTCATTTAATAACAAAAGGAAGAGGCACCAGGCCAGGGGATTAGCTAAGGAAAGCCCTGTTAGGAAATTGGCCGGAGGAAAGCAGAGACAGAGAAAATGGATTCTCAGCCAAGGAAGCCGAGGGAGGAGAGGGGTGTGGGGTCCCAAGGCCTGCTTCCTGGTGACCTCGGGCCCTGGATGCAGACAGCCCATGTTCGCACTGAAGGTGGGGTTCAGAGGGCCACTGTGGGAGGGTGACTATGAAATGGGGGCACTGTCCAATAGAGCAGAAAGCAGGAAATGTGCCCATCGGTCATCCGGGCCACGTTCACACAGCCAGGAAATGAGAGAAGCCTGGGCGATCATCCGCTCCAGCCCCATATGGGCCATGGGGGTAAAATGGTTTGCCCAGGATGAGGGGGGCCTTATTTGCTGTCACGTGACTGTCTCCAACCTGGAAGCCTGCAGCCCCTGGGAGGCTTTGGGGTTGTTGGGATGGGGGATGCGGGGAAGGGAACGACTTGCTGGGCCTTCACAAGCAATGCTGTCTCTCCCCTCCGGGCACTTGCCCACACACCTGTGTTTCACTGACATTTACTGAGGGCTTGAAATTCGCAAACTAGCCCCTGGCTGAAATGCCAGTGAGGATATAAAGCATAGAGGACTCAGTTCCTCAAGTCAAGGTGTGGCCAGGGCTATGGTCTCACCTGAGGCCCACCAGCAGCTAGATTAAAGCAGAACAGACTCGCTCTTCAGGGAGGCCCGGCCCCGCTGTAAGAGCTCCCCTGATGAGGTCACACCCAGCCAGGATCATCTCCCTAACTCCAAGTCAGCTGATTAGCAACCTAGTTACGGGAGTGACAGCCCAGCCTATTCACTGTTCAGAGCAAGAGCCTTGGAGCCTGCTTAGAATCCCGCCTACCATAACCGTTATCAACTTCAGCTTCCAGTCTGTCCTACCTCCAGCTAATACTTTGCCAGAAACCAGATTCGATTTCTTAAAATGCACCCTCTGTTGTGAGTTATCCCAACTGAAGAATGTGTGCTGCTTCCCTAAACAATGAGTCAAACACAGACTCATAGGATGAGGGACGGGAGTTCTATTCCCAGAGAACAGAAAAATACTTTAAAGTTCCTATTTATAGTTCCTGAAGATCCTGCTTTCCTTGGGTCCAGGACCCTTTGCAATGACTAACGGCCCAGGCTGGACAGTTGACAGTGTGGGTACCAGGGGGCTGGGGACATTGAGTCAGGCAGCGGCCCTTTCCAGCGGCCACTCAGCATGGGCCTTGAGCAGCCCTTGTCTTAGAGGAAATGGCGCATACTCAACAGAACTCTGCATGGGGTCGGAAGCTTCAGCAGTTGCTTGTAAAAGACCACATTTTATGACACAGAAAAGCTGGTCTGGGAGTTCTCCTGTATAACGTGCCAATGGCTCCTAGTATGGAATTCAAATGTTGTTCCTCAGTTCCGACCAAACCAACGCCAAACATTTGCCTGACTTTCAAAGTTATCCATTATTTAATGAAAAATATGAATATAGAAAAATGTCCAGAATACAGAATTAAATAATTCATCTGCACATTGGAATTTTATGTATCTGTGAAAGAACAATGCCATAGATATATTCTATTAATATGAAAACATTTTTAAAATATGTTTAAAAAATCAAGTTCCAAAATAGAATATACAATATCACTCTTTTATAAATATGCATACATATATGAATATATGTGTACATACACATTCACATAGGAAAAATGTCTGAAAGAATAAAAAGTAAAATGCTAAAAATAGCTAATGCTGCATAAGATTATGTGATTTTCTTTTTCCTTTTATTTTCTTTCTAGTTTTTCTTCAGTGAGGTTTGTTTGTTTTGTCCACTCAGAATATCACCTGCTTTGGGGGGACTGGTCTTCCTGCAACTCTTGTGAAAATGGCCTTTGAATAGAACCTTTGTCTGGCCACCTGACTGGGCCAGCAAACGGCACAGGACACAAGCCAGGCCCCTCCGAGTCCTCACTGAGAGCCGGCGAGGAAGGGCTCTCTCCCCTGACCGTGAGGCTGTAAGCCTGGAGGAGCCTGGCTCCTTGGGGAGGTCTGGCCCGAGGGACGCGCAAGTTCAGTACATGCACAAGGGGACTGTGTCACTCCTGTGTGGACTAGGAGGCTGCAGCAGTGTGGCCCTGCCTGTCCACATGAAGCCTGCCCTGAGGTATCAGGGCCAAGACTGTCTCCAGAGAAGCAGACACGCAATGGGGGAAAGAGAGGGGAGGACAGGAATGGATCCCTGGGTTGCTGGAAGGACACAGAGAACCTGACCCAGAGAGAATGAAAATAAGGTTCAAAGTGGCGAGGAATGGAGCAGGGGCGAGAGAAGGGCTCTGACTTGTCACTTCAGATAAAGCGCATTTATCCCTGTCTGCTTCTGTCAAAGAGATAAGAGGATGAGGGCGAGTTTCCTTCTAGGAAGAACCAGGTAAACTGCATTCAGCACATACCTGAGCATCTGCCATGGACAAGGCATGATGGCCCACGTGCGGGGCAGGAGCTGCCTTAGGCCACCACAGGGTACCTGCTTCTGTCAGAGATAAGAGGATGAGGGCGAGTTTCCTTCTAGGAAGAACCAGGTAAACTGCATTCAGCACGTACCTGAGCATCTGCCATGGACAAGGCATGATGGCCCACGTGCGGGGCAGGAGCTGCCTTAGGCGATCACAGGGAGCCTCCGTCCTTGTCCAAGGCACGGAAGTTTAACAAGGACTCCTGTCTTTCCACAGTTGGAGACTACAGGGCGATCACCTTCTGCAAAATAACTAATATCCAGGGAAACACATTAAACCACTTATTTTTTTAAGGCACATTTAAAGAGTATTTATCAAGCACCTGAGACGTGGCAGATACTGCGCGAAGCCCTGTGGATGTAACAGTGACCAACTAGAGCGCTGGAACTGTGCTCAGTGCTGCGGGCGAGTTCCGGCCTGGGAAGGCACAGGACCGAGGCCCTGCCGGTACCTGAGAAGGTCCTCTGAGCCAGCAAGGCCCAGCATTTGCACCTTCAAGGCCTGAGGTTTCTTTTCTTTTTTTTTTTTTTTTTTTGAGACAGAGTCTCACTTTGTTGCCCAGGCTAGAGTGAGTGCCGTGGCGTCAGCCTGGCTCACAGCAACCTCAAACTCCTGGGCTCAAGCGATCCTCCTGCCTCAGCCTCCCGAGTAGCTGGGACTACAGGCATGCGCCACCATGCCCGGCTAATTTTTCTATATATATATTTTTAGTTGTCCATATAATTTCTTTCTATTTTTAGTAGAGACGGGGTCTCGCTCTTGCTCAGGCTGGTCTCGAACTCCTGACCTTGAGCGATCCACCCGCCTCGGCCTCCCAGAGTGCTAGGATTACAGGCGTGAGCCACCGCGCCCGGCCAAGGCCTGAGGTTTCTTGAGGACAGAGGCCCACGTGGCAATCCAACATCTACTGTCAGCAGCACTGTGCACCCGGCCTGCAACCCTGCCCCCAGTCCTGTAAAGGGGGGCGCTCAGAGCCACGCTTCAGAGACGGGAGACAGGCTGCGAGGCTGCGTAGCTTCTCCAAGGTTGTCCTGGTAGTGAGTGGTGAGGCCAGGACCGCGTCCAGGTCTGGGCGGCCCCATGCAAGGCGGCCGCCACAGGGGCCATACCGGGAGGTGTGAACCCTGGCGTCAGCCAACACAGGAAAGGAGCGAGCGGAGCCACAATGGGCATTGAGGGAATTAGACTCCAGGCTCATTTCTGAAGGTGGCGCGTTGCCTGCCCTGGTAGTTGGGCAATTTGGGACTAGCAAGGTCCATCTGTTCTCAACACTCTGCTTCCTCAGGCTTCTCGAGTCTGGCACGCAGGGACACGGAGGCAAATGTGAGCGAGGGGTGTGTGCAGATGCCGCCAGGGATGGGAAGGGCTTGGTCCTGCTGTCCGGGGCTCAGTCTAGAGCAGAGGCCCAGCTCTGCAGCAGAGGGAGAGGCTGGCTGGGGGGCAGGAGGGGAAAAAAGATTTAAGTTTGAGCTGAAACTTGAAATTCTTTCTCACCCTTCAAACGTTTAGAGACATAATTGAGAGGCTAACACACTGTAGGTGCATTCATTTTAACATTATTTCTACTTAACAGGTTTTATCAAGATCATCCTCAAAAGCTTTTCTTGTCTCTTTAATCTGAGAGTAATAACCCAGGGATAAAACCATCTCCAGTTTAATCCCAAATCAGTTCAAGACATCTCTTGTTACTTCAACTTCCCTGGGTATTGCGAACTGAGTATTTTCAATTCAGTCTTATTGTTGGTCACTCCAGGGGAAGGGTAATGGGCCAAATTAACAGAGAAACTTGAGTTTCTAAGCTAAGGTTTTAGTGTGATGTTGAATAGTATTCGTTTAAAAAATTGTTCATACATCTCTATTTTTCTTTCCCCTAATAATTACATCATTCTTCTCTTTTTGACCTTTTCAAAGTTCCTGGGGTTGGTGGTGCTACACCTTTTGGCTAAGAATTCACCATGTGGGAAACAAGTTATGCATTGAGAACTCCCCAAAGGCCAGACCATATGGATGGACTTTTCTTGCACTTAAATACTAACATGTGTTTCAAAATTATTAATAATTTAAAATTGGTCTGAAGTTTCTTCAGGTTAAATCCAGGCCCATTCATGTTTCAGAGTTGTTAATCTGGGTAAGTCTAGGCTACATATGTCTAAGGACTTCACTTCTCCCTTTATGAACTTCTATTTAAGATCACTTTATATTTTAAAATTACTGGGGTTTTGCCAAATCAATGACTGTATACCCAAATTCAATAAGCTGAAATGAAATTTTGATGTATTTCCAGAATCTCCAGAAATGTTTATGCTATATCTTCAGAGGAAATAAATTAAAAACCATATATTAAAAACCAGTATTTATTTATTACTAATGCAGGCTTACTGGCCGGGCGCGGTGGCTCATGCCTGTAATCCTAGCACTCTGGGAGGCCGAGGCGGGCGGATCGCTCAAGGTCAGGAGTTCGAGACCAGCCTGAGCAAGAGCGAGACCCCGTCTCTACTAAAAATAGAAAGAAATTATATGGACAACTAAAAATATATATATAGAAAAATTAGCCAGGCATAGTGGCGCATGCCTGTAGTCCCAGCTACTCGGGAGGCTGAGGCAGGAGGATCGCTTGAGCCCAGGAGTTTGAGGTTGCTGTGAGCTAGGCTGACGCCACGGCACTCACTCTAGCCTGGGCAACAAAGTGAGACTCTGTCTCAAAAACAAAAACAAACAAAAAAAAACTACTGCAGGCTTACCACCATTTATTTTTATGCTAACTTCTCTAATAAATGGAATACTGATTTAATGGAACAGATGGATGGTTATACCAATGGCAATAGCAATATATTCAAATATTAAAAATATAGCTATAATGCTATGTATTCATAATTCTTACAGGATAGAATGAAAAATACTAACAACAAAGCAGAAGCCACTTTTCCCAAATGCTTAAAGCAGGAGGAAAAAATAACACCCAAATCTGTTGGTGTAAGATGTAAGAAAATATATTTATTTTTTTCCATGACAATACTATGATAAAATTGTTAAATACATGCATGTTTTAAAAACAGACATAAGTAACATCTTTAGAGTTAACAGCCAAGCATACTAGTTTTATATTTATGGTGTCTTAGTAATAGATTAATTATATTCTATTTTCTTGCTATAACCATATCTTCCAAAAGATATGGAAACTAAATTCTGAAATTATACAATGACATAAAGTGTCCAAATTACTCATTCTAACAGCAACATAATATCCAAATTTTCACAAGGCAGGAAATACTTCAGTTGTCGTCTCTGTCAGTGGAGTTGTTTTATTCCATATTAAACTCATAATTTTGTAAATCAGACTGAATCACACAAATGTACTTCAATATATAGTTTACTTCCATTATTGGTATATTTAAATGTTTCTTTATATGATTAAACATGATTTTAGGTACAGCACATCACAATTGATCATTCACATTTAAAAAAAGAAATGTCTGTAGTGGTAACATTTCAAAAGGAAAAAGGGACATTTTGGATCTGCAGTTTCTCCCTATCTTCTTTCAGCTACATTTACAAGCACTTGACCAAACAAAAATCAGTAAACAGTTACTAGTATTTATAAAAAACTGAAAATATTTAACATATAACACACCTCCTTAAAAAAAAACACTCATTCTACAAACAACCTTATAAAAGACAAAAACTTGTATCTGTTCACAGTATATGTATTTTGTAAACAGTAATTCGCTATAATGCAATTTTGAAAGTAAAAAAAATGGTAATTTCCTAGTGTTATAAGGATCTTAACTTATGGCCAGCAAATGAAAGAGAAGAAAAGGTAAAAACACTCTTGCCAGGAAAGTTGAGTATTTAAAAATGATTTAATTTTACCTTTGAATATACCTTTAAGGTAGTACTATCTCAAATCTTGGATGTCAATTTCTCCAGCCAGGCCGATCTTTTTCAAGCGATTCTGAATTGAAATGTATTTAACAAAAAGTCATGCTCCTTTTGGAGAAAATATTAGGATAAAACAAATCCCAGAGTATCCATAACATAACACCTCCACCTCCACAACAATGAAGAGTTTCTTTTTTGCGTACTGTCTTTCGCTATTCACAACACCATTCACATTTTTCCTAAATGTTAATATTGAAAGGAAAAAATTAAATAGAAGGAACTGCTAGCTTCTTATATGTTAGAAATAATGGGGGAAAGTATTTGGAATCAAACTGGGGGAAGAATGAAGTAATTTTTATGAAAACCAGTGTTCTTTTCTATAATCAATTGCAAAAATACTAATACTAATGTTAAACCTAACAGTTAACAACTTTTCCATGTTTTAATGAAAATTGTTATTACCACCTAGAAATATTTTGATATTTTATAATATACCACTGGAATGCTTAGGAAAACAGTTAAGTTCAGAAGTTGAAAGTTACCCATTTAAAATTCTAAAGGGAAGTACATTTTAAATGTATAAGGAAATTCAATAATTTAAGTGAACCATTCAATCAGTTGCGCATAATATTTTAGGCTTAAGTGCAGCACAAGGTCTACATTGTTAGCTTTTTAAGTTCTCATTGGCTACTGTAAAGACAATCTTAGAAGACATATAAATGTAATAAAAATCAATCTATTTATCAATTAGACCTGTTTTCCCCAATCACATCTCTTTGTTTTTACAGCATTCAGTTCTAGCAACCAAAAAATAATGTAAGTTATCAATGATTTGCTTTTCGTTAATGTTCAATCAGTTATAGTTTTACTTCTATAAGAGCTTTTAAATTTATTGTTTTTATGAGTCTTCAGCTAGGCACTTACACATAAAAACATTCAGAGGGTTTCCCCCTTAAAACACTACTTTTAACTTTCATAAAAATGTCACACAGTTAAGAATTTATCTTGCATAGGTAAATTCTGTTTGCAACTTGGATGTTTATAATCCACAGTATTAACATTCCTAACATAGGGAGAAATAAGCACTACTCATGGTTAAAAATCATAGATTCCTGTCATAACCCAATATCATAATTATAAGGATTTGGATATATTCACACCTCCTGAAACTTTATCTTATAAAATAAAGCCTGACATATCGATTAATTAAATGTTGATCTTTATCCTCTATACCGGCATTAAAAATAGTTCATCTCTATTATGAATAGCATGAATAAATCCTGTAAAAATTAAAACAAAAGCACTAATTAAAAAGGAATAAAAATCTAACCACCCTAGCAAAATAAGAGGTTAAAGTATTATTAATACCCTGACACATAACCTATGAAGATAAAAATAAACCAAATTCAAACCAAGTAATTTCCAATGATATTCTAAGGCTATGTGTAAAAGATGAATGTGTGTAAGTTTGACTACAAATCATTTTCTTCTGTGAAAAATTTTCTTCTAGATGTAAAAGAGGGGCATGACAACAATGAAACTTTGTTTCAGCAGGAAGTGAAAGTTCAAAATAAATTTTATGCTTTGAAGAACTAGTTTATCAAGAGAATAAGTTCTTGTTCTTGTATTAATCAGTTCCCTCACACATCAATGCATTGTTTGCCAGAACACACACTGGTTGGTACAAACGTCCTAAGTTTTGTATCCATCAAATAAACTATGAACATTTAAAATTATGGAGAAATAAGGTATTTGATGATAGGTGAGAAGGACTCTTTTTAAGTTTTAAATCAAATTGTGGAACCACTTCTATAGCAGATTTGAATCTAGGAGCCACAAGTTTCAGAGCTGCACAAGCTAGACCTTGATATACACCACCCTTCAGGAAGATTCTGCTACATCTATAACACTCTGGGATGAGACTCAGATAACAAGAAATTAGTCCGTGCAGTGTCACTATGTGCCTAAGTCTTTTTATCTAATCATCCCACATTTTACTTTGAGAGGCCCAATTTTATAGTTTCAATAAAAGGGGAACAAAAGGCATTTTATAAAAGGTATATAAATTTTAACATAGTTCAAAATAGAAAACAGCAAAAATTACCTTAAAGCAAATAAACAAAGAATTTTATCAGATTATGTGCCTGAGCAGAAAACTTTAGGATAACATCTTTTTGAATATTGACATGTTATAGAGTACTTAAATTTCAAAATACCATAAAATTGATTTCAAATTCCCTTTGGAAGAAAACATTCCCTAGTCTCTTTCACTGAACTACATTTAATTATCCAAATACAAAAAAGACTTGCAATGTTCTTTAAATATGGACGGCATGAAGATAATTAAGAAATTATAGGACTAATTTCCAACTAGAATACAATATGCATGAAGTTTTAAGAATGTGACTTTTCACCAGTTTCTCAGAGTACGATAGTACTAGACGTTCTAAATGCAATCCTTCAGATCCATGAGCCGTGAAAGTAATGCTGGTTTGGAAAATGAGGTTGATACTTCCTCTTTTAAACTTTTCAATGAATGGCTGCTTCTGTTTCTAAGCTGCAGGAACAAAGCACCTCTATCACATAAGCACATAAGCACACAACTCAACTATCCAGACACTCAGGGCCACAATCTGAAATCCGGGCCTGTAAAGGTTCAACAAATTGGAGACTTAGATTGCATATGCGCTAGTCCATGCAATACAGAATTCACAAGGTTCATCTAATGTCAAAAGCCTAAGTCTTTAAGAATACTTCTATCTTAAATATTATTTATTTAAAATGGCCACTCACAAAAGAAATGCAGTCATAATAACCCCTATAATGATTTCCACTCATCACCAGGGCAGCTTGATTTAGGGGGCTTATAAGTGAACTGACTTACATGAGAGAGAAAAATGTGTCTTACGCGAAGTACTATTCAAACAACATAATGGAATATAATTCTAGTTTGACATTTAGATTTTTCTCACTGATGGTTGGGCTTTTGCTGAGGAAAGAGGGGTTTCCCAATTATTTTTTGAGTCAGCAAGGGGCGGAGGGAACTCATCCAGCCTCCCCTTCTAACCAGTCCTTAATGATGCCCTCAAGGGAGAGGTAGCTCATCTGCCTGGACAGAGCACAGCCACTCTTAGCCCGCCTTACAGAGTCACGGTCTCTGCTCTGACAAACAGCACACGTGGGCCAGGGTCTCCAACGACTGGACACGTGACAAACGGCGTTCTCTCCCTCCCTGCTCCGTGCTGAGGGTGCCCCTAGATGCACAGGTGGGGTGGGGTTGAGAGGTAGCGACCTCGGGTGTGTACGGGGGTCTGGCTATCTTCAACTCGATGGAGAAAGACAAGGAAAGAAAGACCTGAAACACAGCATTCTTCTAAGCACATAGCAAGCTGCAAGGAGCCTGCCCAGACTCACAGAGCGTCACTCTGCTTCTTGTGAACCTAGCGGTCGTCGTGCCTGGAACTCCAGAGACAGGGGAGGGGTGAGTGGCACTTGAACTTTTTTCACAAAGGAAAAGCAGCGAAGTCTTGGACAGACTGAAAGGACTTAAGAGCCCCAGTGATGTTCACCATTAGCCAAACAAATGAGTCATTCGACAGGTTGGGAAGGGCACTGGATCCAGATGGTCACAGTTAAAATGCATATACTAGTACACTGATGACAGAGATCAATCTCTTCTGTCCTTTTCCTGTCATTTCAGGCTAACATCATTTAGATCAATAAACTTTTACTGTGGCCAATGCTTATCCTTGTCCTAAAGAGACGAACGCAGGAACAGGGGAACAGGCATGATCGGAGGGCGAGGGGACTACGGCAATGACGAGCTCTGGCAGGGAGACAACGCAGCACCAGGTCCAAGTGCCTGGGCTGGAAGCTCAGGGAAGGAGCCGGAGAGGACAAAAAGGAAGACAAGAGAAAACTGTTCAGGGAGGGCTCTGGTTGGACACATTTTCTACTACTGAAAATTTCTATGAACTATTATATAGTTTTAATACACTAGGTATGTACATAATTAATTGTATGTCATTCCACATATTCATAATATCATGAAGCTTAGAAATTTAGTTGAATCCTAGCAGGTAAAAATCAGGATTCACACACAGAGTATCTAAATAGATTTTGTCCTCTGTCATTCTGTGGCTTTTTTCCACAGCATGGTTTTTAAAAAGATACAATATGAACTTGAAAAAAAATAATTGATCCATTATTTTCAAATACATTACATAATCTCAGATGATTAAAAAACAAGGATATCTTAACTTATTCAGATAGTTTAAGTTTTCAGGTACTTCTGCCTTAGCTATCAAAAGACAAAATACACAGACAACCCGAGGGCAGGAAAAACACAAGGTATCTTTTAGTTTTCCACTCTCCTTTCCCAAGAACCACAGTCACTCTAGATTTCACTTGTAAGAAACCAGCGCGGGCAGAGGATGCTGTGCTGAAGACACAACTCTGCACAGGTCACCAAGCAGTCGCTGCACCTGTCACACCTACGCCCACTGATGCGAACTGATTTATGGCATTTACTGGGAAGTAGCCCTTGGGTCACTGTTCCTGTAAGAAGCATTCTCTCTTTAGTTTTATATTTAGACGTTGTGAGGGCTGGATCAGACAGTCTGGAACGATGATCGTTCGAGAGGACGGGAGAGGTAAGACTCGGGAGTGGGAGGAACACTGGCGAGGAGCTGTCCGAGACCATCGCTGCCAGGAGCAGCTAAGGCCAATCACAACTGTATGGACAGCTAATGCCACGAGATATTGCTTAGTAGTCATCTCACATAGTAAATCACTGCAATTATATGCTTACGAATAATATTGAATTTGCTCACATAAAGCTGACATTTGTGACATTTTGTATCACAAAATGTTTTTTTTTTTTTAAATTGGGTCTGTAGTTTTAGAAATTTAAATTTTAAATATTAGGGCAACCAACTGCAATAATGGAAGCTGGCATAAAAGCTATAAAATAATGAAAAGGGTTGAAAAACCTAGCAAAGCAAGAAAACATGATTCTGATTTAAGAGGGTCAGTGTCACACGTGTTTTCCAAGTTTGCACCCCTGAGATAACCATTATACAGTAGGCACAGAAATCAGCATACTTTATCAAACAAACACTAAATAGCTGTCGCTATATTAAGAATTATATTAATTTTTGTAAATGCTGTGGATAGAAGAGAATAATCTTAAAAGTTTCAAAATCTGTGCTTGGTTTTCACCTAGAATGGAGTAAATGTCAGGCAAATAATCATTATCTGTTATCCTGACATTTTTCTCCCTTGCCTGCAAATCCACTTGCAATTCTACAAAGTATACATATGAGAAAACCATTGACAACAGAACCGAAAACAGTTGTGGCAGGATTTGTTTTGCATGTATGTACTAGTCAGTATTAGCCTTGAAATGCTTCTTGAAGGTAGAGCACATGAGAATTCTTTGGCTCAATCACAAAGAGCTCCAAATCTTGAGTTGTGTGGACTGAGGATTCTGAGTCAGATGCTTTGGCTTTTAGACTACATTGAAAGCACATTAACACTTGTAGTGTAACTTGCACGTAGTGAAGTTCACCCCACTAACAATACTTCACAGGATCCCTCCAAGAATGCCCAGTGCTGACGCAGCAGCACTGGCAATAAGAGCTTATTGAGATGGCAGGCTGAAGTGACACGGTGACACTGTTAATCGTTTGGTTTGTTCTGAAAGAAGTTTGTAAAGGACCACCCTCCTCCATTAGATTGCGGAGAGTCTTCATCTTTAGGAGGAATCAAAAACTGTCGGGAGTTAATGGAGCACGGACTTCCAAACGAGACAATTTCACTGTTGCTGTCTGTGGATCTAGGAGAGTCTGGAGATACTAAATTCCAAGTATTTACATTTGCCTGAGGTCTGTAGCCCGCAGTTTTATCTAAGTCATCCTCTGCAGCTATGTCTTCTACAGTAGAATTAATGGGGAGGTGCATCTGTGGCTTATAGCCTGCCCCTCCTCCAGGGTCCTTTCCGTGCTCTTCCTCTGGTTTCGCCTGTGGCTGATACATGGACTGGACATCAATGTAGATGACTTGCGAAGCCCCTCCGGCTTCATCCCCGGCTGGGTTCGGTATTTCTTCCTCAATGATTGGTGGGCAATAGGACACAACCACGTGGTTTTCAGGTTCTGCATCAGAGCTCTCTTCAGGACACTCAGCTACCGGGGAAATTATTTCTGTATCTTCTATTTTAGGAAATGTTGATCGAGTTTCCAGAACCTCAACATTATTTGGAGTACAAGGATTCATTTCCAATGTTTTAAGAGCACTGCTTCCCTAAAAATAAATTTAAAAACAGCGATTAAGAATAGCACTAAGTGCTACTGCAATGCTCCTCTTACAAAAAGGGGCATAATTCTATTTCCCCCCACATTTGCCTATAAACATGTGCCTCTACACCCCTGTGGTATACACTAGAGCAGGGCCATTTGTTTCCTCCCTATTAATATTTTCCTTGCTATTAATAGTGGGGAGAAAAAGCTTGGAATAAATAATTTAACATTAATAATTTTAGAAATTTAGCAGATGTTAAAGCATGCTATTTTCTCAATACTTTTTACTGAGGATGACAATTGCATATTACAAACTTTTCACAAAAGATGAAAAAAAGAAGCCAGTACTTCAAAGATAAATATAAGAAAATAAAAGATTACCTCACAGACACTCTTTTGAAACTGTAATGCTTTACAATTTTCTGGATTTGGAATATCAGGGTAGAAGGTTTCTTTAATCCTTTAAATAAAGAATGATTAAGTCAATTTGATAATTAGGTAACAAGCAAGTTACTATATCATCAGGCTTATTTTGAAGTGAATATCGGAGATGAAAATGGGAGATGTGCAGTGCGATCATTCACTAGAGCAAAAGCGAAACGCCAAGATGACATCTGGTCAGGCAGTGTTGCGTCATGTTTTCATATTTACTATTGAAAAGAACTTTGTCATTTGAAATTCCTTCAGGAAAAATTACTTTGTGAACGTGAGTCTGAAATGCTCTCACTTCTAAACTCCCTTCTTTGTCTTTTTTTTTCCTTTGGTATTGAAATAGTTGTTTTTAAAATGTGATTTTTGGTAGTAAGAATATGGTTACCAAACCAGACTATTCTGTATTTCTACTACTACTGTTTCAATTTATGAGCCAGGATTGCTAGAATACATTCTCTTCTTCATCAAAAATGACGGCATCTTCAAGGCCGGTGAGAATGCGGCCACCGGGACAGCTCCCGCCAGGTGAGCAGGCGCACGGTGGGCACTCTCTCCTGCGGAGCCCCGCGGCCCATCCTCCCCTCCCTTCCCCTCATGCCACCCACTCCTGCTGCACCCAGCCACACAGCTCCTCTCATGTCCTCCAGGAGGTTAAGCCAGAAGCTGTTCTGTCTGGAAAATTCTTTTGCCTTTTCTTACTCTTTGGGACTCTCCACGGAGCGGCTTGTCTGACCACTTCCCGAGACGTGGCCCTGCTGGTCTCCTCACAGCACCCGGCTCCCTTCCTTGCTCGCACCCTCTGCAAGCACGTGTCTTTTGGATGCTGTGGTTCCATGTCCCCCTCCCCCACTACACTGCAAGTCTAGAAGAACCGTGTTCCTTTTGTTCGCCACTATATCCCCCTTCACAGGGAAGGCGTCATTCATGTTTGCTGAATGAATGAGTAAATGACCAAAATGACCAGATTTTCTAAATAGATCACTATGACAAGTGAAATCTTCATCATAAAATTACAGTTAATCTTGCAGATAGCTATTGTCATATATATACATATATATATATGTAAATTTTTTCAGTACAACTGCTATTACTTTATTAGTTAAAACAGTAGGGAAAAAGTTATACTTTTATACCTTATTAGCTTTAAGACTTTTAAATAATATGTTGTGTTCTTGCTTAACATTAAATTCAACATTAATTCTGATTAAAACAATTTTTTCCTAGCTCATTACAACTAAAAAAATATACGTAATACATAAACTAAGTAAATGTGTCCTCAAGAACAAAAGAGCAAGAGTAAACACAGGGACCATTACCATTCTCTTTTCCGATAGCAAAGGATACTTGTTACCACTCCGACAATGACAGCCACTGCCACTGGGATGAGAATGGCAATAATTAAGCCCACAGCTGAAAAGAGAATGTTGCAAATATTAACATCACCATTTTTAGTATAGGTTGATAGATTATTTAGAAAGAAATCAAAATTCACTGCTTCAGGGATACAAAATGTAATACTCCAGAAGAAGTTTTAAAGCATAACCTTTAAGTGCTGTAATAATTTTTACACTGATACTTAAATTGGTATTAGCAGGGTTTCTCAATCTTGGCACTTTTGACATTTTACCCCAGGTACTTCTTCCCTGGGGTAGGGGTGGGGGGTGGGGGGGGGATCCTGTGCCCTGCAGGAAGCTTGGCAGCATCCCTGGCCTCCAACCACTAGGCAACCAGAAGTGACACGAGACAGTGCCAAGTGACTCCCAGATGACAAAATCATCCTCTGTTGAGAACCACTGCTTTACAGAACCAACTCAACAGCTGTGTATAAACTCCAACTCATGGCCAGAGGAGGGGCCTGAGAGCCAATGAAAGTTCTTGGCTGGCTGAAAGACAGTACTCAAGGCTGTCACTATTCTCTCATCTCTAATTTACAAGGGTTGTGCTGTACAATTTTTTTTAAAGGATATTTCTTTTACTTTTCTCCGGATATGTTAAAAATTACAGAATAGCTGCGGCAGAAAATTTTAAACTGGTTGACCATTGTATAAAGTCAACATGAATTTAGACCTCTAGACTACAGATGTATCCCTAATTCATTAATGTCTTAGGTACTCATTTAGAAATAGCTTCAAATAACTGACAAGAATAAACATGAAGTCATCTCATGGCATTTTAATACTTACCTCCACCAGCTGTAAAAATGCAACAAAATGAGAAATTTTAAAAAAAGGGGGGAGGGATTCCTACATGAACCAAAAGTCCCTAGGAACATTACACATTTAAGGATGGAAAGCGTCTCAACAGCAATCTTTAACTTACAATTTTCCTTTGTCACCACGAACATACTCTTCTCTGGGCCCATCCCACCATCTGTGTAGGCTCGCAAGACCAGGTGGTAACTTGTTTTACCTTGAAGATCAGCAATTCTCAGTGTCTTCTGGGATATGTCAGTAATATTCTTAACCTTTATGTCGGAACGACCTATTTTTCAAATGAAGACTATTATTACTAATCTCTAACTCACATTAAACACATGGTTACTCAGACCTGTCACATCAACCGCCCCTCAAAGTGGGTCTGGCTGCAGCCATGCCCAGCCAAGGACTCTGGAGCCAGCCAGAGCCACGTTCAAGCTCTACCTCTGCCAGTCAGTAGCTATGTGATCTGAGCCTATTATTGTATTTAAACCACTCTGAACTTGAATTTTTCTATTAATAACTATGAAACAGACTACGGGCCAGGTGCAGTGGCTCATGCCTGCAATCCTAGCACTTTGGGAGGCCAAAGCAGGAGGATCACTGGAGGCCAGGAGTTCGAGACCAACCTGGGCAACAAAGTAAGACACTTATGTCTCACTTATAAAAAATATACCTATTAAAAAAATTAAAAAATTATCCAGGTGTGGTGGCATGTGCCTGTAGTCCAGCTACTTGGGGGGGCTGAGGTGGGAGGATCACTTGAGCCCCAGGAGTTCAAGGTTACAGTGAGCTATGATGGTGCCACTGCACTCTAGCCTGGGCAACAGGAAGAGACCCTGTCTCCTTAAAAAAAAAAAAAACAACACTATCACATCACAACCACGACTCACCTCACAGGGCTATAGGGCTACGTGAAGTTTTATACACATCCTTTAGAATAACGCCTGGAATGCAGCAGGCATCCCGTGAAAGTCATTTCCCTTTCTACTGCTGAGAGCATGAAAACCACCACAATCCAACCCCCTGGACTGATCCTTCTGGTGAGTGAGAGACGGGATGAAGCGAGAGTGCAAATCAATAGAGAGGACCTCAACTCACTCAGAAAAGGATCAGTGTTATGGAATCCTCAAATGAGAGACTAATGAGAAATCCTTTGAGTCAAACTTCAAAAGAAAGTGTGACAAATTGTTTAAACTATTACTTTATTTTTAAAAATTTTAAGCAGAATAATGTAAGACGACAGTTCAAAAAATCAAACAGTACTAAAGAGCTAACAACAAAGAGCAGCAGCTCCCTGCCAGCCCCCGCACTCACCCCTACAGCCACTTTAAAACCACATTATCAGTTTCTTTCTTTGCCTCCATACTTCAAAATGACAAACTTGGACAGCTGCTCTTGACTTTGAACTTTTAGACCTTATCAACTCATGTCCTGTCGGGGCGGATGAAAACTGAGTTCTTTTACCCCCCTGCTGCCCTCTCCCCACAACATCATTCATCTAGGAACACTGGAACATTTGGTGAATTCACATAATGAGTTACTTACTGCTAAGACACACCATCACTTGGTATGAATGTTTCCTTTCTTGTTTTTCCGTTGTTTTAACTGCCATTTATCCTCATTTCCTTGATTTTCTATATACCAATTCCTAATTCTCCCCATATCCTCCAGTGAAGATTCAACACAATTTTCCACGTGGTCAAACACGATAAAATCCCAGTCCCACACCACCTTCTCCGGCCCCCGCCCCGCCCTCCCGGGACTGCCTGCCCTCTGTCCTCGGCTGCTTCCTGGGCTTCCTCGCTCCCTCTCCTCTTCTACTTGCTCCCTGAGAAAAGCAACGTGGGGGAAGTGAATACTTGCAGCCCTGCGTGTCTGAAGATGTCTTCATTCTCCTCTCACATTGCTTGACTGATGGAGTACAGAATGCTAGGTTGAAAGTAATTTTCACTCAGGATTTTGAAGACATGGCTGTGGTACCTTCCAGTATCTGGTGTTGCCAGGACATCGGAGGCCATTTTTACTCCCGAGTCCTTGCACATGACCTGTTTTTCTCTGATTGTTTCTAAGGTTTTTTCTTTATATATTACATGCTCTGAAAATTCATGACATACTTTGGCATAGATCTTTTCTCTATTTATTTTACGTGTACTTAATGAATCCTTTTACTCTTACGTGCAATCCTTCTCCCTTATCCTCAGGGGATACATTCCAAGACCTCCAGTGGATGCCTGAAATCACAATTAGCACCAAACCCTATATATACGATGTTTTTTTTCCTACACACACATACCTATGATAAAGTGTAATTTACAAAGTAGGCACAGTAAGAGATTAAAATCAATTTAAAAATAGAACAATTATAACAATACACTGTAATAAAAGTTATGTGAATGTGGTCTCTCTCTTGCTTAAAATGTCTTAATGTACTGAACCGACCTATTGTTGGACTGCTGTTGACCACGGGTAACAGCAACTGTGGAAGGTGGAACTGTGGATAAGGGGGGACTGCTTGTACTCAGCTCCTTCAGTTCTGAGAAATTCTCTTCACTCAACCTCCCCTACTCAGCCCAGATTCATCCTAACCATCTGTCTCCATTGCCCGGTTTGGCAGGATGAATCCGGTCACTTCTCCATGAGACCTGACCTAGATTTCATCATCTTCCTCTCTTCTAAGTCATTTGTCCCACTTCTACCCCCAAATTTCTGAGTCTTCTTTTTTGGTGTTATCTTGCCTCTTCCGTTCCCTTTTCTCCTTGTGGCTTTATGAGGGTTAGCAACTGATCTAGCAACTGGAAACCGAGATGCTAGAATTTTAATTGGCTGAAGCGTAAAATTTCCAGCATTTGAGGAAAGCTGTACTGTGAACTATTTAATATGCTGATGTTTGTAGAATTTGGTATTTAGGATTCCCCCCATCCACAGGCAACTCCCAAGGCTCAGGAAACACAGAACTCAGTGAGCTGGGGGGAGGCGCACACTGAAGGCAGCTGCTCTGGGGAGCGACGCGGGTAATGCCCAGTCAGCATCTCAACGCCGAGCTGTTGTTCTCCACTTGTCAGACAGGCATTAAATAATTAAAATGATTTCTTTCCAAGGAGAGGTCATCCAGGGAAATGAGAGCTCTCAAATTGAAAAGATGATATGTTTGTGGCTATGAGTAAGAAACATCTGACTCCCGACAAATATAATTTAAGGAAAAGCCAGAAATTTGTATAAACTATTTTGTGTTTGTAAAGCTACAAATACAAAATGGTACGTCTAAAGTCTTTGGACATACACTCACCGATTGTCAAGGATTTGTCTGTATTTTTTAAGGTTTAATGAAAACACACGTTCCCAATCAAGTCAATTAAGTTTCCCAGCTTATTAAGGCCACAGCCAAGGATGATGCTAATGGGCTGATGGCTCTTGGGTGAGTTACAACTGAGAATCTGAAACCATTATTTGGATTCCTGAGTTTCTCTCCTCCATTACCATAAGTAAAAGATGACTCATTTTATTTTTAAAGTAAACTTCATGAGATGCTATGTTATGGATCATGCAAGGCTATAATAAGAGATGGTCTCTGTCCTCTGGGGTTTATAATCAAAGGCTTCAGAATAAACTATTTAAATGATTTCTGAAAGACTACATGCCATTTATTGCATACTAAAATCTTAAAACTAAAATATTTGTGAAATGACTGCATTTTCATTTTCCCATTTTTCAAACAGTTTTTGAAAGCAGGATTAAACTACTTAGCAGCACTTTATTTCCTTTTCTTTCCTCCTCTTCCTTTTGTGGATAATGAGAAACTTCTATGAAGCACACTATACTCACACTAGTAATTTATTATACTTACCTGATTCCAAAGCCCTAATCTTAGATGTGTCTCTTTCTCCTTTTTCAAAGTAAAATAAATATCCTCTTAAAAAGCCTCTAAGCTCTTCCACAGGAATATCTTCCCATTTTACTAATATCGAATCTGCAGAAGTATCCTCAACAGTAAAATTTGGTGCAACAATTGGAGCTGTAAAAGGAAAAAGTCAATTGCTAAAGGAGGGTTTACTAATACAAAGTAAGACAGTACATTTCATGACATTTCTAGCTTCCAAAACAACTAAACCTGGAATTGAAACTTTATGCTCTATTTTATCATGAACTTCCAGAGATATTACCACAAACACTTTTGTAGTGAAGCTTATATACTAATAACCATAGGAAAAAAATATTTTTAGGCACAAAGGTAGAACTTACAATACCACTTTCAGACAAAAAACCTATCTAGGGAAGCAACCTATGCAAAATCCTTCAGTGGCTTCTCAAATAGACTTCATTAGTATGTCCCTTCTTTATTGATAGTCCTGAATAATTGTTTTTTAAACTCGTATAAGTGCAAATTATTTTTGACATCCAAGTTAAGATTTAATTTTCTTGAAGACAACAGTAAAACTGTGAATTTCACTGCAGTGTGGTTAAAGCTTTAGTTCTCCAATTATATGCCCACAGACCACCAGTGGTCTATAGGCTCAAACATGAGATGGTCAGCCTCTAAAAAAATCATACGATCCAAAGAAAAATTGGAGAGACTTGTCTAAATTTTTAACTTTTCTTCTTGGAATATTTTCTCGTAAATAAATGGGTTAATTAATCAAATGATTTTAAATTTACCATATAAATTATTTTACCTTCCTTGAACTAAATATCTAATTCAATCTATTTTTAGAATTCATTGTTACTACTGCTGCTGATTTATAATTTTTCATGTTACTTTTAAGTCTAAAAACAACTTATCCATTTAACTTACCCAATTCTTCTATATATCCAATTATGGAACGTAACAATTGATATCCTTGATTTCTGCACCCATATAGGAAAAAATTATATCTTACACCTGGTCGAAACTGATCTGTAGGATGAACACAATCAGTAAATTTTCATAAATATATATTAATACAAATACCTAGTTTAGAAATATCAAATTTAAAATAACATTCTGAAATTTTCAAAACTAAATTTAAACAAATGTTTTCTTATAAAAAATACATCTGTATTTTCAAAATTGGTAGAGTGAAAAATGACTAAACAACAAATGAAACAAATTCACTTCTATTATAATGAAAAGTTTAGTATTATTTATAAGATGGCATCTCCTTGCAAAGGAAAAAAGTGATCAAGGCTTACAATTTGTTCCTTAAAAATCAAGCAATGATGATTTCTTCCCAGATTTGATCCAGGGTCAGTCACTAAACCATTGCAGGTCCACATAATGCCTCTATAAATCCCTTCCCTACACAGTGTTATTACTGGGTTGGAAAATAATCACCACTCTCTTCCTTTGCTCCAAGAGGCAGAAAGAAAAGTTCACTCTATCTTGAAGCTTTAGGGCCTTAGCGTCTATTCCTCTTTATAGCATCACCATGAAGTGCCCTTGGGTGAGTTAACTCCGTGAGACATACAACAGAAGCAACAGAAGCACCTTAACTTCAGTTCAAAAGGCCCTTTTAAGCACCTCCTCAATAAAACGTGTGCAGAGATGCACAAAACAAGGTCCCTGGCACAGAGACCTGGTGGAGTGGTGGGGAAGACAGATGAACGGGGGTAACTGTGACACATTGTTACGCTAGAGGTACGAAGCAGATGCTGTGGAACCTTAAATGAGAGACCAGATGAGTCTAAAAAGATCAGAAAAAGCTACCATAAGTGACACCTGAACAGGGCCTTGAGGGGCAATTAGCAGCTCAACAGCCCCCAGCCCAGAAGAAAATGCTGGCGGGGAAATGGCAGGATTAGAGATTGCATTTAATTTGCTGAATGCAATGATTCTAGAGTGGTTAAGGCATCGGTTTTCTAATTATGTGCCCACAGAACATCAGTGGTCTACAGGCTCAAATGTGAGATGGTCAGCCTCTAAAATCACACAATCCAAAGAAAAATTGGAGAGATTTGTCTAAATTTTAACTTTTCTTCTTGGAATATTTTTTCTTAAATGTTTGCTAAGTGCTGGCAAGTTCTAAGTAAATATTAGTGGAAACTCAAACTCTGCCAACTTAAGTTTAGTTCTGTAACTTTTTTCTTTGTGGAAAGGTACGCTTGAGGTTAAGACTTTATAGGGCATAAACAGTAAATCTGTACCTTGTTTTATGTTAAAATTATGTACTATCAACAATATATAGGATTCTGCCACCTTAAAAAAACATCTTGAGTGGTTTAGAGCATTAGGAATGTATTGAGGTCGTAAGAGAGAGAGTAGACCATGGGATGAGAAAGGAAAAAGAGGCTCACTATGTGGCACTTGATGTTCTAGAAGCTCAGCAATAAATAAAAGATAACATTCCCAGCCTCCTGAAGCTTTGAATAGCCTTGAATCTGAACACCGGTTCTATGACATACTAATTTTGTGACCTTGGGCAAGTTACCTAATTTCTCTGAGTCTCTGTTTTCTCAACCACTGTAGGGCCTTGGCTCGTCTGCATCGGCACAGAAAGTTCTTCTCCTCCCTCAATCACCACGGGGCCTGCTTCTCCACATCCCACAGGGCTCAGCTAACACTTATATCTGTAGACACTCTCTTTACATCCACTCCACCCTACCCTAGTCCATCCCAGTTATCCCGAAAGCCCAGGTGAGAAAGAATAGACGGGGACTGCGCAGGGCTCAGTCATCGCCATGGAGGGGAATTCAAGGGAGGGTGCAGGAAAGAGAGGGGGGTATGGTGGGCACCTCGACAAGGGCTGTATGCTGTAAGAAAGGGTAAAGGTGCGCTCAGGAAGACCATCGCTGCTTTGGCCAATTACATATGTGAAGGAGTCTGGCTTTACTCCAAGCAGAACTGGAAAATGATCTGAACCCGTATGTGGTAATCCAGTGACCGGGACTCATCCTCACCGCTGACAGAGAAACAGTGAACTCGCAGAAAGTGCTCCCTGGGAGAGCCGCGGTGAGCAGGCTGCTTTCTCCCTGCTGACATGCGAGGGGCAGCCAGCAGAGGGGAAGGACGCAAGAAGCATCACAGGCTATAGGTTCCAGAAATCCCATGGGGACAGGCATGACACACCCTCGTCAGCTACTCGGAAGGAATGACGGTACTGGAAAGGGGGCTCTGATTCCAAAGGGCACGGCTGTTTCAGCTGGTAGGTGACCAAATACGCCTGTGGTTAAGCTCTCAGGCTGCACCAGGGCAAGGGCAGCTCGACACAGCCCACTGGCTCAGCAGCAAGCCGCACCGTGTCCACACCCACACGGGTGCTCCCTGCCCTGCAGCGGGAGAGCGAGGATGGGGTCAAGCCCTTTGTGTTCAGTCTCTCCCCAGGCCTAGCCCAGGGCAAACAACGACAAAGACACACAACTGAGACCAAACTGCTTATTATTCTGGAATCTTCTTTTTTCATGAGTATTTCCTCATGTTGTTTTACATCTTTGGCCTAATTTTTAATGCTACTTAACTTTCCATTTTATAGATGTACCATTATGTACTCATTCCCTTATTTGCTATTTGGGTTGTTTTCAATTTCTCACAATTATAAATAATGTTGTGGCAAACACTCTTAGGGGTAAATCGTGTTGTTCTCTGATTATTTCTTAGAATAAACTCCCAGACAAGTAATCGCTAGATCAAAGGGTTTGAACCCCTTCAGCACCTACTGCCACAAACCACCTTCCAGGAATGTTAAACCCACTCACACCCGCCCGGTGGTGGAAGAAAATGATCACTTCACTGCACCCGGTCCCACATGTGTTGCTTTTTAAGAATATTTTTTCAGAACTTTAGCTGAGAGACACGAATCCCCCTTACCAGATTCTATGAGAGCTTCAGTGCTATTTGAAGGAACCTTTCTCCAGTCCATGAGGCATGGTTCAGACCGAGACGAGTTACACCACTTAATGACGTAGTCACAAGTCATGTTGGGGTCCTGATGCCAGGTGAGGAGAATCCCCTTTCCCATTCCAACGGCCTGCTCTGTTTTGAGATCGTCTTCAATAAGAAAGATATGTTACTGGCATTAAAAACAATACTGTCAGGCAAACCTCATGAAAATGGACGAGAGTTATAAAAATCACTTCACTGTGAAGAAATTATAAAATAGTACTCCAACTAGATAAACCTTTAGCAAAGATTAGAGGTATTGCTTTATTTTTATTGTAACAACTACAGCACTCGCCTGTGCACACGGATTAACAGAGCATTGGAAAGAAAATGCTAAAAAGGAAAAAAGCACCTAGTATCAGTAGTGATGTACTGGGGACGGGACATGAAGATCAAGGCCAGGAGGGACGGGGCTGAGGGCACTGGAGGGACAGGGCTTGGCAAGGCAGGGAGGAGGCGGGAGGCGGGGAGGACACATGGACAGTCCGAAGGCCTCTCCTCATCATCCGCCACCACGTGTGCTCCATGAGAGCACACAGCAGGCTCAAACGTGTGGCAAGAATGGATGAACTGGCCCCTTCTCTTCCTTCCCAGGAAGACTGCTGCTAGCCCAGAGCTGGGCTGAAGGGGATTCCACCGACAGAAGCAGGATGGGAGCAAAGAGAACCCTCACTGTGAGGTGGACAGCCCTGTGGGCACAGGGAGAGGAAGCCCACACAGCGCCCCAGGGGACCCCAGGGGCAGGGTGCAGAGGCTGGCGGGGAGGGGACTGGGGGTGGCTGTGGAGAGGTTTTGTTCCCCATCTGGCCAGATCTCCCTTAGGTGAGAAGTGGGGGCCCAGGCTGGGGATGAGGAATTGGGGTGGGGGTTAGGGCAGTGTGGTCAAAAGGGAGAGGGGCATTTCTACAGTAACAGGAGAAAAGAAGTCATTTCCATCATTGATTTATATTTAAGGGTTCAGTAAAAAGCCAAAGAAGGGTTTTTTTGAACAAAATTTACATTCATAAAGCAACTACTACTGAAAGCAAGACAATTCTGATTTAACTCAGAATACAGAATGTGCTGAACATAACAGCTTTTTGGCTCAATGTGATTAAAAAGCCACAGTGTAAACCCGAGCTAAGGCTGCAGAGTCTCCGCCTCGGGAAATCCTCACGGAATGAAGATTTGTTGCGGGGCTTCGTTAATTGTCTGAATGCTGATGACTAGACCATTGCTAGTCCTGTAAAAGACCATCTTCAGAGGGACACATGGAAAAGGGGGCATTACAGCTCTTGAATTAAAAGACAGCGTAGCCACTGCCTAGCACTGTGAGAGCAATGAAATGTATCATCTACATCAGGTTATCTTTCTATGGATGTTTGCACATCTCTCTTTTATTTTTTATTTTTGCCAGGCCAAAATGAACAGCCATTAGGCTGGCTGTTCTAAGCCCTGCCTCGGGTCTTCTGCCACACCACTGCCCTGGGGGCCTCTCCAGCTAGCACTGCCCTCTGGGCTCTGGCCAGTGCTCAGCATCTCTGACATGGATCATGTGTCCCCATTCCTTCCTCCTAATTCTCCTACGGCTGACTCAAACAGAACAAAGAACCAGTTAAGTAACAGGCAATAAGAAACTGTCTCAAGCTAGAGTTGAAAATATACTTAGGGGACCCTAACTGGACCAATTGTTCTTCCTCTAGGAGTGAGTGGGTGGTTACAGAAAGGTGATCCCATATTGGGGCAGGACAGCAAAGGGAGGACAGGCAATGACTTGAAAGAGCCCTTAAGTGAAAGAAGAGGTACAAATGCCATTCGAAACCCATGACTCAAAAAGGTGTCAAGGTAGAAGCTAGGGAGGAATATACTGGTCGTTGGAAATCTGTAAAATTTAAAGGAAGATTCTAAATAATTTTAAAATTATATCAGTTATTTTTTTAAAGCCTATACTGAAGATCTTAGACTTAAGATGACTTTATTATCAATAAAGAATTTCTATAAATAAGGAAAAAGCTGCCAATTAAAATGAGTATTTCTTCCTGCTGGATAGTTTGCAAAACAGCACAGCTGACACAGCATAAACTCTCACAGTCTTGGAGAGAGATGTGAAAACGGTATTTGAATAAATGGGTAAAATATTTCTTCCTAAGAGCACTTAGGAAGTGCTCTTACCATAACTCTCCAACATTATGCTATAAAGTAGCTGAATACAGTGATGATTTTATCTATCAGTGCACATGCTTCAAGCCGATACTAACGACTGCTCTGTCGCAATGAAGAGCAGACATCAATCGCTTGTTCCTCTTTACACAGCAGCAGCAGCAGGATATATGAGAAAAATGCTGATATTACATAAGAGCAACTAATATCAAAATTTTTCACTTATATCTCCTATTCTCATATACTAAATCATCTTAAGCACTCACCATTTGGAATTTCCATGCTAGCGATTTTAGAAGGTGGCGATGCGCCCACAGAATTTTTTGCCACCACACTGATGATGTAGTCATTTTTATCAAGTTGTATTTCTGCTTTGTGCTGAGGGTCAGGGATCTCAGAAAGGGACTGTGTTTCCTCGTCTGATGAACATGACACATTATAAGAAAGTATTTTTCCATTCGCTTCACTGATGGGTAAAGGCTATGAAAAACAGAGAAATAAATTATTATAAAAAGTTGCAAAAAGTGGCCGAGTCTAAACTAGATTCCACCTTAACAGTAACAAGGTAACATCAGAGAAGATGACATTCTTAACAGAGTGAAACATTTAAAATCCACTGAGACCTAGGTAAATCAGGAAAGTGATACTGAAGAAAAACTATTATTTTCTGTAAGCAGTAAGAGGTCACAGAAACTTAAAAATTAGGTAAATACAAAATAATTTTCAGAAGAAAAATTTTAACAAGTGGTCAGAAGCATTGCTCTACTTAACAACAAAAAGTGTGGTTTTTAAAAAAATGTTTATTGTTTTCTCACTTTAAAGTATTACATTCCCATTACAGAAAATTTAGAATATATACTAAAGTTGAAAGAAAACAAGTAAAAATCTCCCATATTCCCACCTCTTAAAGTCACTTACATTTTGATATTTCTTTCACATTGTTTTTCTAGGGGTAGTTTTTTTATTAACATTGTTTTAACCATACTACAAAATTTTGTATTTATTTACTTATTCTAAAATAAGTAATTTATTTACTTATTCTGAAATATACACTAGTCCCTGTTAATACAGTTATATATATTTTAATGATTTTATAGCTCATGTAGCATTTTTATGAATATACCTGAATATTCCTAAAATAAATGAAATTTAAGTTGTTCCCAATTCTTAACAATACTAAAATAAATATTTTGGTGAATGTTTTTTGCCACATTTTTTTCTTTTTCATAGTTAGGATTAATTTTTTAATATGAATTTCCAAAAGTGAACTTACTAAACAAAAGAAAATGAACATTCAATTTTCTTCATTTATAAAGCTAATGTGCTTTTCAAAACGATCACCCCAATTTATATGCCAGTGTATGGGCCCTGCTGATCCAGTCTGGGCTCATGTTACTAACTCTGCTGCCAAAACTGCCCCAGCAGAGGTCTCTGATGCCTCCCCGGTGGCCTGCTCCAGGGGCAGACTGCAGTTCTAGGACTTGTGCCCTTCCTGCGATACCCACGGCCACTCATTCCTTGAAACAGCTCCCTGCCATCTGGTTTCTGTAATTCTATTTTCTTTGGTTTTCCTGCTCCTCTGACCTTTCCAATCTCCTGTGCAGGCTCCTCTTCCTCTGCTGGTACTTTGTATGCTGCTATCACCTGGGCTCCAAGCCTGGCCCACTTACAGCCTCCCATGTTCCCCCCAGTGATTCCATGTATCTGCTACTCAAACCTACATCTTCAGCTCTGAGCCCTCCCCCGAGCACCAGAGCCTTACAGCAAACCACCACCTACTTGACTCTACTCAGATATCCCAGTGGCACATGTTTTAAAAACTCAACATATCCAAAACAACATAATTTTCCACCCAAACATGCCCTTCCTTGGCAAATGGCGGCACCATCAACACAGTCAGTGAAGTTAGAATCTGAATCACTTCAGTATTTTTAGTCCTTGGTTAAATCTTCACCTGGTTTTAACAACATTCCAAACTCTCTCTATATTGTAGTGATTTGTATAGTAGTTGCTATATTATCATGAAATCTGACAGACAGCTGAGAGAAGCCAGGGGATTTTCTAATCAGGAGTGGATGCAACGGTCAAGCACAGATGATCTCAAACCAACGGAACTCACACTGAACTTCTACGTACACCTCACTTTACTCAAAGCTGTAGGGATGTCAAATTTTTGTAAAAATAAAATAAAGTTTTACTTTCAATAACAAAATTCATTACGTAAAAGAATCCTATTATGACTGCCATATGAAATCTAATGTAGAAAACAACTGTTCATGTTTTTGATTTTCATAAAATATTTAAAAATATATAGCAACAAAAATGCTCTAACACAGAAAAACTAGTAAAATATAATGTACCTAAATATTTCACAAAACCATGCCAAACTTTATAATTGGCATATTATAGCACAATTTAAGGCAAACAAATTGCACATGAAATATATAAAAAGTCAGTTCCTATTCATAGAAGAAAAATGTAACAAACATTTGAGATTCTAACTTGTAGTTTCTGACATAAGGTGAGGAAGATGGAATTCATGAAATCCTTTATAGGCCTCATAAAATCAAACTAAAGAATGCTCAGATCTGAGACAGAAGATCCTTGCTAAAATGACTGTGGGGAATTAGGAGTGATGAGGCATTTGGGGACTTTCAGGAGCCAGTTTAGATTCTCTGCGATACTGCAAACAAAGCCAGAAATCTCAGCTCCTTGATAACCCAAAGCAGTTTTGTATAATAAAGTTATGTAAATGATAAGGAAAAATTAGATAGTTACCTTCCAATAGATTATCAAATTTTTTCCATCAGAACTCCACTCTCTCCAAGTATCAGGTCCCTTTGAAGGAACTAGAAAGGAGATTTAAAAGTCAGTATTTGAAGATAGATACATACTATACATATCATGGTGCTTGAAATTTTTTTCTAGGGTATTTGGAATCTCAGTAAAATGTGAAGCAGTTCAGTGGCTTTCACTTAGCAAATGAAGCAATGGAAAAGCTAAGCTCTCAACTTTTACAAAACACAAGGCCCCTCAGACTGGGTTAAAATCACCCTCCAAGGCCTCCCTGACTGGCCCCAGTGCCTGTCACCCCCCTCGCCCAATCTCTCCCAAGTCAGGACAGCTCTGGCCACACACTGGCTTCCTGGCTGCCCCTCAGATATGCCATGGACCCCTGCCTCAAGCTCTGTGCACTGTGTCCTCTCTTCCTCTGCCTAGAACTCTTCTCTTCAATAAACCATGAGGCTTGCTTTGTCATCTCCTTTATATCTCAGCTCAAATATTATCTTAATAAGGTCTTCCCTAACTATTCTATTTAAAACTGCAATTCCCTTCACACCCTACCCCCCTCCATTCCCATCTTCATCCCCCAGCCCCCTTCCTGTCCCTCATTTTCCTCTGTGGCACTCATCATCACCTGACATATTATGTTTGTGCTTATATTTGCATGCATGTGTGTATCTATTTATTTAATTTATTCCTAATTCTGGATCCATAAACTCCACAGGCAGAGAGCTTTGTTTTAGCCACTGCTGTGTCCCTGGTAACTAGAACAATTCCCAGCATATACAGGTTGAATATCCCTTATCCGAAATGCTTGGGACCAGAAGTGTTTCAAATTTCAAATTTTTTCAGATGCTGGAATATCTGTATATACATAATAAGATATCTTGGGGATGGAACCTGGGTCTAAATACAAGATTCATTTATGTTTCATATACTCCTTATACACATAGCCTGAAGGTAATTTTATATAATGTTTTAAATAATTTTGTACATGAAACAAAGTTTGTGTTACATACTGTGTGTGTGGCATCATGTCAGCCCTCAGAAAGTTTTGGATCTTGGAGCATTTCGGATTTTGGATTTTTGGATTAGGATGTTCAATCTGTAATGCATACTTGGTAAATATCTTCTGAGTGAATTAATGCCTTCATCTCAGTGAGGTGCAAAAAAGATGTTTCCTCTTGGCAGCCACAGCTCATGAACTTAAGGCAAAAACTCCTGTCGCAGCCAGTCTCCCAAATGACCAATGATCCCCACACCTTCTGATATCCATCCTCTCTCCTGCTACATCAGAGTTGGCCTGTGTGACCAATGGGGTAGAGCAGAAGCGATGGTACATCCCTTCTGATTTTAGATCATAAAAGACATTCTTCAATCATCAGCTCTGGGAGGAACTAGCTACCACGTCACAAGGACACTGAAGCAGGCCCACAGAGAAGACCACACAGTGAGGAACTGAAGCCTCCTGCCAACAGCCATGTGAGTGACCCACCTTGAAAGTGGCTCCTCTAGCTGCAGTCAAGCCTGCAGCCCCCACTCACCTCCTGTTACACATACTGCAAAGGGCCCTCATCTCTATTTTCACATCTCTTCAGGTGGAGGGGCAAAATCTGGACTAACGTCTATCATTTTGTTTTTCACTGTTTGTTAATTTTTGGGGGAGGAAGTTTTATATTTCCTGGATTACGCAGTACAAATAAAGCATTTGTTATCTTTTATTGAATGTGAAGGAGCTCAGGGAATTTCACCCCAAAATATGACTCCTTGTTTATAAAGAGTATTTTGAATTAAAGGCCCTTAGAGATCAACAGGCCTTGGAAGGGGCTTTCCCTCTATCTGCATTAAAAACCAGATGGACCCATCAAGAAGAGTAACTGTCTTTCCTTCTTCTCCCTGTTATCTCAATATATTGCAGGATAGAATATCAAGATGCAACCAGACCTGGCCTAATCCATTTTAAAGATAATACCTGTCTCTCAAGTTAATTTAATTTCCAAAGAATCATTTACAAATCAATCCGTTTCCCTCCATCCATTCATTCTCCTCAGTATCTATTCATCCTTCCTAGTAACCATTTATTGCCCCTCAACAGAATTACGTATATTCCTCATCTCCTCTTCCCCTGTAAAAGGAGGGTACATAAACTTCTGGACTCCACTGGGATATTGGGTAATCACTCTGTGATTCTCCCCATGCAAGTGGTAAATAAATTTGTAATCTCTTTCTCTTTTTAATCTGCCTTATTACGAGTCAACCTTTCAGGAAAACTCCTGGGGGCAAAGGAGAAGTTTTCCTTCTACCCCACAAATGATTCCTGATAATTATACCTATTTCTAAGTTTTGTCTTGTTTTGTTTTTAAACGTGGCATCTGGTTATTCAAGGATTGAATACTATTCGGTCTTTGGAAATTATCATATTCAGAAAATCAGTTACCTGATTTCATACCTTAAAGTCACATCATTTCCCAGGCCGAGGTCCCAAATAAAAACTCTAACAAATTCTCTTTATTAATAATTGCTTTAAAGAAAAAGGCAACCTGAATTAAAGGAATTACTAAAATTTCAACAGGGGGAGGAAAGGATGGGAGAAAAATCATCCCACAGTGGTACCATGGTTTCAAATCTGTTTTCCTGCGCATTGTTGTAATACACTTGACATCACAGTGTAGACGGAGAAGCCCCCAGTACTTTTATAGAATGTATGTCAAACATTTTTCCATATGATGACAAAACTTTAAAACCAATCATTTAAAATGTCTCTGTGATATTAGTAGATATTACATAATTTATTATCTAAGTGTTCCCCTACATCTAAAGACTCTGATGACATTTTCTTTAAAGAAAAGTTGTAAAACTTCGAGATACGCAGTAATGATCAGCCATAAATCACTTAGGTAACTTACTGGCTTCTGTGGTTAAATGTTGTTTTTTATTGCTCCATTTGCTCCATTTCCAGAAAGTTTCAGCAGAACAGCGAATCCGAAAAGTATATACAGTATATGGATTTAACTTGCCCACAGCAATGCGATAACTTGAATTTTCTACTCCTTTGATTCTGACATTCCGCTATTAGAAAACAAATAAGTATGTGTATATATATATATATGTGTACACACCACGTGTGTACGAATACACATTTTATTGGTAAGAAAGCCTTCACATTTGTAACATAAATCAACCAATGTCCATGTGAGGTGGCATATATGATACCAAAAGCAGTTCATCCACTGTAATGTTTAAATTCTTATATAAATGCGAAGTCAGTGAAATTATGCTCTGTCATGACAAAAAATTAGGATGTCTTTTTAATCCAAATATTGGCTTTAAGTAATAATCATTGATTAAATTATGCAGAAGATAAAATTTTGATAATTAGTCAATGGTCACAGTGATGCAACAAACCCTCACATAATTTAGTTTGAGAAGATCTTGAGGATTAAATATATTACTCAGATGATATTTGGAAGCTTCTTGGAGGTAGACATCATCTTTTATGCATCTTTGTTAATATGTCACATAGAACCCCTAGTATGGTGCTAACCATGTAGTAAATATTCAACAAATACTTATTTAAACCAAATAAATAAAATTAAAATGAAGCAATTACAAATGAATCTGAAGATGTGCATGTCTCACAAAAGCCTCTGAGCTCCCACTGACTTATTACAAAGCAGCTTTTTGGTGATATTGTACAGTTTTGGCTGATTTTCTAGAAATCAGTAAATTTCCAAATGAATAGTTAAGTACAATATCATTTATTCCAGACTTACCACAAACTACAAGATGGTGTAGTGTAAAAGTCAACCTAAATATTTAAAATGTACTAAAAAGTCACATTTTGACTTATAATTACCAATTACAACTGGCTCCCATTGCTGCACTTTGCAGTTTTAAAAATCACTTCTGCTTTCTGGTGCCAATTTATCCATTAACTGATGCTAAAGGTTACAGCAAAAACTGCTCATTCATTCACAAACTGACCAAACATCAGCTATGTGCCAGGTACTATACTGTACCTGGGAACATTCTGAGTAGTAAAAGTCATATTACATTCTATAATATTCACTATTACAATTATTTTTCAAATGTGATAAATATGCTATTGCACTGATATATAATGTCTTTCTTGGTTCTTGGTAAATCTCTACAGTAAATAATCTGAGAACTTAACCATATCAATGTACTTAATGCATTTTGAGAACTGGTTTATCCAAAATAATCAAAAAGGAAGTTTATTGAAGAATCTTACCAATTCTTGTACTGAATTAATTTTCTTAATTTCAATTTGACATAAAAGATTAATCTTTGCAAAGTTGCCCGGTAAATGCCAAGAAAGTATAACAGCTGTTGAATTAATATCCTTCACTTTGAATGAAGTAGGAGTATGGGGATAAACTGTAAACATAATTTTAAAGATTAATTACTTTAAACATTTATTTAAAGGGGAAAGCTATCTTCTAACATGACCAGTGAGAATGAAAAAACAAAAAAATAAGAAGGTATTTTTAGTGCTGAACAACAATATTCTATCCAGTATTTGTAGAATCCACAAACCTCACTTTTACTGCTGACATCACGCCAACATTTTTTAAGAATCAATCATGCTCAATGTTCTTCAATTGGTCCTGGGAATACTAAAAGGTAGTAAGATCACAGTCTCTACCTTTAAGGAATTTCTAACTTACTTGGGGAATGACCAAGAAAATGAAAGAAAATGAATAAAAGTATAAATACAAAGTTCTAATGCATGGTACAGATAGTAACTGCTACAGGAATTTACATGTAAGCATGGTAAGGGAAGTCTTACAGTGAAGATGGAACTTAAGATGAGCTTTGAAGGAGGAATCAGACTAAAGCTGGCAAAATAAATGTAGAAAAGCACTGCAGGTTGAGACTGAAGGTACAACAAAGCTAACTGCATTACTGGTGACCATGCATATACCCACTTGAGTGGTGGAAAACAATCACATACGTAATAGGTTGAAACGGCAGAGGGCAAATACATACAAACACTACCCACTCAAGGATAAAATGTAGCCATCGTGGCCCCAGCAAAAATCAGGAAATAACAAAGATGACAGGAAGGAATAATTGATAAAAGTAACTCATATTTACAAACAAGGCAACGGGATCATCTACTAATCACTTGCTGGACTGTATGATAATGCACTTGGTTCAAGCTCTTTCTCCTCTGACTGTGAGTCTCTAAGAGAAGGTCTTTATGGCAGCAGTCCCCAACCTTTTTTGGTACCAGGGACCAGTTTCATGGAAGATAATTTTTCCAGAAGAATAGGGGGCTTGTGCCGAGCTCAGGTAGTGATGCAAGCAAGGGGGAGCAGCTATAAATACAGAAGCTGGCTCACTCAGCCTGCTCCTCCTAAATTTCACAGAAGACAATTTTTCCACAAAATGGGGTTGGGGGAGGGTGGTGGAGCTCTGCATCCTGTCCTGGGGTTGGGGGACACAGAGCTCTATGCCATTGCTCTGTGTGCTGCAGAGCCTGGCAGGGAGTTGATGCACATGGATTGACCACGGAAAAGAATGTCAAAAAGATCACTACATTTCATTTCTATTCATTTCTATTTTGAGCTATACATTAATAGGGTTGGTAAAAATTCAGTAATCATCAACAATAAAAAGGAAGAATTATTGATACATACGACTTAAATAGTTCTCCAGGACATTATCCTTAGTAAAAAATGCCAACCTCAAAATGTTACATACTGTATGATTTCATTTATGTAACACTCTCAAAATGACAAAGCAACAGAGACGAGGAACAGATTAGCTATTGCCAAGGCACAGGGATGTGGGGGGGGGGCGGGGAGCTGAAGGGCCAACATGTGGAAGTGTTTTGGTGGTGACAGAGCAGGTCTGGATCTTGATTGTGGTGATGGTTACGTGAATCATCTATGCACAAGATAAACTGCACAGGATGACACACACATACAATAACAAATGAAAACACATGAAAACTGAGCAATGTCAATAGTCTAGTTCACAGTGTTGTATAACAACAGTGTCAGTTCCCTGGTTTTGATACTATACTACAGTTACACAGAATGACACCACTGGGGAACGCCAGGAGATGGGTCCACAAGGCTCTAACTTATTATTTTTACAACTACTGTTGTGTCTATAATTATTTCACAATAAAGGTTTTAAAATTTGAGCAAAAAAATATTTCAGAAATCAAAAATTATAAGACAGAGCTACTTAGTTTCTTTGCAAATGAGTAATTCAAATTTTTATTTAAATTCAATAGTAAAACTTGAAACTACACATTTTAAAGCTTTTAAAATAACAAAATTAATATTAAGTAACTATAAAGAAAATAATCAGTAAAAAGTAATCCCCAGAAACACTTTTCATTAATCTCAAGGCATTTCAACCACTTGTAAAGTTATTTTTAAAGCACTGGATTACATAGTAGCTTACCTTTTTCAGTTATGTTAACTAAAATTGTTGCTTCTGATCGACCCAGAGGATTGCGAGCATACAAAGTAAAATTATATATTTCTTGATTTGGAACCATTTGAAAGAGTAACTGATGATAGCTTCCATTTGCAGACACTTCAACTCTTTTAAATCTAATATATTTTCCTGAAAAACTGTTAATTAAAAAAAAAATTTCAAAATGGCAAGAGATAAATATTGCAGGACAAAATGAATGGGCAAACTTTGAATAATTTTTAATAAAAAGTTTACATTTTTTTTTTTTTTTTTTGAGACAGAGTCTCACTCTGTTGCCCAGGCTAGAGTGAGTGCCGTGGCGTCAGCCCAGCTCACAGCAACCTCAAACTCCTGAGCTCAAGCGATCCTCCTGTCTCAGCCTCCCGAGTAGCTGGGACTACAGGCATGCGCCACCATGCCCGGCTAATTTTTTCTATATATATATTTTTTTAGCTGTCCATATAATTTCTTTCTATTTTTTTTTTAGTAGAGATGGGGTCTCGCTCTTGCTCAGGCTGGTCTCGAACTCCTGAGCTCAAACAATCCGCCCACCTCGGCCTCCCAGAGAGCTAGGATTACAGGCGTGAGCCACCGCGCCCGGCCTACATTTCTAATTATACACACTTTACATACTCAGAGAAGAATATGTGATATTGAAAATGGAAGAAAATAATCAGTCATAAGCTACATAGAAACAGCCTCTGTTCATTAAGGGTTCTTCCTTCTGAGCTTTGCAAAAGAGGAGACATGAAATAGAGTCTACATATGACTAAACTGCAGTATTTACAGAGTACATAATTTTACACAACATACTTGGCTTTATGTCTTGCTGATAAACTAAGGGATCTGGTACATTCCCTATGTCATATAACATGTACTTCAAAGTCCTCCTCGCCATTTAACACCGTTCCCCAGTTATCATTACCCTTCAAATAACGTGTAACTGGTATTGCGTGGGCCCACCAATCCTGTTGGTCTTCCTGGATTCCAACTACATATAATCTCTTTTAAATCATGTGTCTCACAATTCAGGTTTTGAGGAATATCAGGTGGATCTAATAGAAAAAAGAAAAAAAAAATGTAGATACTTATGATTGAATGTATTTTCCCTGAAAACATATAACGTTTTTATAAATGTTAATAATGTTTTTATACAATTTCTTTAAATAAAAAATTTACTGTTTACTTTTTACTTTTGAACAATGCAGTTATTATTTCCATAGCACATTTTGTTAGTTCATATTACATTAGAAATGATGGATTAAAATATACTGAAAAGTGACTTACAGCTCTTTTGGAAACTCCCTATAGCAAATTGAGAGAACAATTATCATTTTTTTCCTTAAATCCTATTTCAAAGTCTATCAAATCTCTCAAAGAAACTTTTATCCAACAAATTAAATCAGAAAAATCTACAGGTTAAAAGTATTATCATCTATCATCTATATATTGTGATATGAAAAAAAACAAGCACCAAACCATATTAAAAGTCAATATAAGTCATGTTACAAGTTTCGGAGTTCTTGAATATAAGGACTATTATTTACAAAGAAGTCTTGATAAAATTCTACATCTCTTTATATTCAAACTTACTACTGCTCTTTTGTTATTTCTTCTGTTTTTTGAGACTGTTCTCCCTGGCATACTGGGACAAGACCAGAAGAAAAAAAGTTCTTTTGTTTTGTTCGTTTTGTTTTTGTTTTTTGGTGAGACCTTTAAAGTGATAAATGAAAATGCTGCAGTCTGACACTGTTTTTTGGGGAAACTGATATTTCTATAATCATATTTAACCAAACATATATAGAAACTGGTATTTCCTACTGTCATATTTATCCAAACTATCTTTCACTTTAAAGTTTTGTTTTTTTTTTAATTATCTACTTGTTAAAAACTCTGTAAAATTTTTATTTTTTTAAAAAACTGAGTTCTTAAAACACTCCTTAGTGTAGCAACCAAAACTTAAAAAATTTCACATACCTTCCCCAGAGATAAGAACAAAATCCTTCAATAATATTTTAACTAACATTAAGAGGAATAATGAGTATTTATATAAAAGTTCAACAATTGGAAAATTAAACTAACATTGACATTTTTATTTTAAAAACTGTTTTAAATTTACAGCCAAATTTTCAGTTGCTTTATTAAAAATAATATAACAAAAATTTGGAATATATTTCAAATGCTGATTATTGTGGGATTTGGCAGATGTATTAAGTTGAAATACTTAAAATCCAAATCTCAGGAACAAACTAGAAAGAAACTGAAGGACATACAGAAGGGGGAAAAATATAAGACGACAGTATTTGAAAGGTAGTATAAGAATTTTCTTTTCAAAGAAAGAATCAACTGAAGCTAAGCAAAAGTTAGGTATAAATCAACTATATTTTATACACCAGCAAATAGAAAATGCAATTTAGAAAACAAAGTCATTTTTAAAAACACCAGAAAACACCAAGCACTAGGAATAAATTTACCAAAAGATGTAAAGACCTCACTTCACTAAGATAAATCAAAGAAGACCTAAGTAAATGGAGGGATATACCATGTTCATGGTTTAGAAGACTCAATATTGTAAGAATGAAAATTCTCCTAAATTGATCTAAAGCTTTAATGTAACCACAATCAAAATTCTAGCAGGTTTAGATCGTATGTGTGTATGTGTATGTGTGTAGGGGAAAACTAGCCAGCTAATTCTAAAATTCTTATCAGTAAAAAATGGTGCATTAACAAGATATTCATAAAGAAAAGGAAATAAATAAATCTTTCACTCTAACACTATAACCTGCTCTTGTAAGTTTCTATAGAGTTCCTTCTGAAGGAAGATGTTCCTACTGCTTGAAAAATATTAAACAATATTTCAACCTCCAAATCTTATAAATTAAGGTTAAATTATGAATTAAATAACTGTGTTCTAGTACTACCATAAAAGATTAGAATACTGTCTGAAATAATAGAAATAGAGATAGTGTATATTCTCATCTTTAAACTTTTAATTTTTCTTTTCATATTTTTAAGTGAACATCTCACTTTTTGGTATTGCTTACAAAGCAACTTTACTACATATACTACATATATCACTGGCTCTCAATTTAGACTTCAGGACCATTTGTGAGAAATGTTGCAAGTAATTTCCTAAAATTCTCCAAAGAAAGAGAATATAATTTTCTAAAATTTACATTTGAACATAATCTCACTTTCACTTGAATTCCAAAATGCACTGCTGGGAAGAGAAAAAGAGGGTAAGGTTAGAGCCACCAAGCTGAGAAAAGTGTACCTATTACTGCTTATTCCCTTGGGAATATATTAATATCTGCATGTCAATCATCACAAGTTACTGTAGAAGTAAAAAAAGAGACTGAGAGCTGCTGTCTAGACCATAGCTGAGAATTATAAAAAAACAAAAGAAAAATCACTAAGCAATAAAAAAAAATCATAAAATCCACTCAATCCACCTCACATATTTTATCCATGAGACCCTTAGACCAAACTCAGAGCCTTTTAATTCAGGATGCAGGGAGGAAGAGACTTACTGCTGGAGGTGACGCTACCAGTGACACCAAAACACAATCACCACAACGAAGGAGGCAGAAAAACTCTAAAATCAAGAGCTAGAAACACTAAACACATAATTATCCATGGATATTTAACATAAGTCATAGGAAGACGGAAGTCGCAACAACATATTCTGGAAATAACTTGGAATTGTAGACTGTAGGAGTGATCATGTTAAAGATGCCTCTGAATGAGGGAGCACACGTCACACACAGAACACGGTGACAGAGCAAGTGTTCTCACCCATGTCCTCCAGCCGTCCTATTTTCCTCAAATACATTATTCAAAAGTTAGAGAAGATACATTTTGCTATGGAAAGATTTTGTATAAAATCATTATAATTTGTTTAATGTAGGTACTTTAAAAGGTATACTTTAATGGGTAGGGAATTAATTTATATCAAATAGTTCCTAAACAATGTATGACTAAGAAATATTATATACTAACAACCTGACTTAACAAAGCTGTTAACCAGGAATTTAAACTAGGCATCAGCTGCTGGATATTTCAAATCTTATTATAAAACCTACAAGTTACACAGATACAGATATGTAGGATATAAGCTTAGGGTTCATTTTAAAACAAGCAAAAATCCTAGTATCTTTGTATATCATTTATACAAAAGACAAAGAGAAAGAAGCAAAATCATCTCTCCCACCAGAAAAAGATTTAAGGCCTTCAAGGAGGCCCAGAACAGGTTAACAAGAACTCTCACTTTAAAATCTTATACTTACATCCTGCAAAAACAACTGTTCCAGATACGTTATCTTCTATCATGAAAACCACATTTGTTCCACTATTGTCCGAAACAGAAATATTATGGACCTCGATTGCAACATTTTCCCCATCGAGATGGATAAGGGGACAGTATGTACGGCCAATCTGTGCTGATAACACTTTTTCTTGACTCACACAACAAAATGTTATATCTGAGCCTACAAGTACCACTTTGTCTTGAGGAAAAACCTTAGCCTGTGAATCAGGAGTCCCTAGAAAGAACAAAAGGAATTATAAATATTTTAGACATCTTTTACATAAAATAGTCTTTATACTAAGACTTTTTCCCTAAGATGATTCTTAAAATAGCCCAGTATATACGCAACATGCCATTAGGTGCTTTGTCATAATGGTGGCCCAAAGACAAGGTATGAAACCCCAGGTTACAAAGGAATGAGGTACATACCAAAAATTATTAAGAACCACATGTGGTTTTATTTACTTATGAAGGGGTAATGGTGAGGAAGCAGAAGCAAATCACAGGTAGATCAACATCTAAGTGTAGGTTAATGTCTAAGAAGTATAAAGATTCAAATTTAACAATTTTATGTACACATGAGAACCACCCACACCAAAAAATCACTCATTAAATCCATTCCTTTCATCCTATGTATATTACTTTCCATTTGCCTAAATACATTTTCAAGTACTCCACAGCCTAAAAACTCATTTTTGGCAACATGGCAAGACCCAGTCTCTACAAAACATTAAAAAATTAGCCAGGCATGGTGGTGCATGTCTGTAATCCCAGCTGCTCTGGAGGCTGAGGTGGGAGGATTGCTTGAGCCCAGGAGTTTGAGGCTGCAGTGAGCTATGATTGTACTACTACACTCCAGCAACAGAACAAGACCCTGTCTCTAAAAAAAAAAAAAAAATAATAACGATTTTCTTTAATCCAGTCCTTCTTTCCTCTGATCCATTCTGATCCATTTTTCTATTTTATCTCTAGAGTAGTTTATCTACAATAATTACCAGCCTTTTCAGGACTTCATTTTATTGTCAACAATTTTCTGGGCCTTCCCTCACATCCCACATTGCCAGCATTCTGCCTGTATAGGAGTTTTATTTAATGTACAGATAAGTTTTGGTATACTTGCAGGTCCTCGTGTTCCCTGCAATAACTCTGTAGCCACTAGGTATCTGCTCTGTGGGCCAGAAATTGGGAACATTTTTGTTTTAATGTAGATTTGATCTCATTAGTACCTACATAAAATTTTTAATTGTTTTTCAATGCCTACTCTACTGATTTTCAAACATTGATGTTTACCCAATCACTTAGCAAGCTCTTTCAAAATACATATTCCTGAAGCCTATCCGAGACTCCAGGCAGGGCAGACTTGGAAGATCCCCAAGTGACCCTCACGCAGCCAGCTGGGGTTCAAAGAAGTGAAAGTTTAAACTGAACCTTGCTCTTCGCTATTTGAAACAAAAGTTCTTTAAATATAAGCTTACAAGAAATGTTCTTCACTGGGCTCCAGTCACTCCACTCTTTGTGACCAGAGAAAAGAGGACTGTCAACGTAGCATCTCATCCCCACGTAATGAGCGGCACACTCCAAGGGCAGGTCTGAGACCCAGCTCCAGTGACGGATTGTGTCTTTACCACTCAGAGTGGTGTTGTGGGTCACCTGAAAGTGGACACAAACACAAAATTATAATTCCAAGTAGTGGTATGTTCTGCTTTCCTTCAGGATTAAAAACATGATAGATTATATACAATCACCAGATAAGTTAGAGGTTTGCCCTGTTGTAAAACTACCTCAGTTTTCTATAAAAAGGAGAGTTGGAGTAACAATAATCATGATTCACTGATGTTTACTTCTTCAACTTTAGGCCCTAACGTATTATCATATAAGATGTTGCTATTCATCAAAACATTCACTATAGTGCACAAGAAAATACAAGCTGAGTACCCTTTATTCAAAATGCTTGGGACCAGAAGTGCTTCTTCAAATTTCACATTGTTTTGGATTTCGGAGTATCTGCATTATAAATTACCAGTCGAGCACCTCTAATCCAGAAATCCAAAATCCAACATGCTCCAGTGAGTATCTCCTTTGAGCGTCATGTTACAGTGTTAAAAACGTTTTGGATTTGGGAGCAATCTGAATTTTGGATTTTCAGATTAAGGATGCTCAACCTGTATACCACTGGTTAATGATCTCCATTTTTCATGAAAAAAACTAATTAATGGGTTTGTATCTCTAAGAGCTGAAGTTAAGGAGAAGACCAGCTTTTCAATAAAATAAATTGTTTTAAACTAGATCTGTTTTTATATAAGCATTCTATATTTTAAAATTTATTTTTAAATATACAATTTATAATAATATAAAATATTAATCTCAATTGTGAGAAATGGGCAAGATTTCAATAAAATATTGAGGTTCTCCTAAACGATAACTTGGGACTTCTAATTAAAGACAAGAGATTGAACAAATTTATTTCCTGCTCTCTTAGCTCCTGAAATCCTTATAGAAACAAAAGTAAACAGATTTTTTTTTAAAGGCACAGCTGCACAAGGACAAAATACAGGAGAGGAAGCACCATCATAAACATTTTGGAAGCTGGAAAAGAAGGTGGCTGATAGTAACTGACTTGGAAGCCCTGAGAAAGCTGAATCTTAAGCCTCCAGTGGAAAAGCCAAGGGACCCCCTAGTTTCTATCACAGAAATGCCACAGGGCTCAGCAAGTGGCTGTACCAGGTTCCCCAGGAAATGCAGGGTGAAGGGGGCTGCAGACAGAAGACTGCCTGAAAGCTGTCTGAAGGCACGTTAGACACCCGGATCCCCTCCCACGCTCTGTGCACCAAAGGACTATCCTTGTTAGCCACGGGAGAATGAAGATTTACATCTGGAAAACTGAAACAGAATACCTCTGGATTAAAGAATCTCAGGAAGAGCTGAGAATGGGGAGTGCCATCCCAAAACCAGAGAGACTGTGGGCTGGCAGTGACTTTGCAAATGAAACACTAATGCACGGGGTTCTTGATTTTTAAATTATTACAAAATAATGGCATTATGACCTGTCACAAAATGACTGATTATAAGCAATTCTGACTTAAATACTAACATTAATAACATATTTTTATAAATAAAAATGTCACATTTTACTATAGACCTGAAGCATTTTCCCCTTTTACTTCACTATTGTAAATTAATTTGTTCTTTCTCTATTTTCCTTACCTCTTGCGATTATTTCTCCACACAAAGATTTTTCCCAAAAGTAGGGAATTACTACCTTGTCATTGTCAACTTGTTATATGTCTGTGGCAATGACTTACATGGATTTAGAATACTAGTTCCTTTCATTTATGTCTGACTTCATTCCCATTTCAGAGTATACCTCTTATTCTAGTATTCCCCCATTAGTTTCTCTCAAAATTACTTTAAAAATAAAAAAGCCTAGTCCCCAAAAGAAGTAATGACAAATAATATTTGCTTAGCTGCTTTACAGATATCAAACTCTTTACTTTTGGGACCCAAGAGCAGATATTATCACCACTTTACAAATAAGAAAAGTCACTGTAGGGCAGCAAGTGATAACCCCAGAATACAAAATGTTAGGCCATAATGAAAAGTTAAGCAATGCTGAGTTTTAAAGAAGTAATGGTTTTAAGGCAACAATGGTAGAGTTATATCAAAGCTAACTGCAAATTACATTGATATAATAGAACTGCATTAAAGTCAAGAAAAAAGAGTATTGTAGGCTGAAGTAATTATGATGGACTTTAAAATAAGGGGCAGAATTTGACCTGGGTCTTGAAATGTAGGTTCAGTTGGAATAGGTGAAAAGGAAGGAGAGGGAATTTCAGATGAAAAAATATAATTATAAAATGTAAATTGCAGCGGCTAAGAGTACAGACTCTGAAACCAAACTGTTGGGTTCAAATCCTGGCTCCACCACTTAATGTCTTCCAGTGACTCTGTATCTTCATCTGCAAAATGGGGACAGCAATAATAGCATCTCCCTCCTGGGACTGTTGTGAGGATAAAAAGAATTAACATACATAGAGCTTTTAGAACAGTGTCAGGAAAAGCAGAAGCACTAGACACCTGCTAACTATAATTATGACTGTTATCATCTTAGGAATGACATGCATGGGTTGTCAGAGATTGCCAAAAAGGAAAAATAAGAAAGTAACTATGAAATACAGAATAATCCTATTTATTATCTTTACTATTTTATCTATGTACTTACGCAAATAAACTGTAAAACCATGAGACAGTCTTCTAACTCTTATATCTACAACTAAGCATATTCCAAATCCATCAAGAAGATAAAGAGGACAAGGCTAAATGGGAGCATTCCCAGGTTTCAGCCGTCAAACTTTCACAGCTATTCCTCACTACCTCTTAGAATAAGAGCACACTAAATGTAGATCATAAGGAAATCACTCATAAATGGGATTAAAAATATAAGAGAGAGGAATAAAGTACTAATTATAAGAATGTTATTTCAGATGCTGGTAAATTCAAGCTTACAGATTTATACAAAATTTCTCAACAATTACTATGGCTAAATATGTTTCAAAACATTTATTTTATGTGCAATATTAGACAAAGATAAATACACTAAATCAAATGTACATTTTCATTTCCTTCATGTAAAACATGCATATTAAAAAGCCCAGACAAGAATATACAAAGATAACACTTACTATGCTTCAAGGGGTAGAATTATGGATTATTCTTCCCTTAATTTCCTAAATTTTCTACAATGGTTACACTTATTTTAATAACTAAAAAGTGATTTTTTAATCATAGCATATTGGTTTATAGAATTTTCTGACACCCAATAATTGTACATATTTATGGGGTACATAGTAATACTGTGATACATATACTGTATAGCACATTCTTTTTAATGAACCCTGAAAGATCTCTAATATACTTCCTGAGTAATCCAAAAGCTCACTGATACCACCTTAAAAGTGGTTTTTAAAAAATTCCGTTTAATTTCGTAAGAAGAAAAGTGTATTTTTGTTCGAACTTACTAATTTTACAAGCTCCATACTCTTTTTCCGTAGAATTTTAATTTCCCAGATGACATTTGAATGACGTGGAAAAACAGAACCCTTGTCATTCCACTTTACATGTAACGTAGAGGTTGAGAAATCAGCAGACAAATTCAAGATTTCTGGAGTGTCTGGAATTAAGGCTTTAAAAAAAAGAGAGAGAGAGAAAACTTAGTAAAATAAATACTGATTCTTCATACTGCAATTCCACTAATCAACTATTTTTAAACTCTATTCCTTCTTGATCAAAAATAAATCATCAAGTTAAAGGTAAACTCTCAAACCTATTACTGAAAAAAGAGAATATATGTGTTTATTTATATAGGCAGCTCCCAACAGTAAATCAGGCAACTTTTAGAAAATTATTTATCAGCTGGCTCTTTCAAATCCATGATACATTCTCTAATATAAACAGCAAGTGGGTTCCCACAATATTCTAGTGTCATTTGGTCTGGAACCTACAAGTAGGCAGCATCAGAGAGAAGATAAAGAGCTTCCTGTGTACGGCTGCAGGTTGGGCCTAAGGAAATGACAAAATACAGAAATCTTGCTTTGGTAAAGGTTCCCATCTGTTTTCTCTGTAACCTTCTTCTCACTCATCTCCCGGTGTCAGAGCCCCTCGTGCTAAGAATGTCACCGACTAGAGGAATGCTATAGGCTCTCACTGGTTCTAGACATGTTAAATAAGCAAGACTGTCGCAGGGACCAAGGCAATGAGTTCAGAAGCCAATAGTTACCGTGCAGAGGTAGCAGGATGAAAGAAGCGTGTCAGAAAGGTTAGTCTAGCAGTGGTACGCAACAGGGTCTGCGGGGGTTTGAGATGGGAGATGAGGTAATTAATTAGGAGACCACTGGAGGAATCCTGGATGGAGTAATAACAACACAGATTATGATGCCACATATGGAAAAGAAAGGACAGAGCCTGATGGATATTTCAAAGAAATGACTGAATCAAAGAAATGAAAGCTTAGTTCTAACGAGAAAGAGAAACGACCAATAGTCTCTCAAGTTTCTAGTCCAGAAAGCAGAGAGAAAGGCAAAACGGACGAGGACCATTGTAAAGAAAGAAAAGAGGGCTGTGGACGGACGACTCGGTGTCAGGGGAGGAAGAGACCATTGGGACGGCTGACTGAGCAGGTAACAAGTCAGAACCAAGGACGTGGACTCAAGAGGAACTCACTGGGTGCAGATGCAGAAAGAACGTGCACAGACACAAGGCAGCCAAGGCTGGTTTTAGGGGCTGCTGATAGACTATTATACTTACAAGGACACCAGCAAGAATCCAGAGAGGGAAAGAGCTAGATGCAGAAGGAAACCAGGGAAAATCCAGGATCATTGAGATAAAAGGAAACAGTTGTCATCTGGGCCAAATAAAACAGAGTTTATAGAGGAAGACCGAGGAAAGACCACTGGTGAGACTACTGTCAACGTCTGAGAGGAAAGTTTGGGAGCACAGTGGGCTGGGAAGCTGCATTACAAAAGGTAAAGGGAAAACTCACGCTCAAGGATTTGAGTATCCCTTAGGGAGAAACTGGGACACTAGAATAACAGGGGGCAGAAAGAGTAACGTACCCATGAAAATCATCTGGTCTCGCTATCTATAAAGGATGAGCAAATCATTAAAAATTTTGGATCGGGGCAAAATAAAGAATGTCTGAGCATGTTACATGCTACGAAACGTAGGCTTTCTGGTGTGAGGGGCAGAGACTTAGACTGTCCTGCATGTTTCCTCCTCAAATGACAGTAAAGGGAAGGTGAGTTAGAAGAAATCTGGAGACCCATCCTTTCTTGCCTCATTGCTATCCTAGTTGTTCCTCTGAAGTTAAGGACTGATTAAATACAGTCACCATAAGCACAAAACTGCAGGAGCGTATGGGGCTAGGATAGCTGAATATGCTAAGTAGCAAGAAGGGCAGAACAAACCAATACAAGTTACCCTTGAAACTTACAAGTAAGTTCTTAAAAATAGATTTAACTAAAATTTGCTGAACACAGTGTTCTACACTGAATTTACATAAAATGTTTAGGGCTGTATAGGACCCAGAACAGGTGGATTTATAGTCTACACTACACAACAAAGTCACAGTTACACAGCTATATAAGGGCAATGGGAGATGCTTTATAGAAGAACTTTTAAGTGGGAAACTGCTTGTAAAAAAAGGAAAAATGTAGGCAAATGAGAGGCAAGAAGTTGATTTAGTGCCAGGAGAGGGAAAGTTCAAGGTGCCAGTGTGGCCAGAAAAGAGCAAGACACTTCCAACAACATGGTTCTTTTTTCAAATGATTAAATATATCATGAGGCAGTAACTTAAAAATTGTGAAACGTGGGAGTATTTTACTAAGACAGCAGTCACTTTTAAAATGCTTCCCTCCCTGAAAAGTCCACATAATTTACATTTTATTTCGATAGCAGTGGGCTACCCTTCAAAACACAAGTCATATCCAATATTTCAAGCTAAAGACAGTAATAGCCATAATTACAAATGAAAGGAATTTTAAAAAGCCACCGTTCCCTTCCTTGTCTTCAGAGCATATGTGGAAGCCTCCCCTAAGCTGCCGTGAACTGCCATCTGCGTTTCTTTCCAGCTAAAACAGACAACTGAGGACAATGTTAACTTGCTCTCTAGAAACTCAGAACTTTTCAGATAGGGAAGGAATTTGATCAAAGCCTTGCTTATTTTTTTTTTTTTTAAGCTAGTGCAGGTTTACCCATAACTATATGCTCTTTCTTCCTTAGAACATCAGGTGACAGCAGCCTTCCCAGCTTTTTTACAGGATCCACATTATTTATTCTGTATCAGAACAATCCAAATTTTCAGGTACTTTAAGAAACTCAGACATTAAAAGTCTTACAAAGATTATTTTTTTTTTTGTGATTGCCCTTGATAAGTACAAACTTTATGGGGGGGGGAGGTGTGTGTATAAAATCTTGTTTGTTTTGTATGCTTTTCAAAGCATCTTCAGATCTGGAGAAAACTTAATTTTTCATACTTTTATTTAGTAGCAAACTGTCAAAGAATCCAAATCCTCTAATGGACAGCTATACTGCCATTTCAGAGCTTCTCTTGCATGTAGCAGGTATTCAAAGAATTGCTGATACATCAACCTCCCTTCCTTATATTTACCTAACTTGCTTTTCAACTTTCTTATCCCAACACTATTATTCTAATCATGATCAGACCCATTGGTATTAAAACTGCTACCAATATATTTAAAAACAGTGAACTAAACTGACTGAGTCACCTAGAGTCTTCATTCGTCTTTCTAATTCTTTCTATCTAATACTGTCATCTTCAAGTAGCTTCCCAGACAAGAACTTTGGATACCTACTGAAATAATCAGACAACACAAACTGGCTCTCTTCCAGACTCCTGGGGATTTAAAAAATCTGGAATAAAATTAAGTTAGATTCCTCAGAGTTTGCTACAGAATAATTCCAGATGGATGAAAGATTTAAATCAAACATGATAGCAAAACCAAAAACTCATAAAGAAAAATAGCAAAAGATTCTATTATATAAAAATAAAAACTTACAGTGTAAAAAAAAAATCACATCTAAAAAATTATAAACTCAGAAAAATATTTGCAGCAAATATGACAGATTAAACCATAACACAGAGAAGGCTCTTATGAACTGAGGCAGAAAAAGATGATAGTTTTCATACCATAATACAGACTTATAAAGATAATGACCTGAAAACCTATTTATTATATGTCCTTTATTAAGCAGTATGAAGCCTACTGTTTAAATGTATATGCACAAAAAAACATATTTCAGTGTTAACAGTATTTCTCCTTGGGTACTGGAATCATGGCTGATCTACATAAAATATCATCACATGGATCTCAGATACAACTATAGAAAAAAGTAACAAACATGGTTCCTCTCCTACTATCCTAAAAGATAGCCCTAATTAGCACTGAGGACAACACTTCACTAGAACAACACTTCAGCTGGAAAATGGGACAGACTCTATGTTCTTGGACAGCATGTGGTTGCTATTATCCTTTCAAAATCTGTGCTATCTCAGACATAAACCACTCCAAACATGAGTCTTATCCATAGAGTTGTATGAAGTGCCAAATTAATGATACTTTTTCTTTCCCTTGCTTCAAAGTCAGTCATCATTATGACACCATCCCATCAGCTGTCAGGGGTGTACAAACCTGCCTGCCCCACCATTATGAGTCAAGACCACCTCAGGTTTTTAAGATTCTGTTGTATAGCAAAATTTCCATGTCTGTCAGCCAGGGTTTGTTTGTGTTTCCAACGTGCTTGCAGGAACTGTCGTAGACATCTCATCAACCAACCTGTAATAAATGCCTGCTACGTGCACAGCACTGTGCCAGGTGTTTGGTGTAAAAGACAAAGTCCCTGACCTAATGGAACCTATTTTCTTGTAAAGGAGACACACAGTAATCCACTAACTATACAATGGATTATTAATTCAACTGTGAGAAATGCCACAAGGGAGACGTAAAGCTTGCCTAAACGTATATTAAGAAAGCAATGGAGTCTCTTCTGGGAGGGGGTGGCCAAAGACTGTCTCAGGGCACCTGAGAAATGTTGGCGGGTATGCAGGACTCAGGGAGGTAAAGGGGGCTAAGGAAAGAGTATCGGACCAAGGGAAGGATCCTGAATTCTGGGTTGTATATTTTCATTGACTAGAAGACAAGTTTGCTTCCTTCCTGATCTTGGCTATGCTTTAGTAGCCAAGTAAGGTTGGCTAAGTAAATGAAAACATTTGTATAACAAATGAACTTCAAAGAACAGAAAGTTTCTGCCAACAATAAAACACCACAATACTAACAGCAGCACTGTTCTGAATTACTTTAAAATCAATTTTCTTTCCAAATACTTACAAATGTTTTTTTCATTTAGTATGAATTTACTTGTAGAACTTCCAGCATCCTGTAGAGATCTTATTGTTATTTCATGATCACCATGTGAAAGTGCTGGGATTTCAATATTTGTTCTTGCTAATTGATAACAAGAATGGGACCTGTAATATAAGAAATGGAATTTTAATTAGCAGATAAAATTAACAGTACAATTTTCATAAAAACTTGATTAGCACAAAATACACTGGAAAATATTTTATGCCACCTCCCCCTCCCTTTTTTTCCCAAAACATGACAGGTTGTACTACCTTTTAAGACTGAAAAAGAAATTTAATGGCAATTTTATCGATGTGGTGGTAAGGAAAATAACCAGATGGTACCAAAAAGTACAGTAAGCATAGATGACTCTTTCTAGAAATGTGGGCTCTTAGCATGCCTTTTTGAAATCCCTCCTCCAGCTCCCCTTTGCAGCCTTACTTCCCAGGGGACCAGAGCATCACTCAGTTCCTCAGGCGTCCCGTGCCTTGGCTCATGGTTTACTCTGAACAAAACTCCCTCTTCACTTCTGCTTTCAAAACGCTTCCAGTTCCACATCCAGTATCTCTTAGACAAAGTAGTGTTTTCCTCTCTGGTTCCACAGCCCTTTTTATCTCTCTAGAGCATGTTTACATTCTTTTTGTTGTTATTCACGTACATTGCTAATGTCTCAGGACAATTTTTATAGGAGCAGAGGAACCTTCCTGCTGCCTGCATTCCTGCCCCCACCTAGCACCCAGCACCCACCTCTACACTACTCACTCTGAACTTTGGACCTTGAATGGTCTGGCTCACCTCCTTCTTGACCTCCTACAGTGACCACCTGACTTTTCCACATCATGCCATTTTATACGTTCAAGCTATTGTACCCAATACTCTTTCAGGGTGAAATGTCCCTCTGTTCTTTTTCTGCTGAGAAACTGAGTATGCCTACTCCACAATTACACCTCCTCTGCCGGCCTCTCTGGACTCCCACGCTGCCTGGTCTCCACGCTCCAGCCCTTCACATGGAAGTTCCACGTTTCCCACAGCCTTGCTACCATTTCTCTGCTGTGAATTCCTGGGGAGCCAGAACTTCTCCTCTCGACCTGCCATTTACCCAACTTTCCAGGCTCCCCCTCCTGGACTAACAGTAGACCTGCCCTTCCCTGCCCCTCTGAAGCAGGGCGTGGCCATGTGGCTTTTTTTGGCCAGAGAAATATGAGTGACAGTCCTATGTATCAGGTCAGAAAGGAAGCTCTGAAAGCCAGTCAGGCTGTGTCCCCTCTCTGTCCCTTGCCTCCAGGCCTCGTGATGCCTGGGGCCCTACAGGACGAACACAGGGCAGAGATCCCAGCTGAACCCCCAGACACAGAACACAAGCAGGAAATAATCCTTTATTTTCATAAGCAAGAAATAAGGAAATGAGAATTAAGCGTTGTTTCTTCAACACAACCTAGTTCATCCTGACTGATAAACTACTGCAATACTTAGACTAATGTTCAATAAATGTACACTGAATGGGGAAAAATCAAACTGCATTTAAATATACGTTTATGTCAATTTACATTAGGACTACTCATCAGGAAACTGGGACTGGGAGCAGCAGGCTGCAACTCCTCTGGCACTGCCAGGCTACTCAGTGCCCTGCTGAGATTAGGGAAATCAGTGGGAATTGTTCTAAGCTTCAGGCCTAGAAGCTTCTAGCCCACTCCAAGATGACTTGAGAGGTCAGGTAATAGAACCTGGCGTCTGCCTAATGTCCATTCCCTCCTTTTCCTTCACAACAGGAACCCAGTGTTTACCGGACATGCTGCCATATAGCTAGACCATATTCCCAGCCTCTTGCGCAGCTAGGTTTAGCCATCTGATAGGTTCTGGCCGGTGAGACGTACGCAGAGGTGTTGTGTGGGACTTGGCAGTCCCCTTAAAGTAAACTGCCCTTCTTATTTCTTGCTTCTTGGAATGAAGACATGATGGCCGTGCCTCAAGCATCACCTTGAACCATGAGATCACATGCTAAAAATAGCACAGTAGCATGACAAGGAGGGACTGGGTCTGATGGCCATAAACACCCATGCCAGGCCTACACTGCCTACCTCCAGAGCTTCCACATGAGAGTAAATGCCTGTCCATTGAGCCACTATCACTAACATTTCTTGTTAGGCACAGCCCAACTTAAACCTAACTGATGTAGGCAGCTGTTGGTTTGGGGTAGACCAGTAAACATCCCCATAGTAGATCAACACATTGGAGGTGTGCTTCATACTCACTATTCATATAATAAAAGAATCAAAGTTTTGGCTAGACAAAGGGTTTGTTTCCATCTTGATTGACGTAAGATTCAGAATTTTTAAGAAATAGCCAAGAATTAAAACCTTATTATAAAAATTTCCAAAATAAAATCTTTATATTCTAAAATTAAAGATAAACAACATCTAGGTTTACAGCTGTGAGTTCATCTAAGTATTTCCATTACCTGTTATCAATGCAAAATTCATAAAGAGTACCATGGCCTGCTCCAGAGGGTGTTTTCCAAGAACAGTCCCACATTTTTAAATTGTTAGTTGTACACTTCAAATCATAAGGAGTCTCTGGAGAGGGAGAAATCACACACACACAACATGCTTAATGACTCCATTTCACTGCAAAAGGTCACCCGGTCAAACCATTTTCAGTCGTAAGCACAATCATTTGTCTACAGAGGGCCCATGTTCTTTGGGAACAGATGATCCTGTAGTCATGAGAAGGAACTGATTTATATTTATATTTATATTTATATTTCCTTTTTCAGCTTTAGTCAAAAAAAGCTAAAGGGTAAAGTGATGAAAGTGGGCCAACTACTAAACCACTTTGGGGTCAGGCTTCTATCAAAAATTCCACTTATAGGCAACTAAGGCAAATTGAGGGAGTAACTGACTATGTACATTCAATGATGGGACCGAGATGGGTTCTGGGGGATTCTAGCACCCCTTGAATCTCCAATAACCCCATTTGCAAAGAAACAAAAAAAAAGTAAAATCTAAGTAAAAACTAAGTGCCTTCCATGTCTACAAACACAGCTTCTGAACATCTAGCCACAACCGCTTCACTGCTTGCTTCCAGACTGCCACCTTCCAGAGAAATCCCACTATCAATCTTTAGACTGTTACGAAGCATGTTAAATTTAAACTGTAACAAACTCACGAGAGTTCATTTGAAAAATATATTTTTGGTGTGGGCCTAAACAACTGAGAAGTAACAAATAATATCGAAAATTATAATCCTAATAGTACTTATCCACGACTATAAAATAACATTACATCATGGAATACATGAACACTATGCAATGAAAAAAGTCACCCTAAAAAGAAAATGAGAAGGAAGGAGGGTACAAGAGAGAAGAGGAAGGAAAAAAAGAAGGAAGGAAGGAGAGAAAGAAGGTAAAAAAGCAATTGTAGTGTAAAACAGGCATTCCATCTCAAACTCTATAAATGTCTATGAAAAAGATTTTTTCTTTTATTTTTCTATATGGTTGGCATGATGTTCACTGTAGCAATAAATTATGAAGCAATTTATATAAGACAGGAAATAGAAACATTATATTGGAAGTGCTCACATTAGAAAGCTGTAATAATCATAATAAAGTTGTTTAAAGAGTGACCTGGGGAAAAGAGAAGATCTGTTTAATATGTAAATAATATAAAAACTAAACCAAGGGGTAGCAGGATGATAATGTCCTTTACAGAAATAAGCTAGGTACTCTCTAGACAAACATTCAGAATATATTTAAATAAGATGGTGACAAATAACATATTAAAATGATATTTATATTTCAGTGATAGGACATTCTAAAAACGTAAAATTATCGAGACACAAAACAGCGTGTATGGAGGCAGAGCAGTGCTGGCCGGGCGGCCTGGGAGGGGCTGAGCACAGATGCTGGGAGACTTCTGGGGGGCGGCACTGCCCCCGGCCTCCACTGGGCTGGTGGTTACATAACTACCTTCTTTGTCAAAACTCACAGAACTGTATCCTAAAGGGTAAATTTTACTGTATATAAATGTAAATTATACGTTAATTTTTTAAATGGTAAAAGAATATTTTAATCTATCTTTAAGGTCCTTTTAAAAAACAAACAAAACAAAAATACATAGAAAAAAGGCTACAGAGAAATGAATTTTAACCACCAAAAACCCCAAAGGGTTCAATAAAGAAACAAAATTGCTTCATAATCAAAATGGAAATAAAAAGACAATCTGTTGGTTCTCTGTAAGTCTGACGTACTTACCCTTTCTCTGGCTATTGACATGATTCATTAAGTACAGAAGAACAAATGTTGACAGAAGCCACTGGAAATCTGAAGTAGTCCTCATCCTTTTATTGTCCACCAGCCAGGATTGTCGTTTTGAACATAAGTAAATGTCCATTGTCCGTGCAATGTAGTTAGTCCTAGGTTAGGAGGAAAGTTTCAAATGGTGTTCAAACTGCCCTGAAGACACACCTCATACTGTGCACACGAATGAAATGGACACTGACAGATTATGAAAGAGATTGTACATTAATGACTTTGGAGATGCTCAGGCTGAGTTTAGGAGACTTAGAGACATCAAAACTGGACATGGCTGTTGCTTCACGTGTCCACTATGGGGCCAATTCTCCAATGCTGGGCTTCAGAAAGTTCTAGTTCATAACTGAGCACATGTTTGTCAACTCTCCACTCCAACACCACTAGAATAAAGAAAAGCAGTGCATAAAACTGAAGTTTTGACCATTTTAAATGATACAAGGATTGATATTTTTATTTTAATTAGTATGTGTTAATTTTTGTCACTTATTTATGAAATATTGGTGTTACCGTCCATTTCTGTCATGATTAAAGTTTCTATTTCATACAGATTTAAATTTAAATAATTTAAAGAGAACAAATTAGGGTAAATAATAGTATGGAGGGCTGCAGAGTGACAAAAATATTGACAATGACACACAAATGGCTGCAGTTTAACAAATATTCCAACAACTACAATGGGAAAGGAACCGTGAGAGGAAGAGACCTCAACATATTTCCCTTGAAGAGGGAAAGCATTCAGAAGAGCAGTGACTGACTCCGGTGGATGGGGTGGGGGGAGGTGGCTGCGACAGAGGAAGGGCTGCTGGGAGGCATCTCTAGGGGAGGACAGCGAAGGCAGGGAAACCACAGTCCCAAGACAATACAGTGTGAGGTCTCGCAGAGCGGGAGTGGCGAGGGGTGGTCAGACTCAGGATCTGCTCTAGAGATGGAGGGTCTTATCCACACATCACAGGAGGACAGTGTGGTAGTTACAAACACAGACTAGGTTTGAATCCCAGCTATGCCACTTGCTGTGTGACTCCAGACATGCTCTATGACACTTATCATGTGACCCTGACCTCTCTGTACCTCAGTTTCCTCACCTGTAAAGTGGGGATGATAACTGTATTCTCCTCATAATTTGTTGTGGGGATCAAGTGAGTAAATGTGAGTAAAGTGCTTGGAATAATGCAAAGCACGTGGTCAGAGCTACAGGTGTATTTTGTGTATTGTGTGAGGTGTAGGGAGAAGAGTGGAAGCGACAGAGGATGACTACTAGATCTGGTGCCTAAATAACGATGGATGGACGGTGACGCCATTTTCAGTTCTCTCTGAGTATGTGGAGAAGGGGGCAGTCAGATATGGGGCTGAATCTAAGGATTCAAAGATCTGTTTACACACGTCAACTCTGCTATGCTCCCACTCCCCCTACAGAGCCTCAAGGAACTGTCTGAGGAGAACCAGAGTAGTCAACGCAGACACGGGGACCAAGGAGCAAAGCTTTCCATGTCGGACATTTAGGGATGCCCCAGGATCACGAATTCCCGCCCACTCTTCATCTGTTCTTCCTAGAGTGAAGCCTGCCAGCCAACAAGTCCTTCTAATGTACTGGAAACTCCTTCTCAGACCCAATATTATCTAGTTTTATATTGGCACAGACAACCAAGGACCACAAAACATATAAGTAAAGCCTAACATATTAAAGAAAAATTCAGGACAAACATGATAGCCAAAAGGAAAATACAAATGACTCCCAGGGGAAATCGGGATAATGTAAGAAACAAGAAAACTTAAAAACAAAAAAGAAAAAAAAAATGCTCAACTTCTAAATAGTACCTTCAGAGCACACCAGGCACAGCCATAAAAACAAGAAGAGGATGCAAAGAGAAAGGAATGATCAGAAATAAAAACATCTCTTATAAGGTAAATACATTGGCTAATATTAAAAATTAAAATAAAAAGATAAATCTTTCCTAAATAAACAAAAGACAAAAAATAGAAAATGTGGGAAGAGAGATAAGAAACAGAGACTTGATCAAAGGAAGGAGATCCAACAACCAAATAATGGAAACCCAATGACAGATTTCAAAAAATATTCTTAGTGAAAGCAGATGGCAAGAGCTCTTCCTGGCTATCGTTAAGTATTGTCAGAAAACCAGGAAATGAATCCCCAAATAGCTTAAATAATTAAAACATGCACAAGGCACGAGCACACATTTCAAAAGTGTTCAATTATTTTCTGGATGAATGAATCACTTCCTAGTCAATTCCAGTGTCACCGAGTTTACTCATTAGAATGAAAATGTATTCACGGAATGTCTAAAATGCCAGTTGCTGAAGTTACAGAATTAAACAGCTATACAGGAATAACTAAATAAAGGAGACCAAACATGACCCAAAAACTCAAACCCTGACTGAAGTAATCATAAACCATATTCACTGACTGGCTAAACATTATCTTGGAATGAAACAATCCTCACTGCAAGTTAACAGTTATTCTAGAAAAGAGATGTGTGCCCTAGTGCCATGCCAGGAAGAAGTGGCAACGGGGTGGGGGGTGGGGGGTGGGGGGTGGAGGGTGGGGGGAGGAAGAGCTCTGGACCAGGTGCTGCCAGATTTAGACTCTAATCTTGGCTCCATTACTAATTAGCAGTATGACTGAAGGTAAAGCCCTTAATCCCTCCCGGCTTCGGCCTCAACCATTGTAGCACAGAGGCAAGCTTCATTCAGGACCCACATCAGAGGCTTCCCAAAGTGAAGCTGTAATATTCCATTCCTGCTGGCAGGGAACGAGCATGCAGGCATTAGCAAGCACAAAGTCAGCGCCAGCAGCAGCCACGGATCAAGGACTCCACTGAGGAGGTCAGTGAGCAGCAGGATGGGGGTGCACAGAACAGAAGATCTAAGGCCGTGTCACCGAAGCCTGCTTAACTCAAAATAAGCAGGATAATAAAGACAACTTTCTTTTGTCATAACATTTACATAGAAAACTCTGAGCAAATCACATTTGGGCAATATAATATTATTCTTATAACACATCCAACGTCCCTCCCAAGCAAAACTTTCAAATGGACGTCCAGGTCAGAACAGTACATGAACAGGGCCCTCTAATGTACTTTCAAGAAAAAAAGGATGCTTGTGAAACTTTGCTCACTTCTGATATTAGAAACATTGTCAGAATTTACTTATTTTCCTCACCAATGCCTTATTCCTTAGAGGAGAACAAATTTTTATAGAATTTTAGGAGTTAACTTTCAAAATTAGGACAGCTGTCTCTTTCCTGTGGCAACAGCGGGTGTAAATGCAAATGCCCAGAGGGCCAAAACAGGGCACAAAGGCACACACAGGCAGGTGCAAACTGGTGCAAACTGCAGCCGCTGGCCCAGCCTAAAGGTGGCAGCCACCCACCTTGTGCCAGAGTTTCTTATATTTCAAGACAAGGTAGAAATCTGGAATGTTACAAGAAATTATCAAGTTTGTAAATATAAGCAACTAATGCATATTATTTAAACATTCTAGAAGCCAAACAAAAGATGCTTTCAGATTGTCTCCTGCCTGAGGGCCACCAGTTTACAGTTTGTTTCCTACACTATTATTTTAAAGGATTCAAAAATGTCAATAAACCCTTCTGTTTAAGAAATTTGATCATGCACAATCAATTTATAATGCTGAATGGAAAGAAAAAAAAAATCTGTTTTCACTTCTTAACACATACGCTAACCTCAATCTCAGGGCATCAGGAAGGACAGGCAGAACCCGCACCTGGGGCCCCAAATGCAAAGCTACAAGTCCCCACTTGTGAAAATGGAATGTTCATACGTGTACTCTGACGTGCTTTTTCCTCAACTTCAAGAATTCTGGTTCTAGCGTGCATAAGGTTTTGGAACTTTCTTCTGAGGGCAATTAGAAAAAAAGAGTTGAGAAAAGTAAAGCTAGAGGCCAGAAACTGTAGTCCCAACCGATTTTGTTTCATTTGTTTCTATTCCTGCTTTCATTTGTTTACTTATTTATTTTTCTCACAGGGGTGGTGGGGACAGGTGGGTAGAAGGAGGGGAAAATATGACAGAGAGCAGGTTGGCACTGAGGGAGAAAAGCTTCTGAACTTCTCTCAAGGCGACATAAACAGACAAGCTGGCCACCAAACCCCTCACCAGAGGGACAGGGTAGAGATGCCAGGAGTCTACCCCAAGCAAGTACCCACACGGCTGATCTGCATTCTGCTTAGTGTCCCTTTCTTTACTGTTTGCTACGAGGGAACACAAAAATCATTTCAAAACTTAGACCAGCAACTATTTTCTTAATCCCATTTCTCTGTAAGACCTTCAGTTCCTCAGGCTTCGGCTCCCTTTGAAGGAGGCTTTCCAGGAACATAAACTTTGTAGTTAGGCAGACTCTATTGTGTTACTATTAAAGTGAAGTGTTGGGGGTTCAAGTAAAATGAGAGAAATACTTAGGAAAAACACAAGTTTGGCCCAAATGAGAAGTTCTACCTGGTTGAAACCAGACTGCACAGGGAGACATGACTGGTTTTATAGAAAGATGAGAGCTTGAAGGAAGTGGTGCTTTAAGGAGATTAATCAGGAGACAACTGTCATTATCAAAGACATATTTAAAATTACCGAGATATACATTCAGCTGCAAAAATCTAGTCCTCAAAGAGCCCACACAACCCAGCACAACAAATTTGACAAGATTTATACCAAGATATTATACCTCATTGAGAACATCAAAATAACTATAAAAGAAGATCTTACAAGCTTCCAGGGAGGAGGACGTCCTACGCAAGGGCTCAGGAGTAAGAGCAGCACCAGAATAGTTCAGTGAAGTCAGGACTCTGTGACACAGGGACGGAGACAGCACTACCTCCAGAGCAGGCTGGGGGCACACATGAGGCACTCTGTGTGATCAATAAATATTCTTGGGGACGGGGGTGTCACATAACACTTCCTAGCACTGAAAGCTAAAAGGAACACCTTCCAAAACATAAGTGAAAATGATTTTCACACTTGAATTCTACACTCAAACTACTGAGTGGGTAAAATAGATTTTATAAAGACATGCAAAATTTCGAAAGATATAATTTCCATGCACCCATTCTCTGGAGGCTACTGGAGGATATGATTCATCAAAATGAGGTACAAAACAAAGAAACAAGACAGAATATATGATCCATGAAACTGGAATTTGAACCTTGGACAGAGGCCCTGTGCTCTGCCCCTGATGTCATCCTGGGTCACGTGAAAGCAGATACCGTTCCACAAGCTGCCGGACCCTTCTTGACTCCTCAGGCTGGCATATATTTTCCCTTCTGGCTAATTTCTCTGCACCCCTTTCTGCACCCTCCTCCAGGCAGCAGTGAAACTCCCAAGAGAAGGTACGCTCGTCATCACCTCTGAGAGTCCCCAGAAAGTTAGATGCCCCTTCTGCTTCCACAACACTTTAATCACATCTCTATCACAGGGGTTGCACAACTGATGGCCCACGGGCCCAATTCGACCCACCTCTTGATTCTGTAAATAAAGTCTTCCTAGAACACAGCCACACCCATTCGTTTGTGTACTGCCTATGGCTGCTCTCCCATGACAATGCTGGAGTTGAGTGGCTGCGACAAAGCCTAAAATATTTACTGCCTTGCCCTTTACAGATAGAATTTGGGGACCCCTGCTCGACTGCTTCACTTCACAATCTTCTAATTCTCCCAACAGACTGTCAGATGCTCGAGAGCAAACATACCTCTGAGTTCACTGTAACCGCCAATGTCCAAGCAAGTACCTGATACCGAGCAGCTGTATGAATGAATACTAAGGCACAAATGATTATACAACCACACAGTATGCTTTCATTTAGGCTGCATGCGAACCCAAGCACTGCCAACAACTGAGAACATCCGTTAGAGCTGTGGTTCCCAAACTGTGCACCAAAGCACTCCAAGACACCAAAGCAAACTAATAGGACTAACATAGGATATTTTAAATGTTTGAACGAAACAAAGCAACATCCGTCCAACACTGTGAGAATCTTTAGTTCAAGGTAGTTCACATCTGGTAATGCTAAATTCCTTTCAGTGACATCATATCTTTGGTAAAGGGGGAGAGGGGTTGGTAACTGCTGGGATAAAACACAAATACCATCCCCCAAAATCAATGCAGAAATGGAAATGAGGCTGGTGGTATCCAATCTGTTTCCAAAGTTTGATAAGCTATGCAGTACCTAACAGGTTCACAAATCTCATCAGTAATTCAGAGTTTTTAAAATGAAATAAAAAAATACTACAGTCTGCTTTCCATATCTGAGGGCTTTACAATCATAGATTCAACCACACATGGATTGAAAATATATACTCTTATACAGACATTGGCCTAGGCAAAGCATTTATGAAGAAGACCTCCCAAAGCAATCACAGCAGCAACAAAAATAAATAAATGGAACCTGATCAAATTATAAAGCTTCTGCACAGGCAAGAAAACTATCATTACAGTGAATAGACAACCTACAGAATGGGAGAAAATATTTGCTTTCTACACATCTGATAAAGGGCTGATAACAAGAATCTATATAGAAGTTAAAAAAAATCAACAAGAAAAAATCAAACAACCCCATCAATAAATGGGCAAAGGACATGAACAGAAACTTTTCAAAAGAAGACTAATGGCCAGCAAACATATAAAATAGTGCTCAACATCTCTAATCATTAAGGAAATGCAAATCAAAACTACAATGAGATATAACCTAACTCCAGTGAGAATGGCCTGTATCAAAAAGTCCCAAAATAACAAATGCTGGCGTGGATGTGGAGAGATTGGAACACTCTGACACTGCTGGTGGGACTGCAAATTAGTACAAACTCTGTGGAAAGTAATTTGGAGATACCTCAAAAAGCTAAAAATAGAAATACCATTGGATCCAGCAATCCCACTACTAGGCACCTACCCAAAGGAAAAAAAGACATTCTATAATAAAGACAACTGCACTGGAATGTTTATGGCAGCACAATTCACAATTGCAAAGATGTGGAAACAACCCAAGTGCCCATCAATACATAAGTGGATTAATAGAATATGGTGTATGTATACCATGGAATACTACTCAACTACAAAAAACAGTGGTAATCTAGCACCTCTTTTATTATCCTGGGGAGCGCTTGAGCCCATCCTTCAAAGTGAGGTATCACAAGAATGAAAAACAAGCACCACATGTACTCGCCATCAAATTGGTACTTACTGTTCAACACTAAGGTGCTCACATGGTAGTAATATTCACTGGGTGCCGGTAAGGGGGTTGGGGGGTAAACCTGCAACTAATGGAGACAGAGTGCACTGTATGGGGGAAGGGCATGCTTCTGGCCCTGGCTTGGGCAAGGCAAAGGCATTACATGTAACCAAAATGTTTGTATTCCCATAATATTCTGAAATAAAAAAAAAGAAAAGAAAATATTTGGGGAAAAAATAATACAATAAAAAATTATAAAAACCAGGAGAGTATAACAAATAGTTACATAGCATTTATATTGTATTAGGTATTAAAAGTAAGCTACAGATGATTTACAACATATAAGAGGATGAGTGTAGGTTATATGTAAATATCACATCATTTTATACAAGGGTCTTGAGCATCCGAGGATTTGGTATCTGTGAAGGTCTGGGAACCAATCCCCCAACTTCACAGATACCAGAGGACAATTCTATTTTTCCCTTTAGGCTGACAGGCGTTATTTTTTCAAACTGCTACTAAAGCACTAGGTTATAAATACTTATTAAATGTGTTGGTTCTAACTACTTCATAAAAAAACCTGTGAGGTAATTCTTTTGACTGGGGACACCGTGAAAGACATGAGTGCAACACCACAGGCGCTGTGAACCGAGAAAGTCTGGGCAGCTGATCAGAGGATCGCTCGACTGCTCAGAGATTCCAGTGCATCGTGCTTTAGTTTGCATCCCACATGTAGGAAAAGGACAGTGAAATTTAACTTTTGATACATTACAAAAACATATCTAATGCTATGGATACTGTGGGATATCCATTTCCAATAAGAACTTTGGTCTACTACTCAAATAGAATATGCTTGTCAATTTTTTTCCTTAATTTCTTTGCATTTCCTGGGAACTTTTTTTAATAGACGACTTCCAATTTATTTTTTTTACCCGGATCCTCCACGTCAGTTTTGGTAATCCTCATTGCAGTGATGACTTCCTTGTTAATTCAAGAGCCTGTCCATTATCGACTTCAACATGTCAAAACAAGTTTGAATGCATCACTCCCATACTTAAAATCCTCTGAAGGCTCCCCGCTGCTTCAACACACCGTTCAGTTCCACCTGGTAGGCAAAGCCCGTCAAGATGCCACCAAGCCCCTACTCCGCATAGCAGTTCCCCCGAACACTCCACACACCCACTGGTCTCAGGACCTCCCCCAAACCACCGCCCCTATCGGATGCCCCCTCGCAACGTCTTCATACCTCTATTTCTTCCCATCCTTCAGGACTCGCTCTTTCACAGTGACAAGTATCATCTGATTACTCACCTCACCTCAACTACACTGTATGAGTGACTGGCATGTTAAGAGCCCTCAATAAATATTAATAAATGTCTATCAGACAAATGAACTTCTTTCTTCCTTTTATTACAAGAGTGAAACACTCTTATCATTAAACAACCTGAAGAACATTCCTCCAAGAGACCTTTAACATGCAAGAAAATGATAAAAACTTACCTTGAAAAAGAATCAGGAACATCAGGTTCCTGGAGATCATTTCCAAATACCTCTCACCAATATTAAGGATTATCTTTTTTTAAAAAAACCTCTTCCAACTGTTGGGCCATAAATGGCATTTCCTTGATTATGTAACCAAAATATCTTTCCATGTTTATTGGTAATTTGCAATGTTTTCTTTGTAAACTGCTTATTCTATCTTTTACCACTTTTTCTAATTGAGTATTAAACTTTTTCTTACTAAACGATAAGAAAAAAATCATAATATACATATTAACTCTGTTACATACATTGAGAATATATTTCTGAGTTGCTTTCTTACTTTCTGGTAAGGCTTTGTTTGACTTTCATTAAATTACATTTCTCAATTTTGTCCTCTGTGGTTTCTGACTATAAAGGTCTTTCTCATGCCCAGACTCTATCTACAAAACTGTCACCTATGTTGCCTTCAAGTACATTTAAAACTTTTAACATTTGACATTTAACATTTTTATTCCATATAAACATTATATGGAATTAAAACATTTAACATTTTTATTCCATATAAAATTAATTTTAGTGTACAGTTGAGTCAACGGCCAACCTTTTTTTCACCTCTAAATGGTTACCACTTATCCTAATATAATTATTAAATAATCCATTCCTTGCCTCACTGACTCAAGATGCCACTACGATACTATTCCTTTTCAACTTCCTTGGTGGGACTTTAGCCCATTGATCCTTTCACCCCATATTCCTTCGCTGAACAATATTATCTATTCTTGTGGCTGTAACAATCACTCGTATGCTAATGACTTCCAAATCTCTGTTTCCAGGATTGTCCTCTTCCTGGTAGAATTTACTGGACAATTTCTTCTTTTTTTTTTTTTTCAGAGACAGAGTCTTGCTCTGTTGCCCAGGCTAGAGTGTCGTGGCGTCAGCCTCGCTCACAGCAACTTCAAACTCCTGGGCTCAAGAAATCCTTCTGCCTCAGCCTCCCGAGTAGCTGGGACTACAGGCATGCACCACCATGCCCGGCTAATTTTTTTTCTATATATTTTTAGTTGTCCAGATAATTTCTTTCTATTTTTTAGTAGAGATGGGGTCTCACTCTTGCTCAGGCTGGTCTCGAACTCCTGACCTCAAGTGATCCTCCCGCCTTGGCCTCCCAGAGTGCTAGGATTGGACAATTTCTTATTTACATAAATCCACTCAAGTGAGGTCCTTTCAGGAATGACAAATATTTCAATGTTCCATATCTACTTGGATATTTCACAGATTCTCAAAAACTGCACATGTTCAGAATTAAGCTCACTCTCCCCCAAACCTGCTTTCTCATGCCCCAGTCCCAGCCCATGGATCACCCACATTGGAGTCACCTCTGACTCTTCCTTCTTCCCTACCCCTCCCACACGCTTGCCGATTTTACCTCCAAAACATACATGCCTTGACCCTTTCCCTAATTTCCTTCCCAGTCTCAGCAGGCCCGCCTCACCTGGGGCACAGGTGATCTAAATCCCTCAGCAAAAGACTCACAGGATCCATCTTCTACAGTGAGCTGCATGGTTTCAAATAGCATCTCATCTCTAACTCTATTATCCTTTCAAGCTCCAAGCCAAACATCAGGAGGCCAACAGCTCAGACATCTGTCCATGCTTAAATTCACACGTCTGAACCACAATCCTCTTCCAACTCCTCTACTCCTTTCCTGGGGCCTCTCTGCCTCTCCACTCTCACGCTGATGATCACGTCCGGTCAGATATGGCGCTCGGTTATTGCTCCTGCTACATATCAATTTCCACTTTGAGCCTTTAACATATCATACCAGGTATTATGGAGATTATTTTCTCCCATCCTTCCACCCTCTTTCCTCTTTCCCATCAATTATAAGCTCCCTAAGAGCAGAATTTTATCTTTATACCATCCTTTCATCTAAGAGTGCTTTATACTCATTATACCGTCACAATTTATTTGGTGACTTGAGCAAATCTGTCCAAATGGAATCCTTGGTGAGGACTTAAAATATTTTGATGCCACCCTGTTGTTTCTTTACATTCTTAAGAGTGAGCTGGAATATGCCTTTGAATCTACCTGTTTGCTCTAGAAAATTTATTAATAAAAAAATCAGTTCAAATTATTGCAGTTGTCTTTTTTTTTTTCAAAATACATGCAATGAAACTATCCCTAAAGGCCTTTCTAAATCCAAAGGGGGGGGGGGTGTGTGTGGAAATACCAACTACGTGATAATTCTATATAGTTAAAATGTTGATTTTAGCTAACTCTATCATGTAATACAGAATTCATAAATATTTTCCAGATATCATGTGTTGTTTATTTATTAAGGGCAGGCACTTTTCTAAGTTCTTTAAGCACAAAATTGGACATAATTCCCATAAGAATCCTATGAAGTCAGTACCATTATTTTCCTTCTTTTTAAAATAAGGAAACTGAGGCACAGAAAGGTGACACAGCTAGTAAGGAGTAGAGCTGGGATCCAAATCCAGCTGACTACAAATCTCAGCTCGAGACCATGACACTAAGCTGTAAAATGAGAACTGGACCAGAGCCAGGAGTTCTGGGCCCCAGTCCCTATTCCACCATTGAACAGGTGACAGGTAGGGGACGTCAGACAAGTCACCTAACATCTCAGGTCTTAGCTCTCAAATTATACAACTGTGACCCAGGGCCTGCTTTCTCTACTTGAAATATCCTAAGAAACTTACAGTTGTCTTATTTATAGGACACCTTGCCTGTCACCTCTGGGAACTGGCAGATGTAGAACATGATAAGGAACACTCTGCCCCTACCCAGTCCAGGTAAATATTGTTACTGGGAGAAATACCACCTGCTCTACCAAGCACTTCCAATAATCACATCAGGACAAAGATCAGACGTCTATATTCAGGGAACAAATGGAAAGTAACTGCCCTCTTACTGTTCTCCTTCCAACTCTAAGTGTATTTCTAATTGGTTAAGCTCTTAACTCAGCAGGCGCAAACTCAAACATAGTGGCCAGCCAGATGAAGTGAGTGGTGCCAGTCATGTGACATGTGACAGCGGCAGCCTCTCACCAGCTCCTACGTCTTCATTACACCTTGGGGAAGGGGGAGTCAGTGCAGCCACAGGCCACATGTCTTCCAGTTTTTCAAAAAGGGCCAGAAATCCAGGTTGTTCCTTTTTTTTTTTAATCGGGCAGAACTGTGATCAACCCACGTAGCCGGTTTTATTAATTTTCTCTAGACAATCTTTCGTCTCTCCTTATTTTTAAATGCTGGCAACTAATTCCAATTTTTCAAAAAACACTATGTGAGCCAAACAAAACACATGTGCAGGCCAAACACAGTTTTTAGGGCGCCAGTTAACAACCTGTCTCAAAATGTATTGGCATTAAAATATTCTTGTCTTTCTGCTGAAATAATCTTAACATATAAACAGTCTTAAGACTTAGATTTCAAATGCACAGATATTGACCAAAATGTGCCTGAATGTTTTCTTAACATTCTTTAGGGTTAGAATCTGAAAGCTCTCCACTCCAAAAGAATTCAGATTTTTAAGGACATTATTTAATCCTAAATATCAAAATCCTAAGCACCATCTTAGATTATAAATGCTTTTAAGAAAAAGAAAAACATAAAATAAACCCTTTAGCTTCAGGCCATGGTCTATACCATCTGAGCAGGTGGAAGCACATGACTTTACCTTAGGTTCACTTGAGTCTTCTAAATCAGACTGGAATGAACAGAGAACGAAAAACATAAGAGAACCTGAAATAACTGACACCTGGAAAAACTATTTTAGAAAGGGGCATTCTTGTCAAGAGAGCAGATTCTACAGACCAGAGACCTATGAGCCCAATATTGATCTTGGACAAGAGTATAGAAGGAATTAAAAAGGGATCTCACAAGAGGATCCTAGACCCGTGCACATCAGCCCAACCTCATCCCCTGACTTGACAAGCTACTAAACTAGCAAACTAATGGGAAGAAATGCAAAAGATATCTTGCTTTTAACACGGTATTTTCTAATATGTTATCTTATTAGCAAGATAAAGAAATTTAGGCTGTATAAGCAGAGAGTTGAAGGGCTGCTTTCATGTGATCAGTCTTACGTAGAGTGCTAATTAATGGATGATGTCAACCTAGACAGAAGTGATACAGACAGAGGTGAAAGAGTTCCGTTTCTCTGGACATTTTCGTTAATGAATTGGATGAGGACACATGAGTCATATTCCTCTCATCTGTGGATAAAAAACGGGGCAAAACAGCAAATATACGCAACGTGATAATGACTAGTCTAACAAATAAATCTAATAAATTAATCCAATAAAATAAATTTGACATGGAGAATTGCATGGCCCAAAATGATGTGATAATGATAACAAGAACACACAGAAAATGAACAAATACAGATTGGAGGAGATATGATTTAGCAGGAACACATGGGGAAAGCACAGAAGAAAGGGTTAACAAACTGGGCAACACTGTAATGTGGCTGCCAAAGTAACAGTAACAGGAACAATTCTTTAGTCTCTTCACTTTATCAGACAATGTTGAATCCTGTCTCCAGTGGTATTAAAATTGGAAGATTCATTTTTAGTCTAAAAAATTAAAAAGTACATAATTTAATATTAAGTGTTATTAATATGAAACATAAACCATTACTGTTAGTTTTATTGCTGCCCAAATTGTTACCAATTATTGCTTCAATATACATCTTACTCTGAGTATTCTCTTCCCATCTCGCCATAGGTGCGAGCTACTCCTCTACTTTATACCGCCCATCGGCAGGGACCGCTTGAATGGTAGTGACTTGAGGGTAAGGTGTCAATAAATCCTTCTCACTCTTTAAGTTTAATAAGAAGCTTTATAAAAAGGACATGGTGGGGGAACATAGGGATGCTTTTAGTCATCACTACTGCCTGTCCTGTGTCACTGCCTCGACTTCCCTAGGGCAACAAAGACAAAGCTCCAGGGTTCGGCTCAGCCTGCACCGCTGCAACTCTGCTGCTGGTCTCGTGATTCCCAGTCTCTCCACAGCACACGCCAGGCTCACACGCCTGAAGTCCCGCATGGCTTTCCCCAGCCTACAGGAAAAGTCCCCACTCGAACATGGCAAGAGGCCCTCTGCTGGTTCACGCAGCCTAACTCCCCAGGCCCATCTCTGCCCACCTCCTCACACTGCCCCTTGCTCGAGTCCCACCAAAAGTGCCGGCTCTGTCGTCCCTGTTACTGCACCCAGGATACACTTCCCACTCCACTCTTCCCAGTCCCTTTAACAAATATCAACCCATCCTTCAAATCTCAGCTCACCGCTTCAGATCCGACTCTCCGCATAGGCTTCTGTTCCTCCGTATCGTATAGCAACAGTTTGTATAACTACCTTTCTCACCAAACTGAGCACAATGAAGACTTTCTTCTCTGAATAAAAAAATGTGCAACAAATATGACAGTGCACTTAGTGTATGTAAATGGATAAAAAGGATGCTAAAGTAGATGGATACCTTCAATAGAAAGAAAAATATGCAGCTCACACACTATGAAAACAAATGGACAATAAACATGAAAATGATGTGAAACCACATTTCCACCATCAACTGGAAAAGGTTGAAGAATGATGTCAGGGACTACCGAGAACAATGTGGAGAAACTGGAACCTAACCTGTAATTGTGTAAGGTGACAACACTGCATGCTCCAAGGAGGTCTGTGTGCTCTACCTGCATTTTCACAAGCCTCCAAGAAGGTCTGGTATTTTTAACATGTCATACATAGGGAATCAGGGAGATTAAGTGACTTGCCCAAAGTCTCACGGCTTGTAAGGAGCAAAGCCAGAATTTGGACCTAAACTTGAGATTTTGACTCCAAAGTCTGAACTGTGAGCCGTTAGAATATGATGTCTTTCTAATCGAAAGTCTTTGACTCAATAATTATAATAATGATAAACCAAGGTTGCAAACATTTATTGGGAGTTCACTATGCACTAGGCTCTGTGCCAAGCATTTCACAGGCATCCACTTCTAGGCAATTTTTCCCCAGAAATGTAAGATTTGCAATCCATAATTTAAATGAAAAGAAATAACCTAAATGCCCACCAATTTGGGATTGATTAAAGATGACACCTCCAAATGCATTCCAGCCCCCTTCTCTTTCTGTACTCTTACTAATTACTGAAGTGATCACGTTAATTTAAATGAAATCCATATGCAGTGATTTGAAAATTTATCCTACTGACCCTGTCTTTCCCCCGGATGTAGATAAAACTCTCCACCTGACTTCTCCCCAGATATAAACATGACTTGTCACCTGCAAGTCTCACAGGTACCTTAAACTTAGCATGTCCCCAACTGACTCTTCCATTTGTTCTTCCCTAGTCTTCACCCTCTCAAAAAATGGCAAATTTATTCAAGCAAAAACCCAGCAGTCATCCTTGATCCATCCCTTTCCTTCACCACCAGCCTCTACCCCTTCCGCACGTACCTACCAGCTACACCTTCTAATACAGTGTGAACCAAACACTACCCACCATCCTCATTGCTACCCCCCAAATTAAATTTACCAACCTCTCTTGCCAGAACTGCCATAAGAGCCTCAGGACTGGTCCTCTTGTTTCCATTCTTGCTCCTCACCAATCCATTCTGCACAAAGCAGCCAGAATAACCTTGCAAAACCATCCATCAGATCATGCAACTCACCAGTTTAAAACTGTCCGATGGATTTCCATCATAAACACCCCTCTCTCACTCCCACGAGCCTGTCAGGCCCTGCGTCCCCTTCCACGCTCTTCACACACACATCTCTCCTTTGGTCATCAGCATCCAGCCCCGTGACCTCCTTCGAGCATTCCTCACATGCTCCAAGCTCGGGTCCCCTCAAGGCCTTTGCACTTGTCATTCTTACCATAGGGGGTCATCTCCTCCAGCTCTTTACATGGTGGGTCCTTATGCTTGTGAGTTAACACTCACTGCCTTGGAAAGGCCTCTTCTCATCACCCTAGAGATGGGACCATGCCCTGCCTGCCTTCCCCCCAAATCCCACAACACAACCCACACACTGCTAACTTTTCATCTCAGTGGCCCATGCTGTTTCCTTCATCAGTATCTGGCGTTTTCTACGTACACGCAATTCCCGTTTACCATCTGCCCCTCTCCAACCAGAAGGTGAGCTCGATGAGAGCAATGACCTCATCCTCCTTCTTCAGCACTATACTCCCAGAAGCTAGAAACGCTGCCTGGCACACAAAAAGTACATGGTAAATATTTGTTGGATAAATTGAATGAACGTATGAATTAATAAATTGAATATAGTGCGTAATTATGCTCGTGGAAGATGGTTAATTAAGTTAAAATTTTTAAGTCATTTTGCAAGAAAATACATATAATACATACCACTCCAACCATGGTTTAACATATTTGGAGATGTAGATATAAATAAATGTATACATATGCATAGAAATTAATCTAGAAGGATATACAACAGAATGTTATCTGGGGTTATCGCTGAGTGGTGAGATTGAAATTTTTTTGGATTTTTATTAATATTCCCTGAACTTTCTTAATTTCTATAAAATAAGCATTTTTACTTTGATAACTTTTAAATGCTACTACTACTTTTTTAAAAAATAACAATTCAATATAAAAACAAATAATGAATAAATAATTCACAAAATAAATAAAACGGCTAACAATATTTTATTTCCTACTAAAACAAATGTGGAACAAAATGACACAAACTTCATCAAAAGTCTTAATAAGATATCACTTAACTCCAGTGAGAATGGCCTTTATCAAAAAGTCCCAAAACAACACATGTTGGCGTGGATGTGGAGAGACAGGAACACTCATACACTGCTGGTGGGACTGCAAACTAGTGCAACCCCTGTGGAAAGCATTATGGAGATATCTTAAACAGATTCAAGTAGACCTAACATTTGATCCAGCAATCTCATTATTGGGCATATACCCAAAGGAAAAAAGGTCATTCTATAACAAAGACACATGTACCCGAATGTTTATAGCAGCACAATTCACAATTGCAAAGATGTGGAAACAACCCAAATGCCCATCAATACGTGAATGGATTAGTAAACTGTGGTATATGTATACCATGGAATATTACTCAGCTATAAGAAATAACGGAGATACAACATCTCTATGGTTCTCCTGGAGAGAGCTGGAACCCATTATATTAAGTGAAGTATCCCAAGAATGGAAAAACAGGCATCACATGTACTCACCAGAAAATTGGTTTCCCTGATCATCACCTAAATTCACATCTGGGAATGATACCAATCGGATATCAGACTGAGGTGGGGGGTGGGGGGAGGGGATGGGTGTATGCCTACATGATGGGTGTAATGCGCACTGTCTGGGGAACGGACATGTCTGGAGCTTTGACTTGGGGGGACAGGCAGTACATGAGCAACGTATGTAACCTGAAATTCTGTATCCCCCATTATAAGATGAAATTAAAAAAAAAAGTCTTAATAATATTTAATTGTTTTGACACAATAACCCAATTTTAAGGAAAGAATGCTAAACTTACTGGAGAAGATGGGAAAAAAAATTATGCCTAGATATATTTACCGCAGCTTTAATTGTGAGTTAGAAAAGTTGAAAACAATGTAAATGTTCAAATTATAGTTCATCCAGAGAATGAAATGCTACACAGCCATCAACACATACTAAAAAGTTTTTAATAATATGAGGAAACACCTCATGTAACATTATACGGAAAGAGGGGGAATAAAACTGAATATTCAGTGTGACCTTAACTATATGAAAAGAAAAAGTCAGGGGAAAGATGAGCAAGGAAATGTTGTACACCACTGTTTAAAACCGGTGCCTTGCAGCACGTCTTTAGATGTGTTTTGTTTGAACCATATGCTTAAACAAAACAAAAAACTTGAATTAGTTGCCAATATTCCAAAATAAAGTATTTAAAAATCAAAATCCAGAAGCTCTGGAAATATTCCGCATCCCACAGGGCAACAATCAATTCTAGGTAAGAGCAGTTACCTCTTTAGAAGAATATGTGTTCTACAGTTTTTCATAGTTCTCACCTTTCCTTATTGGTCCCCCAAATTGAGACAAGTTTTAGTTACCATTTACTACCTAGATTGTCACTGTTGCTATCTCGTAGTAAAGAAGAAAATGAAATATTTCTGATTGTCTCTATCAAAAGCATAAACGTAAAAGGCAGACACACTTCAGCAATTTATGTGACCTCCACTGTCCCTGGAAGCATCCTGAGTTTTTGATCCCAGCAGTACAGCCTGTGGAATGGATGAGTGTAGCACTCACAGCTTTGACTATTTGTAAGTGAGCTGAAAAGTTCCAAAACAGAGTCATCTGTAATTTTATTGAAGCTGGCCTTCGGGAAAGGGTGAGCTGGCTAAGTCCTAAGTTTAGCCAGCCCAATGCCTGCATGTCAACACAGCTTGGTTGCTCTCCACCTGCCTTTAGATACTTGGTGTATCTCATTAAGAGATAAAGAGTGTTTCTTTATGAGAAATGATCCCCCACCCAGTGAAAGAAAGCTAACTACTGGTTCCAGTAGGGGTCGGGGGAATAAAGTGGTCCATGGAATGCAATGGCATAAACAGAAAAAGGTGAGGCCAGGAGCAGTGGCTCATGCCTGTAATTCTACCACTTTGGGAAGTTGAGATGGGAGGATCCCTTGAGGCCAGGAGTTCAGGACCAGCCTGGACAACATGGTGAGACCCTTGTCTCTACAAAAATTTTTTTAAAATATTTGGGTGTGGCAGTGCACACCTATAGTCCTAGTTACTAGAGAGGCTGCGGCAGGAGGACTGCTTGAGCCCAGGAGATCAAGAGGCTGCAGTGAGCTATGATCATGACACTGCACTCCAGCATGGGCCACAGAGACACCCCGTCTCTAAAATAAATAAATAAAATGTTGACTTTGCTATTGGTTCCAACATGTGACATGACTAAACCTCCCATGAATTCTACAGAGTAACAAAAAACAATGATTCAAGAAATTGCCTTCTTTTATTTGGTTGTATGAGGGAAATAAAATACAAGGCTAGTATTTGTCAAGAAGATTCCAGGACATATCTTTCGTCATATGACTAGTGAGGATCACTTTATATCAAAAGATTTACAACTATTGCCAACTTCAAACAATTGTTCCTAGATAAAACTAATTACAAAATGACTATAGTTTTGCATACTGTCAAATGGAACCATTATTTTAAACTACAGTCATGCCTGCTCAATGATGGTTCTAAAAAATGAGTCCTTAGGCAATTTCGTCACTGTGTGAACATTCTAGATTGTACTTACACAAATCTAGATGGTATAGCTCATTACTCGCCAAGGCTATATTATAGTCTATTGCTCCTAGGTTATAAACTTGTACAGCATGTTATTGTACCGAATACTGTAGGCAACTGTAACACAATAATAAGTATTTGCATATCTAAACATATCTAAACATAGAAAGGGTACAGTAAAAATATGGTATTATAATCTTATGGGACCACCATCATATATGCCATCCACTGTTGACCAAAAGCATATGACTACACATGCTTTATTGCTCTTGTCTCTCAGTAAGATTATGTACCAAAATTTCTCAAGTGGGATATCCACTAATTCCCCAAATCCTATATTTATTAGGAGGAATCCATTCTCAGTAATTTTATAAAAGATAATCTCAAAAAGGCATAAGGTCATACTTACGGTAACAAAAGATTATCTTTCACATAAAATATACAGTAGCAATTTTAAGCCTATGAGCCTAGAATATTCTCACAGTTGTGTAAGTCATCACTAAATCATCCATGAATGTCAACAAAGTAAAATAACCCAGTCTGTTCCTCATATACAGTAGTCTGTTGAATAAGCAGGAGGCAATGTTTGTGTTCACTGAAAAGTAACAAGACAACAAAATTCCTTTTAAAATTGCAAGAGAGGAACTGAGGACTACTTGATATTTAACTGTGGTGACCATCTATTTACCGGGTGGGCCTCCTGGCTCTGAAGTGCACTGGTCACTCCCCATATGTCATTCAAGGGGCGAGGGCATGTCTGCTGGGACACTGCTGCATGTCTGATGCCTGCCCGTGCCTGGCAAAGAAAAGGCACTCAGTGGCCACTGAATGAATGAATCACATTTCATTCTAACGGCTCTATAAAAGGAAAGGAAAATCAGACACTGACCTTCAAAAATTTATACAGGACTATTAAAGACAACAATAGAAAAAGAAATAAAAAAAAATCCTTCAATTCAAAATAAAAGTTACTGGCAATGGAAACCATTTCAATTTTAAAGTACATAAAAACTCAACAAAATATTTTCCAGTGACCAGAAGCAACAAAATATTTTGTTAGAATGGCCCAAATGCTTTTCACAACAGTTTGATAATTTATAAAACAAAACTATTCTGCTTGTAAATTCTGTATTGTTAGGAATTTAATATTGGCCTTAACCATCATCATATCAGATCAGTGAGGTCAAGGTAACATTTATCAAATACCAACTGCAGGCACCATGAACTGGGTTTTATTATTCCCATTTTACAGATAAGGAAACACAGAACTTGCCCAAATTCACACCACCAGTAAATGGGAAATGGGATCTGATCCTAGTTCCCTAACCACATGGCACACTTCATGTGTTGGAAATTCAGGAAACTGAAAAGAGTAACTAACAGTCAACTATAATTTCAACACACAAAAATAATCTCACCTAACATTTGGCCTATAATCTTCCTGGCATTTTCCTACATAATATGTAGAAAATTATACACACACACAAACCCTCCAAACACACAAACAAAAACTTAGATAAATTTACACATACTATTTCACAATCTGCTTTTTCAGTTACTAATTTGTAGTACCTTTCTACATTAATAAATACTCCCCTACATCACTGTTAATAAACAAAGGGTATTCCTCACATGTATATACCACAATTCATTTAATCAATCTCCTTATTACTGAGCATTCAAATTATTTCTAGTGTATAACTACTATAAGCAAAGTTACAAAATCATTTTTGCAAATTAGAGGGTTTTTTCTTTTTGCATATACATTTTTGTGGTGGTCACCAGAATCTGGAAGTGAGTTTTTTCCTAACTTTAGAAAGCCCATCTCCTGATTTTGATACACCCCAGTAAATGGACTTCCCACCAAATTAGGAATCACTGTGGGAAGGAGAAAGGTACTGACAGGAGTATGGTGACACATGCACTATGTGGGCGAGATGCTATAGATTGCTCTCTATACACATGCTTTATTGTTTTTCCTTAGTTTAAATTCCTAGCGGTGGAAATGCCTGACTAAGGGACAGGGCACATTTTTGAGGCTTTTGATGAGTAATACAAAATTGCCCTCCTGAAAAGTTATAAAAGTTGAAACACCCACCAGCAGTATTTGAAAGTGACAATTTCTAAAACCTTCCAGTTGGCTACATTTGTTTTTCAACGATCAAATCCCTATATGGCCATAAGTTTTGAAAATAGAAAAACTATTGATACAGCACATCTAGAAAAGTAGCCAACAAGTCAGACAACAAATGTTAGATTTTAAAGTATATGTTTTCAAATACAAAATATAAAACTTAATGACACTAGAGAGCAGTAGACTGAACTTAAAAGAATGACTATAAACTACTGAAATCGGACTCTGAAAGGTGCCAAGCTAGTAAGTAAAACAATGCAGCTTCACTTACCTGTCTGGCTTAAGAGTTTGGGTTAAAATAGCAACATGCTCTATTCTTTAATAAGAAACTCAAGAAATTGCATATTCTTTCAAATATTGTAAGTACTATCTTATACCTAATGTGGCAATCTGAAGTTCTTAAAATTCCTTTAGATATTCATTTACTCAGCAAGTATCTGAATGCCTGCTACAGGCTGGGCACAGTTCTAATGCAGGGACACAGTGGTGAACCCCACAAAGTTCCTGCCCTTGAGGAGCTGCAGTTAAGAGTCAGCAAATCACGGTTACAATGCCAGTCGGGAACTCAGGCAGATCATAACACCTCTGAGTCTCAGATTCTTTATCTGTAAATGGAAGAAGTTACCAGATGATCTGAGGGTCCTTCTGGCTCTCAATCAAATTCTATACTTTCTTTGGTTTTATTTGAATGCTTGCTTTTCTATTATTCACAAGAGCTTTGCATTTTAAGCTCTATATGGTTCTTCCACAAAATCAGACCCAGGCTCTCCCAAAACACCAATTTTACATGTACAGTAAAGTTCTGGTGATCCAGGCACCTTCAAGGAATAAACACAGGATAAAGTTCCAATTAAATGACAATTTATGCTCCCGATTTTAAATATTTCTTTGGAGAGTTTTCTACAATGTTCTCATCTTTTTCACTTTTGTCTTGCACTAAACACTAAGGCATGAAACATGGAAACAACTGGTACCCTGTCCCCACGCAGGAGGCTTGGAGACCCACAGCCACGCCATGCTTCATGCCTTAGTGTTTACAGTGGCATTCAGATGCCATCAGGGGCTGCAGCCTGAAGTCTTGGTGGTGTACTCTCACCTCTCTCTGACTTACCCCCACTCCCAACTCAACAGGCACACACAGTTCTGTTTGCAGTCTACAACTCACTGTCCCATTAGCATTTCTAACAGTAGAAATGGGAACCACTACTTCTATCAACACTTGTTTTCCACCAAATGTCCCTGCCACCATTTCAACTGTCCTTGGATTCAAGGTCCCCTTGGAGAAACCTGCTTTGGGAAGCAGTTAGAAGAAGATATAGTAAGGGGCCTCAGTGTCTCTAGGCACTCTCTAGGGAAGAGCCACACACTTTCAGCAAGTAATATCATCTCCTTGTGGCCTCTAAGGATACTGCCACTTAATAATACAGATCCATGTTCTCAACTCTAGGCATATACAGTGATTCCAGTTCTTTCTCTGTGTCTGCCTCATAAGCCAGAAGAATAAGTAAGAGCCAAGATTTTCTCACCACTGCGCAAAAGTACATGGCAAATTCACCCACCATAAGTTTGTCCTCAGCTTCCAACATGAAACCATAAAACAGGATCTAACAAACCCAAAGCTTTGCTTACTTGAGCAGCACCAACAGCAACATACTCCTAGGCAGAACATACACGTCGTCACTTTAGACAATGCAAGACAAACTTGGAATCCCTGCACTCTATAGTTCACAAAAGGAAATGGAAAGAAATTGATAAAAGTACTCTAACTCAAGCATCTAAGCCTCTAAATTTACCACAACCAGTATGTGCTTCTACTAGTTGCCTAAAGTGCTTTTGCTACAAGCATCAGGACAAAAGGACATAAGCCAGTTCACTTAAGACTGGGGAGCTAAAAGGAGTCCACCCTTTACATAGAGCTTGTACAGCACGTACGAGAAAAAGTTGGAAGATAAAATTATCTCAAATGGAAACAACTTATTATGTGCATGTATCAACCAATTAGAATAAGAAATTTAAAAGTTAAAGACCTGTGTTCTGAAAGATCACTAAACTGGTATCAAACAGGATCCCAAAAGTCATAGTCAAGTTCGGCAACAGACTTTTATTAGACATCTGTAACAATTACTTGGCATAAAACTCATTTCCCAAGCTTTCAATTAACATAAAGGAACATATATTTAGAATGGCAAACAGATTAGAAGTTGGGAAGAGGAAATATCACAAGTTCCTAATACTCCCTACAACAATAGGGCATGCACACATTCCTCCTGTGGGAATAAAAGTACCTGCATAAAGTACATATATTTTATATGCTCATTAGTCTGTCATCTGCCCAAAAGAATTAAAACATTCAAAATCCAAAAATGCATCTTTGAAATCTTATGCAAATGTCTACTCCACTGAAATAAAAGATGAAAATGCTAAATCTCTCAGAAATCGCTACAATTTACTGAAAAAGGTGTGTTTTTAAGGTTCCATACCTGAATTTTACAGAAGAGCAATCAAGTGTAACTGACCTACAGCAATAATTTGACAAAAGCAATAATCTGAGAGAGTGTGTTAACAGTATTACAGATTTTATACTGCCAAGGGCCAGAGCCAACCTGGAAAACTCAGATAAAAGCCTCCTGAATCTAAGTATTTTGACCAAAATGGGGCAAGATTATTTCTCACACTCTCTAATTACTTATTCAATAACTCTTCACAGCACGCTCTGTGACAGAGGCAGTGCCCTATGGCTGCAATGGGGACAAGCAGATCTGTGACCCTTCCAGCCAATGCAGGAACTCCACCACCCACGTCTCTTCTCTACGTCTATAAACATTTCTTGACCTACACAACACACAGGGCACCAATCCCAGCCCCTCTCTCTCCTGCCTGCTGCTTTCCCCTCCCCTTCACCATCAATTCCAGTGGCAGTGCTGGTCCTCTGTCCCTCAGGTGTGCAAGGCTCAGTCCCAGTTCAGGGCCTTGGCACTTGCCCTTCCCTGTGGCTGAGCCACTCTTCCTCTAGATCTCCAAGATCACAGGCTTCTTCCCCCTCCTTCAACTCTCAGACCTCTCCACCCCACAGAGGCCTCTCAGGCCATTCAGTCTAAAACAGCAGACCCCACCCTGTCCCTCTGTACCGCAGCAACCCTGTTTAGTAATTTTGCAGTACTATCACTGTCTGATATTATCTCCTTTATTGCTCTTTTGCTTTTTATCCATCTCCCCCACTTAGATGTGAACTCATTACAGTAGGATCTGTCCATCCTATGCACTGCTATATTTTAGTCCCAGAAAGTTTCCTGAAATATTAACAGATGCCCAATAAATACCTATTTAAGAAGGACAAATATAGACAATGTTAGCAGTTTTGCATCACAATGGCAGGAACCAAATAAAGGAAAAAGAGAACACCTTAAATACTAAATGATTTGATGAGTTTTTTTAAATGTAGATTTTTTTAAAAGATCATCATAGCTTACGCTCGTCTTAAAAAAACAACTCTCAAAAATAAGCATAATGGAAAATACTTAAAGCTCAACATTGGCTAATGTTCATACTTTACAATGTATTAAGCTCAATGTCTAGCATTAGCATTAATTCTACAATTTAATCTTTTTTAAAAGCATGCTGAGACCCCAATTTTTCATTAAGAAAAGGAGCCAAATATTTTTAAAAGCATCTTTCCCCCAAGAGTTGTTAATAACCCTTTCACAAACTGTAAAGTTTGTAACCATATTATACCAACGTTAAAATAGGAGATACTGGTGATAATCTGTGGTAGGCGAGGATTTTAGTGTCTAATGGCAAACAAGTTTTATGAAACAAACTGCCCTCCTCTTCAATTTAATCAAAAATACAAGCCTTCTCTCCACATTCAAAATTATTCAAACTCTTAGGAATTTTTCCTACATATTGTTCTTAAAAACTTCTATCTGTTCCCTTCTTTCTTTTGTGGAAACAAAGAGGTTAGTTGTTACTCAAGAAATATGACTTTAGTTACTGACCATCACAGCTCACACTTCACAGCAAGATGCCAAAGATCCTTGTGGATCACTGTGAAGCTATAGTAATAAAAAAGCAAACGCTGTACACTGGGGAGAAGGCACATTTATTTCCTGGAATGTGATGTAAAGAAGCAAGTTACTACTGCCTTTGGGCCTTTGGGTATAACAGAAATCCACTTAAAAACCTCAAAAACTAATGCTTTATAACAATCTCATAGCAAAATATTAGAAACAACCTACATATATCCCAATAAAGAAGAGATTAAATAAATTATGGTTCATCCTTAATGGAATACTCAGCAGCGGTTAGAGAATGAGGCAGGTCTCTCAGGGACTGATGGAGACTGCCATGATTTAGTACTCTGTGGGGGGGAAAGCTGGTGCAGAACAGAGTATACAGTGGGTCCTCATCTGTGGAAGGACAAATAAAAACACATACAAAACGCTTATAGGAGCACAGGCTATGTCTAGAAAGATGTACACAAGGAGCCAGTAGCCCTGGTTCCTGGGGAGGGAACTGGGCGCTGTGGGACATGGTGGGAAAGAGTTAATACTTTCTACTCTATACCTTTTTGTATCTACTGAATCTTCTGCAGTGTGAACAGATTGCCCATCCCACAATACAATAAATTTAACATAAGAATAATTTAGACTATTACTAACATATTCATCAAGGATGCCTATTCAGAAGCAAAAGTTTTCAAAAATCCCAAAAGTTTTATTCCCTTCAACAGCAGAGTCCCTGATTCTTCATTTCCCAGAAGAGAATCCAAGTCTCCACTAATGAGAGAGCTGCACTTGTGATCTCACCTATTACAAAGCAAAGAAGCCTCGATTCAATTCCTGGAGAGGAAATAACTGCTCAGTCCACCTTGAAAACGTAAGTCATATTTAAATTGAGCTTGTATCTCCCTAATGATGTCTTCAAATGAAGTTTCCCCCTAGCTATAAAACAGAAAGCATAAGAAACAAGAGGACAGTTTCATGTTTTTAAAAATACAGACTATACTTAGGTATCCTTTCCTCTGTCAGGCTTAGACAAGAAATCTTCCAATAATAGTGAAATATGATTTCAGATTTGTGGCAAAATAATCACTTAAGGGGAGGGGTACGTGACATTTGCACGAAAAAAAAAACGCTTTAATGTTTCATTAGTGGAGGAGGAAGAGTTGCTCCTTGTTAGTATAAATTTCGGCACCATTTTTAGACCCCTGACTAAATAATACTAGTAACTCACATTAATTTTACTCCAACCAAATACTTCTTCATATTAAAAGCAAATCTAAAAATGAACACAAACAAATTGGAAGGCAAACTTTGAAACTTTTCTGGTGAAAAACGCATCTCAAAAGAACACATAAAAAGAAACACAAAGAACTCATTTCCATATAAACACCATTCAATAACAGTACATGTTCTATCAACATCTGACTGCATTAAACACACACATACAAAAAGGAACACAAAGATACCCAACTACAAATAAAAGACCTCATATATTTTTGGTAGCGGAATGTGGGGTGCAGAATCCCATTATTCAAGTCCACACGTAAATTCAGAACATCTGATGTGCAGTTTTGTGTTAGAACTCATGATTCCAGCTTTGTGCTTTTAGACAACACAACAGTAATGACATCTTTCACTTTGACGGTCAACACTTAACCTTGGGTTTAATCAGTACAGCGCCTTCGGGTGTAACTACATAGAATACAGGTAAGTCAAACGCACTATAAATACAGAAAGGACGAAGAACTGGTTTCAAGAGGAGCTGAGGCACAGGGGCACGAAATCACTTGGCAGGTCACATCTCCAAAGGAAAATAATTTTATAGCTCCTTCCCATCCCCCAGGTAACCTCTGGCCACAGAACTTACTGCCCTACGTGGGGCAGAAGTTCGCGGCGGGAGAGTGACCCCAAGACGCGCGCGGACAAGGCACGACCCGGAACAGCGCTCCCCTGGGTCGGTCACTTCGGACGCTTCCCAGACCACGGACCCAGGAGGGCCAGAGCGCTGACCCCCACCCGGCCCGGCCGCCGGGTGCTCGCGGCGACGCGCACACGGGACCCCGCTCCAGGCTCCGCGGCTCCCACTCCCCGCGACGCGCCCACCCGCCCCCGGCACTCACGGGCCACTCCCGCGCCGCTATCTCGCCATTCCCGGCCGCCGGCTTGGCCGCCGCCCCGGGGCTGCCCCGAGTCCGCAGCCGCCCGGGGGCTGGAGCCGCCAAGGAGGGGGCCGGGCACAGCCCGCCGCCGCCGCCGTCTCGCCTCCCCTGTCCCAGCGCTGGGCTGCTCCAGGCGGCCGCAGGCCAGGGCCAGTCCGCTGCTCCCCGCGGACCCCGCGAGCCGCCGCCTGAGCCACCCAGAGGCAACGGTAACGGCCAGGGACACCGCCACGGCCACGGCCGAGACGCTCCAGCGCTGACTGCGGCGCGCGGGGGCGGTGCCTGCACGCCGCTCGGCTGGGGGCGCCGCGGCCCGGCCCCGCCCCCGGCCCCGCCCCGCGCCCCGCGCCCCGCGCGCCCCCGCCGGAAGCTGCCTGCGCGCCCCCGCCGCCCCCGGCCCGGCCACGCGCGCCGGCGCTCGCCCGCGGGGCCGCTCCTGGGAGTCGCAGGATCGCGGCGGCGCGCGGGCCCACGGGCGCCGCGGGTGGTGCTTCCGCAGAGACTCCGCTCGCGGGCCAGTCTCGGAAGGTCACGGAAGCGCGGGGCAGAGCGGAGCGGCCGAGCGAGTGCAAATCCCCACGAAAGGCCGGCCGGGCGCGGGCGGGCCTGCGGGCAGGAGAGCGGCTCTCAGACGCTGTCACTGCGCACTGCGAACGTTGCACTGAGGAGATGAAAACGTGGGGCCGTATTTTAGCCACCTCTGCAACTACAGTGCACAAGAAACCCAGCTTCTGCGCCTGGAGCTGGGCTGGGAAGCGGGGGTTGTTTAAATGTTAGGGTTTAGGAGTTACCTAAACCGCTCCCAAGGCCAAGGCGCTGCTGCCACTCAGGTCACCTTTCTCCTCGCTGGTGCAGGGCTCGCTCAGCCCGAAAGGGCACCCGGGGGCATTCTGAGAATATCCTGGAGCCATCTAGTCTTGCCTCCAAGGCGTGGTGGGCTTATTTGTGCGGAGAAGAAACGCATCCCTTAATGGGGGGAGATTTTTTCCTCCGTGCATTGTTCCCATTTCCGCAGTTTCACTTGGCCTCGGTTTTCTTCCAGAGTAATGCACCAAATGAAATTAGCTGGAGAGTGTTTGATGGCGCAGAATCATGGTTTGAAGATGTTTACGCTCTATGCCGGACGCGTTTGATGGTGTTCTCTTCGGCACAATTAATTTTGCAAAGTTCAGAAATGTGCCAGATAGAGCCCCTGGCACGCAGTCAGGGCTCTGCAGACACACCTTCAATAGGAAACCGGCTTGTTTGTTTCATCTGTGGTTTATCTGAAGCAGTAGCAGCACCAAGGCCAACGTGTGTTTATAGAGAGACCTTTGGATGAAACTCCAAAGCAATTTAGAAATTGGCAAAATGAGGGTTATTTTCTAAAATAACTTTTCCCTGTTGGTAATGTAACTGTAAAGTGGGCAACAAAACACCTGAAAGTACATTGATTGAAAAATAGACAAAAATATGTTTCACAGCAAGATCTGGTACCTACTAAATAGCCCAATGGCCAGCTCCATCCATGTGCTTATTTTGAACGCTAAAACTAAACGCTTCCTGTTATCCCTAAGACCTTGTTCGGAAAACCTGTTTCTATTTTATGTATTTGAAACCTTTATGTATTTAAGGTGTTTGCCCCCATTCTCTTGATGGTTTGGGAAATTTATCACTGTTCATATTGGAGAATCCTGTAACTATCTTTCCCATTAGGCACGTTACCTAAGATCCACGATACTTTAAGAGGCCCACAAAAATATTCTAATTTCTCTTCAAGTCAGAAGAAAAAAAATAAACATTTAGATTTAAGAAAGTGTTTTAATATGTATTAATATATTTGTCTTTGTACTAATGAAATCTTAAAATGTAATTTTTTAATGGAAGAAGGCACTCAACACAAGCAAAAATGTGTACAGCTCAAGAAAAACATGATGTGGCCCTGTGAGCTGGGGTTGAAAAATCCCTTCCCACGAAAAAAGTTTCAGTTTTATGCACATTACATAAAATGCTGACTTCTGTGGCCTTGTTTTATGTGTGTGTGTGTGTGGAGAGAGAGAGAGAGAGGCAGATGGAGTCATCATGGTTAGCACACACTAGATACACACCACGTACCTGGCATTGTCCATTACCTCTTTCAATGCTCACAACATGTCTGTGAAATAGATACCGTTCTCCTACCTAGGAACTGATGCACATTTTGTGGGGCCTGAAATTTATGCAATTTGGGTGGTCCTCTTAAAGAAAAACAAACAAAAAAACACAGCATGCCCAGGCTGCTCCAGTACCACCCCACAGGAAGGAAAAGGACAGAAGGAAAGTCCTAGTGGAAAGAGACCTCAGTCTCAGCTGATTGTGGTTACAATATCTTACTTTTGCAAGTTGTACAAAAACACATGACCCCGTGAATGTACTGCTAGAAAAGATGCCTGGAATCTTAGGCTTTATGTGCTGCGCAGAAAACCTGCCTCTGATGTACACTCATTTCACAGATAAGAAAGTTGGGAATTTGCCACAGCTTTGAGGAACACCACATGGCCCACACCACACTGAGGTTTGAAGAGTTGTGGTATACACACTTTTCCATGAGAAATAACAGATTTTATATTTCCATAACAAAGCAAGGATTTAAAGATATGTTAGCAATATTTGGGCTACGACCAGGCTATAACCCAATTTGGCGCATTTGCTGTCTATGCTGTCAAGAGTAAATTTTTCTTATCTATTGTATAGACGTATGAATTAGCTGGAATGGATTCTCAAAGGAATTTCAGCTCAATTTTAAGTTTCACAGATTGACACTATTTTTATTTACCTTGTTATAGACCAGTCTATATTGTAAATACTACTTCGTTTAATATTTTCCTTTTGCAATTTCATGAGTGTTGCAAAATAAGTATCAGAACAAGAATTTGTTTTGTTTGATGCTTACATAATACAAAGAGCCTTATCTCTATAAATGTTTGGCCAACAAATAAAATAGCAAAATAGAAAAGATAACATAATTAGAAGTGAAAGTATAGGTTACGTAACAAGCTAAAATGGAGTGGGAATGAAGTATCAAAATGTTGAACTGTCAGTACTTACTGGATAAGCAGAATTGGCTTCTTGATTATTTTTTGCTCAAAATTTGTGCTCTTTCCAGCTATTGGGTATTTTCCTTGCTTTTCTGTTTGTTCATTTCTTTTCTTTTTCTTTCTTTCTTTCTTTTTTTAAAATGAGATTTCTTTTGAAATGCTGATGTGTAAAATAATATGCAAGTGAAACAAAAATCATAATCACACCTGTAATAAAAGTTCTGGAAATGAAAGGCTTTGTTTTTTGAAAGGATCAATCACTCAAAAAAAGCAGCAAACTTAAGAGGATGGGGGCTTTGTTATCAAATTACCTATATCTTGGCCCTTAGAACAGGCTTCTCTTGATGTGTGATCTTATATATATGATGTTTATCAGTCAGTGGGACAAGATATGGCTGTGTTCCTGAAAGAAATTTTAGAACCAAATAAAAATCTACAAATTAAGCATAGGTATTAAACGGTGAATAATTGAAATGAGTGAAACTATTCTTCATTTTAAGCCTGATTGATAAATGTAGACTTAAATTGGTTTATTTTAGAGCACAGTTTTGGACAAGATTCAAGACTTTAATTAGATTCCTGTAACAAGAAGACATATAAGAGTGATCAGCTAATTTTCTCTAGATTTTATGTTCTTTATCCAAAGTAGTTTCAAATGCTATTTGAGGGGCATGAAAAATGTGATAAGCACTATGAAAATAGTATCTGCCTAGAATTCTGTTTGGAATATTCTCTCTCAGATAAAACGATTTCAGGGTGTTATGTAAAATAATTTGATAAATTATTATATTTCTTGCATGGCCCCAACAGGATTGCATTTTATTTGTTTTTTGTTTACTTATACTGTGCCTTCTTCCAAAAAGGACTTAAGGTGGTTTACAATGAAAGGCAAATAGTTAAAAAAAAAAAAAAGAAAAGAAAAGTTGAAATTGTGGCTGAGACAAACAATAGTATTTGAATATAAAACTTAGCTACAAGCTTCCTTATAGCAGTGAAATAGGGGAAATGAAGGTTTTCTTAACTCTCATTGTCAAGTGGAAGAAATCATACAGTATCATTTAGGAGAAAGTCTTTCCTGGCCCAGTCTCTGGGGAACTTGTCATAAGGGTCCTTGTATGAGAGGTATTCAAATGTCTGAGTTAAGAGGGACACTACACAATAACAATTTTTACTATCTTTTGGTGGCTAATAGATTTTTCTGGTGAATAATTTTGAAATTATTATTGTTGAAAGTAAGTATTAATAGTCTGACTCCTACAGAGTTGTTTTTCTTTTTTTTAATACTGTCCTTTGAAGTCAGGCCAAGGATGTAGTATCAGATCTTGGTTTTCCCAGTTTCCTTCTCTATAAAAAGGGACTATTAAAAGTACCTACTTCATAGGGTTGTGGAGGAGACAAAATCAGATAATTTCTATAAAACCCCTATTGCTGTTAAGTGTCAAATTTACTATGGTTTTCCTCAGCCAGAGTGTGTTATGTATATTTTTCCCTCCCCTCTTAGAAGCTGTCTTTTTATGTAGACCACCTCGAATCCCTTTTGGAAGAATACAGGCATGTATGCCTGACACAAAGCAAACAATAAATATTCACTGCAAATGTTGTCATTATTACGATTTCTACTGCCACTCCTAAATCAAGGCAAATACATGAACCTACTTTGGGGGTCAGGGTGGTAGTGCAGTGGTTATAGCTTTCAATTGTCCTTTGTAAAGCTTACAGGATTACGAGGAGTAAACGAGTATCACTGAGATACCAATAAAATAGTCTTCGTTCCCTTTGGTTCCCTTCTGTTGTTTGCCATTGTCTCCTGTCTTTGTGACTTCACTTAATTGTTTGATTTGAGGAATACTGAGAAAGGGCATTTCCCCCACTATACTAATATTTCGTTAACTTCCTGGGTCTCAGAGACATGTCACTTTCAAGAATCTTGTTACATTTCTAAATGCCTCAAGCTGTTATATAGCTAACTCCTGAGCCAGAGCACCAGGAGTGTGGAGAGAGCCACTGGAGGGAGGGAGGGAACAGCCCTGGCAAACCCCCTCTTTCTGGAGTGAACCTGCCGGTCCCCAGGCTCTGTCCCCTCTCCAGATGGAATCTCCATGTCACATATCCGTGCTCTTCCTCTCACTCAGCAACCTTCTCCTTTCCCTTCCTGCCTCTGACTCCACCCTACCTCACTCTCAGCCCATGGGCCTCCATCCCTTTACCTCTACCTCCTCCTCCTTTGACTCACCAAGCTCACTCTCCTCTGTACCTGCCATTCTTTCCTCCCCGTAATCTTTATCTGTGGTCCAGAGTGATTTAGGGGCAAAGCGAAACACTCAGACTGATGCCACCTTACTTCTGATAGTCCATCATAGACCCAGAGTCCTGAGCTAATATTCTCAGCTGAGCTAATGGATCCCACAAAAGAGCAATTTACTCCCTTCTCAGTGGTGATATTAAGCCCATTATTTAATGTATTCCTACAACTACTGCACTCAGCGTGTTGCCAGAGGCATCTTGTGCAGATGGAGGAAGAAGCCAAAAGATTAAGGGATTGAGCTGAGGTCCAGCCAGAGGTAGTAGAGTGGTTCAAAATCAGACCCAAATTCCTTAAATCCTTGAATATGTTATTCTAACTAATGCACTTAATCCACAGCCGTCAATATTATGTACAAAACCAAAAAAAAAAAAAAAATCTAAAATTACAAGGGTTTTTCTTCCCAGTTTCTGACTGTGAAGAATTTTCAATGGTTATACATTTGCCAATAGGCATAATTCAAGGTCTCTGAAACATTGGGTAGCTGAAAAATAATGAGTCGGTTAAATAATTAATTTAAATAACAGTAATGTCCCCCGGGCATCCTTCAGGTACCTAAGCTGGAACACTACCTGAGTCTCATATCGGAAAACAAAAGTGGCCATCACTATGGCAGCTCTGGTAAACAGGGACATTTCTGTTGATGGCATCCCCACTGGAACTTAAGGTAACTGAGGACACCACTCTCAAGGGGAAAGGTCACAGCCTAGAATTTGTTTTCTATGATATAACCAAGAAATCTTGGGTTTCTGGCTATTTTGTTTAATCACAGAGTCCTACGCTCAAAGAGCTGACAGAAAGCTTGCCACCACCTAAATCAAGGAACCATGGAATTCAAACTCAAGTGCACATAGAATTCCATTCTACCCACCCAAGTGGGCCTCACCTGGATTATTCCATTAAGTCTAATCTTGCTGGATTTTTTTCTTAACCCTAGTAAAGAGAAACATAGTTGTGCAGGTGACCCTCAGTTTGGGATATTAATATTAATTGGATATTAGCATGAATAGTCCCTGTGCTGATCACTTTCTTTGTGTTATATATTAGGCCTACTTTATAGATAAAGACCTCAAAACTCAAAGAATTAAAATAACAAAGATATGAACACACCAGTCTGTTTAATTCCAAAGTCATTATGATTTATAATGATTTAGAAGATGTTGGCTAAAAGGGCTCAGAATAGGGCTCAGAATAGGGCTCAGAATACACAGTCACTAGATAACAGTGAGCATTTATTCAGCACCCGCAGTGTGCCAGCTAGTGTACCATCCTCCCTGCAGCCCTGTGATTTGTGGAAGGGTTGTCATCTCCATTTACAAGTGAGGCAAAGGGGTTAAGCAATTTGCCAAAGTCCACACAGTTATTGACAGCAGTGTGATTCCAACCACGGCAGTCTGGCTCCAAAGCCCACATTCCTCGTTCCTGGACTCTGTGTTCCACTTCAGTGCTGGCCACTAAACCTTCTCCTGCCCCCTCTAGTTTCAGGAGCGTCACTAGGATCTTGTTGACAACTTGTTGCCCCTGTGGGTGAGGCTTTGACAAGTTGGGTTTTGAGCCAGCGCTGCTGTGCAAAGGCTTTTCCCAACTTGAAGCACGTGCTCTCCTGAGTCCACATTGATCCTCTCCTTTGTCTCTGCTGGGTTGAGTCTAACTCTTTCTCTCGTACATCCCTGTTTCAGATTATTGCTTACTGGGATAGATGACTTGCTGTTTCTTGTTGTTTGAGTTTGGTTTGTGTCTTTACAGGGCCCACCCCACCCCTTCCCCAGGCTGCTCTCCTCTGACTCCCCTGCACTGAGACCCCATGATTGGATCCTCACACAGCCATTTACCTCTGCTGCGTTATTCCTTTCTTCAGCTTGAAAGTGTCTTTATATTCAAAACCCGAACTGCCAGGAGCATCCCCAGACATTTCCAATGGATTTAGAGAGTGTTCTTTTTGCTTATGCCTTGAATCTTTATATTACACAGAGCAGTTCAGAATCTTCCAGTCCGTAGTCAGACGCGTTACCCATCGCGCCACTGGCCCTGTGCTCACAGAGCAGTTTAGAAAGGAGTTTGTTCGGATTATACTAGAGTTATGATCAGTTATGGAGCCCTAGCTTTCAATACTTTTGTTCATCTTTAGAAAATGCAAATTTTCAGTCGAAGAACAAAGTATATCAGTCTGGCATTAATGTAGTTTTCGGTATAACAGATATCAACGAAGATTGTTCCGTGGAGATTCCTTTCCTGCAAGTGGTAGAAGGAGTGCAACCCTAACTAATTTAGGCAAAAAAGGAGGGGGGAAAGATCACGAAAAAGAATAGAAAGTCCCAATGGCAATGCAGCCATGGGCAGAAGAGAGGAGGGAAGGGCAGACAATGCCTTTATATGTCTAAAGAAGATATGAAATGAGGTGATGTGGATGAGGAAGTATAAAGTGGAATAAAAATGTATCGCTGTCATCATTATTCATATTTTAAATTGAATATTCAACAAACATTTATTGAGTACTTAATATATGCTAAAGCTCAGAATACAATCATGAGCAAGACAGACAAAGCCCTTACTCTCATGAGCTACATTGTACAATTCTTTCAAAACATGGCCAGAATGTGCGTTATTAACCTGAGTTGCCAAAAAAAGAAAAGAAGAAACTGCTTTAAAATTAATGTTTGTTTATTACTCTCTGTCTTTCATTGTTGGTTCCTATCATAGCAGTAGATGAAGTTTTAGATCTAAATTCTTAAAGCCTGAACATTTGATTTCTCAGTGAACCAAGGTTAATTACAGCTCATAAAAGTATTAGAAATTAACATATCCTATCCAGCCTAAAAGATTTTATTGTTCCTTTGATTTTAAACCCTTTTTAGTGGCTAAAAGTTAAAGTTTGCAGACATATCAGTTAGTTTGAAATCAATATTTTCTTCATTTTAGGTATTTTCTGATTGCTATTTTAAGGGAGAGAGGAGCATAAAGAATCTCTTTATTCTCCAGCCACTAACACTGCAATAGATCTACATATTAATGGTTTATTTGTTCTTAGTTCCCTCCTTTTTTTTATCTCTATACCTTGGTTCACTATTTTCCAAAGGCATTGGGAGGTTAAACAAAGTTTTATGAGAAAAGGGACTCCCTAATCAAAAAAGGGAGGGTTAAATAAACCCAAACAACTTTAAAAAGTACAGGCCTGTTTAAAGTCCTTAATTCATTGTGGATCTGTAATGTGATAGGATAATATGTCGTAACATAATATATGATAGGATGCTTCCCAACATTCCTTCTCCCTTTTTTTAATAACAATGCTCCAGTAGTCCTTTGGGGAACCACTCCTCCTCCATTCTTAGTCCCTGAGTTCTGGTTGGTCTGTCCCCCACTCCTTGGCTTTAGAAATGGTCATACGACAGGTGATGTACTGGTAAGTGTTAACAACCAGTTCTCCAAAGAAGATCCGTAATTTGTAGCATTTGCCAGTTTCCATGGTGTAAGTACTCTTCCCATGGCCAATTTCAAGCTACCAAGGTGAAATCACTGGATGTGGAGTTGGGAAGAGAGGCACGTAATCAGCTCCTGGGAGCCTCCAGCTCACCTGATCAGGTATGAGCTGGACTAAGTGAATCAGACCGTTCATCCCTCCTGGCCTGTGACTCAAGCTGGACCAGCTCCTTGGGCCTGACTCCTTGGATTTTTTTGAAACTATTGTAGAAGAGGCACCATCTTTCATTGGGTTTGTTGATAGGAAGGAATTGGGACCAATTCTGGTGATCTACTTTCCCTGTGATCCGTTTGGAAAGAATCTGGCTGAGAATGCAGTCATCTCACAGAAGAGATGAGCAGAGCGGAGGGATGGAGAGAGACCAAATTCTGGGATCACTATTTGAGTCGCTGGATCTGGTCCAGCCTGAATGTCTGGACTTTGCAGTTACATAAGCCAGTAAATCCCCTTTCTCTTTCTTTCTCTCTCCCTTTCTCTCTCTCTCTCTCCTTCTTCTTTCTTTTCCCCTCTTATCATTTCTTTCTTTATTAACTTTTCTATTAAACCTGTTTGAATTGGTTTGTCTTTCACAGAAAGAATATGACCACTCTATTCTTTATTTCAAAGAGCCTTTCGTGAGACTAATATGCCCCAGAGCAGCATGGGAACTGCTGTTCTAGCTCTCTCCCCCATACACTTCCCAGGGTGCCAGACACTCTGAGGAACTCCTTCTCTGTCTTTACCCAGAAACCTGAATTGGTAACTGTCTTCTAAACATCTGCTATGACTGTTGCAAAGGCTGTTCAGACTCAACATACTCAAAATAGAACTCATATTTTCTGCTGAAAACACACTCCTCCTGTGCCCCTGGTTTTTGCTAACTCATGTACAAATTGTGTGCCTGACCAGAGATACAGCAGTGAAAAAGACAAAGCTCTTTGCTCTCATGGAGCCCTCATTCTAGAGAGAGAAACAGACAACACATAAGTACGTAGGTAAGTAATATGTCAATGTCAACTTGCAATAAGTGCTTTGGGGAAAAAATTAAGTGAGTTTAAGGGATAGAGAGTGATGGAGTTGCTAAGCTGAATCGGTTACTTGGAGGAGACCTCCCTGAGAAGGAACGTTTTTGCAGAGAGGGCTGAACCAAACAAGACGGGAGCCATGGGAATTTGAGGGGCCCCCACGGGCACGTGGTTGGCATGTCTCAGAACTGCAAGAAGGGTGGTGTGGCTGGAGTACAGGAAGCATGGGGAGGTTGGGGATGTATCTGGGTACCAGATTAGGGGGGGGATGTTATGGGCAGATAAGGACTTTTGATTTTCTTTTGTGCATGATGGGAGGGTTTGGAGCATGAATCTCTTTGGCTTAGTGTGGAGAGTAGGGGTTGTTGGTGTCAAGAAGAAAATCAGGGAAACCACTGAGAGGCCTGTGATAGCTGTCTAGGGGCGAGACCATGCTGACTGAGACCACCCTCCTTCTAGCTGCCCTGGTTGGGCATCATGTTTGACTTACCCTGCTTACATGCCCAACTTGGGTTTCATTTTTATAATGCATCTTACAGGCATCAGAAGCAGGCTGAGTTTCCAGGGTGAAAACTCTAAGACAGAGGTTAATGTGGAGGAGGTTTATGGGGGAGTGTTCTTAGCATAACAGCCTGTCAAAGAGAAGGGAAGGAAAAAAGTTGGGCAGAGAAAGAAGTTCAACTGCAATGCAGGGAGTGCTGAAGCTGGGATGATCCTTCAGGGCTATTCTGAGCTGTGGTGGTACCCCCCAAATTGATCAGTCATGGATACCACCATCCCAGGAAGAAGGCATGACCTTGGGTGAAGGGATTGACAGCTGAAGGCCCTCGTTGACAGCCTTCCCAGTGACTTGGATAATAAGATCTTTACTTCTGGAGGGGACATCTGGGCACCATATCACAACATACACCACATCATTCCTTTTTACATCAGTCACTGAAACTGCCCTGAATTAATTTCTTATTCCTCCTGCTTAGACCACAGCCCACCAAGTGATCTCCAGAATTATTCTCCAAAGTAAAAGTCAAACGGGTCTTTATTGCCTACAGAATAACATTTAGACCCTTTAGAACAGCATTTAGACCTTCTAAGAGCCAATCATCATATGCCCACTGCATGTCCTACAATCTGGGCAGACAAGTCTATTCAGCACACCCTAAAATCCACACTTTTGCTTGAACCTGAAATGCTTTCTTCCCACTTTAGATATCTATGAAAATCCTATTCCTCAAGGCTAGCTCAAATTCTACCATCCCCTTTCCCCAGAACCTCCATTCTAGTACTCATTTCACTGTGCCTGGAGTGAGTTGCTTCTTTTTTAGTTGGGGAGGAGCAGTAACGAGGTCCTTATCGTTTTATCCCCCTCAGTCCCTAACAGTATAGCGACTCCTAATAAATGTCGGTTGTCTTAGTCTAGTTCAGCTTTTGTCAATGGCTGAGTGACATCCTGAGGTGGCGGTACAGCAGAGAAGTTAAGAGCAGGGATTTTGGACCCATACTATCTTAATTCAAATTTGGTCCCACCATTTAATAGGTCTGCAACCCTGTGCAAATTAAACATGTTATGCCTCAACTTGCCCATCTATAAAATGAAGATAATAATACCACCCACCTCATAGGATTGTGGTCAGGATTAAATGAATTTGCATGATTAGAACATTTGGAACAGTGGTTGCCACTTAATAAGCACATGTAGGTGTTGGGTCATAATAGTATCTAGAGATTATTAGAGGACTTCCCTGTGTCACCAGTTCCCGTGGTGGCCCGTGTTCATCAAGACTGCCACAGAGGAGAGTGCTGCTCTTGCTGAGATTCAATGAAGGGGTCTTCATGTAGCTCTTCTGTAGGAAAATCTGTTAATAGAGCTCTTGTTTTCCTTTTATAAGCATTTCTTTAATGAGTGAGGATCTTCTTGCAAAACATTCTGGAATTCTGTGCTTTCCTGGGGCCCTTTCAGTTTGGATTCAGACCTGGTTTCATAATGAAGATTATGTACTTTTCCAATGTTGCAAGGAAAAAAAAAAAAAAAAAAACCAAGCACAAAGCATCGTATTTATAAGTGAATAGATTCACAGAACTGAAAAAGACCTTAGAGGTCACCTATTGCAGGAGACAAGAAAACAAGGAGATTAAGTGACTTGCCCAATTAAAGGAAAAAGTTACTCAATAACATTACCCAGTTTTTGCCTGAAGATGCTATTTTCTTCAGTATGTATAATTCAGACAAAATTAAATCTAACTTGCTAAATCTCCACAGAACAAAAAAGGAAATCTTGTTCATTTCTAAGACTTATTGTTTTATTTAAAATTTCTCCTAGATTTGGCACAATACCTACTGGCCTCATAGTTACCTTTTCTCATGAGCACAAACAGTTACCATAATTATTCATTCAGTTATTCATCCATTTACTCAAAAGACATCTGTGAATATCTTTTATGTATCAAGCACTGAAGTAAAAATTGGAAACTTCTAAAATGAATAAGCCCTAGTGTTCTGGGACTGGCCCACATCTCTAGCATCTGTGTGTCTTCTGGGTAGTCTAAGTTAAAGCAACTTCAGAATGTGCGTTCAGGCTAAAACTCAATCTTCATCAGCCAATGGTTAAAAATTGTAGTCACAAAATCAGTGCACAGATTCAGAGCCAAGTTGCCATATACACAACCAATTATCATTAAGTGAGAATGGTTCTCTAAAAACAAACAAATAATGTGCACTAATCTCCTCCTCCCTTCTCCCCTGCCCTCACTGACTGAGCTCTACAAAAGCCAGAAAAAAAAAAAAAGATGACATTACAAATTATATAGCACAGCATCTTGTTATCATAATGCAATATTAATGCAGATATGACACTTCTGTGGGATGTTAATAAGTGTAAAGGGGAAAAAATGTCCATAGTCAAATAAATTTAGAAAATTCTGGGTTAAACAACCTTAAAGAGGTTTCTTTTAGTGTGCCTCCTTTTCTGAACCTTTAACATGCTGATATGCATCATGTATCTCCAAGAGAGGATGAAGCATTTGACCCAAGTCAGACTAACTCGCCTGTGGATCGCTTTGTTTGCAGGGCATTGCCCATGAATACTTCCAAACCCGAGGTCCATTCTGTATGTTTCTGTAGTTCACCATTTATCAGACATTGTTTTTTTCTATTAATAATAAAAATATTTTTCCTACTGTAGCTTAAGACCACATTATCTTTTTATGCTGTTATGAAGAAAAATGACCCAAAAACATCTGTATAAGAATCTTGTCTATACTTGAAAGTCATTATTAGAGCATCCCTCAACAGGAGTGCTGCCGTCTTGAGGGGTGCTTTGATAATGTCTGATCCAGAGCTCGTGACAGACATTTCTAATCTAATCTCTTTCCATGTGGGTCTAAAAGGGGTTCAGAATACTTCACCACACCATCCTTTAGGCAGTAGTTTTCAATCCATGGAATATGACTAGCTAGACTGAAATGAATTTGCCATCATTGGTAACAATAGCTACACCTTACAGTGTACCTGCTACATGTCAAGCATTTTGAGGGCTTTTACTTAGAATCTCTCATTTCATCTCCATTTTAGCTGCCATCACAGTGGTCTAAGTCACCATCATCTCTTACCCAAACTATTGCAATCACCTCCTAACCAATCATCTCCCTTCCCTCTGCACTAAGAAAATATCCGAAATACTGGTCTAGGAGACCTGCAAGATTTGGCCCCTGCTACCATCGCAATCTCTGTTCCTGCTTGTAGGTTTGGAAGCTCAGCCTCATTAGTTCACCAGAAGGAAAACCCTAAAGAATTAAGTCATACTTATCAAATCCCAAGAGATTAATGTGTAATGCATAATACCAATGTATTAATTTAAAATGAGATGTAGAATAATTAAACCAACAAGATGCTTGTTTTAATTATCTGTGACCTCTTTCTAGAAGCTCTAAATAATAGTCATTGAGAGCTTGTGAGCTGGAATCGGACCACCTGAGCACAAATGTTGATTCTATACTTACCAATTGGGTGACCCTGGGCCAGTGGATCAGTGTCTCACAAAGTCTATTTCCCCACCAGTAAAGGGGATGTTAATAAACCCTACCAGTCTGGGTTGTTGCAATGAGAATTAAATGAGAGAATATACCTGTTACATATTACCTATAACAGAGGTTGAAGCATAGTAAGCACTCAATAAATAATTAGCTACTGCTCCTAGAACGAACATCTACCTAAAGAATGAACTCAATATCAGGGAGTTAAATAATGCTGTTAAATAGATTTTTTTTTGGCAAGTTTGTTAGCTTTGTAAATTACTATTTATGTATTCATTCATTTAATAGCTATTGACATCCAAATAATTTCAGACATTCTCAGACTCACTTGGTTGTCCCTCACCCCATAAATGTAAATGAATGCACAGATGAATACTGAAACGCAAGCTTGAAAATCAACCTATATTTTTGCATTTACCTGATTTTGTCACTCATTTCCTAGCCCTCTCCTTACCTCCAGTTAAAATGCTTAAAAAGCAATCAGGTAAAGCCCATCACCTAAAGGCCCTGCCTGCCCCTGCCATCTGGTCCCCCCTTTTGCACACCGCTCTTTACGCTCTCTTCTCCCCTTTTTATACTCTGTTTCAGTCATACTCACTGTCTCTCTTTCTTATACATGCCACACTCCTTTCCTCTTCAGACTTCTCTTGTGCTGTTTCAAATGCCTGGAATCTCTCACCCCAACTCTTGGCTTGGCTCATGTTGACTTGGCCTCACAGAAGCCTCTGAGATACCCCCAGACTGGGTAGGTTCCTTCATTGCACTTACTGTAATTGTCCTTAAATTATCATTATTTACTGTATTCCTTCCCAGTAAGGTCAAGGAGGACAAAGACCCTTCTTCTTTCTTTACTACTGAGTCCCCAGCACTCTGCGCGTGGGTAGGTATTCAATCAATAGTTACTGAATGAATGAATTTAATCTTAACAACCTGTATTTCCTACAATAGCAAGTGAAGGCTTTGGGCTATCAAGTGACACACCCCAGTCACACAGTCATATTTGCCAAAGCAAGTTCACACTCGGGTCTTTCTGACTCCTAACCAACGCCCTTTACTGCCCCACACTGCCACCGCTTGGTTTCTGCTAGCTTCATGCCTGTCTGCATACACTGTCATTCTCCTTATCGTAAACTGTGCTTCTCTCTGCATCCTCCCAGTCTCGGCCTTTTCTATCTTGAGCTGTGGACTTTTTCTTCCATACTTGAACCTATCCAAACCTTCCCTATCATATCTATACACACTGTTTTACTGCTCTAGCTATAATATGCTACATATTATCCTATCAAGACATCTCTTCTTCCCTACAGCCCTGCAATTCCACTCCTAGATCTATATACCCAACAGAAATGTGTACATGTGTTCCCCAAAAGGCACATGCTGGAATTGTCATAGCACAGTATTCATAATAACGCCAGACTGGAAACTATCCAAATGTCCATCCAAGTAGAATAGAACAACTGTTTTATACTCACACAATGGCATATTATATAACAATAAGAATAAATGGTCTACAATGTTACACAACAACACAGATGAATTTCGCAAATGTGATGTTGGGGGGAAGAAGTCAAGTACAGTCTACAAGATTCTACTTATAAAAAGTTCAAAAACTCGCAGACTAATTTATAGTATTTAAAGTCACTATGGTGGCTTCTCTTGGAAGAGTAGTGATTGGAAGGAAAGGGGGGAGATTTCAGGGTGCTGTTAAATTCTGTTTCTTCATGCTAGTTACACATTGGTGTGTAACTTATGAAAATTCATCAATATTTACCTTTATGATATATACACTTGTATTTATCTATAGTATACTTCAATAAAAGTTTTTACAAAACAACTTTGTATCTGTTTGTTTCTGACTGCTTTAATTTACAGAGACCAGTCTGAAGTCTAATGCCACTGTCGACATGCTGGCCACCCACTCTTTGCCCAGATGGAGTTTCCTATACGTGTAAGAAGCCCCTCTGAATTGTTTAAAGTCTAAATCGTGACAAACAACAGGATGCAGGACTGCCTGCCTGCCTGATCGCCGTCGGAGATCCACTGATGGCTGTGCCCAGTCCACGGGCAGCTGTGATTTGGGGCACAAAGAAACACATACTTTCTCAGTCTATTGATCAAGAAAATGTGGTGGACTGACATCCTGCCTCCTGCATCTCTTCTCAGCAGGATCCAGTGACCTTCCCACCTGTAGACTCATCCTTACTCCAGGTCCTGGGACCAATCCTGTCCTTAAAGGAAATTTGCAGAGACGGAGTTGGGTAACTGAGTTGACCCAGGCTCAGGCCAGTTTAGCTCGGACACTTGGAATGGTGGGGATGGAAAAGAGCCCTGTTATGACTGTTCTTTTCATCTTTCTAGGCTGGTTTTGTTCCTGTGTCCCTGGGTTTGCACTTGGATGCAGAAGGGAGATACAGAGGAAGGGGAAGGGGGAAGGGTGTCATAATGCCATGTAAAGAGCACAGCTTTGAAATCACACACCCAGGTCTATATCCTAACGCCATGGTTTAATCAGCCATGTGACCTGGTCAAGTTTCTCTCTGAGCCTCTGTTTCTCATCTCTTCAGAAGGGATAATAGAACCAGATTTAAAGGTGTGAACATCAAAGACCATCCTGTCTAAGCCACCATCATCTCTTGTTTCTTATTGCAATAATCTGCTGAAGTTTCTCTCTGCTTCTACCTTGCTCCACTGCCATCTATGGTCAACATAATATCCAGAATAATCCTGCTTAAAAGTGTAACTTGGAAGAGTTTTCTCTTTGTTTAAAGCCTGATCATGCGTTCCAATTTCCCTCAGGGAAGAACCAAAGTTCTCACGATGTTCTGAAACAGGTAGCTCAACTGCAGCACTCTTGACATCACAAGCCGGATAATTTTTGGTTGAAGGGGGTTGTCCTGTGCATTGTAGGATCCTCAGCAGCACCCCTGGCCTCTACTATAGAGGCTGCTAGCACCACCAGCCCCCAGTCGTGACAACCAAAAATGTCTCTAGACATTGCCGAATGTCCCTTGGAGAGCAAGGTGACCGCAGTTGAGAACCACTGGCCTAAGAGGGATTAGAAGATTTCTCCACTTCTTCTCCTCACTCGGGTGGACCCAGCGTTCTGGGCTCCTCGCTGTTCTTCCAACACACCAGGCACCTCACAACTCCTGCACCTGCTGCTTCCTCTGGCTGTGCTGTTCTTCCTCCAGATACCCACTCGGCTCCCTCCCTCACCTTCACAGATTCGCCCAAATGTCACCTTCTTACTGAGCCCTTCCCTGGCACCCTATTTAATATTTTAATTCTCCACACTCCATATTCCTCTACTATGCTTTATTTTTTCTCAGGAGCACTTTTTATCCTCTTATCTAGTATAAAGTTTATGTATTTTGTTTTTTGTCTGTCTTGCCCTGTGAGAATGTATAATCCAAGGGCACGAGGATATTGTTTTTGTCACTGCTCTGTCCCCAGTGCCTAGGACAGTGCCTGGCACATAGTAAGTGCCCAGATAAAATAGGAGGCAATGAGAATTCATTCCTTTTTCCTCACTCCTCTGTGACCAAGCCACAGTTGGAACTGGATTGCTTCAGGATTTAATCACTGTGCTGCTTCTCTTCTCTTTGTAACCTCCACTCTCTGAGATCAAAGGGTACCCCTTAACCCCAGATGACGCTAGGACTTTGGCACTCTTGATGCTGGCTACCTCACTCCTTCCCACCACATGTCATGATTAGCCCCCCTGCCAGGACATTCACCTGCTCAGATCTTGCCTGACCTTCCTAGTGCAGACCACCTATGTGGATTGCCACCTCCCTGTCCCCTGACTGTCCCGGTAGTGTGACCCTCTGCTACCTTCCCTTCTGCCCACTGTGCCAACCTGCTGTCCTCATCCCTCCCCTCCTACCAGCAAACCCCTTCTACCCGCTCCCCAGAGACAGAGGCTGGATCTCCAGTTCTAACACAACTTCCCACATACCCGACTCTACCACCTCCCTCTGTCAGAACTTTGGAAAAGTCCAGAGGTTAGATCTCCCTCTTCTCTGTTTATCTACCAAGAAACCTAAAGTCGTGGCAGGCCTGCCTCTCCATGAAAGGCTTGCCTGAATTTTCTTGCTTCCACTTGGTTGTAACATGAGCTAGCACTGGGCGCCATAGAAACATGACACCGTCCAATAAACACACAACCATAAGTGCCAAGAGTCAACATGCCACTAGAGCCTCGAGTGAAAGAAGGCCCAGTTGGTCATCATTTTAATGTGTTAACGTGGCATTAGACAGTTTCATTGGCAAGTATCACAATAGTGTCAGCAGGGACTTATGTGGATACAGTAGTTAGTTGCCTGAGATAAGAAAAGATTAAGTAACCAGCACAATTTCTACCTCAGGTTTTCTTTATGCCTGTTGAGGGGAGGGGCTTGGGGCAAAATTAAGATACATTCAAAGCATAAAATTGTAAAAATTAGTAAAGCAATGCTGTGAAAATGAAAATTTTAACTAGAAATAGTTCTATAGACGCAACCCCAAAGTGCTCACATAGGCAAAACCATTGATGAAACCATAGTGCATTTGTCTGAGATAAAACTGCGATCATTTATCAGGCTGTCAGTGGAATCAATGATTTGAACTGACACTGGTGACCTAAACAGACATTCAAGGTTATAAGAATTTCGTGAAAACCTCAAGGTATTCAAGGACACCAGTTGAAAGATTATTATTTGGTTTCTGGACATCTGGCCATGGTATCCAGCCAATGCATTCTCCTCCCTCTCCTTTCTTCTTTTTCTGACCTCAGTGTCCGAGATTGAAGCGAACATGGAGAAAAGCAGACTCGAGAGATGGAAAGAAACAGATTCTTGAAGGCATCTTTTGCATATCTGGATCCAGCCATAAGCGAAGCCCCGATTTCAGCTGGCCAACACCCTTCACTCAGTCTACCCCTCTACTCCCTAAGCTCCCCCCTGCCACGCAGCTGTCAAAACTTTCACTGATCACACCTTGCTAAACCTCCCTGGTGCCAATCACCTTCCTCGACTGTCCCTTCACTTACCTGTCCCCAGGCTGTGCAGGGAGTGCCCTGCCTTCCTGGTCTTCCTCCCCCTAGAAGCTGCACACCATCCTTGTCCTGTCCTCCCACTGAGAGCGTCCCCGACTCATGACACCCCCCCACCAAAGGTAGGTCTCTTCTCCAGTTCTAACATGTCCTGCTCGCTCAGCCAGGAACTAAACTTCATTCTGTCAAAAACCATGGACGTTTTAGTCTGTAAATAAGTTTGTTTTGCTTAAGGCAGTTTGAATTAAGTTTCTGTCACATAAAACTGAGATAGCTCTTGATCTTCATTGGTAAGAACTTAATCTTTTTAAAGCGGATTGATTTATTTTTTGGAAGAGGGAAAAGTCATTTAGAACAAGGCTTTTTGAATAAGGCATTTAAGCATGAAAGTACCATTTTGTGTATAAAGTATTTTGCATTAAAATGTAATGAAATATAATGAATATAAAGTAAAATGTAATGAAATTGATTCCATACATGTCTCTAGTAGTTCAAAAGAGAACCCTCCATGGTACCTCCTTAAATTGAAATGGCATTTATTTAAATGCATGTTATCATATAGTCATAACTCTTAATTAAATGAGTGGCTTTAGAGCAACATTGCCTGAGGTGTGGTTGACAGAACCTTCAGTTGGTGATATCTGGTTTAAAATTCAAATTCCGTGGACCCACTCCAGGCCCATTGAATCAGAATCTCTGGGAACTGAGCCTGGAAATGTCTGTCTTTGTTTTGTTTTTTGCTTTTGTTTGTTTGTTTGTTTGTTTTTGAGACAAGGTCTCACTTTGTTGCCCTAGCTAAAGTGCAGTGTCATCATCATAGCTCCCTGCAACCTCAAACTCCTGGCCTAAAGCAATCCTCCTGCCTCAGCCTCCAAAAGTACTAGGATTATAGGCATGAGCCATCGTGCCTGGCAAGTGTACATTTTTTACAGAATTCCAGGTAACTTCTAGGCACATTACTTTAAGACATGTTTCATACGTATGTATTAATATTTTTTAGTTCACCTTCAAGTGCTATTGTCCCAACATAAAGAATAATTCTAAGAACATTTCATCATTTAGAAGGTTGAGACAGAATGAGTACACCTATAAAAGGTGCTCAAGTTTCAGGTAATTTAGAAATGCTTAGAAGTAAGATGTACTGGTCAGCTTAGGCTAAGCTACTGTGGTATTATAACAAACGACCCAAGACATTAATGGCTTACAACTTGAAAGGGTTATTTTTTATGCATTTACATTTCCATCATAGAAACCTTCAGAATCCAGGGATGTCAGAATAAACTCTGTCTGGGACATAGCTGGTCTTGTAGCAGAGTGTAAAAAGAACCACACCTGGCTCTAAGGGTGTGTGATCAGAAGCAACACACGTTACCCACAGCCACATCACGTTAGCCAAGACAGGTCACGTGACCACCCTGTGGTCAGTGGAGTAAAAAAGGATAATATTTCTACAAGAAAAGGACACTAGAGGGAGGAGCAGCAAACATTTTGAACAGAAATATAATCTACCCCATAGGACATTTGATAAAATAGATTAAGTCTTTTGGGAAAAACAAAGAGAAGCTATAGTCAGATGAGTTTAGGAACTGCTACATACTACACCCACCTCTAGAGCTATTCAGTGTAAACTTATTAAGGCTCCCAGAAGTCCCGCAATGGAAGAAAAAAATTAAGATTGTTTAATCCCATCTTCCCAAGCTTTGTTTCCATTGAACATTTTTCAAACACCATCACAACATACCTCAATAATTTGAGGTGTACTAGCCAAGAAAGTTATCTGTGTTACAGAAAAAATACTGTAATATTTTCTTCTTTTACTATAAAGCCTGTATAGTAAGCCTGTAGTAAAGCCTAGGAAGAGCATGTAGGTTATTCCTAGTAGAATATTGCATAATAAACTCTGTGTAGCTTCGAGCTATTCATACATAAAAAAAAGTTGGGGTAGTCTATTAGGTCATCATAAAATCTGAGGAATTCTATGCAAATATCTTTAATGTTATTCTAACTAGTCACAAGCTGTTGAAATTTAATAGTGTTAATGGAGAGCACAGAAGAGGTGATTCTAATAAGCCGGTTCTTCCAGGTAGAGGAGTGTTCCAGAAAAGATTTTACTTTTAAATCCTTCTCATTACCATGTTTGGAATTAGGCAATTCCTGTAAATTGAAGCAAAACACTTTTTTTTCCATTTATGGGAACCAGTCATTTTAAAAGTTCATAAGCAGTTCTGTAGTTATAATAAGCATAAAAGTACTTAAGTCTATGGCAATCATCACTGGGAAAGCTCATTCTCTACTTTTTCTCTACCTCCACCCAAATGCACCCTTGCACCTCCCCCACTGGGACACTCAGGATGTGCAAGGTTTACGCAGCTGTGTAAGTGAAGGTTCTTGTTTCTCAAAGTCCCTGTGGCTGGAACACGCTGCAAAGAGAGGTGGCTGTGGTTGCCTCCTGAGTCCTCCAGTTCTAAGTCATTGGTGGTAATCATGTTTTTGAAAACCCATCCTCTCTTCTCTGACACTTTCCTCTTCTTTACCCCTGCCTCTCAAAATTTCCCTGACTCCTCCTCCTAGATCTCCCCCATAAATAATGGTATTCTTCCATTTTCTGCCATTGACACTGTTCTCAACTCACTCTCTACGTCTGCCAGGGTAGATTAATCCACTCCCTGGCCTGCTGCCCCACCTGTATCTGTCGTCACCCTACACTGCTCCTGAGCTTCGGTTCCATATTCTGGTTACCAAGAGGTCATCTCCACCTGGTGCTTCACATCTGCCTCAAAATTAATGTACCCAAACAGTACTCTTCATTTTCCTCCCAACCCTGCTGTTGTTTGTTCCCTGTCCCCATTTATTCTTTCTCTACCTATTTGGGCTCTTCAGTAAAAACCGGGCATTATCTTTGGCCCTTCCATTTTTGTTACCCCACGTTCCATCTCATACACACTTTCAGCTTGTGCAACCTTAGAAATGTAAAGCTCAAAACCTTCTTCTCTATCTCCATGTGCTACCTTGGTTCAGATGCCAATTACCATTTGCCTGGATTCTGAGAGTGTGGCGTAGTGGTGAAGAGAATGGATTCTGGCACCCAGACTGCTTGAGATGGATCCTGACGCTACCATTTCTTATGGGGTGACCAAGCCAAGTTATGCAACCTCTCTGTGCCTCGGTTTCCTCAGCTATTAAAAAAAAGGATTATTCCAATATCTACCACATGAGTTGTTGTGAGGATTACTTTGGTTAATATACACAAAATGCCTGGCACATAGTATGTGCACAATGAATGGTAGTTGTTAGTATTATAGCAATGTTTTAGCTGATTTCCCTGATACTAGTATCTTTCCACTTGCATTAGAATCATCTTCCTAAGAATCAAATCTTAACACGTCACTCCTTAGCTTCTGCTGGCTTTTTACCATTTGAAGACTAAAGTTTACCTGCCTTAGCAGGACATTTAAGACCCTTCAAAGATCTGTTCTTGAGCTACCTTTCTGGCTTATTTCTGGCTTCCTATTCTTTAAACACTGAGTCCACACTCTTGGCCATGCTAAATTTCTCACTGTTCTACGAACACTCCATATTCTTTCATAGTTCTGCGCCTTTGCATTTGCTATTTATTAGTCAGTGTCTCTAAGGTGTGCTGCTGCAACAACCATCCCCAAATCTCAGCAGTTTTCAACAACAAGGTTTATTTCTTGCTTGTATTACACATTGGTTGCAGGTTGGCTTCAGCTCTACTTCAAGAATCTTCTTAACTCTGGGACCAAGACTTAATGAACAGCCCCTTTCTAGAAATGGTTTTCTCATGTGGCAGGAGGGAAAAAAATAATATCGAAATGTCATGATGGATCTTAAAGGTTTTGCTCAGAATTGACACAAGACATTCCACTCACATTTTATTGGCCCAAGTAAGTCACATGGCCAAGAGTGACCTTAATTGTGGCAGGGAGATATAAACCTGTCACGAAGATGTAGCAAATAGTTAGAAACAATAATATAATCTCCCACAGTTTCCTGTATTTGAAATGCCGTCACGTATCCAACTTTTTCCCCATTGTTCAAAACCTTCAAATCTTTGTTATCACCTCCTTTGTGAAGTTTTTCTTTTGCCCAGAAAAATGAGCTCGCTTCTCTGCATTCTCTCAGGACTCTGGCCCTACTTCTAAGAAAGTGCTTATTACACTGGACTAAGAGTATCTGTTTACATCCCCCTCTCTTGCGAGCAAGGATTGCTTCTTAATTTCTCTATCCCCAGTTCCAAGCATCTCAGAGCATGTCGACAGAATGAATAAATGAGGCAGTTTGTTGCTTGGCAATTTACTAGGAGGACTGGGAAAGCTTTTCTGCTAATAGGCAGGGGTAGGTGGCCAAGAACACCTTCAACCAGGTAGAAAGGAGACATGAAGACCAGTGAGAAAGTCAGCTGGTTTTTTCCTCCATGCTCACCAAACATTTTTCTTATTTTTTCCTCAGTCCATTGCTATGCAAGAGCAAATACCTTAGAAAGATACTATTTATACATATACCCTTGGACATTTATATATATGTGTGTATATATATATAATATTCAAATGAAAACAGATTATGCCCATATAGTGTTTGTTAAAACTTTGCTTCAACTCAGGTGATCTATTAAAAAGTCAAGACCAGCAAATTATCTCAATGAACCGTCAGTAATCATCTTTGGTAACCTTTTTGAAAGATACCAAATCAAATTGCCAGGTGTTCAGTTTTACTTCCAAAGTATTGCAAATCCATCCCATCAGCTCCTCACTGGCACTATCTTAGTTTCGGTTCTTGTGTGTCACTTTTCATCTACACGTTTCCTGTACTTCCTACTTGGTTTCTCTGTGCCCCGAATGCCCTCCCGCCACTTCCTCAGTCCCCTCTTGGCAAACAAAGCTTTTCATCAGGCGTTGCCTTCTTCCGAACTCTCTCTGATGCTCTTTCTTCACCATCCTCCAACAGAGTTAAATCCTGCCCCTGTATAATTTTTATCATTGTTTGTTTGATCACATTCCATTGTAATTATTTGTTTATGTGTCTGTTTCCTCTGCGTGGAATAAGAGTCCTTTGAGAGCAGGCCCTGCGGTGTCTAATTCCTCTCCATGATCAGAGCACAGTGTCTTTCACATATATGAAGTGTTTAATTAATGCTTGTTACATTGAGCTGCTGTTGAACCAATGGCAAAAATTATGATTTATAAAATTTGTGGTCAGTAATATGGTGCAACTTGAAAGACTTTTTTGTTCTGATGTTCTAACATATGCTAATATTTTCATGATCCATGGAGAATGAAGTGTTTCTCATGTTAACCAATGTTATATGTTAATGAACATGGATTTTAACTTTCATATATAAGATCCACACAAGACTTTTTGGAAATGAACTGATTCTCATGAGAACTTATTAGTATATTAAGAAAACTCCCACACCAAAAGTTCGTGCTATAAAATCAAAAATAAATAGATGGGACGACATCAAATGAAAAAGCTTCTGCACTACAAAGGAAACAACAAAGTGATAAAGCAATCTACAGACTGAGAAAAAGGGTTTGCAAACCATATATCTGATAAGGGGTTAATATCCAAAATTTACAACTCTATATAGCAGAAAAACAAATATTCAAAACTTAAAACTCAATAGCAGAAAAACAACCTGACTAAAAAATACGCAAAGGACCTGAACAGACATTTCTCCAAGGAAGACATAAAAATAGTCAACAGTTATATGAAAAGGTGCTCAACATCACTAACCATCAGAGAAATGCAAATTCAAATCACTGTGAGATATTATCTCACACCTGCTAGGATGGCCATTATCAAAAATTCAAGAAATAACAAATGTTGGTGAAGTTGTGGAGAAAAGGGAACTCTTATACACTGTTGGTGGGAATTAATATTGGTGCAGCCATTATAGAAAACAGTATAGAGGCTCCAAAAGAAATTAAAAATAGAACTATCATATGACCAAGCAATCCCTCTTCTGGGTATGTACTCAAAGAAGATTAAATCACCTCCTAGTAAAGATACCTGCACTCTCATGTTCATTGCAGCATTATTCACAATAGCCAAGATATGGAAACAACCTAAGTGTCGATAGATGAATGGATAAAGAAAATGTAATGTATATACACATACACACACATAATGGAATAGTCTTCAGCCTTTAAAAAGGAGATCGCAGCATTTGCCACAACATAGATGTGCCTGGAGTACATTATGCTGAGTGAATAAGCCAGACGCAGAAAGAAAATATTGCATGACTTCACTTATATGTGGAATCTGAAAAATAAAAAAGGTCAAATATACAGAGATAGAGAATAAAACAGTGGTTACCAGGGGTGAGGATGGGGAATGGGGAGATAGTAGGTAAAAGGATACAAAGTAGCAGATGTGTAAGGTGAACATGTCAAGAGAGGGATTTTTGTTAAAGAAGTAGATTTTAGCTGCTTTTGTCACACATACACAAAAGTAACTAAGTGAAATGATACATAGGTCAATTTGCTTCATTTTAGTAATCATTTTACTCTTTATATATATCTCTCTCTCATAATATCTTGCTGCAAACCTCAAATATAGACAATACAATTTATTTTTTTTTATTTTTTTTATTTTTTTTTAGAGACAGGGTCTCTCTGTCATTCAGGATGGAGTACAGTGGTACAATCATAGCTCACTGCAGCCTCAAACTCCTGGGCTCAAGAAATCCTCCTGCCTCAGCCTCCCAAGTAGCTGGGACTACAGGTGTATACCACCCTATCCCCCTAGTTTTTTTTTAACTTATTTTTTGTAGAGACAGGGTCTCACTATGTTGCCCATGCTGGACTATTTTTTTCTTTTTTTTTTAAGAAAATGGCTTCAAAAGAAATATTCTTCATAGGATATTATATGGCTAAAGAAAAATTAGAAGATACCACAAATCTTTTTATTATCTTTGCCTCAGAAAACAAAAGGAAAGTTTTACTCAGATACCAAAATTAAAGAAGTAAAGAAAATTCAAATTATATATGCCTTAGACAACCAGTACGACATGCTAATTTGACCAGCTCTTCTAAAAGAAAAGAATCCAAGCACAAATGACATCTATCGAATTAGCTCAAGAATGAAAATTTCAGCTTTGGTAACTGTAATACATGTTATGCAAGTGACCATGAGTGTAAGCAGGAGCGAGACAGGGCAAAAGAGGTTATAATTAAAGTAAATCTTCCCAGAACCCCCGATGGCATCAGGAACATGGCCAGAACAAGCAAGGCCACTGACTCTTGCCAGGGTCATGTTTGGAGGTTACTTTATCATAGCCTTTTGCTTAAAAAAAAAAATAATTTGAGCATAGAAGGGCTCCCAAAGTTCAATGATCTCCATGTGCTTCCCATTAGGGTCAGAAGAAGAAATGCTGTGTTAGCTTCTGCAAATGGAATGGGATAGAATTTTCAGATCTCTTTCCAACTTATTAGCAAAAAGGCTGTGTGTCAACCTGGACATCAGGAAGGCCCACATATTTCTAAAGAACAGGGACACCCAGTCATACAGATTCACATGTGAACCATTATAAATGGTTACTTAGTCACTCATCTTCTTCTTTCATGGAGGACAGCCTCTAGCTCAGCTCAAAATAGCTATCTACCTTATTCTGAATAACATAAGAGTTTTTAAAATATAAGTTTATAGCAAAATATTATCTATGAGTTCCCTTGCTGGCTAAGCTATTGTGAATTTGGAAGCCACCAGAAATGTCCTTTCAAACCTTCTCTCATCATTTACTTCCCACCAAGAGAGCATGACTGATGACTCAGATCAGTCAATTCCCTTCCCTACTTCCTATCCACAACCAGAACAGTATGAAGCAATGAAGCCAGCGTAGCATCACTGCTAGTTACTTATCCAATGTCCATTTTCCCCTTTTTCTCACAAAACACTTGTCCTGCTAAACATTCATTTTCCCAGCCACTGAGACATACATAGATGTTTTCCAGGAGATTCTAGTAAAAGCTTTTGATTTCCTGTTAAAAGGAGACAGATACACCTCTTCCTGCTTTCAAAGAAGATGTGATATCTGAATTACAAGCAAACATCCTGGAACATCTTGAAACATGAGGCACTCAGGATGGCACATCAGAAAGATGGAATAACCAGGGTCCTTCATAGCATTATGAACTATAAACAATGCCAGCAACCATTTAACTATGGCTTTCTGTAATATGTGACAAATATGTGTTGAAACCACTGCTGTTTTGAGTTTTCTGTTACTTGCAGCCAAACACATCCTTAACTGATGCACCAAGTCTATGGAAAAAAAGCTCAATCGAGGATGCCTGGAAGAAAGTCAGAGTCTTGGGCTACTAGTAGTAGAAGGATAATTGTTTGGAGAAGGTAGAAGGAATTCAGATTTTCCTTGCTTTCTCCAAATGTCCCCTCATCAACCCCGTCTCATGCAATTTTAGGCCAGCCTTGAAAAATGGAATTAAATGCCTGCATTTAAAAAATGAGCCCTGACAAACAACATATCAACATCATGACTTCATTCCTTTGACTCATGAAATTTCTTCCAACACTAAGAAGCGTTCCCAACTATCCTGCCTGTGTTAGATTTTCAGCAAAGTTTGTAATTTAGGAAAACCCAGTCAGTTGAAAATAAAAGTTTCATGCTTACTTATAATTTTTTTAATAAAAGAAGATACAACTCTATTACACCAAGGTTTATATAATCTAGTCTTCATTATGAAGATCCTACCTTGCAATTCAAGCCATAGGTACAGGGTTCACCTTTCATTACTCAGGTAGAAGACTCTGGTATAAGACTTTCATGTGGATCCCATAATCTTTTGCAGCTGTGTTTTTATTTTATATTCACTGTAGTGAATTTTGCAAGTACTAACATGTAGGTTCATATAGGCATAGCTCATATTTATGGTCCAAAAAATAAAAGAAGAAAGAAAGAAGGAAGGAAGGAAGGAAGAAAAGAAAGAAAGACAGAAAGAAAACCCTTCAAACTAGTAACATCTGGTTGATAGACCGGGTATGGATGCTTGCCCCTGGAGCATAGCCAGACCCGAGGCTCATGCAAACATACAATTGCACTAGATCCATCACATCAAAGCCATTTTCTGTCCTGGCTGCAATTTTAGGTTTGGCACATTGTTTCATCTCGTTCTGCTTTAAAACTCTCAAATAGTATTCAGAAGAGTGGGTGTAAAATGGCAGCTTGCTTATCTTCCTTTAACTCTCCTATTTGGAAAAGTGCCTGCCAAAGAATTTAGAAATGAAACAAATTCATCACTTAAACATTTGTATTATTAATAATAGCCACCATTGACTGAGATATTTACTATGTGCCAAGAGTCGTGCTAAGCACTATGCATACATCATCTCCGGTAGCCTTCACCAGCCTATGAGGTCGATATCAGTCTCCTGCTGTTAAGTCCTTCACTCATCCATTTAGTGAGTTCTATGGGGCTAGACTCTGGGAAGGCAGAAGGGAAAGAAGTAGACCTCCTTCCCACACCCCACTCCACCCCAGCCCTCTACACACAGAAACATCTCATGGGGTCTAATGGGGGAAGAGATCATCCCAACAACATGGTGAGTGTAAAGAGGGGTCTCAGGAGCATACACTGGGGGCCCTACCCTGGACAGAGATGGGAGGCAAAACCTCACTGAGAACAAGATGGTTAAGCCGGGACATTCAGGGTTATTCAGGCCAAGGAGTAGGTGGTATTGATGCTGGGGGTTAAAACCATTCCAGGCAGATGAGACAAGATGCTGTTAGACAGCACAGGGCCAAGAAAGTCTCAGGTAGCACTTGTGAAGGACTGGGGGTGCGGGGACGGCCACCGTTTCTGGAGCTAAGAGAACTTCAGGAGATAAGACCAGTTAGATAGGAAGGGACCAGGTCTTGGCCGTGCTTGGGACTTTCTCCAAAAGGAAGTACAAAGCCTTTAAAGATGGTGATGGTGATGGTGGTGGTTATTGTTTTAGGTGAGTGTGCGGGGTGAGGGCTGAATAGGGAGATGAATGACCAGATTTAAACCGAGAGTCAGAGAAATTAAATAACATCGCCCAAAGTCACTTTAAAGCTGGAGTTTGAACCCAGTGTGCTTGACTCTCATCTTTTGCTCATAAGCCAAAATCTCTATGACCTTCTAGTTTTATCAGTTTCATTCTAGTCAGGGTAACTTATCACTATCAGATCCATCAAAAGCACATATATCTACTGCTCATCATGTACCTCGGCCCACGTTAGACATAGGTACGAAGAACACTGTATGTGGGATGATAAGAGACTATCCAATTCCATGGCTTTAACTATTTTTAACCAACCTCATTGTTAAAAAGCTCCACAAAAGTCAACACTACAGAGAAAAGATAGGAATTTTCAGTTCTAACTAAACTGTTTTTTCAATACTTTTTTTTTTAGGTTAAATGCTACATCTAGTTACAGTTGTTAGGATATGCAATTTTGCTCAGACAAATAAGTAAGAATAAAATATTTATAAAATTCAGAAGCTACATTTGCTTAGGTCTTTGAGTGTCTTTTTAAAAAGACCATAGATCCCTATGGATTAATCAAGAACCTCCCTTTCAATGTTCAGGAAAGAAATGGCTCCTAAGAGGATAAAAGGCACATTAAAATTTGAACTTGAGAATTTGTCTGAAAATTTTTCTTTAGAACTAGGTTTGCTTTAGCAAGTTTTGTGAAATGCTCTGAGCTCTTTTTCTTTTTCCCCAAATCATCTACCTATAGGTTAGCAATGCATTTATATATTTTACCATCAGAACAAAATGGATGAAATTATGCATGTGTTTCTTAGTATTTCTTGTATTTTTATATTGAAGAGCTCTAAGATACTGATCTCATTTTTTAAAATTATACTCTTTGGGATACTGCCTTCTTTCAGTGTAGCGTTAACTCTTCCTTCATTTTTTTTTTTTTTACATATTAGCTGTTGATCTTGTGAGATCATGTTTAAACAAGAAATAATGCAAACTGTTATACTTCAAAGAACTATGAATATTTAAATCAGTGTTCCTTAACTGTAAAAAATGATAATAAAATGGATCAAAGTAATTTTGCATATGAAAAATAATTCAACTTTACAACATTCAATTCTCAAATAAATGAAACTGAATCTCAAATTATATGGGTAAAAACCTGTTCCTGAAAATGCTATAAAATTCAAATCTAGTGTCATTAAATTAAAAAAATGGGAGGAGGGTTGAGGGTAAGATTTGATAACATTATTTCATTAAAAAACAGTATATGGAAAGAACTGAAATGGAATTATAGTATTATTAAAATTTCATTCACAAATTAGAGTAGGAATATCAAAGGGTCTGAATGCAAAGTTGAAAAGAAAATGTGTGTGTGTGTGTGTGTGTGTGTGTCCTTCCCCCTTCTCCTTGCAAATGTCGTGACTCCCCAGGAAGGATTGGCCAAATAGCCAGTGACCACACAGGCAGGAAGGGGAAGGTACTGGGATGTCAGAAGAGATGAAAGTGGAGAGGTGGGAAACTATTTGGTAATCTTTCTTGGACTCTAGAGACCCACATACCATTGTAAACATTCTTCAGATGTCTCCTTTGACATATTGACTCTGTCCTCTGTGCCTGGCATAACATATAATTAGTATCACAGTGATCCTGTGGTGTTATATATAACTGAGGACCACCATATAACTGTTACTTCAAAGGGCAGATACTCTTTAAATCATGATAATAAATAGTAATTAGAAGAAGACCTGTCATTTGCAAAGTGTACATTATATCCACCACCATCATCAGCAAAATTTATTAACATTTATTGAATCCTCATTGTGTACCAGACTCTATTCTAAGCTCCCTGCATGTATTATATATCAGTTAATTCATACAATCATTTATTCAAGTAGATACCATTATTATCTTCTTTTTACAGAAGAGGAAACTAAGGCACAAGCAGGAACATTACTTACCCAGGGATACAGGACCCAAACCCAGGAATTTGACACCAGTGACTACAAATGGCCCACGTGGTTCATTCAAAAGATTTTTCTTGGCTCCCTTCTATAAGCCAGGCTCTGTGAGGAGGCAGCGATGCACTGTTGAGCAAAAGCTGACATAATTCCTGTCCTTGTGGGACTTACAGTCTAGCAGAGAGACAACAGTCAAATGAGGTATAAGCAAATGCAGAATTGTAATGGTGCCAAAAATTCTGAAGGAAGGGTTTGCAACACTACTACAGTAACTGTCCAGCGGACCTGCCCTAGGTTCATTTTATACATGGGACAGCAGAAGCAAGGCTTGGAGAAAGACAGGAAAACCAGTTAGCCACTTGGCTGAGGACAATCTACTCAGACCCTCCCAAGTTATGAATCAATTATTTCACTCTGGAGCATGTCACATTTTAGTTGCCATTAGCAAATCATTTGGCTTTGGAAGCCTCAGTGATAATTGTGTGCACATTAAGAATTCCATGACACTGATTTTACTTTCGCACAACTCACACTTTTTTAAATGGAAAGGTTTCCTTCTGCCCATATAACTGAGACCAGGCTTTTAACTGATGGCTCACATGGGCATGCTAGCAAGAGATATTCAGCCAGGGAGTCTACGCGTATATTTTGGACTTAAAGTTATGCTTTAACTTTTCATCTGTTTTGTGGAATGTAGAATTTGGCTTAATGACTGTGTTTATTTCTGTTCAAAGCACTGGAAATAAAAGGTTTGTGCAGATGTTTTAAGGACACCATATAGACTATTCACAAACTTTTGTGGTCAGTTTGGCCACTATAGTCAGGACCAATGACTCACTCTGAGTTTTGTTGTTTCTTAAAATATTGTTTTGCTCTTGTCCTTGGGAAAGTTGGTGTGTTCATCACAGACATTGCTGGTAGGGGAAGGTGGTGATGGAGGGTGAGATTATGTGACAGACTCTGTGTAACAAAAGTTTGTCTCAACTTTCCTACTTAGTCCTAAAACGACGTTTGACCCAAGGAGGATTTTAATCTGGAAGACACCTTAAATTGGAGTGTCAGGTCAAAACCTGCATTCCAGGCCAGGCGCAGTGGCTCACGCCTATAATCCTAGCACTCTGGGAGGCTGAGGCGGAAGGATCGCTTGAGGTCAGGAGTTCAAGACCAGCCTGCGCAAGAGCAAGATCCCATCTCTACTAAAAATAGAAACAAAAAAATTAGCCAGTCAACTAAAAATAGAAACAAAAAATTAGCCAGGCGTGGTGGCTCACACCTGTAGTCCCAGCTACTCGGGAGGCTGAGGCAGGAGAATCACTTGAGCCCAGGAGTTTGAGCCTGCTGTGAGCTAGGCTGATGCCATGGCACTCACTGTGCCTGGGGAACAAAGTGAGACTGTCTCAAAAAAAAAAAAAAAAAAAAAAAAACCCTGCATTCCATGAACGAGAAAGCTGAGTCTGAGAGATTAAGTGATATGACCAACATCTGTGCATATGGGTGGCACAGATGTTACCAGATGTGCTTAGAATTAACTCCGCCCTCCCAAGAGACATAATCCATAGCTCCTTAAGTCCAGTCCATCCTGACTCTTGGACTTAAACTCTTAATTTCTTTCAGTGCTATTGTTTCTTCTCTTCTCCCCTTTTCATACCTTCAATGTGGTGGCACAACCATCGAAAATGGCACACAGTAGCCTGCTAACTGCAGCCCTGTAGCTGTTGCCAAATAAAGCATTAGTTATGTAACTCTACTCCGTTTTCTAGGAGTGTAGAATTTTAAACAAAAAACCTTCAACAGAGGGAAACATAAACAAGTAGACAAGCAACATTGAATAGCTTTGTAAGTTGAAGAAATTTTATAAGTTACGTTATGTGAGAGAGCAGTGTGTGTGCATAAGTTTTTCTATTTTTTTATTTTTCATTTTGATGGATACATAACAGTTGCATAGATTGTATGTGCATATTTGACAGTAATAAATGTGACAGACGTGAGAGTTGACTATTTCAGCAGTGAGCTCAGGAAGAATCATTTCTAACTAGTCAGAAGAGATTCAAGGGGAAGGGGAGGATGTCAAGTGTTAAGGTGGGGGGAAAGTTTATGAATTCTGTCAGAGCGGGGGGTCTGGCGTGGGTAAAAACTTAAACCTGTGCTGTCTGATATCATAGCCACTTGCCAATGGGGCTATTTAAGTTTAAATTGTTAAAATGAAATAGAATTTTAAAATTTCATTCCTCAGTCACATGAGACACATTTCAAGAGCTCCATAGCCACATGCAGTTAGTGGCCATTGTCCTGGGCCTCACAGATGTAGAACATCATTGCAGGAAGTTCTTTTGGGTGGGGCTGATGTAGAAGATGCATCAGAGAAGGGAGGGGGTTGGATGGGTGGATAGATGGGAAGGGAGCCCGAGGTAATTGCTGCAGACTGAATGTTTGTGTCCCCCCACATCCGTACGTTGAAATCCTAACCCTTAATGTGATGATATTAGGAGGTGGGGCCTTTGGGAGGTCATGGGGATGGAGCTGTCATGAATGGGATTAGTGTCCTTATAAAAGACACCCCAGAGTGCTCCATTGTCCCTTCCACCATGTGAGGACACAGCAAGAAGGTGCTATCTATGAACCAGGAAATAAGCCCTTCCCAGACTATGAATCTGCCTGGTGACTTGATCTTGGACTTCCCAGCTCTAAAACTGTAACAAATAAATGATTGTTGTTTAAGTTACCCAGTCTATGTTACTTTTGTTATAGCAGCCCAAACAGGTTAAGACAGAAATGTTTACCAAGAAAGGGATGTGCTGGATCAAAGGAAATGAGAGAGACAGGATTGAATGAAGCGATCTAGGGAAAGATGTTGAATTGGGTTAGATCTTGAACTCCAGGCATTGGCTAGCTGCTATAAAACCTTTGTGAACCTTTTTTAAAATGGTGTCCCTCTGGGCAGAAATATCCTTGTGTTTTTGGCTAGTAGATTTTCCTTTATGCAAAGAAAAAAGTGTACTTTGCTCAAATCAACGGAGACAGTTAAAAGATCAAAGAAGAGATGAATAGGTGGATCACAGGGGATTTTTAGGGCAATGAAACTATTCTGTGTGATCCTATAATGGAGCATACATGTCATCCATGGGTTTGTCAAAACCCACAGAATGTGCAACACAAAGAGTGAACCCCAATGTATACTATGGACTTTAATTCATAATAATTTATCAACATTGACTCATCAGTTGCAACAAATGTACAACATTAATGTAAGATGTTAATAATAGGAGAAACTGGGAGTGGGGTAGAGAAGATGGGCAGGGATATATGAAACCCTCTGTACTTTTGCTCAGTTTGCTTATAAACCTAAAACTTCTCTAATAAATAAAGTCCATTAATTAAAAATAAAAAAGGAACCAGTTTAACTATTTCCCATAAAATATTTTCAGGTACTCTGAAAGTCTTCATTTTCACATAAACAGTGACATGACAATAAAACACACCAATCTAGTTTCAGCTGATAATCTAATGTAATTATATGTGATTATATGAATATTTGACATGTAAAAAAAAGAAAACAGTGTACCTTCCTCCTGGTTTCCACAGCACAGTGTCGGGCACTCATTTTGGTGAGCAGAGCACAAGCTGGATTTTCATCTCCACTTGTCCCCTTCCTCAGGCGTCTTTGTGCAGTGCACAAACTGTACAACTGTATACAGTGGCCCTGCTGGGACCCCATGCATTTCTACTGTGGGTCTCTAAACAAGGGCTGGTGTAGTTACAGCAGCAGAAGACAAAAGAGGACCATCTCTCTAGGGTGCCAAGGACTGACCTGGAGGAAAAGCCTGGCTGAGAACCGATCGCAGTAAACCACACAAGAAACACTGTTCTGTAGGACAAAGAGTGAAGAGCCAAGTTCAGAGCCCTGAAAGACCCTCAGAACTGGCTTTAAAATAGAGTAGAAAGAAGTCTACAGGGACATGGGACACAAAGCCAGGAAGGAAGGAAGCAAACCAGCAATACTGTACCTAGAAGGCGATATATGAGATGCAGCAGCTCCCTCTGTGAGCTGGGATTGGGAGCTGATAGTGGTCTTGGCAAGCTCAGTTCTGCAGAGCAAAGGGCCTGCTGCTGCATTGCAGGAGAGACAGGTTCTGGGAGAGAGGGTTGGGATCTGAGTGAGCTCACACTGCGAGGCTCTCTATATATACAAGGCATGGTCCAGGGGATGGAGGGAAAGAGGAGAAGGAAAATGCATCCCAACAATGACTGGAATGCATCAGCTGTGCAAAACAAAACTCCTGGGAAAACGAAGTTGCCTTGGATTGTGGTCCAAGAAACTAGTTATGGGATAAAAAGCTTTCGCTTTCAGGCCAGTAGTGTGAGCCTAGCCTAGGTTAGGAGTTAGCAACGAGCTTCAGATGTCAGTGTGAAAGGAACTGATGGGGCCAGTCTAACCTTCTAGTATTAGAGTAATCCTGAAAAGAACCACCTGCCACGATAGGTAATCTCAGCAGCCTGCTTCATGGAGTGACTGGGAAGGGAGGCTGAATTGTGATACCAGCTCATTCTTTGCCACGAAGGGAGTCTTTTCAGAATAGGACTGAAGCAATGTGGAAAATTTCTACCACCCTTTGTAGAGGAAGCCAGTGCTTTCCTAAGCTTGGGCCTTGGACCACCTGTATCTGAATCACACTGGGATTCTTGTTAACAATGCAGACTTCCCTGGGTTTGGCCTAGGCCAGGTGAAACTTTATCTTTAGGGATAAAGTCTGGGGATCTGCATTTTAATCAGCTTCCTTGGTGGTTCTTCTATACACTGAAGTTTGAGAATTCCTGAGGCAGGTCAGGGCTTCTCAAAGTTTAGCTTCCATCAGAATCACCTAGAAGGCTTGTTAGCACTTCTATTACTGGGCCCTACCTCCAAGGTTCCAGTTCAGCATCTGGGAAGTGGCCTGAGAGTTGACATTTCTAACAAGTTCCCAGGTGATGCTGCTGCACTAGGGGCTACAGACAGGGAATCTCTCTTTACCTGGCAATTTCTTAAAAGCCTGGGAAATGTAAAATCCCACTTACCGTTCATCTGCATAACTGAACTGGCTTCTACCATCCTGTTATTCACATGACTAACACCCATGACCTCTTTTTCACCTTGTTAGATAACTTGTAGTTTTAAAACGACAAGACGAAAAAAGATCTCACCTGGCCAGCCCTAATCTTGTATATTGTTCTAGTTCCAAATGTTTATATTGTATCAGCCTGGTCCCTTTCTCGTGTTTGGGGGTGACCTGTTCAACTTTGTGTCACCTTGGGCTTCAAAAGCAAAATCAGCCCCTTCCTTTGCTTGCCATAAAAGATAGTGTTAAAAAAAAATGCTCACCAAAAAAAAAAAAAAAAAAAAAAGGAGAAACCTGAAAATACTCTGAAATTCAGAAAGTGTTATTTTGGGGAGTCTTTCTGGGACAGGATGTCCCCATCATCAGCTAGAGGAAGCCCAGCTTCTGATAAACACTATTTTGCCTTGCACAGATCAAAGGGGCCATTTATTGAAGGAAGGGATGGAAGTATTTGATGAGGCCCTTCTGCATTCTCCCCGTAAACAGGATAAACCCTATCAATGAAAGCTTAGCCTCAGCCAGGCCAGAGTCCCCGGGAACAATGGAGTAACAAGAACTGTGGGTGGCGAGGAAAGAGCCTTGGTCCTGACAAGATTGTCCTGCCAAGAGAATGGCCGTAAACAGGATTAGTCCTAATGAGATTATCAACTCAGGACCTGCAGGCCTGAGACAGAGAGTTCAGTGCTGCATGAAGAAAAGACACCCATGCAGCTTGTAGAGCGGGAGGATGACCAAGGGGCCAGGGCCTTTCCTTCCTAGCTTCCCTCTAGTGCAGGGGCCATATCTCCTGGGAGGAAAAATCAGTCACTGTCATTGCAAGTATTGCTCGCAGGAGAAGAACTAGCAGCTCAGGCACCAAGGTAGCGGTTTTCAATTAGGGGATGTTGGCCACGTCTGGAGACGTCTTTGGTTGTCACAACTGGATGGTGGGGTGGTGCCACTGGCATCCAATTGGGGGCAGAGGCCAGGGATGCTGTTTAACACCCTCCCACGCATAGGACAGCCTCTCACAACTAAGACTTACCCAGCCCCAGGTGCAGCAGTTAAGAAGTCCTGCATCTGGTGATGAAGAGGAAACCCAGCTAGGATGCTGGTGGTAGGTGACAGCTGGATATGGAGTATGGCAATGGTGGAGAGGGAACAGGAAGGGATTTCTTGGGCCTTAAGCTAGATGGATGTTATGTTATCACTCCCCCAGAAGGTGAAAACTGGTTTTGGGCGAGGATGGAGGGAGTGAAAAACCATATTTATTTTATAAAGCACATGCACATGCAGTACATACACAGATAGCGTTTCTGTGGTATTCAAATTTCCTGGGTAGCAGCAGGGAGATTAGGAAAAACAAAGTCTAAACAGGCTCCTCAAGGAAAATGAAGAAAAGGTTGAGAAATGCTGATCTAGATTAGAGTCTAGGGTCATCCACTTTCTCCAGCTGCAACCACAATGCACATGGTGAGATCTTTCTAAGAGACACATCTGTGGCACTGACTCCAGGGCTGATGACTGGTTTCTTGCTGCCTTCAAGATAAAAATACGTCCTTGTATTAACATTTTAAGGCCCATTTTCAACCTGCCACCATCACGTGACACAATCACTGCGGCATTCGGCACCACGGGTACCACTGGTTCATTTCACAGTTGCTTCCCTTGGTTTCCATTTCACATGTTCTCTTGGCTCCTTTTCAATCTCCTTTCAATCTTTTTCAGTCTTTGCTGAATATTACTTTCAGCCTCCCCTGAAAGCAAATTATTGCTCACATTTCTCTTAGTCCTTCTCCTCTCCCTTTTCAAACTCTACACTTCGGCAACCTTATCCATGGTCTCAGCTGTGGCTTGCATGGAGATGACTTCCAAATCCAAGACTCAAGCCCAATGTCCTTCCTGATTGTTTTGGGCCTGATTCTCTGGAACTGATGGGGGAAGCTGAGTGTCAGGCCAACTCTTGAACAGCAGCCCTGAGTTGAGGCGGGAAGCGAACATTACTCTGGGGGAGTAGACAAGGACAAAGGCAGGACAGAGAACAAAGGGGCAAAATTGACCTTGGAAGGGTGCTGTGGACTGAATGCTTGTGCCCTGCCCAAACTTCACATGTTGAAACCCTACCCACTAATGTGATGGTATCAGTCATGAGGGTGGAGTTCTCAAGAATTGGATTAGTGTCCTCATAAAAGTCCTGAGGAAGCTCCTTCCTCTCTCTGCCATGTGAGGACACAGCGAGAAGACTGTGTCTATGAACCAGAGAGCTGGCCCTCGCCTGACACCTTATCTGCCAGTGCCTTGATCTTGTATTAATACTTCTCAGCCTCTAGAACTGTGGGAAATAAAATGTTTGTTGCGTAATCCATCCAGCCTATGGTGTTTTGTCCTAGTAGCCTGAGCTAAGACAAGGGAGCAGCCAGCCAGGACACCAACCTGAAGGACTGGAGAAAGATTGGACGAGGGAGAGGGGCAGGTGCAGGCAGGTCTACCGTTAGCTCAGGATTGTTCTCTCGGACCCTGAGTTCTCACCACGGCGTGGTGGCTCTTACCCAGGTTAGGGTACTGTGTATAGGGTCAGCAACAATACATATGGACTGACTCCGTGGGACATTGCCAGATCCTTCCACTGGGACCTCCTGGCTCCTTCCTCCAGACTCACTTGACATTTGTTCTCCAGGGTTCTGCACTTGGCTCGCTTCTTTGCACTTCCTTTTTCGCTTTGTTGAGTGATCTCATCCACTCCCATGGCTTGAGATACTATTTTTAGGTTGACAGCTCCCAAACACGTATATCCAGCCTGAACTGCAGACCTGTGAGTTTACCTATAAATTAAATAAGAACCCAAAAGTCAACATCCTCCCAACTGAAGCTATTCTATTCTCCTCAAGCTGACTCTGTGTGCCCTGTGTCCTCTCTGCTGGATAATGACACCACCAGTCATCCAAGCCAGAGGCCACTGGGTCATCTTTGCCTCATCTGCCTTCCTCTACCTGGAAGTCAATTTCGCCTCTTAGTCATCTGTCAATTTGTTCACACTTTTCCTTCTCCACTGCCAATTTCTTGGTTATTCTTCATCTTCTCTCACCTGGAGATTCCATTAGTTTCCTGACCAGTCACTTGTGTCCAGTTTTACAACCTCTCTCTCGGTCAGCCCTCCAATGCTACTCTATAATTTTCTTTTTAAAGTAGGAAGCTGAATCTCTTACTCCACCAAGGACTTCCCATTGCCTACTATCAGGTAAAATTTAAATACAATGCTTGGTACACATTCCCCTTCCTGATTTGCCCTCCTTCTTTGTCTAGGCTTGTTTACAACATTTTCCTAGCAGTACCTCATGCTTCAGCTACAACTAACAGCAATCTCTGGGCCTACCGTGCTGGTTCATAAGCCCATGCCTTCATGCATGCATGCCCACCACCTGGCCTGCCCTTCCCGTTATCCATGTGGATAAACCCTTCAAGCCTCAGTTCCTGCATCATATTCTCTCTGAAGCCTTCTCTGACCTTTCTTTTTTCTCTGCGATCCTTCCCTCCTACATGCCTTGCACACACCTGTAATCCAGCACTAGGGGACTGAACTATATGTCCGTTTTTAAGCTTGTATCTTCCTCACTAAATTCTAAACTCTTCGAGAGCAGGGACCTTGTCTCACAATTTCTCTCTCCTCAGCTAACACAGCTCTTTCAAAACTGTATTGCTTGGAATACCAGTCCTACGAGTTATTAAGACGTATTCCTCAAATGAGAATCTATGGTCAAATAGGTTTGGGAAAAACTGCATTTCCATAATACACATGAGCTCAGAAATCTGTTTGGTTTGGTTTAACTCCATCCCTCCTAAACCCCAGGTCAGGGAAAGAACCTTAAGCAGATCCTGTCACACACACACACACACACACACACACACACGTACGCATGTGTAAGAGACAAAAGTGGAGATGAGCCCAGGCAAAGGGCGAGGTCAGAAAACAGAGCTTAACCCAGGCTACTGGGGCTCTGGAAGCTCCCCATCCCTCCTGCTAGAATAATGGCCAATTTAACTCTCAGAAGGAAAATTCCCTGGTATCCTAATAACTCCAGGGGCTGAGTGTCAGGATTGAATGTAAATATCAAAATGTTTTATTATTCAAAAAAGGTCAAGTCTTCCAGGATGTTTTCTTTTCATATTCATTCCTGTGGTCAGACTCAGCTTTGAACTGGCTGTCCTTCAACTCACCAATGTCATCTATTAGACTGCTGTTGCTAATATTTGCCTGGTGTGCCCTGACGGTCTCCGGTCAGAATGCTTTAGGCTCCCTGAGGGCAGGCACTGGTCATTTACACTGTTGTCTCACAGACTCTAAAAGTCCCAAGCACACAGTGGTATTCAACCAATATTTATTGAATGCAGTAAACACAAGCATAATTTAACACTTCCCATTTGCTTTGAGGCGGCTGAGTTGCAGATGCTATAGCCCAGAGCCTCAGCTCCGGTACTTGGAGCCCCCATGGTATAATTTCTGCAGCTCCTGAGGCTGAGGGGGCACAGCCTTTCTTCACTGCCTCTGCCCAGAAGAAAGGGAATTAACTAGCTCTGTTTCACCCCCAGGTCTGTGGAGAGGAGAAAGGGGCAGCGCAGCATCTCTGACTTGGGTATCCAGCATGTTCCCCCAAAGAGAGCCAACTGTTTTACAGACATGGGACTCTATTTCCAGTTTTGCATAGAGGCAGCAGCACCCAGAGATTAAGGGGCCAGCACAGTGTTCAATGTCTGGGTGGGAATCCTGGCCTCACCACTTGCTGGCTTTGTGACTCTGGGCAGATTACTTGACTTCTCTGTGCCTCAGTTTTCTCAGCTGTAAATTGGGGGTGACAATCACAGTATCTACCTCCTAGGATTCTTATGAGGACTCAATGGCTTACTATTTATGTCATATGCAGAAGCATGCCTGGCATGTAGCAAGTGCTCTATAAGTATTTGTGAAAATGATCCATCAATGTTGGTTTCTGTGCAGGGCCAGGTCCGGGGTGAGACAATGGATAATGGCCAGAGAGTGCAAATTATGTACAGTGCAGACACCTGCTATTTAAAAATAGAGATGAAAGCTACCACTTCTAATATCTGATTCCATCCTCAAAAGAAACTACAAAGTGGTCATTATTTCCATGTTTTGTAGAGCAAACAGGCTCAGAGGTTAATATGCTCAATGCTGCGCAGCTGCACATTAGGTGCTGGAAGCCAGGCTCCGAGTTCACCACATCGGTCCCACTGCCAAGCCCAATTCCTTCCATCAGGCGACACCTTCTCTCGTGGGGGACGTTTGGCTTAGAGGCAACCCAGTACATCCCCATGACTTACTGGTCAGAAAGAGGTTCATAAGCCACTTAAATCATACAATTCACATCATTCCAACCTATATGTTCAGAATTAATTAGTATTTTTATTAGAAAAGTTAAACTAACACGTGACTTTTTTTTTTTTTAAAATAAGAAATAGCAAGTCTCTTCTCTCCTTCATTTTCTCCATCCCCAGCAGTTCCCAAAATCTTGGGTAATATTTCAGAAATGATCTGTGTATTCGTAAACATCTTTTTAGAAAATAATGTATAGAAATGAGATTATACTTTATACACTGTTTCAGTGACTTCTTTGGATTATTTTATATTTATCTAAACCATTTTAAATCCAAAGCTCATTCTTAGAATTGTCTTATAGCTGTTGAGATGTTTTTGGTGAAGGTCCTCTGACAGTGCTTTCGGCTCAGTGTTGCAGCTTAGATAGCCAGAGCCCTTGGTCGCTCTATGCCTCACACCCTCATCTTAGAAGGGGCCTCATGATGTTCCTTGTGCATCTAGCTCTTCCATGCATCAGAGCAGGGACCTGCGGCTTGAATTTTAAAAGGTCTTTTTCACCTATCAGGGCTTTTTCTTGAAACAGGGTCTTTAACATTCAACATAGCTTTCCCAAAATTCCACCGCTGCCCCCACCCCTGTCTTTTGCCCTGTCTGTCTCTCTATCTCTGTCTCTGTCTCTGTCTGTCTCTCTCTCTCTCTTACACACACACACACGCACACACACACACGTGCACTCACAGCCTTTTCTTCCTACTAACCCTATGGAAAATTCCTGCGTTCTACTTCTAGCAGAATAGAGAGCTTACACGAGGGGAGCGGAACAGTGGATCAGCACCCCACAGCTGACTCCCCCTGAACACGGGGCGTTAGAGCTGGAGGCCCCAGAGATGGCCCACTTCCCTTCTCCATTTGACAGACAAGGGAAGCCGTGCCCAGAGAAGATCTGTAACTTTCTGTAACTGCAGGCCAGAGGTAGACTCAGGATTGTCTGAGGACAGGTAAAGTCAGGGGCATAGGGTTCTATGTGGGAGTATAGATGACAGGTGTCATAAACTGGGAATTAATTTAGAGACGATTATGCTGACACTCATAATATTTTTCAACTCATCATTCAAAATATGGGATTGTGTATTAATTATATCTCTCTTTCTTGAGAGGATGCTTCTTTCAGAAATGATCTATGCACTTACAAACATTTTTTAAAATGCATACAAATGGAATCATACTTCCGTAGTGATGTAAACCTCATTGCTCATATTCCCAGTGTGCAGATGTACAGATGAGAAACAGGAGGCAGAGAGAGAGAGAGAGAGAGAGATTGAGAGAAGCTCACCACAAGAATACCCTGGATGCCTGCCTGGGCTTCTGTCAGCTCCACTTGGTTGAATTTCTATTCAGCATTATTACTGAGGTCTTACTGTTAAGAACATGTTCTTTGGGTTTCCTGCTTATCTCTAAGCTGAAGAAAAAGTGGGTTTCTTTTTTTTTTTTTTTCTGTTTGCTTTTCCAACCTTCAGCTTCCATGACCTTAAAAAAAAAGTACACGAAAACCAAGCTGGTCTAAAAGCAGCCTGTTTGCAACCTGATATGAGACCTGGAAGGCGACCAGCTAGACCTTGGTGTAGGGTTCTCTAAACACATTTCAATGATTTTTCCAAGTGGCAATTGGTTTCTTTCCATTGAAACACTTGATGCTGGATTAACAGTACATTTCCTAAACTATTGACAGAGCAGTGGTAAAATGGTAGTTATATAGGTCAGGAGGGGAAGTAGAGAGCTGTGGAATTTTTCTTACTTTGATGCTTAAGCACCTTTTAATATTCCTTATGTGTGGCCAGCTGCATTTTTAAGGTTAGAATTAGTTCACACAAAATTCTCATAGTCCATAGTTTTTATTAAGGTTAATGTTTGATAAACCAGATAACCTCTAACATCACTTTCTGCTTTAAAGTTTATGATTCTCCATAAAAAGTGGTGAATTATGTGAAACAACTCTGGAAAGTATTTCAGCATTGCTTTTTGTTTATTTCAAAGAATCTGCTACACATGTGTAAAAATATATGTAGTAATATTCATCATTTAAGTAAAAGCCATGACTCCCTTTGTCAGTGTAGACATAATCAGTGGTCTTTCTGTATGAGAATATTATGGAAAAATGATGGTCCCTTCCAAGCGTAAGTGGTGGAATTATTTGATTTAGATTGTGGAGTGAGGACTAATCTCAGAGGGTTTTGAAATTGCTCCCTCTCATCCTCTCTAACCCTCCTTTCCTCTTTTATCTAAGGAGGGAGAGTGAGATAGGTAAATACCGGATTTATGAGAGTGGAAGGAAATGCAGGATGACTTTTAAGGTCCTACTTTAATACCTATGACTAATGGAACATTAATTATAGTGTTAAATAAATCTTAGGGAGATTTCAAAGCAAAGCCTGCTCTTTTATCACTCCACTGATTTAATATCCAGGGAGTCCACCCCTATCAAGGGCAGTTCCTTCTCATTGGCTGTCCTCGACAGTCCAATCCAAATATGACATTTCAGTCTTCCCAAAGTGGCGTTCATGTTGCCTCCCAGACTTTCACAAGCCACCTTGTAAGTTTGCCTACAGCTGCCCTAGGCAACGTTCCGTTGACATCTTCCCTCTTCTCCAGGTCTCTGCAACTGCTCCCATCTCCCACCTGTCTGGCTTTGTCTTAGTACAATCAATTCTGGGCTCTCCCACCACCCTCCCGCCGGCCGCAGTCACAATTACTATCTGTAGAGTTTCTCTTGCTGCCTGGCCTGAAGCGCCATCTTCACCAGCACAGCGATCCTTGTCCTCCTTTGCCCATACTCACAAAAGCCACACCTGCGCAGTCATCACCAAACTCTCCACCAGAGCTTCTGCTGTTATCTCTAGACAAGGGTTCTCTTACAGGGACGATCTTTCCCTTCTTACCCCCAGGGGACATTTATCAGTGTCGGAACACATTTTTTGGTTGCCACAACTTGGGGAGGTGAATGCTACTGGCTTACAGTAGGTAGAAGGCAGGGATGCCACTAAACCACTTACAATGCACGAGGCAGCCCCCACAACAAAGCATTATCCCACTGCAAACGTCAATCAACAGTGCGGAAGTCCAAAAACCCTGCTCTAGGAGATAGCAAAGGCCTTTATTGTCTTCTTGCACCTTTGGCAGAAAGACAAAAATAGAGCAAAACAAAACGCAATCTTTCCTCCAGGCACACATTTGGAACCCTCTGTTCTCTTCCCCATGTCTCAGCCCTGGACTGGAGAAAACAAGCAGGATCTTGTAGAACCAGGCTTTCCATTCACCACGTGGGTCCTTATCTCACCTGGGCAGGGGCTGGGACAGAGAGGGTTCATCTGGGCAGAAGAACTCATTCATGCCAGAGGTTCTCAACCCTAGCTGCACATCAGATTCGTGACACTTAACATTTTGTACATGTTGAAAATACAGATATTCAGAATTTAAATCAAATTGACCTGGGATGGGGCCTGGGTGATATCTTTTTAAAACTCCCCAGAGAATACTAATGTGCGGCCAGAGCTAATAACTCTTTGGATTGGCCAACTCCTCAGTGGAGGAGAGAACAGATCTCCCCAGAGAACCGTAGAAAAGTATTCTTCCAGGATCTTCTTGGTGCTAAAAGACGTCTGGCCCTCCAATAGGAGGGAAGTCTTCTAACTGTGTGGTCAGTCTGGGTCATCTGGGCAAATACAGATTATTTGATGCTCTGTGTTAGAGTCTTCCTATACCTTCAACAGGGGCTTATTTTTAATAATAAAAAATTTTTAATATTTATCAAAATCAGAAACAGAGGATAAATCAAAGATTAAAAGCTATCCTCATAATTAAGTACCCTACACTAGCTACTTGCTTGTCTTAGGGAAAAAAATGCTTCTTTCCTCTTTTAGAAAGGTAAAATAATCCTAAATTAAAGCTTTGAGATGAATTATGGCTTATGAAAAATAATGGGATAGTATCATAAATCATAAACATTGTCTCTATGAAATAGGACCTCTCATTCTGTGCGTTTCCTCCCTGTTTCAATACAATAGACTCTGTACAAGGCAAATTAGTCTAGCATTAACCTTGGCATCATTGCCCTGCCCTTACTGATGAAACTGATAAACAAAAGTACTTTCAAAGCTCAAGAATCTTGTTAAATTTTCTGTAACTTAGGTAGACCATGTCTAATTTCTCTTTCTTTTTCGGTTATTTAGCCATACACTTAGAAATCTGCAGTAGAATGATCGGTGGACCCCAAGTCGAGAAGCCTGAATTCTAGTCTAGGCCATAGAACTGCTTTATAAAGACAATTAACTTCTATAGGCTGCTGCTTCATCAGTAAAGTGATGGTATCACCAGGTGTTATGTAAGATCGCTTCCATGTTTAGAAATCAGTGAGAAGGCAGATTTACCTGCCTTGAGAGCTTGACAACCCTCAGTAAAATGAAATGCCTGGTTTTCTGTCCTGGCATATAGTGTGGGAACATGCTATATATCAAACATTGTGTGTGTGTGTGTACATATATGTATATGTACACACACACAAATACATATCTATCAATTAACAAACATTTACTGAACATCCTCTGCAAAAGAAGCAGGATAGTACCATAGAGAATGCAAAGAAATAGTAACTTTATCTCCAAGATTTTCCTATCAAAAATTATAATTTAGTTGGGGATATAAACAGTTAGATAAAAATATTTAGAAGTGCCAGTTGACATGTGATGAAATCAATGGACATTTATTGTACACCTACCGGTTGAATTAGGTCCTAACCTAATGAGTATCACAAATAACAGTTCTGATATGTTTAGGTCAAAGTTGTGACTTTTTCTTCCTTTATATAAACTACAGCAATGCGCTACATTAAAACTTCAGTTAGTGGTGTATTTGTAATGTTGTACTTCTTTTCTGCAGAGGACCCCCAAATTCTATAAACTCAGGCCTCACAAAACATGGCTTTGCTCCTGGTGGGGAGAACCAGGGAATAGAAAGAACATGTAAGCTGAACCCACTGATGGCCTGAAGTCCTTGAGTTTGCAGTTTGGCCGATGGAGTCTCTTTATACTATCTTTGTACCGGATTACCTGGGAGTTGTGGGCAATCATATTCTTTTAAGAAAAGCTTTAATTTTTTAAAAATAGTTCTTGACCGATACACATGTACCTTAATCAGAAACATAGTTCTGTGCAGGAGGTGGCGATGCCCAGGGCAAGGCTAGGAAACCAGCATTCAGCCATGGACACCCCTCCCACCCAGCCAAAGAAGAGAACATCTGTTGACATAAAAAATTGAAAAAAGGGAGAAAGAGTAAAAAGGGATAGGCAGAACAGCTACCAATTTGGAGGGCCCACATGAAAATATGGGTCTCTTGTTCAAAAAATGTTAAGTATGTCAGGGCAATGACAGCAGAGCATGAAGCCACGAGTGGAGTGGAGCCTCCTAAGCACAGACTTCTTGGGCTCTGCCAGTCACAAGCCTGTGAAGTTAGCCCTGGGGACAGGGGTCAACTTAGGGGAAGGGTGCTCACATTTATTGGGCATGTGCTACATTCCAGGCACAGTCAAAACACGTTCACAATTCACTTTATCCTCATAACAACTCTGGGAGAGAAGTATTGACATTTCATAGATCAGAGAAAACCTCAAAAAGCTTAGGCTAATTGCACAAAGTCGTGTGCACTGAAATGGAGGAGGAAGGGAAGGTAAAGGGGGAAGGGACAAAAAGTCATTGCCCGAGTCATGGTCAGAACCAGGAACATTTGGGCTTCTATCATTAAGCTCATTTAACAGAGCCAAGATGTCAAATGGTTTGATTACTATTATTGTGAATTACCATTGAGGCAGTGAACAGAAAATTGAAAACACCATTGTCCTTTACCATTTCCTTGAATCGTTTAGCTCTGTGCTACTGCAGGAAGGTTCTCATTCCAACAAAAGCAGATATCGTTAGAAGCTTCTAGATACTCAGTTTTTGTATTTAGCTACTCTGGTTGGCACAGGGTTAAATGACTACTGCTTCATTTGTAATTTATTTATATTGAAGATGAAATGTCAAGTTCACACAGGGTAAAATAAAGGACTCTCTATAAACATGCAAACACACACAAGCGTTCGCTGCCAAAAATATCCAAACAAACCAAACCAGACAAGAAATATGTCTTCAGCTCAAACTGTACAGTTCTTCCACATGCCTTTTTCAGTAGATGAAAGGAAATTGAGAAATTCAAGACCAAACTCAATCAAATGCTAATTTAATGTTGTTCCTTAGTAGACATCAAGTTTAAGGGAGATTTGCCACTTATCTGGCTTATTTGAGCACGGTGGACACCCATAGTACAAAATAAATCTAATAGGGGATTGGAATTGTCTGGTATTTTGTCAACAATCTTCAGAGTCACATGAATACTATCATATTTTCTCTCATGCTTGTCTATTTACGTGCATCTGTTAGGTAGATAGTGAGGGATTCTGGGTCTCCTAGGGACTACAGTGGGTGCCTTGCATTGCCTTGGTGCTGCCTTGAGCAAGTGCCCTACCTGGGAAGAAGGACAAGGGCAGGCCCCAGACCCCGTCTTGGTGTTGCCCTGCCTTAATCCTGTCTCGACCTGACTGCCATACCTGGGAGAGGAGGAAACGCCCTACCAATCTACCAAACGGAACTTGGCACGCCAACTGCAAAAGAATACAGAGGACTCTCTAGCCCATGGACCAAGAGACATAGGTACAATAGAGTCTAGAAGGTGACTTAGGACAACCTAAGGCTAGGTACCCTGTCATTAGTGTAAATACACTTTGCGGTTCACCTCCCACCAACGGGCTTTCAGAGAGGCTCATTTGGAGATCAGCATGCGCAGTAATACTCTAGTCATATAATTTTTAATTGTCCATCAAAGTGGTTCCATGAACCATGGGGAGGTCCCTATTGGGACATTATAAAACAAGACCCAGACCATAATCAAGGGCTCTTTTCCTATGACAAGGGGTCCAGTCATCATCTGTGGCATATGTATCTTGCTCTGTAAACCTATATCTTGCTCTTGCTCTAAAATCCTATCTTGCTACCCCTCAATAAATTTCACCTTGTGCTAGGCTTACTCTGGTGTGTCTGGTCATTCTTTGGCCAAGAGCACACCAAGAACCGAGAACACAGAACAAGACTGCCAAACCTGAAACATCTATAAAGCATAATTAAAAACACTTTTATAGAAAAGTAAACTGCTTTATTTACTTGCGTATGACATACCCTCACATACTCTTCAAATATGTAGGTGTTCTTAGACTATGTGATGTCTTAGGAGAGCAGCAGGACCCTCACCCCCCAGGATCCTAGAGATGACAGATGAATGTGGGTCTGGCATGATTGACTGTCACCAGGCAGACCCAGTCTTATATCAAGCCCAGGAACTGGAGGCAAGCCCGCATTGCGCCTGTGCCAGCTCAGTGGCCCTTGAAACTGGTGGAACGGGTTTGGTGCCTACTTTCATCTGTGCATATGAAACTTAGAGCTCCCATTGAGAGGAGAGTTTATAGGATTGTGGTTCTGGTATCTTTTCTGAGAAGGGAGGAGATGAAACTGGCATCTTTTCTTTCACCCATTCCTCCCTCCCTGTATAAAAGTAGCCAGCAAGACTGCGAATTATTAAATATATTGCTCTGTTAAGAGAACTTTCCCCTGGTCAAGCTGCTCATTTGCTTGCTAATTGTTCCCCAGCTTCTGCGTGGCTGGACTTCTGGGAGGGTGGTGGTGGGCTCTTCCCTGCTTAGTGCCCCCTAGAAAGGGGGATGGGAGATGGAAATACAGAGCTCATTGCAGAAACAGCACAAGTGACATGTTTAGTGGACACAAAGGCCTGGCCTTCAACCAGGATGAGGAGTTCCGGTTTTACCACAGCCTGGTCAGTAACTGTGAAATGCTTTGACCTACTCCATGCATAAGATACAGCTGAAATCTTGTTCCTGACTTCAGAGGTAGGGAAGACCCTACATTTCATAGGCAAATGACACAATATGTAAACAAAGCCCAACACTTAGTTGAATCAATTTATTAAGATACATAAAGTAGAAAGTTCAGATTGCTGACTTACCTACAGGAAGAGAATCACTAGAAGAACATTCTTTATTGATCTTGCAAAAGAGGAGGCTAGAATATCCTTCTCCTATTTGTTTATGTGGAATGTCACTACCAGTAAGAGTGACACAGCTGGGACGTGGCCCTAGAGCCACTGGCTCCTGCTGTAGTGATAATGTGCCACCTGGAGCCAGGTGGCTGGGTTCAGATCTCATCTCATTCATTTCTAATCATGCCCACCTCTCAGAATCAGTTTCCTCATCTGTAAAATGGGGACATTAATATCATCCTCTAAAGGTGCTGCTAGTTTCCTACCCAGTAGCTCTGCTCTCTTTTTTCCTTCTGAGACTACCATGATTTTGTACAGTTCAGTGATATTTTCAGTTAGAAAAATCTAAGATCTAGTTAGAGCATCTAAGTAGGAAGCAAGGATCATTGTGGGAGGGTATCATAGGTGCCCACACTTTGCAAACTCCTCCATTGGGAACTGCAATTACACATGTAGTAGGCCACTTGAATTTGTCACAGTTCACTGATGGTTGGTTCATTTTTAAAAAAAAAAAAAAATTGATTTTCTTTCTGTATTTCATTTTGGATAGTTTCTTTTGCAATGTCTTCAAGTTCATTAATCTTTTCTTCTAAAATGTCTAATCAGCTTTTAGTCCAATCCAGTGCATTTTTCATATCAGATGTTGTACTTTTTATCTCTAAAAGTTTAGTTTGGGTCTTTATTATATCTTACATGTCTCCATTTAATTTTTTGAACCTATGGAATAGAATTATATATAACTGTTTTAATGTCTTTTGCTGTTGATTCTAGCACCTGTGTCATTCTGGATCAGTTTGTTTGATTTTTATACTCATATTTTCCTGCTTCTTGGAACTTTTTTATTGGCTCGCCAAACATTGTGAATCTTACCTTGTTGAAGGCTGAACGGTTTTGTATTTTTATCAATATTTTTTTAGTTTGTTTTGGGACAGAGTTAGAGTTAAGTTACTTGGAAAGAGTTTGATCTTTCTGAATATGCTTTTTAGATTTCTTTGGTGGGAATGGTATAGTGTTCAGTGTTCAATAATTAGGGCTGTTCGATAATTATTCTCTAGTACTAACGCAAGACCCATATGTGCATTCTACCCAATTTCCTAAGAATCTTGAGGATTTTCGGTCTATATTGTGAGAATAGGCATTATTTCTAGCCCTGTGTGAGAGCTAAACACTATCACTTCTTATTTTTGGAGGTGGTTCTTTCCCTGGCGTCTAGTAGTTCCTCATGTGTCTGCACTTATCAGGTGAATATTACTCAGAGAGGTATTATTTCTGGAGTTTTTTTCTCTGTGGATCTCTCTCCTCTGTAGTTTTCTGTCCTGAGAACTCCAGCCACCTTGGTCTTCCTCATCTCTCAGCTCCATCTCCTCAACTCAGAGCTTCTTCTGGGTTTCCCTTTCCTGGACTATGGCCTGCAAGTTGTCTCAAAGCAGTGAGTTGGGACAATTACAGGACTCATCTTTTTGGTTTCCTGTCTTGCAGAGATCACTACCTTTCTTGCTTGATGTTCAGTTTCTTGAACACCATTTTTTTTTTTTTTTAGGTTTTGGGTTGTATCTAGAGTGAAAATAATTCTAGCCCTTGTTACTCCATCTTAGCTGGAAGCAGAAGTCTGACATCCAGGCAAAATATTTTAAGTGGACATCAGCAACATTGGTGGCATGGCATGCCAAAGGTTTTACTCTTTATTCTCTTTATAGTGGATAGGGATAAAGGAGAAAACCTGATGTGTATGGAGACAGGTTAGGAAAGAAAGAGGATAAGAAAGTTATTTTCCCAAGTTTAGAAGCTGATTTTCACCACTCTACCCACAAATTATTTATCTAAAAATCATTTTTCATGCTGTCATTGGATTTCTATCAAGGCTATCCACACATGGCTTTGAGGTCCCACAGATGCTCAAACTTTTTGCTTAGAACCTATCAGCTGAGTTAAAGCCAGACTCTGGCTACAAGTTTCTCAGACGGTAATCTTTCTTGGTTCCTGTCTACAGGATTAAATGAAGGGTCTTATTCATCTCTAGTAGTTAAACCAAACCATTTGGTACTGTTCACCAGTGGCCATTAATGTGTCAGTGGCATCTCTGTATAAACCCTATCCTCTAACTGTGAAAAGAATACTAATTAGTTGGACTATACCAGAATCCAATTAGCTTTCCCTCTTCTCATCTAATCTTTTAATGTAATGATGTTAATGTGAATTTTAATAGTGATTTATGGTAATAGAATTCCTTTACCTTCTCACATACTTAGGTAACTTCTTTTTGAGGTCAAAGTGCAGCAAAAGCTGCCTTGCCCATAATTCTCATTTTTTCCCATTTCCTGCTATAATATTTTCTATAAGATTTTTAATGTTCTACTTTTAATCATATTTAACTACACCCCATTCTCAGGCTGACTTAGTGCACTCTTAACATCAGACTTCACAAAGCACATGTTTCCTGGAAAGGCAGCTCTTCGTTAGCCAAGAAGGACAGGAAGCGTTCATGTCAGCGCTCTGAGAACCCTCGTCTCCTATGGCCGGAGCAGACGAGTTCACACCAAGTTACATAACCCAGAGGATTCATTAAGTGCCTCAGGCAGAGCAGGGGAACAGTATCAGCTTAAAAACAGCTTGGACATTTCTGAAGGGGGGAAAGAGCCTTGATAAGTGCATCTGATTAAATATTTTTTCTGCTCTGGAACTTGTTATGAACCCTGCTGTTTGTCTTAGTAATACACTGCTTCCACAATCCACACAGATAAGTACCAAATAATTACCAGAAAAATAATGCTGCAGTGTGGGAAATGGCACTCTCCCAGTTGGAAAGAGCCAATGTGTATTCCCAGGCCTCTGCCAGAGGAAAGAAGCAGATGCAACAGTTTTAGGGCAAGAGGAAGGGTCTTGGAGCTTCAGGAATTTGAGGCAGTCATATAGGCTGTATTTAAGAGCACAAGTCCTGGGGCCTGACTGCCCGAGTTCAAACCCCATTTCTGCTACTTTCTAGCTGTACGAACTTGGGCAAATTACGTAACCTCCCTGTGCCTTGATTTTCATTCTTGTAAAAGGAGCGGGAGGGACCCAGTATCTACTTCGTAGGATTGTTGTCCTGTAACAACTCAATTAAAATGAGTTAATACGTGGGAATAGTTAGACCACTGCCTGACATATACAGATGTTAGCTGCCATTATTCTTACTGAGAGATTTAATCAGGGGCTAGAGCTGTGCTGTCCAATATGGTAGCCACAAGACACATGTAGCTATAAAGTACTTCAAGTATGGCTAATGTGACAGATTAATTGAATTTTAAGTTTTACTTAATTCTATTTAATTTTAATTTAAAAGAATGCTTGATTAAATTATTATAATAATTTTAAGCATGTTTGCAATAATTTGGAAATGTGACTTTTTTCAATTGTGAATTTTATGAAATCTAGATACAGATCCAGTATTTCTGATAAAAATATAACATTCAGATTTTGACAATAAAGTATGAGAAAAAATAGAGGCTGTAAAATACTTCATTAATTTTTAAAATATTGAATGCATGATGATATGTATTCATGTATGTATACATGAAGTGATAGTATTTTGAATATATTGGATTAAATAAAATACAAAAAGAAATTAATTTCCCGTGTTTCTTTTTAGTTTTTAAAAATAGCTACCAGAAAATTTAAAATTTGATACATGGCTCATCTTACTGGACAATGCTAGGCTAGATTATGTGGGACCTTATTTGCTATGCTAAAATGATTAGGCTTTATCCTAAGAGCAATGGGAAGCAACAGGACCTAATTTACATATTAGGAAATTTATGCTGGCAGCTATGTGGGAAATAAATTTGAAGGGAAAAAGACCAGAGCTAGGCAGATCAAATTAGTTGCAGAAATGTAGGTAAGAGAAAATCATGGTCTGAATGTGAACAACCGTATGCATGGAGGAAATAGACGTATTGCAACAGTAGATTCTCTCAATAAGGCAGGGAAAGGGGAATCCACATTAAGTGCAGGGCATATGGCTTGGGGAATTGGGTAGATTTTCTGAAAAGGAGCCTAGAGGGTAACGGACATGAATGTAATTTAAGTGTTAAACTAAGTCCCTTTAACAAAAGCCCCGGTTCCTTCAGCTCAGTGAATCAGATTGCAGAGGCTCCCACAGCAAAGTATTGCTTTGGGGGACAATTGCCTGGTTTATTCTTTCCCAGATCTGCTCCTCAATTAGGAAGCACTAACTGAGGTCTAAAAACTCTCTCTATCCATCTCTCCTTTTAAATCAACAACAACCCAGACATACTCCAACATTGTTACTACCATATGCTAAACAAAATTAATAGTCCTCCTTATTTTGTACTCAAAGGGCTTCCAGAATTCAAAGGGAGTACTTTTAAAATGAAGATGACAGAGACATTCCTCCTTAAGAAGCAATGCAGTTCCATGGAAAGAACACAGGCTTGAAATCCAGACATATCTGCTCCTGGATCCTGGTTCTGTCACTTTCTGATTCTGAGTCCTGGCACATGAAAGATTCATGAACAACATTTGTGGAGCAGATGATGTTTACTTAACTCCTCTGAGCCTCAGTTTCTTGATTTGTATAAATGAAGCAATTATTTCCACTATGAAAAGTTGTTACAAGGATGAGATAATCTTGAACATAAAGTGTCAGGCACTTCATTGATACTAATTAAATGATAGCATTGATGATTGTACTTTGGAATAAAATAAAAACAGAGGCTGAAACTATTTGTGGCAGAGCCTTAGTACATTTTGTGTTGCTATAAAGGAATACTTGAGGCTGGGTAATTTATAAAGAAAAAAGGTTTATTGGCTCATGATTCTGAAGGCTGGAAAGTTCTAAATTGGGCATCTGCACCTGGTGAGGACCTCAAGCTGCTTCCACTCCCGCTGGAAGGCAGAAGGGGAGCAGATGGGTGCAGAGATCACATGGCGAGAGAAGAAGCAAGGGGGAAAGATGCCGGGCTCTTATTAACAACCAGCTCTATTAGTCCTGTGGGAGCTGATAGAATGAGAACTCACTCACCCCCGAGGGAGGGCATCAACCTATTCATGAAGGATCTGCCCCCATGACCCAAATACCTCCCCATAGGCCCCACTGCTAACACTGCAGATCAAATTTCAACATGAGGTTTGGAGGGGACAAGCACTCAAACCAAAGCAGGTGCATTTCAAATACTGCACGTGGCCCATCTTTGCCTAGACCACCATTTTGTGTATTTCCAGGGAAATGGAGACATGGCTGGCATAGACCTCCTAAACCTTGAGGTGATCCTAAACCCCAATCTTTTGTTGTGAGCATCAATCTTTGGCCTTCTCTTCACCCAGTCTCTAAGGAGGGCTGTGTTCCCACTAACAACACCATCTTTGTTAATTGTCTTATTTTCCCAGCACTCTTCCCTCTCCTTTGTACCCCCTGGGAGAGAAATCTTAGAAACTCAAAATGCTAAAAAGAGAGGACAGGAGGGATCTGAGCCAGAACAAAGGTCTTGCATTACCCACACACTGACTAACTAACTTGGCTGGTCTTGAAATGGCAACTGAAGCTTTTGAGTATTGGCTGAAAAGATCACTCTTTGACCTGCCCTCCTTTGTGCTCTGAGTATATAGCCATGCTTTCCAAGTTTGGCTTTTATCACAGCTTAAGCAAATATTTTATGTATAAAGTATGGAAAAGCAGGCTAGTTGCTCTTCTCTCTCTTCTAAGAACAATGCAATGCTTCTGAAACATTTTGCAAGAAACTAACACACTCTCACTCACTGGGCTGAAAAGAGAACACTGAAGAGCCATTAAAGAGTATGAGGCAGTCTGTGTCGTGGCACTGATGAAATGGCCAGGACACAAAAAGCTTGCCCAGTCAAGGACACTTGGTGATAATGTTTTCAGAGAAACAAGGCCCTGAACCTTTCATCCATCAAACCAGTGTTTGCAAAGTGGCTCCACTGTATCCTCCCAAGTCTGACCAGATCCTTCTCCTAAGGGCCTTATCATTTACAAAAAGTGACAAAACACATCTTTGATATAAGCAGAAATCAGCTAAGTACTTAACTGCACGATATTGGCTATAAGGGAAGAGTTTCCAGGAAGGGGAATTGATGTGGGCTGATGACGCCGAAAAGGTCTACACGAAGAAGACAGAGGTTAAGCTGGGCTGAGAAGGATGAGTAAGGTTTCAGGAAAGGGAGGAATGAAGGCAGGGCATTGGGAAGTGACAACGTGTTGCAGCGAGTGTGTGTCTTGGGGGAGGAAAGAAGATTCAAAGGCAAGGAGGTGGGTGTATGCTATTCACTCAAAATCTTCAATCTCACCCCGTATTTCATGCAACCCCCTGCCCCATTTCCCTCCTCTCTCAAGCACCACCTAACAATTCTCTTTTGCTAACTTTAAATCTCCTTTTATACTATAGCTTGTATCCACCACCCTTACTCATATATAGACTTAAACCCATTTCCAATGTTTCACATGAGGAAGCTCCAAAAAAAAAAAGCAGAAGATTGTTGTAAGTTCCCAGCATGAGGTTGAGCATGTGCGCACTAAATACTATGTAGTGGCTGAAATTGAATTTATTTCCCTCAATTGCAAATCTCTGAGAAGACTAAAGAGTTTCATAACTGCCATCCTGGCATTTTAAAGAGATGATCTGGAGGTCCAAAAATGCTGGTCACAACTACAGAGGAATCTAAATCTTTTTAAATTTGGGGGAAACTGAAGCTCTGAAATTGTAGGGTACATTCAATAATTAGCATTGAAAAGAATCACTTTGTCTTTCTTTTTCTTCCTCTCTCCTTCCCTCCCTCTCTTCTCTCTCTCTCTCTCTCTCCTTTTCATTCTTTCCAGAATTTTCCACAAATGAGTTCATTCATAAAGAACTGACTTTGGTGACAACATCTTCTTAAAACTGAGGCCTTTGAAAACATGGATCTGGATTGAGGCTTCTGTCCCCCTCCCCATCCCGAAATGACTCCCTATAATTTGTTCAGCTTGATTCCACCCTGAGTGTCCAGGCGGTTGGTGCCCACAGTCCCTTTGGGGCCGTGCAGGGAAGGCGTCCTTCCTCCCCCTGCTCCCAGGCTTGGAGGGGGCTGGCCGGCTGCCTGGCTATGCCAGAAAGTGGCATGACCACCAGCACTACTGTGGTCAGCACAGGAAGAAAATCTCGGGTATTCACAGCTAAACTATGGTTTCAGAGATGCTGGCGACTGAGGCTTGGCTGGGTAAAGGAACCAGAATAGCAGCAGAAATGCACTCTTTGACTCTGCCTCTCCCCCACACAGGCCCTAAAGGAACCAGAGAAAGGATCACGATGTTCATGGCTGGGCTTGGCACAGTCTTAGACCCAGCGTGAGGGCCAGTGCAAAGGCCAGTTTCCTTTGGAGTTTTTCTGAGGGTGACAGGAATTCTCAAGGCCCCTCCTACTTCTAAGCACCTTCTTTTGGCCCTAAGAAAGACCAAGAAAGTCAAGTTCAAAAGTCACCAGATGCCTCTTCCACTGGGAACCACGTGGCAGCACCATCCCCATTATTTCAGCTCACATCAGCAAGTGCCGGTGAGGCTCCAGCATCAGTATCACCATGTCGAGTGAGGACTCTATCCATATTAGTTTGATTTTTTTTTTCTTTCCGATGTTCCTTTTCACAGTGGAAGCAAAGTAGAACATGCTTATGTCACTGGTACACAGATAACTAACGTGCTAAATCCCTGTCTTATTTATGCCCCAGTGATCTAGGAAACAGAGATGAGAGAAGTTCCTCCTTTCTGCTTTATCTTTTCTTTAAGACAAATGGGCCTGGACACGGGCAAATGCATCTGCAGCAAAAGATTAAACGCTGGAATCAGGGTCCTGTGTCCTATGCTCCTTGGTTATTTTTATTCACTTAAGAGAATCAGGAAAAGCACAGGAGGCCCTCAGGACATGAAAATTAAATGTGGCAGCAGAAATTGGCATCTGCAGAGCAGCACAAGCAGGCTGGCCCCATAGGCAAGGCATTTAAAAGGCCCTGAGGCTGCTCTGACCAAGCGGGAGGAAAGCTGGGGAGGGGCCATTTAAAGCGAACAAGTTCTCTCTCTTCTCAGGATCAGCCTGCCCACTGTCCTCCTGCTAAGGAGCGTCAGTAGAGCTTGTGTGTTTAAAGGGCATTCAGTGTCAATGACTGGTTTTGCCTCCATAAAGACTGACAGTTTAAAGAAAATCCTTTGGCAGGATGATTGCAATCTTGTTTGTACCAGAGCAATAGAAATCTTGGTTATAAATATGCAAAGCATAATGAAAAGATTAAGGCTGGTGGCTGGGGTGCAAATTGGTCTGGGTTGTTTACTCCCTGAGGAATGCCTTCCCTCCATCTTTCTCTCCCAGCGCCATCCCACACACAGAGGGGAATCCACAAAGACGGAGACCTTTCCATGCCCCATTCCCTTGCTTCCCGGAGCTTGCCCTGGTGTGGAGAGCCGGCTCTGTGAACGTGAGGATCCGCACGTGGGCAGGAAGGGCAAGCTGCAGAGAGGGCAGGGAAGGACACGGGCTCCCTGACTCAGGACCGACTGGCCTGGTGGGGACCAGGCTTGGCATAATTTTTGGCCAAACAGAGTGGGTTGCTGTAGAGCTAACCATGAGTTTGGGTCTGTTTCAGTGATCTCTGAGCGATAAGAGGAGGTCATACGGTGTTCACTCCAGCCTGCATGTGCGTTCTTAGGGCCAGGCCAAATATATTCTAGAAGAGGGCAATTAAATATGTGATTAGGTCCGAGGGTTGGAATTTTGGCTCCATCATTTATGAGCCCTGGGTCCTTGGGCAAGTGGCTTGACCTGTTTCCCCTTTCTCTGTCCTGCCAAGATTGTTATGAGGACAAAATGAGCCAATGAATGTAACACACCGTGCATAGGACATAGGGGCTGCTCAATGAGTGGAGGCTGTGACTAGAACGTCCCAGCCAGGGTACAGAGGGTGGTTGATTGGCTTTCCAGGAGCCCGAGTTCACTTAGAACCCCTTTCCTGGCTTTGCGCTGCTGAAGCCTCTGGTGTTCAGTCTCCCATCAGCCTGGGCCTGCTACTGCCAGCAGCCGTTCTTACGCTAAGTCTTCACGGGCACCTTCCTGCCCCCGTGTGCAGCTGCACCTCCTGCCTGCTCACTTTCCTCAAGGAGACGGCACAGGCTCTAAAGCACCAGAATGAGGCGGAAGCATTTCCTCCTTCATTCAATTCAAAGTTATGGTGTAGATCTTCAAATACCAGATCCCAGGGATTTCTTAGCCTACATCGGTGAGGCCATTTGCACATGGATACCTGGCTTGTTTCTGTAAGAACCAGGCCTAGAATTTAATGTCCTACCTGAAAGAAACAGAAAGCAAAATCTATTCTATCAGGACAGGGAAGGCCTAAGGCATGGTGCAGTACCCTGGTGCAAGTAGCAGCTGGGGATAGTTAGCACCCTAAGCCAAGATGGGCCAGAAAGGGGGCAGCTATAGAATGGGGCAGGAGGGACTGCCTGTCAGGGGCTGTGGTCTGCAACAGAGGGTTGCAGCCAGCCTGCAATCACCTTGCAAAAAGGAAGCAAAGGGAATACATACCCCAGCCTCACTCTCCCACTTCCCTTGGGTCTCCTGCCTGTGCTCCCCACAGGCGAATTCAACAGGAGCTGGAGAGTGTGGGACCCACATGACAATCCCCACGGTTCAGTCTTCCCTCCCAGGGAGGAGAGCAGGGTGCAGCAGTGTGAAGTGTGCATCAGACAAACAGAAGAGAAGCAGTCTGCAGGGAAAAAAATCAGTCCTGCACAAAAGGATCAAATGATCTTGGTACATGTAAACTCCAGATGCCGATATCAGTGAGCCCTTCCCCTCTGAACCCACGACCTACGAATTCCTACTAATTTCTCTCATGGAATGTCTGCAGCAAAATACCAAATTTCTGTTGTACAATTCCTTGTTTAAAGAGGATATAAGTTGTCTAGGACTATATTAGGACATTTACAAATAATAAATAATTAAACTGGAGTAATCACAACAAACAAAACACTGGATGGCAACAATATCAGTAAAGATTGCAACCATGAAACGACGAAGATCATTTTGTGAGCATGTTACTAAAACATTTTTCCACATGGCTGCCCTTCCTCAGTAAAGCTGAGCTCTATCAAGTATAACTGCCCCCACCACCCTGTTTTCTGTAATGCCACCAGGAAGGAAGTGCACATGGAACTCCCAGTCGCTTCATACTTTTCCAGCATGCTCTGCTTCTCTTTGCAACCACGGTCAAGTCCATCAAAGCTTGTGATTTTTAGTTGTCCTGTCTATTGGGTTGATAAGAAAAAGCATGCACTTTTCTTTGGCCTTCTTGTTGTTGTTTGTTCTGTTGATTGAAGATTAAAACCCCTATATGGAAGCTTTCCTAGGTCAGTCAAGAGCCCTGGAAACAGCCTCTGAGACAGAGTTGCACGCAGAAGGCTTATTGGGAGAGTGTCTTGGGAGAGACACCTGTAGGGATCCCAGGAAGGCAGGGTTGGGCAAAGGCAGAAACTGACACAGAAAGCAGCCACAGCAGCAGCCTCAGCCCTTCCTGTGAGACACTCCGGAGCTGGGATGGCCCTTCAGAGACGTCTCGATTGAGGCAAATGTGCCAGCCTTTGCCTCATCACATCAGCCAGTGATCAACCACTGGCTGTCTCCGGGAGAGAGCACAACCTGGGGTGACGCAGTTCTCTGTAGCCAAGGACAATTCCCACTGGGCCATGTGGCTATGAAGTGCCAGCAGCCAAGAGTCCCAGCAGCTGGGCCATGAGTGCCTTGCTTCTGAAGGGGGGACCTCGGCAGAGCACCACAGTATCTGCTCTCCGCACCCGGATACTCTCAGGGCTCCGGTTAGTTTGTTTCTCATGAAAATGTAGAAGCACTAGTGGGTTGAATGATAGCCTTGCTGCAGCTGCCCTCGTGCTCATAATCGACGCTCATTGTCTTTGTCCTCCACCACTCATCCTGGGTTTCCCTCACCCTCAGCCAGCACTTCTGCTGCTCTAGGTGGCCAGACTGGTGGGGTGCCTAGACCCTCCTCCCTGAGGAATCTAAGGCCCTTCCTACTGGGTCCTTGCAGGCTGTGGCTGCTCTACCGGTCCCTATACCACTAAATATAGGCATGGGAGTGGCAAAACACATCCCAGCCAAGGCCCTCCAGGCAGGAAAGGCAAATCCATACCTGGAATGTGTGTCAATCCTAGTCAAGATGAGTTGTTCCTCCTACTAGGAGTTGAAGTCCTACTATGGTTGAAAAGATTCAAAGGGACTGACTTGCTACCAAAAGACTGGTTGGTCTCCTTGAGTGGGGGGTCACAGTGGGGACCCATCTCTCTTTGCTGCTGGCAGGTTAAATGGGCAGTCAGCAGCATCCATAGCGAAAGCAGAACTATACATAAGCTTTCATCTTTGCCAGAACGTTTGCTCTGTTCCTGAACTCATTGTGTGAGTGCTGGATTTGGAAAGGGCAGAGGCTGGCTGACGTCTACTAGCTGAGTCACTTGGTTATTTAGTGCCTCTTCTGCAGCATATGCTATTTGGGGGGCATACAAAAATCTTTGTATTAATAAATTGTGTCCACCCCCATTGGCCCATCCATGTGCCTCTTCCACAGACATTTTTGTCCCCAGGCTTTCTATTGTTTTCTTCCGAGGCCCTGACAAACCAATCAGGTCATCTACACCATGCTCTGTTTCCAAGGACCATTCAGGTACCAGCTCTTTTAGGTTGGGTGTCCTGGAAACCAGATGCTGAGATAGAGAGTTGTATGTAGAAGGTTTATTTCTTTTTAATTTTTATTTATTTTTTAATGCACTAGGGCTGGATGTAAGGTTTATTTTGGAGGGCACTCCTGGGGTACATCTTTAAGGAATTGAGGAAATCAGGGTTGGGGAGAAGGGCAAATTGAACACGGCTAGATGTTTTACCCTCATATCCTCATATCAGTCAATCATTGGCCCCAGACTGCCCCAGGCAGAGGCTCATAATCTTGAATGAGACGTAACTTCAGCTGAGGGCAATTTCTAGTGAGGAACACAGGTACATGTTGTCAACAGACAATATTGCTAGCACCTGGGAGATGGTTATGTCAGCCCCAAAGAAATAATCTATCTAGTGCACCACAGTATCCACTATAGTTAAACCATCAATCTATTCTAATTCAGGTTCAAGTTTTATCCACTGCTGTATAGGAAATTACCCAAAATTTAGTGGCTTAAAACAATCATAAGCATTGATATTTATTGGATCAGGAATTTAGAAGCAGCTTAACTGGTTGGTTCTGGCTCAGGGTCTCTCACAAGATTATAGACAAGATATTGGCCAAGCCCACCTCTCATCTGAAGGCTTGACTGGGGCTGGAGAATCCACTTCCAAGATGGTGCACTCATTGCTAGTACATTGGTGGTGGCTGTTGGCAGAAAGCCTCAATTCCTGGCCATGTGAACCTTTCCACAGGACTCTCTATTGCAAGAGTCCTCATAGCAGGGCAGCTGGTTGACCCCTAAGCAAGTGATCCGAGAGAGAGTAAGGCAGAAGCCAAAATATCTTTTATGACTCAACCTTGAGAATTACACATCATCATTTGTACAATGTCCTGTTTGTTATGCATGTCGGCCCTATTCCCTGTGGGAAGAGACTACACAAGGGCTTGGGTACCAGAAGGCAAAGACCACTGGGGTCATCGTAGAGATTTGCTACCACAAAGAAGTTTCACAGATCTAGAAGTCTTGAACCAAACATTCTTTTATCAAATGCTCATGTCATTTTAATAATGAACTCAGTGTCTGAGAGGGGCTGACAGGTTAAAAATACCCAGAACTTGAAGGTGGTTAGAATTCAACTACTTGAGGACCATTACTTTTCTTCCTGCTACATTATTTAATAAAGGACGTATAACTCTGTGTCCAGAAAACCATCCATCACTGCAATACTCTTCTATTGCAGCAGATTTTGCCACAATTTTAAAACATATTTTTTCTTATCCTGGAAATAGTTTGGAAAATCAGGTCATTGTGCTCAAAGAGCTTGTGCTCAAAGAAATTGTATTTCTTTTGATTGGGATCTTCTCACATTTTCTGGGATTCCTTAGAGAAGCTTATAGGTTACCATCTTGGAGATCTTTATTATTATTTTACCCTTTTATTCAGGGCAAGTTATCTAAGCTTGTGAATGGTAATTATACTCATAAAAATTATTAAGCCCTACTAGCCAGCACTCTGAAGGTAGACAGCTAAACTTGGCTTTAAGAGCACAGCAAAGAGAGAAAAATACATGGCTCCTGCTCTTAAAGAAGTTGGTATTCTGTGAAAGAAAAAGCACAAATCCGTTATGAGCCCGTAAGAATGACAGATGTAGCAACCAAACAGGATACTTTCATGGACATCAAATCTCACCAAAGCTCTCTCTGGCCTCTATCTTTTGGCAAATGCTTTTCTAACCTAGAAATGAACCCAATTTAAAACAGAATAGAAAATCATCTGCTGGCCTCATGGCAGGGATGGCCTGCAGGACAGGAGAGGAGGGGCCAGCCCTTACTGCTGGCCACCGTAGTGCCTGGAGGAGTCAACACCAGCTATAGATAGAATGTCGCCTCCATGACGCCCTCTCTACCTGCCAGATCACACCACATCCCCTTGACTGAGGGATGCCCTTTTGCCCAAGGCTGTAATTCATTTCCATGACTACCAGGAAGGTCAGAACAAACACATTTGTACCAACAAGTGCTAAATTTATTTTGAACGTAGAAAATCAATATCCTTTATTTTGTGGAGGTATATGCAATTGCTTTACAGGCATTGTGCTCAGGTCTGATAGGGAAAGTCTATGTGGCCTGACCTTAGTTTACATGCTAGGCTTGGAATCAAAAGGAATGGGATCTTCCATTTATTCACTCATTCACTCAACAAACAGATTTATTGCTCATGCAGGTACTACGTTAGACGAAGGGAATGCAGAGCTTAACAGAATAGACTGCCTGTCTTAGGGAACTCAAGCAGTTATGTAAACAGAGAAATAAGGAACACATTGATAAACCCTGTGTTAGACATATGCACTGAGCTTTGGGAGAAAAATCTTAGAATTTGATGGATGAAGATGGGGAAGAAAGTGTGCTCTAAGCAAGGGCAACAGCATTTTCTAAGACATGAAATCATAAAGAACACAGTTTGTTTAGTCAATCACTAGCTCTGCCAGAGTTTAGGGAGTTTGTGGGGAAGGGGTTTGAGATTGGGCTTGGCATGAGCCTGGTCAGGACAGGTTTGGTAAGCCTCGTCTAGGAGGTGAGATTTATTCTGAAGGCAATCGAGAACTTCCGAAGGACCTTAAGGAGAGTGAAATGATTGTATTTGCCTTAAAAAAACAAACAAACAAAAAAACTCTGGGAACAACAAAGAAGAAGGACAAGAATGGGTCAGAATGGATCCCCAGGGAACTCCCACAGTCATGGGGGAACAGAGCCAAGAGGCAGACAGAAGGAGCAGCCACAGAAGTAAGAGGAAATCCAAGAGAGAGTGGTTTTGTGGACTGAGAAGCAGGGACAGAGGATGGCCAAGGCCAGAGAGAGGTCAAGAAGGGCAAGGATTGAAGAGGATTGAATGGGCAGCCAGGGAGGAATTAGAGCCCTCAGGGAGAGAACTTTCTGTGAAGAGGGAGGGGTAATTGCGGGTAAGGAGGAAATGGAGTGAGGAAGAGGAGACAACCAGCGCCACCTTTTCTAAAATCCTGGTTCTGAAGGAGCAAAGGTCCCTCCTTGGAAGCAAATATGCAATTGAGGGGTTTTGTTTGAATTTTTTCTAAAGATAGGAGAGATGTGAGGACATTCCTGTGTGAATGGAAGATACAGGAAGGAGTGTGGGTGATTGAAGGAGCAAATCGCTAAAGACTGGGAGGGAACGGGGTCCAGAGCACAGGTAGGAGGGCTTTGTCTGAGACGGGAGGAAGGACACCTCTGTCACTGTCCGGTGAGGGCCCGTGGGAAAGACGGCTCAGACGCACGTGAGGGTGTGGGCCGGGGGGTGCAGTGGGGCGGTTTCCGTCTGGTGCTTCTCGCGTCATCTGTGTGGTGGCGGGTAAAGCCCCCGCACCCCCGGGCACGCAGGGAAGGTGTTGGTGGGCTCCAAGACATGGGACGGGTAGGAAAGTTTGAAATCGGCACGTGGAGACTGAGAGAGAGAGGCTGCCCGGGGAAGCGTGGAAGAATTCTTGTGTTAAGGCGTGGTCTCCTTTCCTCAGATGTGAGAAGGAAAGAGAAAGTCAGATTCCACTAGAGTCTGTGACATTAGGCAATGCAGGCGCCGTCCCAGGCTGTCTTCTTCCTTATAAGAATGATCTCTGAGGTTCTTGAAGTTTTAACTCTCATTTCTATTTCTTTTCTACTCCCTTAAAAAAAGAAAAAACGAAATAAGTATACATCAACTAACTGGCAGTGTGTCATAACGGAGGAGAGATGGCACTTCCTCTCTACATGCCTGAAAAAACAAAGTGACTCAGCTTCTGGTGTATTAATTAGAGTCCGGTTTACTTCCATGAAAATAGAGTCTATTGTACCATCTTTATATATTTAAACCTTTAGTGACAACAACTCTTGGAGGACATCCAGATCAAAGTGCTGGCGAGGCCCTCAATCTACAGCCACACTTGTTTTTTGAACACATGAGATAGTTCCAGTCAATTCAATAAGTATTTGTGGAGCAGTATTTTTGCATGTATAACTATTTTGTAAAATCTAGACTAAATGCTCCAATTTTGTTTGGGGCACAAATAACAACTCTGTCATTTTGTACCTCATTTGTGGAAAATTTTATGATCACAGTCATAGTATCATTCTTAAAAAATTTAATTTTGACCATTCTTCTTTCCGAAATTCTTCCATGATTTAAAAAACTCAAATAATAACCCAAACTGCCGAGACCTTTTCTAGCTCACACTGCTCACTCAGACTGATGCCCCCAAGAATAAAGTGAGGAGAGGCTTGAAGATGAAACCAGTGAGTGAGAATGGAGAAGAAAATAATCAACTCAAATCCCCAAGCCAATTATTTCTCTGAGACCAAGCCTCTCTTCACCTTGCTTTTATTTCTGAGAACACAAAATGCCCAGGCTTGATGCAAGGGCCATTCCCACGGAGAGCTCAGGGAACTACCCTGCTGTTGTTATTGCATTTGGGAAGCTCAACTCATGGCGGGAAGTAAAGTAGTGACAATTACTTGTTTTGTGTAATCAGCACTTACTCATTTTATTTACAGTGAGGGGACAATGTTGATCAGCCAGGGCGTTGCCTGAAAACCGAGGCAGGACTGGAAAATGTGCTCCTCTGCACTTCTCTTTCTGGTGACCTGGATTCTATTGTTCAGGGCCCATATTCTTGCAAACTAATTTATAATGTATTAGTGGCTACCTACATGTCATTTTTCTATTCATTTGTTGGGTTTACTTCCTATCTCTCTAGGAAACTGTAAGTACCAAGAAGATGGAATTAGGTCTCTTGTTCACTCCTGTTTCTCCAGTATTCTTCTTCTTCTTCCTTCTTTCTTATTCCTCTTCCTCTTCTTCCTCTTCCTCTTCTTCCCCTTCCTCTTCTTCCCCTTCCGCTTCTTCGTCTTCTTTTTTTTTTGAAATAAAGTCTCTTTCTGTTGCTGGGTGTAGAGTGCAGTGGCATCATCATAGTTCACTGTAACCTCAAACTCCTGGGCTAAAGCGATCCTCCTGCCTCAGCCTCCCAAATTGCTGGGATTACAGGCATGCGCCACCCTGCCCAGCTTCCCTAATCCTTAGAACAGTGCCTGGCACAAGTAGGTGCTTAATAAATTATTTGCTGAATTAATTAGATGAGAATTCAATTTAGATATCTCATGTTTGTTTTCTTTCCACAATCATGCATTCCCAGGTATAAGGATGAGTAGGAGCCTGGATTCCTGAGCATTTGAAAACCATAAAGTTCCCAGCTCAGCTGGTAGAATGACACTTTCTTTCCCCATAGATCATGGCCAAAAGCATGACCTTTGCTACTATTCCTGCCTGTGCCAAACGAGGTGGCATTGTCCCTGTCACTCTCATGGGATGAATAGTGCTTTTTTTGTTTTGTTTTGTTTTTTGGTTAATGTCAGTAGTGTCACACAAGCATATATTTTCAGGCTAAAAGATCATTTAGGCCAGTTTTCTCAATAATAGAGTCTTTTTATCTATTTGTAAAAGGAGTGTAGCCTATGGAATCCATATATATTTCTAAAATCAAACCTTGTTAGCTTTTATTAGAATAATCCTATACCTTGTTTTTCAAATGGGGTACTTAGATATTGAAAGGGGAAGTTATTAATAATTACACAGTACAAAAAGCATATATTGGGACTATCCTAGAAAAACCAGGATGAATTTATCATTATTCAATGAGCAATTGATTTATAGGATTTTTAAAAACATGAGGTCATTGGAGAGAAAAATAACTTTTAAAATAACAAGAAGAATCCTTTAAGGAGTGTTTCTTCTGCTGCTGTCAGGAATAGTCTTTCATAAATTATCCCAAGTCGGAAAGACTAACCTTCAGCCACCATTGGGAACCTATTTATTTCAGCCTTAACAAGTTCATGGATATTGACATTCAAACTTTCTTCCGTGTCCACTGTGCATGCTGCATGTGAAGACTTCCGAATGCCAGCAACCATCAATTCAGAGCAGCCTTTGTTTTTCCCTGAGCTAAATAATTCCAAGCCTTTTCTATTAGCTTCCCTCTTATTTTATTGTCCATTCTTTTAAATTAGACTTGTTAGTTTCCTTTGTGCCTTTTCCAAGGTTCTCTCTGGGTCCCACTGACATTTGATACCCAGAATCATGCCTGATATTGTAGGAATTGGCACTATTTCTACTGTACCATAGCTGTGAAAACTCTCTTGCAAAGAGAATGCAGCACTTGATATTCAAATCACTAATACAGGTCAGCATCTAGCCGTGAACTTTCTTTTAAGAATTTAAAACACATTCAGACCATCTATTAAGTCTCTACCTTGCTATAATCTTCCAGAAACAACTACTTGCTCTTAAACTTTTAGTAAAGAGCTACCACAAAGATCTCCAGCTTATCTTGTCTAAACATTAGATATAAATGACTTTTCTAATTTTGTGATTGTAGAGTGCTCCTTTCATGAGAGTTTTGGGGTGAAGAAAGCAGTCAGCAGGCATTCGAATGCCACAATATCGAGAATGTGGAAATTGCCTTGTACTGGGGAAAAGCAGTGCCCAGAAGGCGCACTTGGCAAGAACACACTGCTGTTTAAATGCATGTATTGAGTCGTCCTTGGTTCTTGCTTGGCTGACCCAGGTACACAGACTCCAAGACTGACAGGGACTGAAAGGCCCCTGATTGTCAAATGCAACCCCCCATGCTCTGGATGGCAGGACTGGGCAGCAACTGCTTCCGTCCAGGCAGGTCTTTGAGAGGATGGAACAAGATGTCTTCAAACATCACAGACACTCCTCATATGATAATGATTCCTCTTGTCTGATACAGTTCCTTCCAGAAAGCCAGGGCTATTCCTACCTCCCAGATCTCTTTCAATGCAGTGGTTTGAATAAGGCACTTAAAAAATGTGTTTAAGATCTCTTTAAACTGAAGTCTTCTTCTAAGCAGGTAAAACAAGCACACTACATTTTTATCCAAGCTTAACCAAGCCTCTGAAAATTGAATCTTCTCTCCTTTTATAAGGGAAACTGGTCCAGAAAGGTTTGGAGGGGTTGAACTATCTTGTAAGACCAAGAGGAGTTTGCTATTTAAATGACCCTGGAGAAATCTTTTCGTAAAAAGAATTTCTCTTCCTACTCTTACCTCACCTCCTTTATTCCTTTGATGTTTTATAAATTATATTTTCAGGTATCAGGCTGTGCAAAGTTAAAAACACTTGCACTGTTTCTAAGTCAGCCACCAAAAATAATTGGTGTTATGCCAAAGGCTGTGGAGGTGTTTATTTCTTCTACATAGACTCTCCTTAGAAGAAGTTTATCTTCTTCCCTACCTGTCATCCCTTCCCACGCTCAATTCAAATGGAAAATAGACTTTTTCAGAAGGCAAGATGATTATGCCAAAATCAGTTCAGTAACATTCATTTTCATTGTGTGTCTTTCCTCCCATTCTTAGCTTCTGTGGGCAGATCTCTGAAAACCAAGCTTTGCTTTGTCAGTCACACAAACTGAAAGTACATCTTATCATTGACTGATAGCTGATCGCAAACGGCAGGAATGACCCTAGATCTTGTCAGAAATAGAAACACAGAAATAGAAATATGTGGGATGTGGCCTCCTTCTGTAGAGCTTTTGAATGGGGCCAAAAAGAAATAGGACTAATTTTTAAGGGGAATGTCAACTAAAGGATTCCAGACACCTCACTGAAAAATATCTAGTACTCATTTGGCATGAAACTAGCAATTGCAATGAAGATCCAGCAAATCAGGATGGCTCTTTGTTTTATACTTAACACTATTTTCACACACCAGGTCTAGGAAGTCTCCCCAGCTTGAGTGATCCAGAGCCATGAGCACTTCTGTTTGCCTAGAAGCCAAATTATAATACATTTCCTTCCTTTTTCCTTCTTTCCTTTTCTTCTTTCCTTCTCCCCTTCTGTGCATTTTTTTGAAGACAGAATTGTGACTGCCAGTGAATAGAAGGGAACTACCAACACTAGGAAACCTCCTAGTGATGTGGCCACATGAGTACTTGCCAAATTCCATGGAATCTAGCTGATGCCAAAGTTATAGTTTGGTTCCTTTTATTTTCTGTAGAATAAAAATACCTAAAAGGCAGAGAATAGATCCCTTTTATATGAGATGCAATATTTTGCAGATTGTGGGAGGTTGATTGGTGGTTGAAGTTTTATAGCATTTCATAGCATTTGCTGGTCACCTCCCAAGCTCCCACACACCCATTTGACCTTCCTAATTTTGGTTTGGGGATCCATGTAGTTCCAGAGAATCTAGACTAAGTTAACCAGTTTATCCATATTCCTTTCTATGGGATCATAGGGGTGGACATGCGACTTCAGCTAGTCCTGGCAGAGTGATTCCCAGGACTTCTGCTGGGAATGCTGGGACAGTGATGCTCTCTCAGTCTGGATTTGGAGGATGAATATTTTGTCCCAGGAGCTGCCAGCAGAGCCACTTAATTGATGCATGATTCTTTACAACTCTCTTTGGAGGACCCCCTGTGTAAGATATACCCTTAATTTGGCAATCTAATTATGAAATAAAATCTATGCATATGAAACTATTAAAAAGCAATATATAGATGGCATCAGTGGTGCAAAATGGAAAGTTTTCAAAGAGAGGGAGATCGATGAAAAAGAATGTGAGGCTTCCTGGAGGAGGCAGATTTAGGCAAGATCACCTGGGAGGCAGTTGGATGAAGGAGAGATCATTGAGGGTTTCAACATGAGCCAGGAGGCTCTGGTCTCTAAGGCACGTTTAAAGTATTGGGATCCTCAAAGCCACAACCCCTATCAGTTTGACTTTATGTAATATTCAACAGATTTCTGGTGACGTGATAATAATAAGCCAAAACTGACCCTGTTCACTAAGAAAACCAACATAGGTTCTTCTTGGGCGTGCTTTATCACTTTCCCATATGCCAGCGTCTGGGCGAAATTCAGCTGTCTAGTCTCTTTGCTCTCAGTTCCCTGCATAATTTCAGCCTCTGAGTTACAGGAAATTTCTAAAAAGCCATTTAGAGACAGATTGTAATATAATGCTCTTGAACATTCCACTCTAACAATCGATAAAGGCAGCACTCACTGCAGAAATAATCAAACACAGGATGGAATCTAATATGCACAAAGCTGATATTTTAACTAGACCCGAGAAGCTCTATGATTCTTTGCTCAAAGCCATGGCCTGGCTAGTTTTCCTGCCTTTGTCTTATATTTTTATATACTTTTAAGGGCCAAGCTTTTTGAAGTAGCTTATAGTAATTTTATTCTATTCTAGTTGTTCAAGGTTGCAATGAAGGTCAAATCTACATAAAAATAAGCATGCTGGCAACCAGCAAAGAATATGTTATTCTAGGAAGAAATAAAATGGCAATCCTGACCCTGGATCTCCTGCCACACCCTCCCCACACTCCCCTTTGACTCTTTAAGGAAGAAGGCTGAATGCTCATGGCCAGTATGTGCCAAGCAAATCAGAACTGCTTTCTTGGGAAGATAAGCTTTCTCAGTGCAAAGACATCCTGTACCATACTGAATCACCCTGGGTGGGGGATGGGAAATAGTGTGGGAACACCATCTTCATTCCACAGTCTGGATTAAGTACAAGATGCAAAACTGTGTTTCTCATTTGTTCTCTTTTCACCATGATTGAGTTCACCTTCCCTTCTGTAACTATTCTCTGTGGATATGTCTCGTGGTCATCAGATCAGCATTCTGAGCTTGTGCTTTAAAACCGCCTTTGGAGGATGCTTAATGCATCTGAAATAATAATTAATCATAAACAACAACATACTCTGCATAAGACACCAAGAAAAGCATTTTCTCTACCACAATTGTTTCAATTTTTAGAAAATGTGAAGGAATTTATATTATAGTAGCTAAAGAAATAGGATCCTTCAACTATTCTGTAGCTCCAGGCAGCATTCATAGGATCGGTGGGTAAAGAAATATTGGTGTTGCCCTTAAGAGAAAATTGGTTTTATTATGTCTTATTAAATAAAGGTTACTGTTCCCCAGACCCTATCCATTTCCATCATCTACATAGTCATATTAGAATTGGAAGAGGATAGAGAATTTAGATCCCTGTATATCCGAACTGGGGTTAAGGAAGCTCAAAAAAGTATAATAATAGTGCAAGGATTTATTCCCCTGGGAGTGGGCTCATGGAGAAGTGTGACTTGTCCCAGGCTAGTGAAAGGCCAGTGTCTCATCAGAAGTATTGAACACATGAAAGGCTCAAGAGTGGTCCAGGTAAGAGACTACTTATAAATCCTTACCATGGTTAATCAGAAATAGAACAGAACAAATTATTACTCAGCAATAAAAAGGAATGAACTATTGGTCCTCAGCACAACGTTGACAGATCTCAAAATAATTATTCTCAACGAAGCCAGACAAGAGAATATACTGTATGATTTCATTTGGATAAATTTCCGGAGAATACAAACTAATCTATTGTGACAGAAAGCAGATCAGTGGTTGTCTGGGGTAGGGAGCCAGTGCAGGTAGGGGCAGTGGGGAGAGATTACAAGGGGCAGGAGAAAACTTTTCAGGTTGAATCATATGTTCATTGTATTAAGTATGGCGATGGCTTCACTGGTGTATTCAAATGTCAAAAATTATCAAATTGTACATTTTAAATATGTGTATTTTATTGTATGTCAATTGTACCTCATTAAAGCTGTTTTTAAAATTTAGGAATAGAAAAAAACAGACAACAGAAGATGGGGGAATTGACCAGGAGTGAAATATAGGCAACTAATTGATATTTCTCCTCAGGTTAGTCCAGACACTTTTATCAGTGTACACACCCTTCTAGTTTCAACTTAGAGCCTCAAAAATGAATTCTTGTCCTGCTAGTTTACTTTGTATCTCTAGGAAAGAACTATACCTAAATCACCAGAAGTGGTTTATATTGTACCTCTTTTTACTAACCTATTTCAAAATCTAAAGAAATCTCTTATTTGTGGATATATCATCATTATCTATGCATCATCTACATGTTAATAATATCTCTTTCTTGATACTTAATGTTCTTTATTGGTTGCCAAAAGAATTTGGATGGGTGAGATTTTCCAAATTTTAGTCCTCAAATACTACATGCAATAGTGGGAAAATGAATGCATATCCTAAAGATTGACTTGGTTTCTCCAAAAAATTTGTGGCAGAGAAGAAAAAGATGAGTAGAAACAGACAGAAGACGTGTTAGGGGCAAATGCAATGAAAGGAACTTGGTGGGATTCTTATTCAACAAAATCTACTGACAATAGACTTTTGGGGGAACAACAGGGGGCATTTAGATATAAATGTGTGGGAGGTTATATTCAGGAATTTTCTGAGTGAGAAAATGGCATATGCTACACATGAAAATATCTACAGTGCTTCAGAGATGCCTATGAAAGTGTGAGGTGAGATATGACTGAGGTCTGGGCTTTGCTCTAAAATACTTTAGCTGAGAAAAATAGGGGAGATATGGACAATTGGAAAAACTCTTGATAATTGGTGACTCTGGGTGATGGTCTATGGGGCACAGTTTACTATTCTTTCTACTTTTGTATATATTTGAACTTTTTCATAATTGAAAAAGTAACAGATTGTTAAAGCGTTTATCATATTTTAAAAGGGAGATATACTATCTTTATTTGCCAATTAAATATTTTAAAATAAAAAATGAAAAGGGGAAAGGGTAAATTTGTTGAGATGATGGATATATTAATTACCCTGACTTAACCATTTCACGGTGTATACGTATGTTGAAACATCACAATTTTTATTTGTCATTTATATCTTAATAAAGCTGGGAAAAATATAAAATTGAAATTTAAGAAATGAGAGAGGAGAATAAATCACCAAAAAGGAAAGGCAAGAACTGATGGCAAATTGGAAGACAGGGTCGGGGATGGGTGCGGAGGTCGGGGTGTGCATGGCGCTGCCTCAGATCCGTTTCCAGAATTGCCCTAGCCTGACCGAGTGATCTTGGAGAAAGTCTCTTAAAACTAGGGAAAGTGCCTGGCTTCGGAGGCGTGTGTGAAGGTTGACTCCTTTTCTGCAGCCCAGGTGGATGGGCGGAGCTATTCAAGGGCCTGGGATTCTCATGAGTGTCTTTTATGAGCTGTGATGGTTCTATCCTGTCCAAGCTGCCTGCCACCGGATCGGATGACAGGCAGACAGCCCCTGCATCCTGCTCCCGTCCCCAGCGAGGTTTACTTTCCAGGAGCCGTTTAATCTCAGAAACACTGCAGTTTTTTTCCCTTGACACTTTTGAAGTTGGAAATCCTTCTGTCTGTGTTGGGAGCTCTTGATTCCCATGGTCTCACTCCCTAGAGCACCGCAGACAAGAACTAGGCGACGAGAAAAAGGAGTCTGGCCCCAAACAAACCTGCCCTCTGCATTTATAGGGCAAACCATGACTTTTCTCAAGGCCCACAAATTATAGGGAGGCAAAGGGTAGAAAACTATGGGGGTGGGGGGAAAGAAAAACCAACCATACCACCCATAAAAACATGCCAGATGGGAGGCAAGGTGCCTATAATTCCAGTGGCTTTCAAATGCATTTATTTAGTCAGTCATTTATGAAACAACCCCCAGAAATTCCAGGTATCTCTCCTAAACAAAAGAGCCACTAATGTTTGCTTCTGGTCAGCACAAAAAATTGATTAAAACCCAAACATTGGGCATAGGCTCACAAGGAAGGCGTCTGTAGTTCAGATGTGGAGTGCCTCCCGTGTGTTTTCTTATCTCGCTGTCAAACTAGGAGGCAAGCCCAGAGTCACCAATGACTGGGAAAGTGTTCAGGAGATGAGTTTTCTACCTATGTCAAGGGCAACCTTCCTCCACAACAGCCACAAAAAAGAAGTAAAGATAATTACTCAAACCATGGCACCGCTGAGATTTTCTAACTGACCTGAGCCCCGCAAAGAAATCCTGATTTGAACTATCTGGATTTTACAATGTTATCAGTCATCAACAGATTTCGCCTTCCTTGAAAGTGCTTCCAATTGTTTCAGTGGCTAACACAACCTAAATCAACACTGGATATAGCAAAGAAAACAAACCACTTATAAACTTTCCCATACCTGCCAAAACTGGAAAGCTATAAATAGCAGGTAGCAAACACTGCTCAAAAATATTTCTCAGGGAGAAAACAGGCGGAAAAGAGTGAATAATTTTCAAAGAAGTAAAGGATTTTTTTAAAAGTTAGTTCGTTTTGCAACTTGGAATTTCTGTAGCCATAGGAAGTGAGGAAAACGTAACTCAGCCATGATAATGATTCCTATATGCATAAGAAAGCTAAAATGTTGTCAGTGTGATTTAAGCAATTACACAACACACAATGTTGATATAGTGTTTCATTCTTCTTTGTTGGTTCTCTTAATGCTTCTGAGAGAGGCAGTGTTTGTTCAATATTATTAGCCCTTTTGTACCTGGGAGAAGACAGCCTCTTTTTTTCCCCAAGGGAAAGCTCAGTTTGTCAAGGTCATTTAGCAACTAAACCAGAGCTCAGATTTAAATCCAAAGTGTCATTTCTGTACTAAATCATATCAACTGTCTCTTAAAGCATGCACTTTGTTATTAGTTGTTTTTCAAGCATTAACACTGCTGTTAAGTGCTCACTATTGTTCCAGGGAACAGAAGTCCTCGGAGTTGAACAATCTTAAATTTGAAACTTGTTTCTGCCTTTACTCGCTGTGTGACCCAGAGCCAATTCTTAAACTCCACCTGCCTTGGTTATTCCAGAAGTGTCCCATGTGTTTCCCTTCTTATGGCTTATGATTAGTTGATCTGGCAACTGATGCAATGATTGAAAATAAATTGATTAGGAAAAAAGTCTGAGGAGATAAAATTATGTCTTTAGTGTGCAGAATCCTATCACACTATATAATTCCCTCTTCTGTGAACTGAAAAGCAAATGAAATAGTGTATGTGAAGTGCTTAATGTAAAGTTTGGCAATAGCAAGTATTCAATAAATGTGGTCATTTTTAATAATAATAAATACTCTCTGATTAGAATTACAGATCAGTCATTTCCTAGATTAAAAGGACTTCATTTATATGTACATGTATGAATATAAATTATTAATAAATGCCATATATATGTAAATGAGACGATTCTTCCGATGGACTGTTTGGTCCAAGAATGTTAGTAAAGCTGTGCACTTCATCTTCCTCTTCCTCAGTACAGCCTTGGCAACCCCACTTCAAAAAATAGATGCTTTGTTCATTCCTTCAGCTAGCTTCCTTCCTTCGGTTCGTAAAATGAAGCATTTCTTTTTGGTTTCTGAACTGGTGCAGGAGGAGAAGACCACAGAGCCAAGAGTATTCAGAGCCTGGAATTAAATGCTGAGGTGGCCCTGGTTATTGATATGCAACACCTGGACCTGCTGAGGTCATTAAAGGATTTGTCGCTATATAAAATGTTTCTCAAAGTCAAGGAGGAATTCATCAGGACAAAGGACTAACACCCTCCAGCATGGTGCTGAGTTGTTGCCTTATTTTTGCAGGGCATTTTTAGAAACATGTTGTTGTTTAATTTATGTAAGAAATATATATTATGTGGTGTGCATTATATGTGTGTGGTTTTGAATGTTGTTTTTTGTCCTTTCTTGTCTCAAGGTCTGTAAATCCTAGAAAAGCATGGCTGGAAGGCCTTGCGATTACTGAACGTGCTGCTCTTTCTGAGGGATGGGCGAAAAGTCTGTTAGTCTGGGACCTCCGAGAAGCAGATGCCAAGATGGGATTAAACAGGAGAGGACTGTACAGGAGACATGCCTGAGAGAGAAAACATGTGGTGTCCCAGCTGGCATGGCTGGGAAAGCCATCAGACTGCAACGCAAGCGCAACTCCAAATCAAGGAAAGAGAGGAGATTGGTAGAAGCATCTGAGATGGCCCCGCAGTCTATAAAGACTCCTGCAGACAGTCAGGGAGTCCTTGAGTAAAACAAGAGGCCTATGTCAGCCAGAAACAGGCAGGCCTACCTTGGCATCCCTGCCATATAGAATGGTTGGCTGGGGACAGCTTGTAGAAAGCGTGAGCTTAGTGCAAACAAGGAGATGGAGCTTAGATCGCAGCAGCTGGGCCCAATTTTGCTGCCTGTAATTGGAGACCTATGAGCTGCATTCTCATGGCCATCCTGGGAGGGGTGGTTGCTGACTGCAGGATCTCTCACAGGGACCTCAGGTAGGTCCTCTCCAAGTCCCCTAGACACACACACTATGGACACATGCACACACACGGGTAAATGCACATCGACACTATGGACACACATACACGCCGTGGGAGACCTGCACGTTCTGAACAGGCACAGGCAGACACCTGTCTACACAACAGTGTGCATCAGAGAAAGGCGTCCTGTTCTGTGGGTGTGTGCTGGGACCGCTCTGTCATGTTGACCTGGTTGTTCACAGCCAGCTCTTAGGTAGAGGGTTTGGTTTGCATTTCCCTGGCCAGAAAAAAATGGCTTAGCAGTGGGGTCAGTAGAGGAATTAAGGAGGAAGGAGAGCAGGGCAGAGATGCAGAGTGAGAGAAAGCCCAGAGTTTCTGATCTGTGTTCTGAGTTCTGCCTGAGGCAGAGAAGAGCCGGCAGAGCCCTAGTCAGCACAGCTGAGTCCCCACAGGGACGTGATGTGGACAGACTGGAGGCAAGAAACTTCCTGCAGGAAAGTGGTTAAGTCCATGAAATGGCTCTGGGGAGACTGGTGGGGTCTTAGTAGAGCAGCTTCTACACTGGGCCCTTTTGGCCTTGGAGCCCACCCTTGTGGTGTCCCCTTCCAGGGGAGGCACAGAGCAGAGTGGAAGGACAGACCTTCCACAGGGGTAGACACAGGGTAACCATAGGAGCAGGGCAGAGCTGGGGGAGAACAGCCCAGGGTGGAAATAACACCACAGGGCAGATGTCCTGCTCCCTGGGTGTGGAGGAGGCCCTTGCAATTCATTCAACAAATGCTTATAGGCTGCCTACCAATCTTTATGCAGGCCTTGCAAACACAATTCACTGTGAGCAAAAATAGAGGTCATCCTTCCCCCATGTGGGGATATGGTTTAGCAGGGGAGAGAGGCATTAATAAATAATCCACCAATGTGTCAAATTACTACTATAGCAAGTGCTCTGGAGAGGGGATGCCCACCAGTGCCAGGAAAAGATATAGCAGGGAGATTTGTTCTATTCCAGAAAGTCAGTAAGGGGCCCATGCGGACGTCCTGCTAGCTAAGATCTGAAACATCAGACAGACTTCAGCCTGCACAGAGGGGAGGAGAATATTGCAGACAGAGGAAGCACACCCACTGGCCCTTGGGTGGGAGAAGAAGTGCTGCCCAAGGGACCTGAGTAAAGAAGGTGAGAGGCCAAGGTGGAGGGCCAGGGAGTGTCTGGTGGGCCATTTTAGTCTCTTCATTTTTCTCCCAGGAGCAACAGGAGGATATTGAAGCGCTTTAGAGTAAAGAAGTGAAACAATGAGATTTGCTTTCTGAATTAAAAAACCATTCTAGCTGCAGAGCAGAGCTGAACTGGAGGCAGGGTGAGAGTGAATGCAGGCGGAATAGTTAGGGGGAGAGTTGGTAGTGGCATTGACCTGGGCGGGGGTCGAGGGGATGGAGGGCAGTGGGTGGATTCAAGAGATGAGTAGGGACTAAATTAAAATGACCCAGCAATGACTTAGATGTGGGTTGAGATAGGCTTGAGTCCTAGGTTTCTGGCTTGCACGTCTGGCCAGGTGGGAACGCCTTCACTGACAGCAGAAGCACAGCAGAAGGACTGGGCATGGGACAGAGGTGGGACATCCAGGAGGAAATATCAAGTAGGCAGGTGCGTACATGGCTCTAGTTTCTGCTCTCCATGGTGAGAAGGTAGACTATGATGCATTTAATTGCACTATCTTCCGGATGGGTTTCTAGCGTAGCGGGGACAGCCTGGAGATAAGAGTCAGTGGGGCCTGGGCCTGAGGGTGTTTGCTGTACCTGCCCCCTCTTCCCAGAAGGACCAGAGCAGCTTTCTATCCCAAGTACTTGAGTTAGGCTGCCCAAGAGTTTCTGACACTGAATAAATAGGGCTTGAAAGAACTCAGTTAACAAGGCATCAGAGCGGACTGTGGAGGAGGCTCATGAGCCCTTGACAAAAGGAAGTTCCGAAGCCTAATATTTGTCCTTTGTACCCAAATTTGATTTATACACAGTATAACAGCACTATTGACCTTCTCCATGAGTTGGTTTCCCAGGAATCTAGAAATGCACAGTGTGTTCCTGCCCATGAACACAGTGTTATCTTTGGTTTGGCCTGAGGCTCCCCGAGGCCACAGACTGGTCCAGATGGTGCTCCTGCCACCTGGAGGACAGAGGCAGAGACAGGCTGGCACTCCTGCTGTCTCCCCACAGCGTGGGGCACAGAGGATCCACGTGGAAGAGAACAAGGAACTGGTTTCCCCATGAAATTGTACGGGTCAGTGTCGACAGGTCCAATAAGGGGTTGGGGAAGTAGGGTATGGGCACTGGCACATTCCTTATGAGCCCGGGAACAAGTGGACCGTCTTGTCCCATAGAACACCGCTGGGTGCTGCTACCAGATAGGGAATAATGGATGGATGAACCATGGGTCTCTCTGATTTGTCTATTTTTATACATCCTTAAATGTTATTGGCAGATAACCTAGTCTTCCTCCAGGGAACAAGGACAGACCTAACCCCTGAATGAAGTAAGGATCCTCAGCTGCTTCTCCTCTTTTGGGATATGTTTTCTTGAAAGAAGCATGTGTTTTCATCTGCTCACGAGTTTAATACTAGAGACTCGCCCCTTTGAGCAAGACCTGCAGGTTTCCTGCTTTGCGTATGACTGAGTGGATAGGTTTTATTCTGCAGCACAATTTTAGCAAACTCATTTGGTCTTCCTCCTAAACTTTGCTGTCTAGTATCAGCTTTATCAATACTAAACATGATTTTTCTATTTGCCCAACTCCTATGTCGATGTTGAATAAGGAAAAGGAGTGTTGATTTGGGGGCCCCCTAAAATCCCGACACATAAAGAAGACTAACTAGAACGCAAAGCTTTGGGGGATCTTTCTATGGCTTAAAAATGTGAAGTATCCTCCCAGTTAGTTGAGAGAATTCAGCTGCTTGACAGAATTGAACTTAACCTTCTAATGGCAGTATCTGATCTGATCTGGTTTAAGTATGTAGCAGATACTTTTTCCATCAGTAAGCATGAATTAGTCAGATAGCCATGACGAGGCAGGACAAATGAAGGCAAAACAAACAAAACCAAAATGTTTTTGTGCCTTTCCCTGGACTCACAGACTTGCCATGCAGGGTTCTTTTCCATTTGCCCCTCCAAAGTCATTTCCCTTTTTTTTGCTCTGCCTTGAGCCCCAGGGAGCAGCCTGTATGGACCACACCAATGGGCTTCTGTTGGGTTCAGCCAACGGGAGACACTGATAAGAGGTCAGAGTGTGGGAGAGAGAGATGTCGGGGTATTTTTGAGCTGCTTCTCTGCTGGGCTGTGGAAGTCCTGTTCCTCTACTGGTGGTCAAACTCCTGTTAGAGATCTCCTCTCTCACACTGCAACTCTTACCAGGTTGCAGTAACTGCAATCCTCTCCTTGCCCCTTCAAGCCTAGAAGTGGTAATAGCTACCCACCGTCATCATGCCCTGGTACCTGAGCATCCTTTCTGCTCCCACACCCTGTTCTTTCCTCTAAACAGTTTCTTTGTACATGCTCTTTCCACCTTGAATGTACTTTCTGTTTTCCGTTGCGACCTGAGTCAGAAATACTCACCACCAATAATGGATAAAAAGACATCTAAATTTCAGTCCAGATTCTTTGTGACATTCACATCCTTGCTGCACCAGTGCACAGCAGCCAGTGGCCATCTAGAGAGCTGCCTCCTTGGGGCGCTCTGCCCCTCACATGCATCTCTGCGTGGGTAGGCAGCTCACTGGCTGGCTCCATCAGCCAACGGGCAGAGAGCACGTCAGCATTGTGAAAGTCATGCCTTGGAAACACCTGCAGCTCCACGTGACTCAGAACCTTTGGCATTCTAGAAAGCTTTAAACTCAGAGATTAAAAAAGTCATAATGTGATTATAAATTTCATGATGCTTTTACATTCCACTCAATAGCAATTGAAAGTAAAAAATAACAACATTATTATAATTAACCCACGTGTATTTGAGAAACAGATTCTTATTACCCCATCTTCCCTCATACAAGAAAAAAGATTAAGCAAGAAAGACACAGAGTATGCAGGACATTTTCTTAGCAAGAATCAAAAAAAAAGAGTAATATTTTTATGGTCTTTGGAACTTGGCACTATGTGCTATGAAGCAAAACTCAAGACTCCTTATTTGATTAGAAATTCTTTTACTCTTTGCTGTGTACAAAAATAAATGAATTATTTGGGTCAGATATGGTATTTATTAGTCTCAGTCCGTGGGGCACACAATTTGCTTTCATAGTGTTTGTTGACCATCTGAGAGCTAGGCAGGGGTGGGAACTAAAGGATGATTGTCTTTATTGGACATTTTCCTGTTGGAGGGATTTGGCCTTGTTGATTCTGGGAAGTAGAGAATAATGTACCTAATTACCATTTATTGAGCACATGCTATGAGACAGATGCTGTACCAGGCGTTTCACCTGTATCATCTCCCAATGTTCCACAATGGTGCAAAAGGTCATTATCATTCCCATTTTGCAGATGAAGAAATGAAGGCTCAGAGAGGGGAAGTGATTTCCCCAAGGAGATAGAGCTAGTGAGTGTTGGTCAGGATCTGGACCCAGATCAAAAACCTCTAAAACACTTCTTTCAGTCTGCCATTTTGGTCCCTTTTTCCTGAGCAAAGATATAGTTTCAACTTTGTCACAAACCAGCTATGCGACATTGGACAATTTTCCCTACCTCTCCAGGCTTCAGTTTCCTCCTTTGTGAAATGAAGAGGCAGGGCTAAGAGAAACGTAAGTGCTAAGATTATTTGATATTAATGTTTATATAAAAATATTTCCTGATAATAGCCTATATTGGTCAAGATTCAGAAGTCACTGAAGTTATTCCAGTAGAAACAAATTTAACACAGGGATTCAGGTGCTTACAAACGTGATGGGAGGGGCTGGAGGGGCAGGTGCTGGGGGGTCTGCCAGGGATGACTCCCAGAACCACCCTGCCATGAGCAGACTCGGGCACAGGACCCCTAGACTAAGGCCGTGTGTTAAAGCGGACGATTATGAGCTTGAAGTCAAACAGATCTTTGATGAGTTGAGCAGTGTATATAAGCTCTCCAAGCCTTACTTTCTTCAGCTATAAAATCAGATAACGAATGTCAAAATACCTAGAATTGTGCTTAGCAATAGTAGGTAGTCAATTAAGTTTTGTCCTCTCTCCTCCACTGGAGATGGATGTATGCTTGTCTGAGAAAAGATGGAAAAAATGTCAGACTGGAACAATGGGAAATAATGATAAGGAAGTAAGATGGGACCAGACAATAGAGGATTTTCCTTGGGAAAAAAAAGAGGAAGATAAACTTGAATTGTACAGGCAATAGGGGTTGAAGACAGTTCTTAGATAGGGGAGTGCCATGAGAAATGTGGTGCTTTGACAAGATAAATACTGCAGCCATAGTCGAGAAGCAAGTTGTTCTTGCAATGATTAATAAGAGATGAATGCCTTTGGCAGCCTCTTTAAAAGAATGTTCTTCCAATTTCATGGAAAATGCTCTTTGGGGAGCCACTGAAGGAGACTATAGTCCTTATTTAGTGGGAAATATTTAATTGAAACAATGCCTTTCACTGCTAAGCTTAGAAGTAGGTTGTCTCCTCCTAATAGGTATAGTGTGGTGGGCTTGGGGCACATTCCCCCTGAGTCACAGGCAGAAGGACTGGGGAATAAAGTGGTTATGGGCAGACAGAGCTGACCTGACTCCAATAAGACTGTGTCCCCAAAAGGTATATACCTGGGAAGACAGCCAGGGAACAGGAAGATACATCAATCAAGAAAGCTCAAAGCGTGCCCCATCCCACAACTATGTGGTCATTGCACAGATGAGAAAACAGCAGAGATCCTCCAGTCTCCCCAGGGTGGAGTTGAAGGCTGGGAAATCATGCAGCTTCTTAGTAACATGGGATCTGTAAAATCACTATGGATCTCAAATGATTACACTCAAGTGAACTTAGACACAGAAAAAAGTTTGTAATACCTTCCAACATCAAGAAATTCTAGAACTAAAGTCTACCTAGGAGTGTATCTAATAGTTGCTCACACTAGATGCTTAAAAAATTTTGAGTGAATGGATCATCTACCCAAAAGCTCTCATTTTTAAATGAGGTAACTAAACTGACCCAAGGTCACCAACTAGAGAGTGGCAGAGCTAGAACTTAAGTCCCCTGATGTCCAATTTTATGTTTTTATCCCTTATTCCATGTTGCCTTTGGCACCTGTTTCTGAAGGAAATGAGTGTACATGCATCATGGCATTGTACATTGAGAAAAGTTTAGCCAATCTCTGCTTCTGGGATGAAAAACAGGCCCATATAACCATCCTCCTAGGTCTCTGTAGGTTCTTGTGACCCAGAAGTCTCTATGATAACATCCAAGAGGGAAACATTACTTCTGCCATGCACCCAAAAGATACATACCATGAACATGGCTGTACAGACAAGCCCAAGGCCAAGGTCTGGGGCAAGGGCTGGCTCAGTGTGCATGGATTTCTTCTGAACCCTAATGGTTTGAAAGTATTCGACATTTGCTCTGCCTTCCTTTGGTTTCAAAACAGGAACATGACAGAGGCAAAATGAGGTCATGAAATCCTATTGATAAATCTGACACACACCCAGGGAAAAAAGAAAGAGAGAAAGGAGGGAAGAAAGAGAGAGAGGCTATAAAATAAGGACGAGAAGAAGGAGAAGGTAAATAGATGCATATGTCAATGAAGCCTTCTTTTCCTGGGCCACACCCTACACCAGGAATCTGAAAGCTGGGCTCTAATTCAGGAACTCTGAAGCTGTTTTGAGTTTCTTTCCAGAGTTTCTAGGCATCTAATCCTTTCCAAGGATTCCCACGGGGGGGAAGTGTTATCTCTCAATTCAGCGAGGGCTATTGACAAAGACCAACGCTCTCTGTCCTTCCCTGTGGGTAAATAGTGACTTATGTCAGGCTGAGGGAGAGAGCCCAACATATCTGGGAGTTAAGACCCCCAGCCTAGCAGTCTGTCGAAGCAGCTGCTCCTTGTCAGGGGCAGCCTCTTGCTCGGGTTCCCACAGTGGCAACAGATGCTTCACAGAGGGTGGCCCTTGGCAGGAGTATGCAGGAGGAGTGACTCCTCTCACAGACAGCGGAAGCTCCTCTGTGAATCATGGAGACAACTGTTAGCACTTATGTCAGTGTCTTTCTAAGTCTCAGGGTCTCTCAGCTCTTCCAGTAGTTTCTGCACCATTCAGCAAGAAGTCTACATCTGGCTTTCTCCGCACCACCTCTGGAGGCCAACTCCCAGCAAGACTCTGGAACCCCTTGGCCAGCGATTCCACATATTCTTATATACCCTAGAGTTTCGTATATGTTCACAAGCAGACCTGACTAGGCTCTTCACTAAAGCATTGTTTTTTTTTTTTTTTTTTTGAGACAGAGTCTCACTCTGTTGCCCAGGCTAGAGTGAGTGCCGTGGCGTCAGCCTAGCTCACAGCAACCTCAAACTCCTGGGCTCAAGCGATCCTCCTGTCTCAGCCTCCCGAGTAGCTGGGACTACAGGCATGCGCCACCATGCCCGGCTAATTTTTTCTATATATATTTTTAGCTGTCCATATAATTTCTTTCTATTTTTAGTAGAGGTGGGGTCTCGCTCTTGCTCAGGCTGGTCTCGAACTCCTGAGCTCAAACGATCCGCCCATCTCGGCCTCCCAGAGTGCTAGGATTACAGGCGTGAGCCACCGCGCCCGGCCTAAAGCATTGTTTTAATGGAAAAAACTTGGAAACAACTTAAATGTCTAGTCCTAGGAGATGAGATAAATAAATGTTGTCATATTCATAGAATGGAATAAATAAGTAGGCAAAAGGAACGAAACAGAACTAAATGTAGCAATCTGGTGAATTTCAAAAATATAATAATGAGGATGACAAGCAACTTGTACCAAGATACCACTTATATAAAGTTTGCAAGCATGCAAAATAATGCCATGTATTATCTATTGAAGGAGTGAGCAGCAATCTGAAGAAAGTGAGAAAAGCCATGGAGATTTTAGGGGAAGAGGGCTGAAGGCAGAAGAAAAAGCAAGAGCCTGTGGCCTGAGGCACAAGCACATTGGTGTGGCTGAGTGAGAGCCAGCGGGTCCCTGTGGCTAGCTAGAGTGGATTGCTTGGGGAGGGGGAGAGTATAGGAAATCAGGCCAGAGAGGTAACCAGTTGTCAGACCTTGAAGAGCCTCATAGTTGCCACTGGAAAGTTTTAACCAGGGAGTCTGTGGTGGAAGGTCTGCATTTAAGGCCCAATATTATGTACTGCCCCAGCATCTGGGGGGAGGTAGGAGAGCCTCGAATGGCCTCACCACAAGCTCCCCTCTCTACTGTGCTTCCCTAGAAAAGGTCCCCTAGCCAAGCCACCCTTCTGTCAGATGCATCAGATGCAGTTCCTGTTGTTAACCTGAGAAGTGGCTGTCAGTGTCTCGCCAGCCAGTGAAATTCCTCAAACAACCAATCACGTCCTCCTGTGGGAAGCAGGGGTGCCACGCCCTCTTGACGCCATAAAGCCTGCCTTGCACGGCACCTGAGGGTTTATTGCGTTCCCTGTTACCTCTGTGTGGCCATGTGTGGTATGCAGTGTATGCACTCCGCCCCGGGCTGTGAGTATATGTGACTAATGCATTGTTGTCAAGTTCATCTGCCCAGTGCTGGGTGCCGCGCATTTGACCATTAGCCGTGCCCATAACCCTAGGGCTGGAATCCCTCCGTCACCAGCAGACGGCATAGGAGGTGACATGAATCACCCGATCTGATTTGGGCTTTAAATCAATGCTGGCTACTACTGAGAATGGACTATGGGGAAGTAAAAATGAGAACAAGAAAACCAGGCACGGGCTGTGGCATCATTCAGACATGACGTTAGCTTAGATGAGGGTGGAAGAGTGATGGAGAGGTATATTTGGCTGGATTTGAGATGTGTAGTGAGGGCAGGGCTGGTAGGATTTGCTCAGAAATAGAATAGGGTTGTGAAAAAAAAGAGAGAAGTCAATTCTTTTAGCCTGATAACTAGCTGCCAGTTATTCATGGGGTAAACTGGGGAAATGGCTGTTTCACAGTGATTCTTCCTGTCTTACTCAAGTTATTGCACAAATAAGAAAAAAAAAGGGAAATCTCATTTTGTGAGGCTTGTATGGTCTTGACACCAAACCCAGTACAAGAAGACAAAATTGTCAAAGGACCAGTTTCACTAAAGAACATGAAGGTAAAAATCCTAACTGGTAAAAATAATCTACTACAATCATCAAATTTAATCTTAAAATTTTAGATGCAATTTCCTTTAAGGTAAGGAACAAGACACATTCGCCTTGGTGTCATTGCCACTCCAACAAAGCACAGGAATTCCTGGTCAATGCATTAAGACCAGGAAGGAAGGAGACCAACTCGTGATTATTTGCAGTCACAATACCATGATCCAATGCATAGGAAACCTAAGAAAATCAGTAAACGATATGCAAAACCCAACAGTGTTCCTATAAACAAGCAATAATCCAACAGAAAATATATTAATAGTGTAAGACACCACTCATAGCAGCAACAAAAACTATGAAGTATGTAGACGTTAACCAAACAAAGAAAACACAAGATATTTATAGAGAAAAAATTTAAAACTATGAAAGTACATACCAGAAAACCTAAATAAACGAAACATTAAATACCGTATTAACAGCTCACTTTAACTTCATAAAGAGTTCATTTTTCCTTCACTCCTAAATTCAATGTAATGACAATTAAAATCCCAGAAGCATTTTTGTCATGAAAAACTGATTTTAAAATTAATGTGGAAAAATAAATATTCTCAAAGAGTTAAAGCAAAACCAAAAAAGAAGATAGCTCAGATATTAGGATATATTACAAAGGAAGGAAACTTGTTTTGATACAACAAACAGAAATGGCAAACTGGAAGGAGATATTGACAACAATTAAAACACACAAATAATTAAGTTTTAAAATATATAAAGAAACTTCTGTAATTCAGTTAATTCAATATTGAAGTTTAAAGCAGGAAATGTGGGGAGAATAATCCACCCTGTGAGATAATCCAACAAATTGGAAAGCCATAATTACAAAAACCAGCAAAGTTAGGCAACACAGGAAGAAAAACATGGGCAAACAAATGACTAGGCAAATCACAGGAGGAAAACTCACGTGACTAATCATTATACGAAGAATGTTCTACCTCACTGGCAATCAAATGAATATAAATGAAAACAAAGATGTCATACCACTCAAAACACAGAGATCGGTAAAAATTAGGCAGTCAGAAAAGAACAAGTGCTAGTGGGAATGTGGGGAGCTGTAATCCTCATACAGCACTGGGGGAAGCTTAAAGAGGTGCAGGCTCTCTAGAAGGCAGCCTGGGAATACTCAGGGAAATTAAGAATGCATACACACTGCGACCCAACAGTGCCACTCCTGGGTATGTGATTCAGAGAAAGGCAATATCAATGAGTATGGAGACATATTAGAGGATGCTCACCCTAGATCGTTTGCGGTACTAAGGATTTGGAGACAGTCTAAATGTCTGCTGATAAGGGAAATCAATAAGGAAAATGTGCGATATGATATGATGGATCCTATGAGACCATCGGACATAATGAACAAGATTTACACACAGCAGCATGGATGGATCTCAAAACACGGTGTTAAGTTAAAAAGAAAAAAAAAAGGATGAGATTAAAAGCTTGAGAGCATTTATGTAAATCAAAAACACTGACACCAAATAACGTCATTTCTCAAGGCGATACGTGTCTAAATAAATTACGGAGAAAATGGACTGCAAAGACCTAGATTGAGTACACTTCAGTGAGTGCACACAGCAGGAGGGGAATGATACTGGGGGCGGGGGGTGAAAAGGGAAAATATAAAAATAATAAGAGGGGCCTCACATGGACTAATGTCAACTATGGGGCATGAGGAGAAATTTTATTAACTCAATTCTGCCCAGCTGAGGGCTAAGAAAGACAAAGTAAAGAAAGGAAAAGAAAAGAAAAGAAAGGTGTGTTGAAAACCCCTTCTCGCTGGTGTCTGTTTCTTGGTGTTCTGAAACCTGTTTCATTTCTTCAGAGATGAATTAGCCCATTTGCTGGGATCCAGTCAAAAAAGAGGTGTCGTCCCTAGGACCATTGCTTAACTTGTTAAGCCTCAGTTTTTTGACCTGTAAATGATATTCCCACTTTCCAGGTCTTATGGGTAAATTAAAAGGACTCACCCATGTATGTCCCCACAAGGTGTCTGGTTCAGAGCTAAGTGCTCAGCACCCACAGTCACTAGTATTTGGAAACACAGAATGTTAGAACCTGATAAAATCTGAGAGGTGAACGAGTCACCCCTCATTTCATGAATGCAGGGCAGGATGCCCAGACAGATTCTGTGCCTTGCCCGCCATCCAGGGCTATGCGGGAGAGCTGAGAGGGGACCACAGCTCAACTCACTCTGCATCCAGTTTGTCCACAACCATTCATTGCCTCCTCAGGCTCAAAAGGGTGTATACAAACTCATTTCTCTGGGACTAAAAGGAATTTTTATTCATGACATGTTTAAATCCATGTAATTATCAATATTTCTGGTCAATGGAGCATTATGAAAGGAATAAAAAATACAGAAAATAGAAAAGGCTATTTGTCTATATCAGCTCTTTTGAAAGGATTTAATGCTGTTTCCAAATCATGCCGCAGCTTGTTGAAAATTATGATGAAAATTGTGTGAGGAGTTAGGAAGACGAAATCATGAAACAGGTTACTATAGAGCAGGGTATATGTGATGGGTAATTTTATGTGTCGACTTGACTGGGCCACAGATGCCCAGACAGGTGGTTAAACATGACTTCTGGGTTGTCTCTGAGGGCGTTTCCAGAGATCAGCGTTTAGGTTGGAGTACACTGGAGTAAAGCAGATGTCCTCTGCAGCGTGGGTGCATCACCTGGCCACTGAGGGCCTGAGCACAACACCAAGGCAGAGGTGGGTTCAATGTGCCCTCTGCTTGACCAACTGGGACATTGATCTCCACTCTCAGCGCTCCTGGTTCCGAGGCCTGCAGGCAGACCTGAATGTACACCATGGCTCTCTGGCTCCCAGACCTCGGAACTGCACCCCCAGCTGGGTCTCCAGCTTGCAGACAGCAGATCGTGGGACTTCTCAGCCTCCCCAATTTTATGCCAATACCTTATAATCAATCTCTTTATTTATTCACTCTGTGGGTTTTGTTTCTCTGAAGAAATCTGACAAATTCAGTGTACTAAGCCAGGTCAGCAGGCTATGGACTGTACCTTGAAGGCCGTCATTTTGAGACCCTGAAAAGTAGGTAAGAAAAAGAAATTTAAAACTGGGACTCTCCACCCATTCTCCAGAAGAGTGCCTTTATTTCTCTGTCTCCACATTCAAATGTAGAGGCTAGCAAGCTGCTGCCAACTGCGGAAAGCCCGCCATGCTGAAGGAATGCTGCTGTCACCACCAACAAGTCAACACCATGAACGATTTTGAACACATGAGAATCACCACCAAGGCCATGCAAGATCTGGGGACCCAGCCAGCATTAGGATATTAGCTTCAGCCACATGTTAGATGCAGTGAGAGTTTATGTGGGGGTTAGCATCAAAACAGGATGGTTTATAAGAACCCAAAAGCCAAAAATCTTTTAAAGCTCAAAGCCAAAATCTTCATGATGCTCTGTTATAAGTGACATTATTATTTAACTAAACAAATCCCTGCCCTTCTGGCTTACTTTTCTGCTCCTTCTCTCCTTCAGCTATTCTCTACTATTTTTTTCCACACACAAAAATGTAGAGCTTTTTGGTACTTGCTTTGTAATCCAGTGCCTGCGTTCCCATCTCCAGGGGCAAACTATTGTACTGTGTTTTGTTTCTCCCCCACTGTATGCCAAAATAAAATCAAACCTATTCTGTGTTCTGTCTGTAACACCGCCTTTCTATCAAATTTCTTCCTGTGAACTTTGACTTATGTTGGATTAATAATATTAATCCTTCCAACAAAAATGAAAACACAGAAAGATGTTCAATCTTTGTACGGTGACAGAGCAAATCATTCCTCTACGTGTGCTCAAATGCCAGGCACTATTTTCCTCCTTGGAAAGAGGGAACCCTATTTTATTTTTATAGACTCTTACTACAGGGAGTTTTCTTCACTATTTTGTTTTGGGAAAAAAAGTTACTTTCAGGGGAGACAGATTATCCTGAAACATCCTCAATCAATGTTAGATTCTGATGTTTATAGGTAGAATTAGTGAACTTTAATAAATATTTAATTATTCTTTCACTTGGGTGAATGGCCTTACATTTTTAAGGATGGGTGTTGATGTGAATGAGCCTTTTAAATATTGCTTTTTAAAGTATTACTGTAAGTGGTTGCATAGTAAATGTTGAGAATATGCAACTACAGGAAAAATGAAAGAAAACTGTCTTAATGCTATGCTGTGTCTTGGGATAAAATTGAAATATGATAGAGGAAAAATATGTCTATAGTAATACATCTTTGTATGAAATATAAAACAATATACTTATATAAAATGATTTTAACATATCAATTTTATAAGTCTATAGAAAATGATTTAAAATATGTATGTAACTATATTAATAAAATAACTATTTTTAAGTAGGTGCTTAATGATTTTTAGCTATGTCCTTAAAATTTTTGGTGAAGGAAAGGCGAGCATTTACTTGGAAAATGGGAGTGTCTCATATTTGGCATCGCCTTATACTAGGGTGTATATCATTGATGTATAGACAATGGTTGAATCCTAACCAAGGTTCTGGGGGAATAAAGAACACATTCACAACAAATTATTTTCTTTCCTCAGTGTTATCAAGAAAGTGTGTTTACCTAACAGTCTTTATCTTGATTCCAGATCCTTAGTGAATGATGGCTCTTTTCTCTGTTAGTTTGTGAAACAAGCTCTGCATCTCGTATATGAAAATAAGTGTTTGAAATGCTACTCCAAAAGTAGTCATTTTAGGCGATCCTATACATTTATTCAAAGGATGACAGTCATGGGCCAAACTGCTTGGGAACGCCTCGTGGAGGACTGCCTTCGGGGAGTGGGTTCCCAGGCCAAATGACAGGGCCAGGTTCCATACTTTATAGACAGTCTTTTTGTTTTCTTGGGTTTTTTTTTAACCCCATATGGTTATACTCATGCCATTTGCCAGATTGGCCTCTGGATGACTTTTGGCTCTTTTCAGAAATCATTAAATTCACTCCCTTCTACTGGCTCCCATCCCCCACCCCGCCCCAAAGGATGAAGACTTGGCACAGAGCTGGACCCTCAGAGAAACGCTCTGCAGGCTCTGAAGACGATTCCACAAGAGGAGTTCCAAATGTTTAGAGGAAAAACAACACAATTAGAGTTAAGTATATGACCTCCCAACGAGAATGTACTGAAACGAAACAACATTCCTTTGTCTTTCTAAGTTCTGGGAGGTTTACTTTAAAATATCATTTTATATTCCTCCTCCATGTTTAAAATTTACAAATCTTGCATTCCATACCAGGTAGCCAGTTAGAGCGAAAACTTTCATGTGATTTCTACTTTAATCAAAATAGAAAACATTAAGCTTTTTCTTTTTGAGACTAAACCTATAAACAAAAGTATAATTTACAAAACTGCTATGTGTATTGGCAAGAAGCTATGAAGTACAATGAATATTTAAATTTGGATCATTTAGCAAAACAATAATAAAAAACCATCATCCCTAGTCACAATGCTAACATCAGAACACAGGCAAGCTCATGACACATATGGGAGCACTGGATCATTATCTTGGCTCGTTCACTAGCAGAGGGTCTGACAGCTACAGTTACACAGACTTGTCTCATTGGTCAGCCTGGTTAACACATCTTCCCTTTCACATTTGGCTTGAGCACATCATATTCTCTCCACATATCATCTTCTGGTTTCATTCTTTGCTGGGCAGTTATGTTGTTATGAATTCATTACTTTTCATGTTTTGACACAATCTCCCAGCACATAAACTATTCCCTGATTGGAAATTAGGCTGTTTTAGAAACTCGTTTTAACTCTTTCAACTCACTGGGGTAGTATTAAGTTCACTGAGGCAGTAGGAGTAGCTGGCCCTTTAAACATTGTCAGAAAGCCAACTTTCAAATTGATGAGAAGAATCCAATACATGCAGATATAATGCAACAAAAACTAGTTGAGAAATAAGTGACTTTGGGGATTTAAAAAGAGAAAATGATTCCAGGGAAATTTGCTAATTCTTTTGGACAGAAGATCCAACAAATTAGGGAATGAAGGAAAACAAATTAGACTTTATATATTTGGATTTCTGAAGAGCATTTGATTTGGAAAAGCGATTTTATGGTTAGATTAATTCAAGCTGGGTTGACTATTTGAAGCTATAATGCATGATTCTAATATGACGCTTGTTAGATTCACATTTCCCATTATTGCCAGAGAGTGCATATCTCCAAATGCTGTGATTTAGGATAAGTCTTTCACTGTGCAAAAGTTTAAGGAACTTTTTCCAGGAATTTATTCCAGAGGAAAACCCGACAGAAACAAAAATAATTTACATTTGCCCACACTGGTGCATTTCTCTGAATTCTGCCAGACATTTTTTAGATATTCTCAAGTCAGTTTCTCATTCCTTCCTCTGGCATCTCACTGCAACAGTACCAGACATTGATACAGTTTTTAGAATTTTCAAAAGCTTCTTTGTACATCATTGAGTCAGAGCTGCACAACAGATATGTTTAGGTTATTTTATTTCATGGGTTTAGATATGCTTCTCTACCTGAATATAAACTCCAAGAGGGAAGAACTTTGTCTATCTTGCCTACCGTTGTATCCTCAAACCCCAGGAAAGTGCCTGCTATGTGGAAAACATCATTAACCATTCATTGAATTCTGTAGATGAGGAAATTCAGGGGCCCAGAAAGAAGTAATAGTGATGGTTTTGTCAAACTTCCTGAAGTCTGCAGACAGCCATCCCATTCATTCTGTTTTTACAGAGTTCCTTTTATTATGAGGACATTACCTTCCTTTTTGGGTCATAATTGTATATTATTCACATCCACACATGCAAATATATAGTTGTTATCATTTCTTGATTTTTACTTAAGCTTCTTTTTGAGCAATTATATCTTTGAAATCATGAGTTTGGTGTGCTAGTCTTATTTTTTTTCTCATATGCATAAAAGTAGATGAAACTTTTTATAGATAATAAAAAGGTAGATAAAAACTTTGGTCATGTATCACCAAAAGTCATCCCACATAATACAAATTGCTATGCTTACTACATTTGGGACAAGACTGTTATATTGGATCCTTATTATAACCCCATGGGAGAGGCCCCATAAGCTAAGCAAAGTAGGCATTGTTAGCTGCATTTGGCCAGTGAATGAATAGAGGGGAGTGGACACAGGGTCACATATCTAATAAGTGGTAGATTTAGGACTAGGAGCCCTCAAGTCTCCTCACTGCCAGTTTAATGTCTTCCACTCTCTTCTACCTGCTCCCCCAGCATTGCTGGGGAAATTGATAAATAACCTGGTATTTGTTCTCTCTTAGGATTTCCATACTGGCTTTCTATACTAAGGGTGTATCTTACAGCTGTTTGGAAACTATCTTAAAAGGATGAAATAGGGACAGAAAGGTCACCTTAAGTAGGCCTTAATTTGTAATTATATTGAAGGGAAGAAGCATATGCTAAAAAAATTATTGGTGAAAATTGTGTCTAATTGGTAATAATGAACAAAAGATGCAAAAGGGTAGAGAGTTGGATGGTGAGGGGAAAAATAGAAATTATCTTAGTAAATCATGCTCCTTGGAAGCTTATTTGCATGTACTATTAAACCATGTGAGGCTTGTTTTGCACAATATTAACCATAGCTAAAGTAGATGAGCACACCTACTGTGAACCACATGCATTACTTGCATTATCTCTTGTATTCCTCATGACAGGTAGATTTTTGCTCAGAGTAACCTGCTCAGGATCACACACCTGTAGGGCAGCAGAACCAGGCTTTGAACAGGGTCTCTCTGTCCCTCAGAGTACATTTTCTTTCCTTTTCCTCTCCATGTCTTTGCAGATATTAGCTCAAAGGTGATGAAGGACTCGCATTAATCTTCACTATACGCCTACATTTTGATCAGATGATGAGTCTAAATAATGCTGTATATCAGTGGGTAAAGGCCTACACACAGCCTATAGGTGAGGTTGAGATGGGCAGCTCTGAGATGTGGTCATGGTCACATTCATCTGAGATCTGACCTAAACTGTGACTAACCATGGGGTGACCATAGGATCTGTGTTTTACACCATCCTCCTTCAGTGGACCTGGGGGTCCATTCTGAACTGTGCAGTGATGTTCTGAAGCTGCCTAGAGTGCCCATGAAATCTTCAGGACTGTTCTGGATGAATAGTGTGATTCAAGGTCAGGCAGCTAAAGTCCAAAATAAGTCCTTCCAAGGCTGCCATAATCTTGGCCCATATTTCTTAAGTGACCTGGAATGATCTTGTCGCTGGGTTCCAGAAAAGATGAAGCAAAAGTACAAAAAGCTGTCTTCCCAACCATTAATCTGCTGGCTGCTGGCTCCTTGTACTTTATACAGTGCTAAGCTCCCCTCACACCATTTAGCATTGTGTTCTGATAGACCGTAGAAGTTGGGGAATAGATGGTCTAGGGAGTAAGAGAGAGAATTTTTCCTAATTCATCCTGTCTTTAACCTTCAAGCAGGCTGTGTATGAGAAGATGTTACAAATCTCATTTTTAAAAAGCCACTTAATGTCTTAAAGCAAAGAGAGCAAACAAATCTCTTGGGCAATTCATCCCAGTTCACATACCTTAGGGTCAGGAATTCTTGACAAAAATCTAAACAGAACCCCTTCTGCAATTCCAGTCCATTGTTCTACCGTCAAAAGAAAGTAAAGAGAAAACTCTCACAAAGGGCAACTGCCCGCCATGGTTTGAGTTTGTCTCCACCCAAAGCCATGTTGAAACTTGATCCCCAAGGTGGTGGGATTGGGAGGTGGGGCCTAGTGGGAAGTGTTGGGGTCATAGGACATCACTCACCAATGGCTGGGTGCCCTTCTCTGGGAAGTGAGTGAGTTCTCACTCTCCCAGGACTGAATTAGTTCTTACAGGAAGGTTTTCATGAAAGTGGGTTATTATAACGCCAGGACAGCCATTGGGTTTTACCTCTTTACACTTTGTCTGCTTCCCTTTGACCTTCTGCCATGTTTTAACCAGCACAGAAGCCCTCCCCAGAAGCAGAGCAGGTGCTGGGCACCACGCTTCCGGTTCTTCCCAGCCTGCAGAACCATAAGCCAAATAAATCTCTTCTTCATAAATTACCCAGGCTCAGGTCTTGTCACAGCAATGCTAAATGGACTGAAATAGTCCCACATTTGAAGCATCAAAGAATGTCGAGTTGACTACTTGTGGAAGAAGGGGAGGAAAGTCAGGACCTCCAGGACTCACAAAAGACTGATGTCTTCATATGGCAGGGAAGAAACACCACAGAACAATTTGACTTGCAGAGGTGGAGATGAACTGTTTGGAGAGAAGGATGGAGGTTGTGTCCATGGAGGAAATGCAAGGCCTGCCAGTGTCTCTTCAGATCATATCTCCTTAGAAAAGCTAAACTTAGAAACATGTGCTCATTTCCTAAATTCTCTTACAATTGTGCATCATTTCAGTGTTCCTTAATGGTTATGTAGCTATTTTTAAAAACTCCCTTCTCTAGTTTTTTCTTTTTAACTTAATTAAAAAGAAGCCAACTGTTTCCTCAAGAAGTCTAGTGTTTCTAACTTGGAGGCTATGGATCGAAAACATCACTGTTCACCTGATTGCAGTACACATACCCTCTCTGCAAAGTACCGAGAAGGAACTATGAGCCTTTACCTTCCAACTTATACTATAAAATGGATCCAAAAATCATAAAGTTATATCAAAGAATTAGTAACTAAAATGTACCCCAAGACCCTCTTGACCGCCCAGCCTCTGAGAGGACACTGAAGGAAAGTAGGTAGCAATCCATCCGTAGCTCTTCTTGCTTGATTTCGCGTGAGGGACTCCAACAACCATGCTCCCCTGTCTCTCCTTTCCTCTTGGGAAACCAAGGCAGTTTTTGAATTCTCTTTGGTGGTTATTAAGTTCTCCTGCTTTAAGCCACTTTTGCTTATCCCCACTCTACCTCCTGGTGGCTAAACTTAGTTGCTGCAGCTGCTGTTCTCTTTGATGCTGGAGTTAGACCTTGTTGCCATTTGTGTCAGTATCTTTCCTCCCATTTCCCTGGGGTCTTTTTCCACCCTCTCCCTCATGGTGGCTCAGTGTGGCTCCTTTGCCCATAACTGCTGCTGTTTCACCAAGATGGGGAAAGGAGAAGCGAAATAGGAGGAGGGAAGAGTGAGGAGGTATTGAGTGCTTGCCCATCAGCGTTACAATTCTTGCCCAAATGGTGGTTTCACTCTCCGAATTGCTTATCATGTCTATGATGGACTACTAGACTCACTATTCTTTCATAAACCACTACCCTCTTGGCAGATCTTGGAAAGTCTCCTTGGACATTTGAGACTTCCTACACAATGTCAAACTCCTCGGCTCTCCTCTTCACAGATGGTCTACATGATGCCTCGGCACTTTTCCTCTCTTCTATTCCAGGATGAGTTACTGCTCTCTGTTGGGTGCTGTCCGGGAGGTCAATCTATTCATTCCCTACCTACTCTATACTGCCATCCCTTGTTACTTATCCTCAAATCTCCATTATTCCATTGCTTTCTCTCCCAGGGATCTATAAGATAGATTCTCAGGGAAATGGGACACTCAAAAGCCTACCATGAGCCATGACAGTTTCTACAATAGGTGTGTGGATTAATTCCTCACTTCAACCCATGACCCTTAATCTATAATGGATATAATATTATAATTTTATATACGAGGTGGAAGACACTATAGGCAGGAAGGTGAAAGGGCAAGGTGGAAGACAGCCTCCTGCCATGACTATAAATTTCCATTACCAGCCAAGCCTGGGCTGTTACTACCCACCAGCCATACCTGGGACCTTTTCCAGACTTTGCTCCACAGGACAGAATTGTAAGCAACTAGTGATTCTCTTGAACTGTTGGTGGAAAAACTACTGTGTCTCTTCTGGGGACCTGCCTTCTCAACTTGGGTATGTTCTTTGTTGTACTGTGGGTTTATCCTCTTGACTTTCCTTTCTCAAGATGTATTGCTTTTGGAATTTGCTGAGCCTCTAGCTGTTGACTCCAATCTGCTTACATAGACACTACTTCTTATCCTCAAGAACCTCTCCAATTCTGAATTCATCTGTGCCCTCTGGAGTCAACAGCAGACTCCTCTTTGCAGTGGCTGTCTTCTTGGTTGGAACCCAGTTGAAATGCAGACAATCAAGACCTGTCTTTCCTAAATATACCGGTCTGACCTCCATCCCCGGCTTCTCCTGTACTGCCCCTTTTGGCTGTCACCCAGAAAATGGGGCCAGCACAGTCCAACTAGAGAAGCTAGGCAAAAGCAATGTCAAAAGCCACCACATTATGCGCGCACACACACACACACACACACACACACACACACTATGCTTCCTTGTGAGACAGTGGCCAGTAGCAATCTTTATCTTTTAAGAATTGGTGGAAGCTCTTTAATTAGGAACATTTAAAACCAGAAGAGATTCAACATCAAAAGGAAATAATAACAATTTTGAAATATTAACACTTTAAGCTTAGATGAGTACTTTCACAGTTCTGAAAGGAATTCATGGGTATATTCACATTTATCCTGTAATTTTTTTTAAACCTTTCATTATGGTAATTTTCAAACACATATAAAACAGAGAGAGCAGTATACTGAATCCTCAGGAGCCTAACATCCAGTTTGAACACTGCTCCACTCACGACCAATCCTGTTTCATCTATAACACACACACACACATTTCTGTCCTCCCCTCACCAGATTATTTTGAAGCAAATTCCAGCTACTATATCATTTCTTCTATAAATATTTCAGCACATATCTCTAAAAGATAAGAATTCTAAAAAAATTATATGTAAAAACATTTGAAATCATTCCTCAGAGTCATAAAATATCCAAGCAGTGTTCAAATTTCCCCTAATTGTTTCTATAGCTGCCCTGTTGCAATCAGGATCCAAAAATTTCACTCATTGCATTTTTTTGCCATGTCTCAAGTCTGGTAATCTACAGTTTTCTTCCTCTTTTCTTCTGTTCTTGCAATTTATTTGTTAAAGATACCATATTATTTATCCTGCAGAATTTCCCGCTATCTGGGTTTTCCTAATCTCATTTCCATGCTACTGTATAAATTGTCACTCTGTCTCCTATTTCCTGGACACTGGAGTTTCGATCTAGAAGTGTGATCTAATTCGGGTTCCATTTTTTCTTTGTTGTGAATGCTTTATAGATGGTGTTGTGTGCTTTCTTGAAGAGGTACATCATTGTTGTTTCTCTTTTTGTGATGCTAGCAGCCATCATTTATTCTTAAATACACTATACCTGCCAATTTTTTTCTGAGATGTCATTACATGTATTTTAAAACATTCATTAAAAACACTTCTGAATTTATGTAGTCTTACCCCATTTCCATTTCCATTAGTTATGTAACATTCTTTCTTTTAAGCATCAGCTTCCCAAATTTCCATCCATTATGCTAGTGTGTCATTTTTTCTGCAATTAGACAGTTCCTATTGCCCCCTTTCTTCCTTCCTCCCTCTCCTGCCCACATCCTACTTCCCTGAGGAAGGGACTGTGAGTATCATGATAGTGCATTTGGTATTTTACAGCAATTCTTTTAGAGTATTGTCTTGTTTTTACAGAATTTCTCTCCACCTGTCCTGTAGTGTCTTATTTCCTAGGCCATTAAACTTGCCTTCCTTTTCTTCCTCAGTTTTACTTTCGCCTGTCCACAGTATTCACATGAATATGCTTCATTTCTTAGCAGCAGATATCTGCTGTTTCACAAGCCGGGCTCCTGCCCCAGCCTTCTCCATGTTTGTCTCTAGTGTCTTATCTAATCCAAGCAGTGTCGGCCACTCCCTCCCCATGGAAACCGCCTTCCTTTTCTAGGCACCCTGCTCTCCTGGTTTACCTCCTACCTCTCAAATCTCTCCTTCCTGGCCTCCTTTGAAGTCTCCACTCCCTTGGCCCGTTCCTGAAATGCGATTGTTGCCCCAGCCTTTGTCTCCAGCCCTCTTCTTTTTTTTTTTTTTTTTTTTTTTTATTTTTTATTTTTTTTTCAATTTAATTTTACAGAATCAAAGAGTCTAACAGTATATCTTGTTAGATACAGTATGTCCTCATAATGTATACATTATTTCTTGTACAATAATATGAAATAATATGGGAAATATTCATGATAAATTATTAAGTGAACAGTGCAAGTTAAAAACAATAGTTTCATATTTTTTTCCCCACCCCCCCTTTCCCGAGTCAGCACCTTCAAGTGTTACCACTCCCCAAACGGTGCGCCATGCACTCATTGTGTAGGCATACCCCCATCCCCTCCCCCACCCCCCACCTCAGTCTGATGTCCAATTGGTATCATTCCCAGATTTGTATTTAGGTGATGATCAGGGAAACCAATTTTCTGGTGAGTACATGTGATGCTTGTTTTTCCATTCTTGGGATACTTCACTTAATATAATGGGTTCCAACTCTCTCCAGGAGAACCATAGAGATGTCGTATCTTCATCATTCCTTATAGCTGAGTAATATTCCATGGTATACATATACCACAGTTTACTAATCCAATCATGTATTGATGGGCATTTGGGTTGTTTCCACATCTTTGCTATTGTGAATTGTGCTGCTATAAACATTTGGGTACACGTGCCTTTGTTACAGAATGACCTTTTTTCCTTTGGGTATATGCCCAATAATGGGATTGCTGGGTCAAATGGCAGGTCTACTTGAATCTGTTTAAGATACCTCCATAATGATTTCCACAGGGGTTGCACTAGTTTGCAGTCCCACCAGCAGTGTATTAGTGTTCCTGTCTCTCCACACCCACGCCAACATGTGTTGTTTTGGGTTTTTTTGATAAAGGCCATTCTCACTGGGGTTAAGTGATATCTCATTGTGGTTTTGATTTGCATTTCCCTGATGATTAGAGATGTTGAACACTTTTTCATATGTTTGTTAGCCATTTTTATATCTTCTTTTGAAAAATTTCTATTCATGTCCTTTGCCCACTTTTTGATAGGGTTGCTTGATTTTTTCTTGCTGATTTTCCTGAGTTCTAAATAGATTCTTGTTATCAGTCCTTTATCTGATGTGTAGTATGCAAAAATTTTTTCCCATTCTGTAGGTGGTCTGTTTATTCTCTGGACTGTTTCTTTGGCTGTGCAGAAGCTTTTTAATTTAATCATGTCCCATTCATTTATTTTTGTTGCTGCTGTGATTGCCTTGGGGGTCTTCTTCATAAATTCTTTGCCTAGGCCAATGTCTGTAAGAGTCTTTCCTACATTTTCTTCTAGAATTCTGATTGTATCACGCCTAAGGTTTAAGTCTGTTATCCACCGTGATTTGATTTTTGTGAGAGGTGAAAGCTGTGGGTCCTGTTTCAGTCTTCTGCAAGTGGCTAACCAATTCTCCCAGCACCATTTGTTGAATAGGGATTCTTGTCCCCAGAGTATATTCTTTCCCGCTTTGTCAAAAATTAGGTGACTATATGAGGATGGTTCTATATTTGGATTTTCTGTTGTGTTCCACTGGTCTGTGTCCCTGCACTTGTGCCAATACCAGGCTGTTTTAAGAACCACGGCCTTGTAGTATAGTTTGAGGTCTGGCAAATTAATACCTCCCATTTTGTTTTTATTGCTTAAAATTGCTTTTGCTATACGAGGTCTTCTTTGATTCCATACAAAGTGTATAATTATTTTCTCTATGTCTGTAAAGAATGATGTTGGTAATTTAATAGGGATTGCATTAAATTTGTAGATCACTTTGGGTAGTATAGACATTTTAACAATGTTGATTCTTCCGATCCACGAGCATGGTATATTTTTCCATCTATTTGCAAGTTCTGCTATTTCTTTTCTCAGTGTTTCATAGTTTTCCTTATAGAGGTCCTTTACCTCTTTAGTTAGATATATACCTAGATATTTTATTTTCTTTGTTGCTATTTTGAAGGGTATTGAGTCTTTAATTTGGTTTTCCGATTGACTGTTATTGGCATATATAAATGCCTCTGATTTGTGTATATTAATTTTGTAGCCTGAGACTTTGCTGTATTCATTAATCAATTCCAGGAGTCTCTTGGTTGAATCCTGGGGGTTTTCCAGATATAACATCATATCATCAGCAAAAAGTGAGAGTTTGATCTCTTCCTTCCCTATTTGGACTCCCTTGATTCTGCTCTCTTGCCTGACAGCTCTCGCAAGGACTTCCAATACTATGTTGAAAAGTAATGGAGACAATGGGCAGCCCTGTCTGGTTCCAGTTCTAAGTGGGAGTGCTTTCAGTTTTTCCCCATTCAGTATGATGTTGGCTGTGGGTTTGTCATATATGGCTTGTATCATTTTTAGGTAGGTTCCATCAATGCCTATTTTGTTAAGCGTTTTTATCATAAAAGGGTGTTGAATTTTGTCAAATGCTTTTTCTGCATCTAATGAGAGTATCATATGATTTTTGTTTTTGCTTCTATTTATGTGGTGAATTACATTGATAGATTTACGTATGTTGAACCACCCCTGCATCTCTGGGATGAAGCCCACTTGGTCGTGGTGGATTACTTTTTTGATAAGTACTTGGATTCGATTTGCTAGTATTTTATTGAAAATTTTTGCATCTATATTCATGAGGGAAATTGGTCTGTAGTTCTCTATTTTTGTTGTGTCCTTTCCAGGTTTTGGTATTAATGTTATATTGGCTTGGTAGAACGTGTTGGGGAGAACTCCATCCTTCTCAATATTGGAGAATAGTTTATGTAGGATGGGCACCAGTTCTTCTTTGTATGTATGGTAAAATTCAGGTGTGAACCCATCTGGACCAGGGCTTTTCTTTTTGGGAAGGTTTTTTATTGCTGTTTTGATTTCAGTTCTTGATATTGGTCTGTTCAGGTACTCTATTTCTTCCTGGTTGAGCCTGGGAAGACTATGTGTTTCTAAAAATTTGTCCATTTCCTCCACGTTCTCCAGTTTGTGTGCATAAAGATTTTTGTAGAATTCATAGATGATATCTTGTATCTCTGTAGCATCGGTTGTGATTTCTCCTTTCATGTTCCTAATGGAGGTTATTAGAGATTTTACTTTTGTGCTCTTGGTTAGTCTAGCCAGAGGTGTGTCTATTTTGTTTATCTTTTCAAAGAACCAACTTTTTGTTTTATTAATTTCCCTTATAGTTTCTTTGTTGTCCTTTTCATTTAGTTCTGATTTGATCTTAGTAATTTCTTGCCTTCTGCTGGGTTTGGGATTGTTCTGTTCTTCTTTCTCCAGCTCTTTGAGTCTATTCGTTAGGTTGTCTATTTGCATGTTTTCTGTCTTTTTGATATAGGCATTTATGGATATGAATTTTCCTCTCAGGACTGCTTTAGCTGCATCCCATAGATTTTGATAAGTTGTATCTCCATTGTCATTTAATTCAAAGAAATTTTTGATTTCCATCTTGATTTCTTCTTTTATAGAATAATTATTCAGGAGAAGGTTATTTAGCTTCCATGACTTTGAGTAAGAGTGAGGGTTTCTGTTTGTGATCATTGTTACTTTTATTCCGCTGTGATCTGAGAAGATGCATGGTATAATTTCTATTTTTTTGAATTTTTGAAGACATGATTTATGTCCTAGGACATGGTCAATCTTAGAGAATGTCCTGTGAGCTGATGAGAAGAATGTATATTCTGTGGACTTTGGGTAGAATGTCCTATAGATGTCAGCCATGCCCATTTGTTCTAGCATTCTATTTAGGTCCATTATGTCTTTGTTTATTTTCTGTTTAGAGGATCTGTCCTGTACTGTCAGTGGGGTGTTAAAGTCTCCAGCTATCACAGTATTATTATCTATCATCTGGTTCAGATCTAGTAGGGTTTGCTTTATGAATCTAGGTGCACCTAGGTTGGGTGCATATATATTGAGTATAGTCATGGCTTCTTGTTGAATTGTGCCCTTGACCAGTATGTAGTAGCCATTTTTGTCTTTTATTATTTTTGTTGGTTTGAAAGCTAAGTTATTGGAAATTAAGATTGCCACACCAGCTTTCTTTTCGTTACCGTTTGCTTGAAATACCGATTTCCATCCTTTTACTTTCAGTCTAAATGCATCTTTGCTCGTTAGGTGGGTTTCTTGGAGACAGCAGATACTTGGCTTGTGCTTTTTTATCCATTGGGACAGTCTATGTCTCTTGAGCGGGGAATTCAAGCCATTCACATTTATTGAGAAAACTGATAAGTGAGACGGTTTTTTGTTCAGCTTGTTGGGTAGAACTTCATTACGATGTTTTCTCTCCTGAGCCATTGTGGTATCTGGAATTTGATCTTTAGCTCTTGAGTAGTTTTACATTCGTGGATCTTTCTTGTGCTGATCCGTGTGTAACTCTCTTTTGAGTACTTCTTGCAGGGCTGGTCTTGTCTTGGTGAATTCCTTCAACCTTTGTTTATCTGAGAATGTCTTGATTTCTCCTTCGTATAGAAAACTTAGCTTAGCTGGGTACAAGATTCTAGGCTGGGCATTATTCTGTTTCAGAAGCGTGAAAATGGGGCCCCAACCTCTTCTTGCTTGTAAGGTTTCAGCTGAGAAATCTGGCGTAATTCTGATGGGTTTTCCTTTGTAAGTTACCTGTTTCTTTCTCCTTACAGCTCGGAGAAGGGACTCTTTAGTGGATATTTTGGTCAGCCTGATGACTACGTGGCGTGGTGTTTTCCTATTTGCTATGAATCTCCCAGGGGTCCTTTGAGCTTCTTGAATCTGTATGTCTAGAGTATTGGCAAGGCCTGGAAAATTTTCCTCGATTATGTCTTCAAATAGCTTGTCCAACCCTTGCTTATTATCTTCTTCACCCTCAGGAATGCCAATAACTCTCAAGTTAGGTTTCTTCACATAATCCCACATTTCTTGAAGACTCAGATCATTTCTCTTACTTTTTTGATCTATCTCTGTGACTGACTTATTTAGTTGGAAGGAGTTGTCTTCAATTTCTGAGATTCTTTCCTCTGTTTGATCTACCCTGCTTTTGAGACTTTCCACAGTGTTTTGTAGCTCTCTGAGTGAATTCTTCATTTCTAGGAGTTCAGTTTGGTTTTTCTTCAATATTTCAATTTCTTTAGTGAATTTTTCCTCCAAATCCTGTATTTTTTTTGCATTTTCCTTGTGTTGTCTGTCCATTGATTCTTGTATATTATTCAGCTTGTTTATGATCCATAATTGGAATTCTTCCTGTGACATGTTGGTGTTTTGAGTCTGGTTTGTGTCAAATGGTTGAGAGCCGGTATTTCTCTTTGGGGGTGAGCTTTCTGTTTGATTCTTTGTGCTTCCTGTGTTTTTTCGCTGGGCCCTTCCCATCTAGATTGATCGTTGGATCTTTACTTATAGATTTAGTCTGGTTAACAGCACTCTCTGTGCTCTATTCTTAGGCTGTGGAGCAGTCTAGGTATATTGCTTCCTTTGGCAAGAGGGGAAGACTGTTGTGAATTGTTTAGAAATTTTTCTATTTCAGTTGGGGGACTGCTTCTGATGGGTCCATTCCTAGAGGATTGGAGTGATCCAAGACTGCTTTGGTGAGTTAGGACACTGTGTTGTAGTCTTTCAGAGGGCAGGTAGGGTCCACACTAGTAGTGGACCAAAATTCTCTTTGTTTGTTTGTTTCCCTTTGGTTCTTCCTCTATAGGGGTGGTTTCTGTCTCTATATGCAGGAAAGATACTAGCTGTGGGGAGTGGATGGTGCCCTCGCTCGCTCAGCGCCCCATTTGCCGCAACTCCCACAGGCAAAAGTCTGCCTTGGCCCAATGTCCCCAGGGACCAGGCTCCACACTCTCACTTCTGGAGAAGTAGTCAATGTTTAGACGTGGGTGGGGACCCTATATAAGGTCTGTGGACCAGGGGAGGGGGCCGTCCAGGGAGCCTCTTGGCACCCTATTGCTCCGCAGTGACTTGGCTGTGGGCCCCAAGATGGCTATTGCGCGCCCGCAGATCGCCGGCGTTGGGAGTGACTACTCAGGTTCCGGTATGTACCAGAGCCAGGGGCCTGGCCCGTTCCCAAGCTCACCGTGGGTTCCCAGTTAGAAGGCAAAAAGAGAGAAGAAATAAGGAAAAAGAAAAAAGAAAAGAAAAGAAAAAAAGAAAAAAAAAAAAGGGAAGTGAAAAGAAAGAACAGAAGGAGAAGAAAAAGAAAGAGAAAAGAAAAGGAGAAGAGAAGAGGGAAAAAAAGGAAAGAGAAAAGAAAAAACGAAACAACAACAAAACAAAACAAAAAAAAAAAGAAGCAAAATAAAACAAAACAAAACAAAGAAAAAACAAAAACCAAACTAACAAATAACACAAAGAGACCTAACCCAGAAACAGCGAAAACACAAACACAAAAGAACAAAAACAGAGCTACACAGCACCACAGCGCATCACTAAACGAAGGGATACACAATTCTGAAGTATACAGTTCAGGGGCTCAATGATTGTGTTTTTGCGCCTTAGCGCAGCTCCGCCCCTTCACGCCCGCTCCGTTGGTTCCGGAGCGGCAACTCAGTGTTTATTTTACGTCTTAGCGCAGCTCCGCCCCTTCACGCCGAGTGCGGCCGGCGGAGATGGCGCGGGCCCAGAGACCAGCGGGGGGCGCCGGGGAGAGAGAGCCGCTGGGCACCTTATGGCTCCCGAGCGGTTCCGCCTTTGCTTTCAAGATGGCGCCCGCAGTGCTCCGGGGTCGGAGGGGGACCGGCTCCCCGGCAGGCAGAGACCAGGGACCGCCGCTGCCGGGGGGTTTGGCGGGCAAAGCCGCCGGGGGCCACCGGCTGAAGAACCACCGACAAAAGTAGCGCAGAGGTACAGCGCAATTCGCTGATCGGGGATTGTTCGTGCCCCTCCCCCGGCACAGGTCCGTCCCTTCTCGCCAAGGACTGTCTCAGCCGAGACTTCCCAGGTTCCAAGCTATTCTCCCGAAAAAGCCTCCTGTCTGCAATGCCCTACGTCTCGCTCGGTGATTCTGCTCTGGCTTGCGAGGGGGTCTCCAAGCAATTGGGGGTGGAGGTCAGCGAGGAGCGCAAGCCGCTTTTCCTAAAGACTGCCCCCGCCCCACCTGGGGGCGGGCGCAGCCGCCTGCGCTCCGCTGGCTACTGTCTGTTCCGCGCCTTCCGCAGAGTTCCGCGATCTTAATTTCTGTTCACCTCAGACCTCACTTGCTCTGTTTGTCCCACGCTGATTCTCCGTGGATTCACACCGCTGTTCCTGTGTGGGAGCGGTCCTCTAGCGTTGTGGCAGGTCCGGATCCACGGTTCCTCGCCGGGGCGCAGATCCGAGCAGTCACCGCCACTCCGCCATCTTCCGACATCTCTCCAGCCCTCTTCTTGTTTCCATGGTGGTGAGTGATCTCAGTGACCCCGTTGGCTTCAACCTCCACCACAGGATGATGGATGGCTCCTGGTTACAGACCTCCAGCCAGGGCTTCTCTTCTGAGCTCTAGGAGTTTTCTAGCTGTTTACTAGAAATGACTCCCAGACAATTGCTCCTCAGTAGGTGTACCCATCACCTCTCTTTTCTGCCACCCCCCTATCTGCTAGCTTTGTGCAGTACACCATTATCAGCCCCAGTCACCAAATCAGAAACTGGGCTCCTTCTGGAGTCCTTCCTCCTCTTCCACCAGGTCTGATCCATTCCCTTCATGCTGACTGCCTTCCATTCATGCTTTCTCATAGGCGTCCCTCTTCGCCATGTCCATTATCTCATTATTGCCTCACTTGTTTTCCTGCTGACTAACTGGTGCCCTTTCCATCCATTCCTCACACTGATGCTGGAGTAATTTTTCTATGAGCACAAATCTAAGATACCTCACTTTTTCATATAAAGTCCACACTCTTTGTTAGGGAAATCTCCATGCAACCTTTGGCCACTGTCTCTCTAGCCCACGCTATGCACCCCTCGAAGATCGTGTGCTGTAACACGTGTTCCATTGCGAATTGAGTGCCTGGCTCAATAAATAGCAACTCTGTTCAATTTTGGGCCTAGAGTTTAGCTCTTCCTTTTACATCATAGGCCACTTATGCCGCATGTCTTTGCACATCTCTCCCATCCTTCCCTCTCCTCCTAGCCCCCTTCTTCCCTTTTTCTACCTTGAAGAAGTACCTGCTTATCTTTTAAGCCTCAGCTTAAACCTAATTCCTTGAAACCTTATGTAACTCCACACCTCCACTCGGTGTGCCTGGGGGGCCCTCTGTTGCCTCTGCCATGGCCAAACTCTCACCTCCTCTGTGAAAGCTTCCTTAGCCCCACATTCCCCCAGCACGCTACAAATCCCATCATCCTCCACTTGAAATCCAAACTCCTAGTTTAGTGGCCACATCTTAGGTTTATGCAACTCTGTATCATATAACAGAGAGAGGTGTTGCTCTCACTCTCTCCCTCACTAGGGCATAACATCCTTAATGAAGATGGAAGGCATTTTTCTTACTCATCTTTGCGGCATTACCCTGCCCACGCCCTCCTATAGCCCTGAGCATGCAGCACAGTTACCGGAACTCGCCCTTCCCCTCCGCTGTGAATGCTAATCTTGAAAGTGTCTGGCTTCTCCTTTTCTTCCTGCGGTGGGCCCTGGGCCTTATCTTGCCTCAAATCCCCCAGATTCTTCGGCATTTCCTTTCACCAGAACTTTCCTCTGCTGGGAAAGGAATTGCCTATGCTAATTCCTTCTGGAAGTATCATTCTCATAGCATGGCCAAGCTTTCTTCCGTGTATGCTTCAGATGCCACATCTGTTACCTTTCAGAGCCAATCATACCCTGCACACCAGCTTCATATTTTGAGCTGTTAATGCCTCTCCGTTTAGGCTTCATCATCTCCTTTTTAGATTGCGAATCTTTAAAAATTCTTATCCTCCATCCATTCCTGGGTTGTCTTCCCAACCCAAGAATGGGAAACAGATTCCTCTTTTCTGATTTAAAAAAAACTTGCCCCAGACAAAGCCCTGGCACTCCAGCCTCCTCCACCAGGACACAAGTGCCATTGCTGCCTTTAATCACATTTGTTTTACTGCATCCATAAAGCAATAAAATGTTTCAATCCACACACTATGCAAACAGTTGTCTGCAGCCAGCTATAATTCATGAACATAAAAATTGGTTCCAGAGCTATTTGATGAGGCAGATGTGGGCTCCAGAGGACATTTCTCCTGGGGCTTTCTTTTACTCTCACCTTCTTCCTAAAGGTTATTCTCTTGCCTTGGCTTTTTCTGATTTGCTTTTGCAGTGTGCTTCCTCTCCGTTTGGATTCTAACTGAGCCTTCCTTTCCTGTTCATTCTCCTTAAATTTGCTTCTGCCTTGCCCAGCTCAGTGTGCACTGGCACAACGTGGCTCAGGTCTCTTCTCTGCGTGTTCTCTGTAGATTTGGTTTCATGTGTGCACAGGGAGTCCAGCACGCAGGCCAAGCATCCTGGGTCACACAGCAGCCTGTGTGTGGATGCTCCTTCCTTCTCTAGTTGTATGATCGGGGGCAAGTCACCTAACATCTTTGAGACCAAATTTCCTCACTTGTAAAGCAAGGATAATAGGAGTATTTCACTCATAATGCATATTAATGCTAGCTGTCATTATTTTCAACTCTTTGGGCTCCAACTAGGATTATGGAACATAGGTCTTTCCCCAGTATTTGCATAATTGCGTAAGTCCTTATTCATCCCCTCTCCCACCATTTTCTAAACAGGGGTGTGTGTGTGTGTGTGTGTGTGTTTGTGTTTGTGTATGGGAGTGGGGGTTGTCTCTGGCAAAGATAAAACAGCAGATTGTTTATCTATCCCTGCCTTGAACCATTTGAGCCACAGATCTGGGGGTTGTGAGGTTTCTGAGCCTCTCCATGGGATCTGAGGCCACCAAGGATACTTTTGGAATCTGTGCCTGGTTTGGTAGGAGCCCCTGAGAGTGTGGTGGGGCTACCTTGGTGCCCATGAGCAACAGGACTGGGGCAGAGGGAGTGAGGAATCCAGAACTTTTCTCCCTCTGAGAGGTGTCATCAGGCCTCTAAGGATAAACAGAGCTCTAACTTCCGGCAGAAACCCAGAATCCACTAAAGCCTTCAGAGCTGGGTCCAGAATAAGCCCAAAGCTGGGGACCAGGACTCTAGGTCCTCAATTAGGACAGGAGAAAGAACAATTCAGAGGTGACCTGAGCACAGTAGCTGTGTAAATCTAGGCAAGTCACTTTTCCTCTCTGGACTCTGGTTTCCTGATCTATAGGGGAGAGGGCTGGATTGATGAGGTGACTGAATTAGTTGATCATTAAGGTCACTTATATGATAAACATTTTGTGATTCTATAATATAAAGCAGTTCTTTCTCAGCCAGGCCAGTCACGTGCCCTTAGGCATAGGCATCCACACCCATCCTAGATTTGCCAGTATAGCAACAACTTCAGATATTTAATCTCAAAATGCATGAACAATTTCTGCATAAAAAGAAAAAATATTGTCAATTCAAGAGTGGCTTCTGCTCCTTGAGAACAAGGCCAGCTACTTCTGCTTGCCTGTGCTCTGCTGTAGCCCTCTGGCCAGTGATTGCTAGAGCTGCTGTGATCCCACCCACACCCTCATTCCCAGAAGTTGGCCAAGCCCAGCTTGAGAGCAAAGTTTTTTATTTATTTAAGCAGCACTTACGTGGCACTTACGATATGCTGAGCACTGTTCTAAGACTATGTAAATATCAACGCATTTACTGTTCATAACCATGAGTTGAGAATTTTTATTATCCCCATTTTTCAGAACAGAAACTGAGGCGCTGAGAGGTTAAATAACTAGCCCATGTCACACAGTCAGTGAGCAACTGCTGGCTCTTCCCTCAAACTAGGCTGGTCCCGGTCAGCTCCAGGCACGTGGGAGAGTAGCGTGTATGTATTGCCAGAAATTCAGCTCTGGCTCATGGTCTACATTTCTTCTCAACTTTCTTGTGTTGGATTTTAAGGGCCCATCTCAGAGACAGTGACTCTCCTAGCAGGTCTTCAGGTGTGGCTTCCAAGGAGGTGTGTAGTGGAAGATGTTCAGTTCTTGCAGTCAAAATACCTGAGTCATATCCCCACTTCACCTTTTACTGGTTCTGTGACTTCAGAGATCCATCAGCTGCCTCCAATAGCTCATTGTCACACGAGGCCATTACTACCCACTCAGCAACAGAGTGGAAGTTGAATGAGACCACAGATGGTAAAGTTCCTTCGATATTATAAAGTGAAATACAAATTCAGGGATTAGGGTCAACATCTAGCATCTTGCCTATTCTAGTCACATAATTGACCTTAGACAATAAGCAAAGCAAAAATTAGGAGAGCAGAATGACACTTGCCTAGTAGGCAATGGTAGCCCAGCTGGTTTAGCAACAGAAGAAACTCAAAGCCTATGGACCTTTAACATGATTTGCTCTAATCAGGCACATTTTCTTCAAAGAATCTTAGAAGCCTGAAGCTCTGGAGCCCACGTGTGTATCCCGTGGAGCCAGGTGATGAGTGGGCCCGAATCACAGGCCTGGACTCCTGAGGTGGGCAGGGGAGGGAGATTACTGTCCACTGAGGGCAGTAATTCCCACAAGCTGGCCTGAGAGCTTGGGGATAAGGACCAAAATTGGTGCCAGCCAGAGCCAAGTTGCAGCTAAATCTAAATAAGAGACATTAAATACATATCTTTTTTTTTTATCCCTGAGATAGAAACTTGAACTAAGCAACCACGATTCCACCGTAGTCTGGGGGCAAGGCTGGTCTGGGTGGCACCTACTGATTCCACAGGTGACCTCCCCAGCCCCTGCCCGTCATGGGCAGAGGTTGCCAGCTTTGCTGCCCGTCGGTTGAAGCCCCACTTCACTCCATTGACTTAAAAGAGTTCGTGATTCTCTGAATGGGAGCAGTATCCCCTTTTCAATGAAAAAAAAATAATAATAAAAAATAAAATAGAATAAACAGTCCCTGCTGGCTTAGAGGAATTCCTGTGAGCTTCCAGGAACCAACATTCTGGGACTCCAGTTCATTTTCAGGCGCGAGGGCCCGCCTGCTGGGACAGAGGTGACGGGTGTGGAGACCCTGTGGTTTGTGTACAGTTAGCGGCAGGGGCCCGGTGGCTCAACAGGGCTACTGGGGCACTGTCTGTGGCGGAGGAGGACAAGAACGCCACCACACATATGTTCAAGGAAGAGAAAGTATGGGCTTGAAGTGAAAAATGTGGAGTCAGCATCACTGAATCCCCAAATATTTTTATAGGAGAGTTGAAAGCAAAAAAATTTACCAAAAACTGCCCACAGGCCCAAACAAAGCCACAGCTGTGTTCCCATTTACCGCCAATCTGACAATGACACCCTGCGCATCCTCCACAGCGAGGCTGTGAGCTCTGGAGTGGAAGGCGCTTCCTACAAATACAAAGGCCAGCAGAGATCTCCTTACCTTCCTCCTCCACTTCCCCCTCCCACAGAACCCAGGGGTCAAACAATGGCTTAACCTTTTGTGTTCATTAACATTTTGGCTCCCTGTTGCAAACTAGGAGCCAGAAATCCAGGGTAAATAAACCCAGTCATTAGAAGTCACGAAGCTTCCAAGCAGGCTGGGGCCACTCTGTGTCAGACCTCCCTCCCTCCACCCCATGCCCAAAGCTGAATCTGCAGATTGGGGCTGGGACTGCTGCCACCTCCCATGAGGCAAGGCTTGACCCTGTGGGGCACAGCACCGCTCTGGCCACCGAGCCCGCAGCAAGGGGCGCAGGTCTTGGAAGATGGAGTTTGGTACTTAAGACGGCAGAAACTCACAGTTCTAACCCAGAGCCAAAACATGGGAAGAGGATCTCGTGCCACTTAGAACCCCGGCTTCCTCCCCGGGAGCAAACCCTTTCGCTCCGTGCTCCTTCCTGTTTATTTTCTGGACCTTCCTTCTAAGCCTCCAAGTTCAGCTCAGTTTCCCCCCAGGCTCCCCCACGGTTTCATTACCCAGTGTTCTCTCTCATCTCAGAGCCTGGAACTCGGAACGATGTGGCTCTGGTTTGAGATCATCTCATAGAATCTCTGGTCATCTCATTAGTTCTTTATATCTTACCATGAGGGAAAAAGACTGGCTTCAAAATGCTTTGCCCTTCTCTTCTCCCTCCCATCCGAAGGGCTATGAAAGCAGTTACTCAACAGAATGCCTCCTTAGTGTATCTGCCACGGCCTAGAAGATACCCATGCTGTTGTCTTTTTTTTGAGTATCTTGTCAAAAAAATGTTAGCTATCCACATTGTCTCCTCTCTCAAGGCCAAACTTGGGTTCTGTTGCATCCATGAATTTCTCTGCCACCAGGCAACCAGTACCCATCTCTCACTTTCCTGTCCAACTCATTCTTTCTTTTCTGAGATAGGGTCTCACTCTGTCACCAAGGCTGAAATGCAATAGTGTGATCATAGATCACTGCAGCCTCGAACTCCTGGGGTCAAGTGATCCTACCACTTCAGACTGCCCCGTAGCGAGGACTATAGTCACACCACCATGCCTGACTAATTTTTAAAATTTTTTGTAGAGGTGGAGGTCTGGGTATGTTGCCCAGGCTGGTCTTGAACTCCTGGCCTCAAGCAATCCTCCCACCTTGCATTCCCAAAGCGCTAGGATTACAGGCATGAGCCACCACACTAGGCTATCCACCTTGCACTTTGCCTCTCTGATGCATCATGTCTGTAGGTTCTAGCAGGTGTCAGGGTCCTGAGAGGCCTTCTCTCCACCTCTCCAGCAACTCCAGAGAAGTGGCCCTCCGGGTGCTGCTTTGCTAGTTGTGACTCCATAAAGTATGGGATTTTGTTGTGATAATTGTTTTCTGTTTTCTGTGTGTATATAATATTGTCTCCTTTAGAAGACCATATGGCAGGTATTGTTAATCTACAGCACACATCGGATTACCTGGACACTTATTAAAACATAGATTCCCACCATCAACTCACAGAAATGTTAAGAGATCACTTGTCTCAAGTCAGGCCTAGGAAACTGCACTTTGGAAAGTCACTCTCAAGCTATTCTATGTAGACAGGTCTTAAACCACTTCTGTGTCGTCTGTGGTGTCACACAGAGCTGAGCGTGGGGAAGGGAGCTGCTTCACAAAAGCTCATCAGCTGATTGATCAAAACAAGGTAAGATTCCCATGTAAGCTGGTCTTCTGGGCCAGCCTATCTTCCATGGAAGGGTTAAGAATTTTCACCTGGGCCCTCAAGTATTAAATGACCTCCACAAAGCACATCAGGAAAATCCCTCAAATTCCAAGCTAATTGACAGAGATTCCAGGGATAGTATAATAAATACTTCTCCCTTCTCTATTGAGAAATATCAAGAACAATAGTTTGGCTCTCAGCCTACCCAACACATACCACTCCACCAGGGTTCTCTGCAGCTTTTCAGCCTCTTATTACACTATCCATGAGGATAGAGTTTTTCTAGAATAAAATTCAAAGCCTAAAAGAGAAAATTTTATGATACTTGGAGGCAGACCATTCATATGTTTTGAGTTAATTTGGCACAGCTGAAAGAATTTTCACACTTGCAAAATATCAAGGTTCATTTTTGGCCTCTGAAGAGCTGAAATATAGCTCTGTTTTCAAACTCTAATGAATTTGGCATGGGCACCATTTCTCATAATTGTTGTGATTTTTGAAAGACTAGGAAAAAAATGCAGCATAAACTAAGTTAATGACAGATTTCAGAGTCAGAATACTGGAATTAAAACAATGCTAGACATTACCTAATCCAGTCCCAACTTCTAAAGTTGAGGAAGTTAAGGCTTTTCTTACACCCCTAAGAAAATAACAATAAAAACCACAGTGTTCAAAGGCTAGTTCATTCCAGGTATGAGATTTAAACAAAATACAAATGAAGTGGACATACGACAATAAAATTAAAAGTACCTTTAGTGTCACCAGATGTTCTGTGAACACAAGATGTTCCTAGATATGATGATAGAGTGGAAAGAATGCTAGACGGGGAGACAGAAGGCATGGGTTCAATGTCCTATCTTGGCTATGGAGAAACCTCAAGTCCTTGGGTAAGTCATAACTCTGACCTTTCATGTCTTCTGCAAAAATTGAGGTGATAACATGGGTTGTTTCAAGAATTAAGTGAAGCAATGTATGTGAAAGTATATTATTGTTCTAGTCCATTTTCTGTTGCTATTGCACAATACCTGAATAATTTATAAGGAAAGGAGGTTTGTTTAGCTCATGGTCCTGGAGGCTGGGGAGCTTAGGATTGGACAGCCATATGTGGTGGCTTCTGGTGAGGGCCTCATGCTGTGCTGTGTCAAAACATAGCAAAGAAATAGAAGGGGAGCCAGGCATGTGTGAAAAAAGAGCAAAACATGAGAGGTAACCTCATTTTGTAACAACCTGCTCTTGAGGGAATTAATCCCAGGAGAAACAACCCAGCCTGGAGAAAAAGACATTAATTCATCTGGGTGACCTCATCACTTTTTCAAGGCATGACCTCCAAACACTTGCCACATTGGGGACCAAGCCTCAACATGAACTTTGGTGGGGAAGAACCATATTCAAACCATGGCAATTATCAACTTTCAAATGCTATTATTTCAGTGATACGACAATATGCATAGAGATGGCACCCAGATGGTCTGCTTAGAGTTAAATTTTCGTGTCTCCTCGTTTTAGTTCCTTCTGTCTAAATCCATTTTTTGATCCTGGTTCTTTATGGCGATTTGTTTTCTCTGGTCCTACCCTGCCAAAAAGTGCACCCCTTGGTTAAGTGAAGAGCACCCCTTGGTTAAGTGAGGCCCATTTCCAGTCTGGCTTCAGAGTACAAATGCAATCCTGCTTCTTTCAGTTCTGTCTTCTAGCACCTACACAGTTCCTCAATCCACAGTAGTTCGTTGGGTGTTTAGCAAACTGTACTGAAGGGAATAGAATAGAATGGAAAGGAATCGAATTGAATTCCACAATAGTGAATTCAACCCCTCACCTCCCAAACTCATCTTGCAACTCTTAGTTAGAAGACCAACTAAGAGGGTCTAATCTGACAAGATACAAATAAGAAAGGTGAGTTCTACCTACTGCTGGAGGAAAGTGAGAAAGGTTTTTTTTTTTCTTTCTTTCTTTCTTTTTTTTTTTTAAAAAAAGAAACTAGGCTTTTTCCAAGTCTATTGTCTACTTTTCCTCATAGCAAATGGTCCTCTTTCTTCCAGGAGAAGTGCAAAGGCCTACCACTGCATGGATGGTACTGATTTGCCACAAGATATTTTTTGTAAATCCTCATTATGGGCAAAATTCTTTTTTATTTGGCTCTGAGGTTTTTCTAAGAACCATGATGAGGAGGCTCTCTTAGAAAAGGAAGAAAGTAACTCAGTAATTGTTTTTCTGGTTTGCTTTTGTTGTCCAGTCTAGAAACTGTGGCTTAAGCCACATTCCTATCTGCAAGTCTGGGTTGACTCTACCCAAAAGGAGGTTTTCGTTTAAGCATCACCATGATACAAACAGAGCTCAGCAAGACCTCCAGTGGCAGGTACAAAACACTGGCTATGTTTCAGTCACAGATGTTACAACATGCATAACACCACCAAGGTTTATCAGCTTTTTGAGCTGGACAGCAAGGGCCAAGTATTGTCATGTAGTCTTTCCTTTGAGATCTCAAGTCTTGGCCTATTAGGTGAACTCCCCACTTTTGGGGCACACAGAATGTTCTAGAACGTCATGGGATGTCCTGCATGCTGGCAATCCTCCTGGCCTCCTTAGGATGAAGTCTTCCTTCTGTCCCTAAAAAGCAATCTCAATAGTTTCACCTAATCTTCTACCTTCTCCACCCATCAGAGAATGAGGCCCCAGTGGGAAAGGAAGGCTAAGCCACTATCAGAAAACACATTAGCACACAGTTTTACTTTACCCAAGAGACATTCAGTAGCCACTAGAAGAGAGTAGAATGACACCTGGACAGGATAGTTTGGCTCAGTGTAATGACTGGACCCACTTATGTCTTCATAATAACAATGGATATTGGTACAGAATGTTGGGTTTACAAAATACTTTCCCAGGTAGTACCTCATTTAAACATCACATGCTGTGATGTAAGGAGATTGCTGCCCTCATTTAGAGGTAGCTGCGGCTCTTCCTGCTTCCCACCCACCCGAATCCTCCAGCAATCATGGTAGAGCTTCACCAGGGCAGGCAGCTGATAAACATGATGGCCTGGCGGCACCGTGAGGGAGGGACCCAAACCCCGAGCCCTTCTGTGTCAGGAGGGGCTACATATTTCCTGTATGTTTTCTCCCCAAATTGCCCCAGCTTAGACTTCCTGGATTCAGATCACAGCTCCAACACTTGCCAGCAGTGTGGCCTTTTGGGCCAGTTACATGCTCAGGCCATGCCTTGGCTTCCGCACATATAAAATGAGGATAATGATAGGCCCCCTTGTGGTGTTATGAGGTTTAAGTGAAGTAACCCACTAAAGCACACCCATCAGAACTAAGAACTCTGGGCTGAGAACTCTTGCATATCAGCTACTATTATCATTGTCATTTCCCCTTTACACATGAGGGAGGCTTGCTCATGAAGATTAAGTGGAAATGTTACAGAGATTGGAACCTAAGTTTGACCCGAAGACCTTAGTTTTTAGCTACCTTCAGGTACCTGTGTATCCCCATACTCTCTGCTCCTTCTTCTCCTCCTGGGCCCTTCCTCCTTGCAGGTGGCCCGTTGCTGTCCGCAGTGTTTCTCATCCCATGCTGCCTGCATGACAATTATCTGAGACCCACTCCATATGGACCAAATCAGAATTTCTGGAGCTGAGGCCAAGGACTCTGCATTTTTACGAGTGGCCCAAGTGATTCCCTTGTACCCTGACAGAGGCCAAAAGCCCCTGACCCAGACTGATGGCTGCAGCAGCTGTCATTGACCTCCCCACCTCCTCCTTCACCGGGATCTGCCTGAGATGTGCCTTGCTGCATCCCCTCCCTGCCCTGCACACCCCGTCTGCCGTTCCATGATTAGGAATACAGGGCTGATGCCAGCTCACTGACCGGCTCCTTGTCACGCCAATCTGCTGAGAATGATGGCTTATTGAAGTGATGGCTTATTGACCTCAGAATCAGGCAGGCTCAGGTGAGAGCAGGGAAGGGGGAAGTGGGGAGAGGCAGTGGGTTGATCCGTTCCATGGACAAAGACACAACAACTACCAACTGGAAAGGCTCAAACTGCACCAGGGTTAAGCCTTCAAAAATTGAGATAGCGCAGAGCAGAGCAGGTGACCACAAAAGAGCAGAAACGAAATCAGTGTTTGCATTAGAGTTTTATCTTATCTCACATGCACAGCAGATTCCTGCCAGAGAGGAGGCTGGTACTACGTGCCATTTGCTTTCACTCAATCCAGCTTTGCACATAATAGTCAACCACACACATCCCCAATTTATGAGTTCGCGAAAAAATTTTACCAGATGCCCTTTTTGGCTGCTAAGACTAAACCTCAGAATGTAACCCCAAAGCAAACAGCATTTCTGGTTTTCTTATCATGATTTTTTTTTTTTTAGTCCAAATATCTCCTTCAATTGGCTTAATCTCTGGTTATGTAAACAGCTGAAGACATCCTAATTCCCGAGAGGATATCAAAGATCTGTATTGAGTAGGGAAAAGAGTTGAGGGGGTGGGGAAAAATGGAAGAAAAACAAGCATTAATTATTAAACACTTGGAAGATTTTAAAAATCACATACCATTTGGCACTTTTCCTCTTCACGGAGCTCTATCCCCATTAAAGACAAGAAGAACCAGAGCAAATTTGCTTAGGTTTGTTTTCTTTCTCCTTAAGTGGGAAGGGTTTAAAAACATGCTTCATGCGGTGGCTACCTCTGCTCTGAATGAGCCTGCAGTTGCCCTATGTAGAACGCTGATTCGATGCCATCTCTTACTGTACAAACTAGATTTGGAACCACTTAACAAAAGGCAAAGACATGCGAATAATATGAAATCAGCTACACAGTCCAGAATCCTAGGACTGTTTTTATAATAGGACAGAAACACCACTCTCAGTGTTATTTTGCTTGCTGGAGGGGAAGTTCAGGGACTGAATGTCAAAGGAGAGATAGGGTGATGGAAATAAAGTTCTCAGTGTGCTCACCTTCTGCAAGAGAGTAGGCCTGGTTTACCCACCAATTCCATATCAATGAATTTCTGGAGCATGTTTGATGTTACTATTAGAACTTATTGTCACCCAGTGATTCGGGTAATGGGTGCTTGGAAATCCAGTCATTGTAATTATAGGTGCGTCCTCATGCCACTCAGATTCCAGGTGAGGACAGCCCAGGTGAGTCTTGCCCCACAGCCCCTCCTAGATGCTGCCAGCCACCCAATGTCAGAGGCCAGATCATCCTCAGATACTATCTAGTCCGACTCCCTCATGTTACAGGTGGGCAAACTGAAGCCCCATAGTCAAGTGTCACTATGATACACTGAGTTGGTGACAGCATAGAACTGAGAATTTGGGCCCTGTGAGTCTTGGTCCAAGAACTACCACATTGCTTTTTAAAGAGTTTTCAAAGGATAGAGAAGATATGAAGCACATTTTCTGAAGTCTTCATAATCTTAAAAAAGAGAGAGGGAAAAGAAAAAAAGGTAAGAAGGCTGGTACAGTAGTTGGCTGTGGACGGGTGGTCTAAGCTCAAGCTTTGACATAATTTGGTTCAGCCTCTTAGTTGATGTGTGAACTTGGGAATGGTCATAGAGCCTCCTTCACGGGGTTGTGTAAGGACTGCAGGAGGTAACGCACAGATCCTGGCACAGACAGAGTGCTTAATAAATGTTGGCTATTATTACAACTCCAGTGCCGACATCCAAGGACTTGAAAAGACTGCCAAGAAATCAGTCCTGAGGGGGCCTGTCCTTAAGCCAAACATCCACCCTGCCAGCTCTTCTCTTCCGGCCGGGGCCCCTGTGAGGCCAGCGTCCTCCCCTCCACCTCTTCAAAGAAGTGACATTCATGACAATTTTAGTATCCAGCTCCACAAACAGACCTTTCCAGCAGAGCAGACAGTATTGACTAGAAATGAAGTTGCAAAAGGGTATGGGATAAAGGTATTGGTAAAGAACTGAGGAAGGGGAAGGGAAGGAGAGCTATTAATAAGTTCCTTTCCTCTTTTATTGCAATGCTGGATCACATACTAAAGTCTTCATAAATACAAGAAGTGTGAAATACAATCGCCAATACACCATTGCTCCATGGAAGTTGCACTGGTGGCAAAATGAATGCTCATCACTTTTTTCTTACCTTGCATAGAGCACTGGACACTGTGGATTGCTACACACACCCCACCCCCAAGACCATAAAAACTGTGTCCCATAAAAGCTGGTTTAAGTAGCATTCTTATCACTAACTCTGCTCAGTAATGTACAATGATAATTAATATTTATCAAGATAACTCTGATTCAACAAAGGCCAAACAATATTCAACATAGTTTTTATGAGAAACACATGCGATCATGTTCTGAGTTTCTGAAAATCAGCTATACATCTTCAGTGCATATTAGACCAAAACACGGTATATTCTGGCTATATCAGAAAATACAATTCACTCTCTCTTAATTCCAGGGATGCAATTTGCTTTTTAAATCTCCATTTATCTTCTTGCAAAATATGTGCCTAAAAGGACAACAGGATAAAATTTTCTCAAGACAGTATTTGTTTTGCAGAATGTATCTCTGATGCTGGCCACCACCCGGCAGCTGGAGACCTGGATGCGGCAGGCTGAGGGTCTGACATTGCACTTCAAACCCCAACGCACAGCAGATCTTCATGTTGGTTGCAGAGAAGTCATTATCTTCATTTTTTTTTTTTTTTCTGGACACTATAGTTGATCCCCCAGAGATGAGAACAAACAGAATGTGTTCTGTCTTTCCCAAGACTGCTGCGTCAGCACATATTTTCCACTTAAAGCTTTTAAGTATTTGACTTGTACATTTATGAACACCCCCAGTGGACTGTTAGGATTTGGTTTAATCCCTAAGAAAACTGGCATTAAAATAGACCTTTTCCCAGCAATAATAATCTCATTTGTGATAAATTATTCTATGCTCGGTACCTTTGAGACACAGGAGAGCTTTTATGTAATAAAGAAGCCATTTATTTCTGAATATTTTAATGCATGTTTCCATAGTTTGCTCATTTTTAATGCAAGGGCCATTGACAGTATTGTAAGAGAATGTCTTTTAAAAGCAAATTTACGGCAAATGTTCTAGTAAAATGGACGGCAGCGTGCGCCATTGCAGAGCTATACTGCTGAAAGGAGCAGGGCAGGGATGTTCTAATTCTCATTTATGTGCATAAAAGAGTAACCTCTACAGAGAAAGACAGTGTTAGTGGTTAAATTGATAAGATATGGGAGACCTGGCTTCAATTTGGGCTCCATCCTTTGATTTTCTATACTTGCTTAGTATTTGCTGTGTCTCCCACCCCACGTCTGGAATACAGAAGGAACAGACGCTGGAGACAGCCGTGACGCCTACCCGGGAAAATAAAGTCAGTCAGAGCCTTAGGCCTTAACTGGGAAGAGAGGGCAGAGCATTAAGGGGCAGAGAGAATAGGATTTTGCCGGAAATTTGACTATTTTGATTCTTTAAACTTTCCTTTCGAGAGCTGCTCATTTAGATGGATGCCACTCATCTGAAAAGCCACCCTGACTGGGAAGGTGGTCGCAGGGGGGCGTTCTGGAGGGACACAACCAAAACACACATACTCTTGGTTCTGTGATTTTAGTTTTTGCTGGACTTGGGGCAGAAAGCTGTTTTCAGAAATGTCATCAGAAATGTAGTTCTGTTCTGCTTCCTGAGTCAGAGCCACTGCATGGTACATGGATGAGATGGAGCCTCAGTCATCTGTACTTACAAGAGATAAGACAATGTGTCCTTGACGTGGACAGAACAGTACCTCTGGGATAAGAAGTCAATTCTTCACACATATCTTACTGATGCTCTTTTAATAAAATGTTCTGTGCAGTTTATGGACATTAATAGTGGCCACCTGTAAGAGAAAGTCACTGTCAGGGGTCTAGCTGGCCCAAAGTCACACCCTGGGCAAACCACAGAATGGCTGGGTGAAGAGTCTATAGAGCAGGGACCTCGTTTAGCTCTGGACAGATGCTCCCTTCCAAGCACCTGGGAAGGGAGAACAAACATACCAGCATAAGAGGGTAAGGATAAGTCAGCACGAGGATGCTTTTGTGAGAAGAAAGCTAGAAGGGAAGAGCAACACGGGCATTGCCCTCCTACTCTGGGCTGGGCGCTGTGTTACATGCTCACACCGTTAGAATGCAGACCTCTGATGGGACATGAAATGGGGATAGGGAAAGGGGATCTGGAGAAAAGCCAGAATCAAAGGGAATCCGTTTCGCACTCTCCAACCATGAGATTTCAAAAACTGAACAGGTATTTCATGAGTAGTGAAAGCTAATATTCACTGCGCCCTTGCGGAGTGCCCCTTACTGTATTATGTGTGGCATTCACCAGCTCATCTAATGCTATGCAAAACCCTATTAGGCAGGCAGTATTATTATATTGTGGTGCAGATGTAGAAACCAAGCCTGGGAGAGTTTAAATAACTTGCTAAGTTTTCATTCTTGCTAAGTGGCGGTGCCGAGGCTGAAAGCTGAGGAGTTGAGGTCCAGTGGTGTAGACTATGCTCTGCACCACCCAGCATCTTCAAGAGCTCCTATCTCAGAGAGTTTCTGGACAAGAGATCGAGATGGGTCCCAACCGAATTCCTTGGAGTCATTTTCAGGACAGTCTGGCAGCTGGGATCACAAGCAAGGTGGATTAAAGCAGGTAGCTGGGAGTTGAGAGCCCACATTTGGGTGACTGGGCAAGAAAGCCTGGTACGGTACAGCTACTGAGAGAGTGTGGCCTCTCGAGGCCAACTGCCTGGGTTTGAATCCCTCCCCAACCACTTCCTAATTGTGAATGCATGAGCACAGTTTCTCCAGCTATAAAATGGGTTAATACTAGCAGCTGCCTCAAAGTGTTGTAAGAATTACATGAAAAATACAGCACGTGCTTAGGAAGCACACATCGTGAGCCCTGTGATAAATACTGGTTGTTTTTACAGTAGAGGACTTTTAGGATAAAGCTCTGAAGGCTGGCTTCCTACCGCCCTCGCGGCTGCCTGCCCGTGACAAGCATGGTGAATCAGCATGTCTAGAGTCTATAAAATGTAGAATTATTCAGGAGCAAGCCAGCTTTGCCCTACGGGAGAAGAAAGAGGTGTGAAAGAAAAATGTGACTTGGGCCATCTTCCTTAGGAGATGAGAGGATGTGGAGATACTCCCCAGATGCTAAGCATCCGCTGGATGCTTGTCAGTGCAAGATGCTGGGGTCACTTTGACCTCCCTTTGCCCATGGTAAAGCAAGAGCACCTTTCCAGGGAGGAGGACTCTCCCCCAACACCACCCAGTGGTCTGGCATGGCAGGGTGGGCCAGCAGTGTACCCAGGAACTGCCTGTCCCTGATGCCAGGTGGGTAGGAACAGCATAAAGGGTAGAGGCAGGATTGGAGAACCTCTGTTCATCATGGCCAAGGTGTGGCATGGCCACCACTGGTCACAGAGGACGAGGAAGACAGCAAGCTTCTTTGGGCTTTTCTGGTTCTGTTTGCAATTCATTCAATCCCACTGCCCTGTCTTTGGAAAGGATGTTTAGAAGGCAGAGATACTTGAGGGTACATCTCCTAGGAGGTGCTCCTCTGAAGGTCAGGCCATGATGACCACCAGGAAGCAAATATTATCATGGCTTGTGGGAGCCAAGGGAGCACTTCAGAATGGAACACCAGTGCTGTTCCTGGCATCACACAGGAGTCGGGTGGGGTTGACCTTGGGCTGGAACCAGGAAGACAGGGAGTTAGGGGCCAGTCCTTGGAAGGTGGTCTCCCCTTTCTTCCTGTTTCTCGATCATAGATCATGTGTTGCAGACAGCCTAGACTCTGAGACCCAGAGCAGAGGAAAGCAGGCCCCTGGATATTACTGGCAAGAATTATGACATCTCATAGAGGAAGAGATTCTGTATCACAACAGGGAGTCTCAAATTAGTCAAAGACTTGGAATGGTTTCCTGATAAATGAAATGTAACCAATTATGGGGACTTTCGGGGATTTGCTTGTCTCGTTCCTTCCTCTTTGTTTACTTTGGACTGCCACTTGGCCAGGTGTCAAGTTGTCAACTTACATCAACAGCCCAGGATACATGAGCACACCTGCAACCAGGACACAGCATTCAAACGACCAGATGTAAAATGTGGTGTGGAGTGAACTAAACAGCCAAAAAGACACAGTCTGACAACAATCTTTAGTCAATAGAAAGTGATTTTTTTTAAAGTGATATTTTAAAAAAGAATATAGCAACACTAAATGCTGAAGCAACTACAACTCTCCTATGTGGCTGGTGGGAATGTAAATAAATACATATGAGCAGTTTAGAAAACTGTTTGGCAATATGTCGTAAGGCTGAACATGTGAATAATTTACGTCCCAGCAGTCCCACTCCTGTGAATATATCTGACGGAAATATACACACACGTGAGCCAAGAGATAGGTACAAGAATGCTCCTTGCCATGCTATTTTAAAAAGTTAATACACAGACACCTCTTTTGCACAACTTCAAATCCTCTTGGCCTCACTTTTGCTATAGCTACTGATTTCATGCAGGCTTTGGCTTCTTGCAAGTGCCTTGCCTGGAGCCTGCACCATATATGTCTGAATTCCTGCAATGCAGCTTCTCTGACTTGAGATTCCCCAGGAAAACACACACACATGCAACCTGGAAGAACAGGAGAATTTACACTGGTGGTGACATCCTTGACCAATGGGGAACAGGAGCCAGTGGGCAACGGATAAATATTTCTATCTCTGTTCCCCTGGTGAACAAGTCTGCAATGCATTTCCTAAAGCTCCTTGGAAGATGTGGGCAGGATCAAGCCCCAGTTGACTGTAGTGGGGGCTAACTTAATAACACATCATCTATTGGCTTTCCTTCTGTTCCCATTTCCCTGTCCTCCTCACTACTGCTCCCTGGGAAAACATTCCCAAAAAAACTGTCAGCAGGCAAACCTTTGTGTAGCACTCTCCTTTAGGGGGAACCCAAGCTAAAATAGCTCAGATTTGGAAACAACCTAGTAGTAGAATAAATAAAAAATTGTGGAATATTTATGAAAATTTTGAATTCAACTGTTCCAAAACATGGCCGAATCTCACAAATATAATGTTAAATCAAAGAAGCTAGACACAAAGGAATGTATCCTTGACATTCCATTTATCTAAAGTTCCAAAGCAGACAAAACCCAATCATAGTGTTAGAAGTCAGGAGAGTGGTTGCCTTGGGGTAGGATGAAGGGGGCAGCAGCTGGGAGAGGCTGTGAGGGGTCCTCGGAGTGCATTCTCTGTACCCTGATTCTTGAACTGGACAGTGCTAAGGCGTGTTCACTTTGTAGTAATTCCTCAAGCTGGGCTTTTTGACTTTGCACAATTACATTATATTTAAATAAAATATCTTTTAAATTAGCTTAAAATCAAGAGATTATGATGACTGACCCTTTCTCCTCCCTCAGCAACAATGTGCAAGCTCACTTAAAGGAGTTCACCATTTATATTCAAGTCATGGACAGGACATGCAAATCCAGGACATACAAATCCAGTTCCTTCCCTAGCCAGTCAGGGAACATAAATGAGTGACGATGGCCCAGGGGGACTGTGTTTTTCTAAACAGGGTAGGCTCTCCTCAATCCCAGCCAGTGGTGGGCTGGTAAACTGGCAATCCTCCCTCCATCCCAAGAGAAAGCAAGTCAGCAGTTGAGAGAGGGAGGGAGGAAAGGAGGAAGAAGACAGGGGAAGGGAAAGGAAGGGGAAATCATAGCCCTGATTTGTACTGTTTGCCCATATCTGTGGTGTAAAGAATCCCACTGTGGCTGATTTCAAGCTCCCAGCTGCTGAACGAATATAATGCCTCCCACGTTTCTGAACATTTTATAGCTGGCTCTTGGGAGCCAGTATGAGCTGGCTGAGCACACCACCTGCTCTAGCCAATAGTCGCCACGTGTGAAAATGGTTCCAGTGCATCCTTATCTTGGAATTTTTCAAGAGAAGCCAGAAATCTGGATTTGTATGTGAAAACTCCTGATTTTTAAATTATATCAACTAGTTCAAAGATTTCAAAAACAGTTGGCAAAACAAGGGGGAAAAAAAAAACCCAGACACACCTGCAAACTAGATTTGGTCTATAAAATGTCAGTTTTTAATCTCTGGGGTACAGACTAAACCTTTTAACGAAGGTCTCTCAGCCTCAAGAATGAAGCATGGTTTTTTGCATGCATAGGGTGGAGGACTTAATCTGCATAGCCCTGTGGTGCAAAGAGCCGAGTCTTGACTGGGGGTTAAGTAAATTGGGTTCTAGTCCCATTTTTTTTTTTTTTTGACAGAGTCTCACTCCGTTGCCCCAGGTAGAGTGCAGTGGCATCATCATAGCTCTCTGCAACCTCAAACTCCTGGGCTCAGGTGATCCTCCTCTGAGTAGCTGGGACTACAGGTGCACACCACATATGCTTGGCTAATTTTTTCTATTTTTGGTAGAGATGGGGTCCTGCCTTTGCTCAGGCTGGTCTCGAACTCCTGACCTCAAGTGATCTTCCTGCCTTGGCCTCCCAGAGTGCTAGGATTACAGGCATGAGCCACCGTGCTGGGCCTAGTACCAATTTTACTATTATAATTACTTTACTTATCTGGGCCTCAGTTTCCCCATCTGCATTAGGCTACCTCCTGAAGAAGTTCTTCTCAAGGAGAACTTCTAGAATTATGTAATGGGCATAAAAGTGTTTGAGGCAATTCTTTGGGACTGGACAAGCTCCACAGCAGGGCAGGAAGAATTCAGGGGTGCCGGTCATTGGACGGAGATTCCAGGTTTGCGGGTCGCAGCTTTCTCTTCATCCACTCTCTTCCTTTATCAAAGAGAAGCGGCAGCTTTGGCCAAGTCATCATCCTAACAATGTCCGTCTGTCTGCTCGAAAGTCCAGGCTGGACGCTTTGTAGTTCTCAGACTTCTCGACTTCTGGGGGAGAACAGGTCCACTTTCTTGAAAGGAAGCTTGGTGTGGCAGGAAGACTCCAGCGCCGGCGTGCATCAGCCCTGGGCTTGGGTGCGGCTCTGCCACTTGTTCTTAACAACTAGGAATTCCACCCTCACTTTCCTCAGATGACTTCCTACCTCGCAGGGATTGTGACAGGAAGCATCTGCTGTGTCAAGTGCCTACCATGGCCTCTGGCACAGAGTGTCAAATGGATGTTAATTGCCATCATACTCATTGTGATTTATATCAATCATCCATCTATTTAGAGACACTAGGTAGTGGACAGCCCAAATATTTTTTTTAAAAATTTGATCTTCTGTCTCCTTGTGTTTAATTTGGTTCCCTTCACTCTGTTATTTTAGACATTCAGCCAGAGTTAATATTTCTGCGAGATCCAGACAGGTCTGGACACAGAAATTCTGATCTAATCCAAATTTGTGGGCTCAGGAATGCTCCCAGGGAGAGATGCTAAATGCATTCTGCTGGAGAAGATTCACATACCAGGAAGAAAAAGATTCAAATTTTAAATGTCTGAGGAGGCAGTTAGGCAGCTCAATCCATGCTACTATTTTATTTAAACATAATATGTACAAGTTCCCTTAAGACAGGATAAGTAACAAAGTATTAGAGTCTGAGGCAAAGGAAAAAAATCAATAATACTGATCTTGTTTTTATTTAAAATTTTGATTTTTTGTTAATCATGGATTTTTGTACTAACTTTGATTTTGAAAATACTGCATTAAGTTCTAAGTTATCTTGATTATTGCATTTTTTTCCCAGGACCCTTTAAGTCTTGTACTTGAGGCAAGTATCCTCACCTATGTCACCCTAGACCTGGCTCTGTTCAGCCACATAAATGAGCTGCTTAGTACATCTTTTTTTTTTTTTTTTTTTTTTAAAGATTTTGGTAATTGTTAGTTGGAATGTGATTTAAGTCTCCTCACATAGGCAGGTTTTTGTGGTGGAGAAAAAACTGAACTTAGAGTCTGAAAACCTAATTCCAGTTTTAATCTGAAAGTACTAAATAGATCAATATAGTACTAGACTTCTCTGAGACTTTGTTTCTTTGATTTTAAAATAACTATAAGCACATTTATGCTTTTGTTGCAAGGCTTGAATATCTAAATGCTTTCTAAAATATTACATTAAAATATTCATTTTAATTGCTGAGTTTTTTGGCTTTCCCTAAAAGTACGAGGATATTAATAAGAGTTCTTTGTTGCAAACAAGAGAATTCACTGTAGCTACCTCAATTGTATTCCCTAGACTATATTAGTTATGACACAGAACACCTAGGAGGGCTAGATAGTGTCTTGGTGGCTAATCAGCTAGGCTGGCTCAATACTGTAATTATTGTTCCAGGAGAGTCTCTGCTGTTATAGCACGGCAGGGGAACTGCCACTGGGACCATCACAACCTCTGCTCTGCAAACTAAGTGTCTCTCTGTCACCCACATCAGAATTCTTCCACTCAGTACTCCTTACTCTGCAAGGCTCTCCTCCAAATCAAATTCTTTTTTTTTAATTGATTTTTTTATTTCAGCTCATTATGGGGGTATAAAATTTCAAGTTATAGATATTGCCCATGCCCCCCCATCCTCCCGAGTCTGAGCTTCAAGTGTGTCCATTCCCTAGACAGTGCACATCGCACTCATCATGTAGGTATACACCCCTCCCCTCCCCCCACCCCCATCCCCCCAGTCAGAACTTCAAGCGTGTCCATTCCCCAGGCAGTGCACATCGCATTCAACAAGTAGGTATACACCCATCCCTTTCCCCCAGCTCCCACCTCTGTCTGATACCCAATTGGTGTTATTCCCAAATGTGCACTTAGGTGATGATCAGGGAAACCAGTTTGCTGGTGAGTACATGTGGTGCTCATTTTTCCATTCTTGGGATACTTCACTTAATAGAATGGGTTCAAACTCTCTCCAGGAGAACCAAAGAGATGCCATATCGCCATTATTTCTAATAGCTGAATAATATTCCATGGTATACATATACCACATTTTGCTAATCCATTCATGAATTGATGAGCATTTGGGTTGTTTCCACATCTTTGCAATTGTGAATTGTGCTGCTATAAACATTCGGGTGCAGGTGTCTTTTTTATAGAATGACTTTTGTTCTTCTGGGTAGATGCCCAATAATGGGATTGCTGGTTCGAATGGTAGGTCTACTTGAATCTGTTTAAGGTATCTCCATATTGTTTTCCACAGGGGTTGCACTAGTTTGCAGTCCCACCAGCAGTGTATGAGTGTTCCTGTCTCTCCGCATCCACACCAACATGTATTGTTTTGGGACTTTTTGACAAAGGCCGTTCTCACTGGAGTTAAGTGATATCTCATTGTGGTTTTGATTTGCATTTCCCTGATGATTAGAGATGTAGAACATTTTTTCATATGTTTGTTAGCCATTTTTATATCTTCGTTTGAAAAATTTCTATTCATGTCCTTTGCCCACTTGATAGGGTTGTTCGATTTTTTCTTACTGATTTTCCTGAGTTCTAAATAGATTCTTGTTATCAGTCCTTTATCTGATGTGTAGTATGTGGAAATTTTTTTCCCATTCTGTAGGTTGTCTGTTTACTCTCGTGACTGTTTCTTTGGCTGTGCAGAAGCTTTTTAATTTGATCAGGTCCCATTTATTTATTTTTGTTGTTGCTGTGATTGCCTTAGGGGTCTTCTTCATAAATTCTTTGCCTAGGCCAATGTCTGTACCAACATCATTTTTCACAGATATAGAAAAAATAATTTTACGCTCTGTATGGAACCAGAGAAGACCCCATTTAGCAAAAGCAATTTTAAGCAACAAAAACAAAATGGGAGATATTAATTTGCCAGACTTCAAACTATACTACAAGGCTGTGATTATAAAAACTGCTTGGTATTGGCACAAGTGCAGGGACACAGACCAGTGGAACAGAACAGAAAATCCAAATATGAAACCATCCTCATGTAGCCATCTAATCTTTGACAAAGCAGACAAAAACACACTCTGGGGAAAAGATTCCTTGTTTAATAAATGGTGCTGGGAAAACTGGATAGCCACATGTAGAAGACTAAAACAGGACACACAGCTTTCACCTCTCACAAAAATCAAATCACAGTGGATAATAGACTTAAACCTTAGGTCGGAAACTATTAGAATTCTAGAAGAAAACGTAGGAAAGACTCTTCCAAATCAAATTCTTACATGGGTGCATCTGAGGAGGCTGGGCCCATGTCTGTGTCCAGCTGCAAAGGAATTTGGGAAGTGAGCTTCTGGCTCCTTCCTGGGGAAGTGGGATTCATAAATCTGGAAATCTTTAAGCCAAGGAAGGGTACGGAGAAAGTGCTGGGCAGCTAGATGGCATGACAGCTGTCCACCTCAATGGGGTGGCTTCTGCAGGCCCAGGCAGCATGTGGGCATGTGTGCAAACATGGGTTCAAGGACTTAAAGCACACTTGGAAAATCACTTCCCTGTTCCCTGAAATCAAACTCACCCTTGAGGCCACCCCCTTCCCCTGCCCCTCCTGGGAGAGATGTTGGAAGCAAAAGTGTTTGTGAGAACTGGGCGGAGATACTCACTCCTGGTGTCCCCATCATTCCCTTAAACCCTTAGATTTCCCCCATTTCCTTACCGTAATCTGGTAATAACGTGACTGTCCCGCCCCAGGGGATGCTTTCTGGACTCATTACATCTGAAAAGGCTTGAGAAATGCATCTGCCAAGGCCTACAGCCAACTGTCTTCATTATCATCTGCTAACAGACACTCTCCCAGGCAGCAAAATATTTTCAAGTTCTGAAATCCTGGCTTTAGCTCATTCCTTTATTTCTATCTTACCTAGCCTGAGTAGATTCTCTGTGTAGGACACACAAACTCAAGGTCAAAGACCTGCCTGTCTCTTGTTTATAGCTTACCAGGGGCTCAGGGCACCAATACAAGGAGGTGTGTTGTGAAATGAACCAGTGAATTCCCCAGGAGCGTTTCCTCATCTGAACTGCTCTTGCTTTAGCTCAGTGAAGGTTTCCCCTCCTTTAGCTTCGGAGAATGGTGTGCTGCTCTGAGAAGCAGCAACTTTTCATTGGCACAGCTGTTTATCTGAGTTAATGTGGACTTCTAGAGCCTTGCTCCAGCTAGAAATTTATAAGGATGGCTGGTCTCATTGTGTGCATGTGTGTGATTGGTCTGTTCCTTCTGTGATTTGATTGAGGTTGGGGACCAGGACTTACCTCTGTCTCCCCGGAACAATGCCTCAAAAGGGAGGTGGTTAATAAATGTTTGTTGAAATAACTTCTATTTTTATGCATGAATCTTCCTTAGTTCCCTCCTTCCTTCCCCCCTCCCCCCCTTTCCCTCCCCCTCTCCAGTCTGTCTCCTCCTTGTCTCCCTTCTTCTCATCCACACTCCGTTCTTTCTCTCCCATCTCCAGGGGTGTGTGACTTTTATCCTTACTGCTTCTTTTGCTATAATTTGAATCTGGGGATAGGTGTATCCCTTCTTTCTTTGTAGATTATACAGGTTGACTGCTTTATAGACGAGGGCATTTTGTAAGGCATCATATGACTGCAATTTTTCTGGATAACTTAGCAGGGTTCCACATTCAATTGTGCAAATTGTACACTGCACACAGGCCCCAGCCAAGTGGGTGAGTGGGGACAGAAGTCTAGCTCTTGCTTCTTTTTCCATGCTGTGTGCCCTGGGCCATGGCTACATCCACTGAAGGAAAAGTCATGCTTTTGTAACTTGGTGACTAATCATGGCTCAGTCCTAACAACCAATTACACAGGCATACACCAGCACTGCACAATTGTTTACCGCATCACATTACCTCAAGTCATCTGAGTTTACACACTTTTCAAAATGCACATGGCCACCAGGGGTGCACATTCCAAAATTCCTTGCACGGGCAAGTTGGTGGTCTAAAATCACACTACCATGAACCCATCCCATCACGTTTTATCGTAAATTAGTTTTTCTACAGAAATAATGTAATAAGCAGTGATTACATCTTAAGGATGACATCACAATTGCCCGTTTAATCAATTATAGTGTTGAAAATTGTTTATTGCAAAGGAAAGAAATAAGAAAACCTTATTTTTCTACATTACTATTTAAACAACCGTAAAATGAATAATCCCAAGTAAGAAGTTATTTTGGAAGGATTGTATAACTTGAGGGAGGCTGGTACTCAAAGAATTGCACGCTTGATTAGGGGAGGAGAAGGAGGCAACGGGAATATCCATGGGAATCCTTCCGGGACTTTGCAGGCACGAAATTCTGGCAAACTTCAGGGGATGCCAACATTGGTTCTTTGTTTAATCTAATTTCATTCTAAACCCCAGGGTAGTTAAATCTCCAGAACTATTCTTAGGTTTATTAGACTTACTACAGCTTGTCTCTTGGCTCACAAATGGGACCAAGAAAGGAAAAGGAATAATGAAGTAAATGGGCAAGAGTTGGAAGAAAGTAGGAAGAAAACTCCAGTATGTGTCATACCACGTGGGAGAAAGAATGAGCTGGCATGGAATGAACTGAAGTATTAATAGTGCAGTGAGCGCATGTGCTCCTCATGAAGTTAGCATGGGGAAGTCACATAAGGCCTTGTGGAACACTGAACTAGGACAAGCACGTGTGTCACATGGTGGGACTTCCATTCCTGAAGGATCATTCTGGCTGCTGTGTGTGTCGGGGCTCAAGAGCAGAACGAAAGCAGCAGGCCGGGTGGTGGTGAAGGAGGTAGAGGAGTAGTCATACTCCGGACATGCTTTGGAGGGAGAACCAGCAGCACCGGCTGACGGTTAGCGACGCTGTCAGCCCCACGGATTGGTCAACTACAGAAGAGTAGAAGGCAAGTAAGGAGGAAGCTCCTTGGCAGGGGTCTGTAGAAAATGTGGAAGTTGAGGGTTATTAGCTCAGGGGTCTGTGGCCCTCTCTCAACACAACTGCAGCAGGGTGGGCAGAGGGGAGCAATGGGGCTCTGGACCTAGACTCATCCACTGGGTGAGAGGAGGGAACGCTCAGCTCCCTAGTCTTTCATTCCTCAAATTTTAGTGAGTGCCTATAATGTGCCAGGCATTGCACAGAACCCTGGGGAGAGGGACAGACTAGTGAGCAGGTGTCTGACTCGTGGAGCTTACAATCTAAGCATCATCATGTGCCACACAGCGACATTTTGGTCAAGGATGGACCAGGTATACCATGATCCTCCCATAAGATTATAATACTGTGTTTTTACTGTATCTTTTCTATGTTTAGATGCACAAATACCACTGCGTTACAGTTGCGTACAGTACTCAGTACACTAACACGTTGTAGAGGCTTGTAGCCCACGAGCAACAGGCTGTATACCATGCGGCCTAGGTGTGCCGTAGGCTGTGCCACTGGGGTTTGTGTAGGCACACTTTACGATGTTTGCACAATGACAAAATTGCCTAACGACATATTTCTCAGAACGTATCCCCGATGTTAAGTGGCGCATGACTGTATACTGGATAGCTTTATGGATATGAGTATAGTTTCCCCATATACTCCAACTTTCTCACTTCCATTCAATTTTCACTTCCATTTTTCTCCATTATTTCCTCTTGTTAAGATGCTTTCCTTTCCCTGAGGCCTTTTGTCACCTATGAAAGCCCTTTCAGGTTTAGCTCCCAGACTGCCTTCTTCAGGAAGCCTCCTTGATTTTTACTTTCAATTTTAAAAGTCTTTTGTTGATACCTTCCCTAAAATACTCATCATTCTGGAATATGCTTTCTAGATGCCTGACATACCTCTCTGACTAAACTGCACATTTCCTGAGCATGCATCTTGCCACACATCTTTACATCGGCCACAGCTCTAGCACATAGTTGATGATCAGAGCGACAATAGAAAGAACGAGTATACTTTCTTGAGGGACATACCACAAAGGGAGATGTGCAAAGGGCCCAGGACTTGGGCAGTTTGATCAGGGTAGAAAAAAAGAATTCAAAGAAAAAGACAGGGAAGGTAGTCATGGGCAGGACAGATGGAAGGGGAGAGAGGAAACAGGGGACAGACAGGTCCCTAAAGTGACTCTGCAAGGGCGGGTTCCCTGGGCCTCACGGACAGGGTGCTTCTGTCAGCATGGTGGGCAGAGGCCAATTTGTAGGAGTTTAACGGACAGAGGCAGTGAGTGTGGCTGAGCCCAGATTAGCTGAGATTTTCTCCATATTACTACTTATCCATAGGAGTTGTTAATTAGCCTTCCAAGGCACATCTATTGCTCAGAGTTCAAGGCAAGAAGCAGAAACCACTCTAGGTATTTCACGCTGGAAGAGCTGGCTGCAGGAGCAGAAGGCAGGAGGCTGCCAAGGGTTTAGGTTTCAAGGCCCAGCCATCAGTAGCATCCAGAGAACAGGCTGCTGCTGCTGCAATTATCACTGTTGCTGCCTCAACCACCTCACCCCACAAAGCTGGAAGCTGGAGGCCAGCTGTGGAAACACCCACATCTGCTGGGCTCACTCGCCGGCCACCACAGCCACAGAGGATGGTCTCTGCCTCCCGCGTGCCTCCCAAATCTCCTGCAAGCACAGCTCCCGGCCAAACCAAACCCTCATGGAGAGCTCGTGCTGCAAGGAGGCCTTGGAAGGGCTGCTTTCATATTTCCAACCTCTCCAAATAGAGGGGAAAATGAAGGCCGGGAGTGCCCGTCGAGGTGTGTGCCACAGCGGCTGAGAGGTGAGAGCCTCCGCCTTGTTACCTCCCCTCTGGGTGGAGGCTGCGAGTGCCCAGGGCTGCTGCCACAAGTGGACTTCTCCGGGAAGCTTCTCCTATCTCCCTTCAGCTGCAGAATGTGTCACTCCCTCCTTTGCAATTTCATGACTCTTTTCTTAAATACACGACATATTACATTATCCTGTGCTTTCTTGTTAATTGGTATATCTTGATGCTCTTCTCCCCCAGATTACTCATTTCCCAAAACATAGAAAGACTCAGAATAGAGTTTAGTCCCAGAAGGTGCTCCATTATTGTTACTATTTTCTTCTCAATTGATCTCTTTCCTAAATCCTAGCGATGCTGTGCATGCTCCGTCTTTGCTGGCTACATTGAGTGGATCCTCACCGCTCCGTCTTCATAGGTGGTAACTCCTCCTGGGACCCACTGGCCCCCTCTCCAGCTGTCTCTGTCAGCTGGGGCTGCTATAACCAAACTGGGTGGCTTATACACAACTGAAATTTGCTTCTCACAGCTCTGGAAGCTGATGGTCCAAGATCGGGGTGCTGGCGTGGCCCTGCGAGGGCCTCTGCCGGGGTGCAGACTGCCGTCTTCTCACACAATGGGAAGAGGAGCAGAGCTCTCTGGGATTCCATTCATGAGTGCGTGAACCCCATCCACAAGGGCTCTGCCCTCATGACCTAATTACCTCCTAAAACCCTCCTCTCAATACTAGCTCATTGGAGGTTAAGATTTCAGCTTATGACTTTTAGAGGGACACAAACATCCAGTCTAGTGCATTGATACATACACACACAATACCTTCACACACACACTCAGCTTCCCTGGCATCATTCCCCCTAGCCCCAGGTACACAGTTTTGGGAAAATAAAAGTGGCAACATCTGTTTTAATGAAATAATATGTTTAATTTTCCCTGGGTGACCAAAAAGTCCTCAAATCACACTGACTCCAGGGAGTGACTGACTCTAGGTCGCCGAAGGGCTGGCTTGTTCCATGGGATTTGCACCCACACTGCTGCTGCCTGGCTGTGTTTTGGGGAACGTTGCTAAAGATCAGTGGCAGCTTTCTTGAGACCAACATCCACTCCCTTGTCCATGACAGCCCTGGACTGGCTGCTGCTGTTTCTCAGGTTAGTTTATTACTGAGCTTCTTTAACACCCTCTCATCAAACTGAGTACTTTATAATGAAAACCATAAGAATACTATGAATAGTATGGCTATATCATACTCCGAAGGTTCAGTGTATCGACACAGGCATTCTTTTCTTTAACTTCACGAATGCCTGGCTGGGACAGCCTTCCAAGTGTTGAGGAAAGAAAGGAGAGAGGCGTTGGGGAGCAGGGTCAGCTTTTCTGTTGTGTAATCCTCTGTGACATGGGTTTTGGTGCCAGGACCTTTGCACAGCTGCTCTGCAGGGGGTTTTCTTCACTTAAAGTGCCTCAAAAGTATTTTTTAGTGTGATAGGGTACAGTAGTAATACACTGGACCACTGACTTTGGAGGCAAAGTCCAGACAATTTGATTATCATTTCCGTCTTTTTGATTCTGATTTGCCAATGTATACGTTTAGTGCCAGCCGGAGGTGGGCATCTGTTGTATTTGAGGACTCTTGACATCTCCTGCTTGGAATGAGAATTAACAAATCTAGACCAAAGGGGAGTCCACAGGGAAGTGCCGTGTTAGGAAGAGGGTTTTGCCCTTGGGGAAGAGACTGTCTCCAGGACTGGGGAAGGAAGCCCAAGGCCGCAGTAGTGAGGTCCAACCAGGTCTAAGAGAGTCCCCAGCCAGCCTCCCTGCTTTCCTTACCACTCCTCCTCCCCTTGGGGACAGCCCTGCACTTAACCCCTCAGTGCAATGCAAATGTCCAAGAAAATCATTCTGGTTTCCCCCTAACTTTTGAAGTTCCTGCAGAGCCTTTCTGTAGCAGACATTCATCCCCCTGATTGAAAAGGAGCACAGCTCCCCGGGATCTGTGCCAGGCACACTAAAGAGTGCAGGAGATGGAGAGAGGGTCTTTTCTTTGAGAACTCAGTCCCATGGCAACCCACCGGGATGTCTCTGCTCAGAGCAGGCCCGCCTGGCAGAGCTCACTCACTTAGCATTGCCTTGAATTATTCATTGGCTCTCGCAGAGGAACAAAAGGCAGAGTTGTTTCATCTCCTCCAGAACCGACTGTCCTACTCTTTGACCTCAGGAAATTTTAAAATTCACCAGGAGCACCCTGAACTCTCCAGTGCACTTTGGAGAGAAGGGAGAGGCCCCATCATCTTCCCCCTGAGGAAGGCCAGGTCCTGCTGAGCAGGGGTCCTTCCGGCTGGGCTATGGTCTCCTTCTTGCTGCTCATTAGGACAGGCAGTATCCCAGGCCTCTCATAGGATGGCCTTGATGTCTTGATAGATACCAGAGGTCAGAACAAATTTCCCGACTTGACCTTGGGGCCACACTTAGCCTCCGAGGCTTCCCTTCCCACAAGCTCCACACTCCCGGCCCTGGGCAGCCCCGCTCCACTTAAGAACATAAATGGGAGAAACAAAAGGGACCTCTCCCCACTGCCAATAAACTAAGACTCTACCAGCCCCAGCCCCTTCACTTTCAATCCAAGCCCTTACTCCCATTTCAAGTTAGAAGTTAGAATATCCCAAACAATTGTGTTAATACCTTTGTGTTTAGAATCTGTGCACATTTGTTATTTTAGGCGTGTGAGTTATAAATAAGTCTTAAAATTTTAATTGAAAATTTTAATTGAATAACTAATTTAGTCTTTTGATTTTAAGTAGAAATCTTACTAGGTTTTACCTAATATTGAAAAATCTTAAAAAAAATAAAATAAAATCTTAAGTTTTAGCACACTTACAAGGTTGTGACTTGTTAACTTTTTAAGGGGTTATTTAAGTACTTAGGATAATTTTGTTAAATTGGGGAATCTAATTACTTGAAAAGGAAATCAAATGTATTAAATATGTACATGTAGCTTAAAATGTTTAAAGTTTAACTGCATTTTTGTAAGTAATACAAAATATTAATTTAAGGCCTTCAAAAGTAATTTTTCAAATTTGCTAGACTTGCAGATCTTACTCTATTTATAAGGAGAACTTAAAACCTTGCAATTAAGAACTTGGGTTTTAAATGTGTAACACTGACAAATTGAATCTTAAACAAATGAAAACAAAGGAAAAAAACTATCCCCTGAATGATTGTTTTTACCCAAAAACTGCTTTTAAAGTAGCTAGAGTAATTAAACAATTACTTTATAATTCCACTGTAGAATATCTAGGGCTTTGCCCTCCAAATCTTTATATTATTTTGGGCATAAATTTCATTTCTCTAACAAGACTGTGAGCTCATGTGGCAATGAATGTGTCATCTATTTCTGTTATATCCCCCAGGGGACAGGTGCATAGTAAATGGTTCTTTTCTCACCCAGCTGTGTGACTTTGGACAGGCCACATTCTCCCTCTAGCATTCAGCATCTGAAAAAGAGGGGTTGGGCCATCCTGGTAGAGAGAAGGCCCCCTGCTGTACTCCCAGGTGCCCACAGCAGGTGCCCTATGAATACCATGAGATGAATGGGCAAATGCACTGGATTATTCTAGGTCTCCTTTCACATGGACTCCAGCTGTTATGTCCCTCAATATCTGGAAGGGCCACAGGAGCAGTCCATAACAGAGGAAGGGAATCCTAGTCACAGCAGATTGGGATTACAATTGGAATCCAGGAGACAGGGCAAGTCACTCCTTGACTATTCCCCTGTGGTTACTTTTCAGCCCAAAGCGAGTCTGCTGCTGGCCCATCTGCCTTGCTGTGTGCTTGAGTATCACCTGATCCTATCCCAGAGAGTCTTGCTCCGTCTTCATTCAGGGAAACCTAACATTCTTCAGAGCAGAGCACTGCATGGTCTCCCATAGAACATGGTTTTGCTGTGTTCTTGTACCGAAAGGAGGTGGAGAGGAAGGAAGCAGGTGAAGGAGTGGATCACCCCCTGCCCTATAAGGCATACCTCATTTTATTGTGCTTCACAGATACTGTGTTTTTGACAAATTGAAGGTTTGTGACAACCCTGTGTTGAGCAAGACTATGGGACCATTTGTCCAGTATGTGCTTACTTTGAGTCTCTGTGTCACATTTAGGTAATTTTTGCAGTATTTCAAATTTTTTCATTATTACTATATCTGTTGTAGTGATCTGTGATCAGTGATCTTTGATGTTACTATTGTAATGTTTTGGAGTGCCACGAACCAGGCAGATATAAGACGGAGAACTTAATCAATAAATGTTGAGTGTGCCCTGACTGCTCTATTGACAAGCTATTCCCCATCTCTCTCCCTCTCCTCAGGTCTCCCTATTCACTGAGACACAACAGCATTGAAATTAGGCAAATTAATAACCCTACAATGGCCTCTAAGTGTTCAAGTGGAAGGAAGAGTTGCATATCTCTTACTATATCAACCAGAAGTAAGAAATAATTAGGCTTAGTCAGGAAGGCATGTTGAACGCCAAGAGAGGCCAAAAGCTAGGCCTCTTGCATCGAACAGTGAACCAAGCTGTGAATGCAAGGGAAAAGATTTTGAAGAAAATTAAAAGTGCTACTCCAGTGAACACATGAATGATAAAAAAGCAAAATAGTCTTATTGCTGTTGTGGAAAAAGTTTCAGTGGTCTGGGTAGAAGATCAAACCAGCCACAACATTCCCTTAAGCCAAAGCCTAATCCAGAGCAAGGCCCTGACTCTCTTCAATTCTGTGAAGGCTGAGAGAGGTGAGGAAGCTGCAGAGGAAAAGTTTGAGGCCAGCAGTGGTTGGTTCATGAGGTTTAAGGAAAGAAGTTGTCTCCATAACATAAAAGTGCAAGGTGAAGCCACAACTGCTGATGGAGAAGCTGCAGCAAGTTACCTAGAAGATCTAGCTAAGATCGTTGATGAAGGTGGCTACACTAACAACAGATGTTTTTTAGTGTAGATGGAATAGCCTTCTATCGGGAGAAGATGCCATCTAGTACTTTCATAGCGAGAGAGGAGAAGTCAATGCTTGGCTTCAAAGCTTCAAAGGACAGGGTGACTCTCTTGTGAGAGGCGAATGCAGCTGAAGGCAATGCTCATTTACCATTCTGAAAATCCTAGGCTCCTTAAGGATTATGCTAAATGCACTCTGCCTGTGGTCTATAAATGAAACAACAAAGTCTGGGTGACAGCACATCTGTTAATAGCATGGTTTACTGAATACTTTGAGCCTACTGGTCAGACTTACTGCTCTGAAAAAAAAATTTCTTTCAAACTCTTATTGCTCATTGACAGTGTACCTGGTCACCCAAGAGCTCTGATGGAGATACACAAGGAGATGAATGTTATTTTCATGCCTGCTAACACAACATCCATTCTGTATGGATCAAGGATTAATTTGACCTTCAAGTCTTATTATTTAAAAAATATATTTTGTAAGGCTATAGCTGCCGTAGATAGTGATTCCTCTGATTGATCCGGGCAAAGTAAACTGAAAACCTTCTGGAAAGGACTCATCATTCTAGATGCCATTAAGAACATTCCTGATTCATGGGAGGAAGTCAAAATCTCAACACTAACAGGTGTTTGGAAAAAGCTGATTCCAACTCTCATGGATGACTTTGAAGAATTTAAGACTTCAGTGGAGAAAGAACAATAGAACTAGAATGGGAAGTAGAGCCTGAAAATGAGACTGAGTTGCTGCAGTCTCATGATAAAACGTGAGCAGATGAGGAACTGCTTCTTAAGATGAACAAAGAAAGTGATTTATTCAGAATCTATTCCTGACGAAGATGCTGTAAACATCATTGAAATGACAACAAAGGATTTAGAATATTACATAAACTTATAGTGGTGGGGTTTGAGAGGACTGACTCCAATTTTGAAGGAAGTTCTGTGGTGGATAAAATGCTATCAAATAGCATCATATGCTACAGAGAAACCTTCCATGAGAGGAAGAGTCCACTGATGTGGCAAAGTTCACTGTTGTCTTATTTTAAGAAATTGCCACAGCCTCTCAGTCAGCAACCAACATCTTCAAGGCGAGACCCTTTGCCACCAAAAAGATTACAACTGCCTTAAAGGCTCAGATGATCGTTAACATTTTTTAGCAATAAAGTATTTTTAATTAAGATTTGTGCATTTTTTAGACAGAATGCTATTGTACACTTAGACTACAATAAAGTGTAAATATAAATTTTACATGCACTGGGAAACCAAAAAAATTGTATGACTCACTTTATTGTGATATTGTGGTGGTCTGGAACCAAACCCTCAATGTCTTCGGGGTATGCGTGTACTTGGAGTGAAGGAACCCACTGCGTGGGTTCACTGCCGTGGCTGGCTGTTAATCAGCAAAGCAACCCGGGCAGTGTGTGTGGTGCAGAGTTTTCTTCCTGACTTTGCCTCCAGTTCTGTGCTACCTTGAGCAATTTCTCTCCTCTCTTTGGGACCTTATTCTGAAACATAAGATCTGAGGCAGCAGTTCTTAAACTTTTTGGTCTCAGGACTCTATTATATGCTCAAAAATTATTGAAAACCCTAAAAAGCTTTTATTATATCTACTGGGTTATATCTATTGATATTTACTAGAGTAGAAGTTAAAACTGAGAAATCTTTACAACACAAAAGCACACAAGCACATGCTCTATTTGTCATCAGAATAAAAATGTCATCATTTTCCATGGAGCCTCTGGAAAATTCCTTGATGCACTTGAGAGAGAGTGATCATGAAAAAGTCCTTAGTATCATTGTGGAAATGGCTTTGACCTTGACGACCTCAGACCCCACTTTGAGGACCCCTGATCTAAAGGCCTGTGGTGCAGTGACACCCGCCCACCATAGAGCCGACTTTAGGTGTCACTAAGGAAAGGGTAGACTGAAGAGCTGATTATTTTAACTTCAAGATGGAGCAGCCACTTCATACTCTCACTTTTCCTTTGGCCTTCAGAGCCAAGGACCACATGGCTGTGGCTGCCTGAGAACTCCCTTCATTCCCACGTGTCCTGTTTGTTGCGGCTAATGGCGAGTTTCATTGGGTCTCAGATTCTCTCTCCCACCTGCCTCGTTCCTGCCTGGCCAGCCCCAGAGTCAACACTCAGGGATACAGCTTGTCCTTGCGAGAACTGGGCACACCATGGAAAATAACCTCTGAAGAAGCTGGAAACTGACTTCTGAAAGGACTGGGTTTTTTTTTTCTGGACCCAGAGAACCCAGTATACTTTCTGCCAAAACAGTGTTTTCTGGCAAACATCCTACACAAGTGGCCAGACTCCGGGGAGCTACAGGAGAGGTGGATGAAAGGGACCAAGCAGGCAGCCCTGGCAGACGGTCAGTGAGGCAGTCACCACCAGCAGCGGGTTACAACGCCCGCCTATGCCTGGGAGTCTGAGGCATGAGGAAGCTTGAATTCTCCTAGGACCCTAGACAATGCAGGGTAATAGGGTGATTCCTGTATCCTACACACTCCATCATTCATTTCTGTAACTCCACATCTTCTCATCTAAACGGCAGCTTTACCAAGGTTTTAGCATTCCAGGGGAGTCTGGCTGCTACCCTACTGCTGTATGCCACTGTACCACCACTCCCATGCATTTCTCCTGTAGGGAAATAACCCCTCCAGGATGAACTGGGAACATTACAGTCAAGGATACACCATTGTAGTCCTTATAACATCAATTTGAGCAGGTACTATGTATAATAGAATGGAATATTTGCACTCAGGGTCCCTCTGCTTCATATTCCCTTGGAAGCCAGATGAGACCCCTTGACCACAAGGCAAGGACAGCCCAGAGACACCAGGGCCACCACACTGCCCCATGCAAAATCCTACCCCTCTTTCCCCTCCCCTTTTCCTTCTGCTTTCATCTCCGACTTTTCAGGGCAGAGACCTACGAAATGCTTTGTTCTGTGATCTCCTAACATTTTTGGAAAAATTATAAATCCCCCTCACACATTTTTTAATTAACATACAAAATTTTTATTGCAAGTTTAAATAATTAAAAAAGATATAACTTCTAGCACATTAACTTTTAAATTGTTAAATCACTCAATTAAATGTATTGAATACCCAGCTTCATCTATTCAAAAAGCACAAGAATAAGCTCTTGTTCAACAGTCAGAACTTTTTCATCATTTACGTTTTTCTCCTTTACTCATATTTCCATCCTATGTTACCTGCAGAATTTTATCTTAGTATGATATGCTTTTACAACTTAATAATCTTTTACTGAGCACTATATTATAATTCTTGGCAGCAAACTAGGTACAGAAGTTAAAATTTAACGTATTTCATTTTTCTAGGTTAAATATTTATTATGATTATTATTAATCCAAAATTGAAGTACTTAAAATTTCCTATCACCATTAGACTCTACATGTTAATAAATATTCTGTATTCATGTATTATTACAGTTTATATTAGTACATAATAGGATGAAATGAAATAATTATAATACAAAATTTTAAAATAATCATAAAGCATAAAAAAGAAACTAGCCTTTCTTTTTTAAAGATTAGTTGATGTATCATGAATTAATATTGCTTATTGCTAGAATAAGAAAATATTTTGTGGAAATTACCAGCAAAAAAGAAAAGAAGCAATTGAGCTGTGAAATCTACAAAAAAAGTTGAAGCAAACAGGAGACTTGTACCCAAATTAAAAACTGACTATGGATTTACAATATATAATAATCTTTTGGCAAACGCTGAAAGAAATGGATCCCCCATGAGTTTGAGTAAATGGTTATGAAAGTAGTCCCCTGTTGCTTGATTTAATTTGAAACTATAATCTGACTCTTTCACTTCCTCCTACTCGAAATCAATGTAAAACATGTACTTGAGTCACAGGCATCAATATTTCAGGTTGACCCTCTATTTGGTGCCCTGGAGGGTTTTCCTCTGGGGACGGTGCACCATAGTAAGATTCAACATGCAGGACGGGCAGACCTTCCTTTTGAAAAGTGCCACTGGGGCCATTTGCACAAGCTAGCATGGCACTCAAGATATGTCCACAGGGTGATCAGTGTTAGGAAAGAGCACATATGGAAACTAGGATCTGGAATTGATCTCTTAAAATTACCTGTGGCCATGTCCTCCTTGATGACACCCTGCATGCCCCTACCAGTGGGGTGTTCTGGGGCACCCTCTATTGACCATCAGTCCCTCGAATGCACCTACTCCAATATCCACTTCCTTCAAGCTGAAGAGCTGAATCCCCCCATTTCAACAGGCCAACTAGAGCACACTTCCTCCAAGTTCCAGCTACTCATTTCCCCTTCTTTCTCTCTCCTCATCCTCAATCTTCCAGGCACAGCTCTCATTCTCAGGGACCTCAGACCTTGGTTTCTGATTTGTCACACAATAAGATGTGCAAGCTAGTGATCTGAGTCCATCCAGATATACCATTTGCAACTGAGAGGCAGATAATTTCTAAAGGCCTTGTCTCTTGCTGGGGAAGTAGGTATGTACACTCCTATCCTCTTAGCCCCCTGTATCATCCCTGCCTTCTTTTCCACTTCCCAAGTCTCGCCAGTATCTCAACATGACTATACACAACAAGCTGCCTAAGGCACCAATTGGAAAATCCTCCTAAATATACCTTGAGTTTTCTGGGCAGAGTTAATCTGGACCATAGCTCAAAACACCCTCCAGAGCCCAGATTCTGGAGGGAGAGATGGAGAAAGAGGGACAGGGTTTCTTAAGTGTGCGGTCATGATAAAAGCATAGAATTGGAGGATGCTAGATGACTCAACAGGTGAGCAGCTTGGTTATTAGAATCGAGCAACCTGCTGGTGTTCGCCTCCCACTCGTTCCTGCCACTTCAGAATGGCCAGAGCGGAGCAGAAGGACCAGATTTGGAAAGGGGAGAAGAAGAAGGTGGTGACTCCTGAGTCTGCAGCTTTACTTTCCACAGTAAGGGGAGAAGGAAAGGGATTGGCCTTAGACAATATCTCTAAGCCAACCAAGATTTCCTTGGCATCCTTTCACCTTCTTCTCCACATCTCTCCCCCCCCATCTCCCCACACTGCTCCTTCCCTCCTCCCTGCCCTGGCTCCCAGTGCGGGTATATTTAGGCTGAGGGGCCTCCCCCACTGGCAACCCAAGAAGAGGAACGCCCAACACCTGGATCCCCTGAGGTTACCTTAATTCAGGAATCTAGAGGTTCCTCCTTCTTCAAGCCGCAGCCTGACGATTCAATAAGTGTCAAGAACTTTCTGGATGTGGAGCCAGCTGACCCATTTGATCTGGAATGAGGGATCTGGTGAATAATACTGTAGCTATAAAAGAATGTATTCATTTATAATTATATCAACTTGCAGTTTTAACCTGCTTAATAAGGCCATTAGCTATATTACAGCATGTTATGCTTAACAAAGTTTTTAATGACTTTTGTGGACTAACAAGACATATATTGAGTGTGGTGTCAGGATTATCATCCTCATCGCACACATGAGAAATAAGTAGTTTGCCCAAATTCACAGTCTGTGGACTGAGAGGGGACTCTGGGGCAAAGTCAAAGGCTGCTTTGAGCCACTCTTAGGTTGCCTGTTTGTATTAATACTTGATCAACCCATAGCAAGGTGTTACTTCTATCAATGGGGCTTCTCCCACCCTTCTAACAGTTAAAGGGATAATTAAAGGGTTATACTATACTAGGGTTATACTATACTAACATTTATGTATATGTCTCCCACTTACAAGGCTAAAAACTTCTTGAGTACAGAATCCTGCTCTGATCTGATTCATCTTTGGATCCCTGACACCACATTATCTGATGTTGTATCTTGTAGCAGATACTTAATATATCTTACATATTTGTGAAAAAATGAGTAAATATCCCCTTTTCATGAAACAAATGATTACATCTCGATTGTCAGGCATTCACCAATTCTCTATGTACTTAATTGGTCTTATATATAATTTCAAGCTACTTGTAACAATTTTCAGGAATATACTCTTTGATAACTCCAGGTTATGTATAAAGTAAATTCATGGAAATCAAAACAAAACAGCAAGACAAAAAACAGGTCACATTACCAGATCCCAAGTGTTCTGATCCTAGTGCCATATTGTCTGTTTACCAACCAGAAGAACATGAAAGTTGATGACATAAATAAACACCTACTATCTTCTTAGGGAAATTACATTCGCTGAAATTTAAAGCCCGGATTCTTAACAAACAGGATATTTAGGAGTATGCAGGGATTACTAAATTGAGATAAGAAAATACCGGAAGCTAGATTAGTAGGGAATGTTGACCTCTGAAAAATGTAAGGCACTATGCCTATCTTCAATATATTTATATCTCTAGGGTCAGTTAAACATATAGGAACAAGCACTAACAAGACCAATCTGGTGTCAAGGTTCACAAGACTGCTTGATCTGACCCTGGTCAAGAAAGGTTGAAGAAGGAGTTGAGATCTGAGCTGGGTCTTGGAAAATGTTTCAAATTTGGGGAGGAAATGGAAGGTCTATTGGAGAGGGATAGGGATAGGACTCCAGAAAGAGTCCAGGATCAGCGAGAAGCTGACTTCCCCTGGGGGTATTTTGTCCCTGCCATACATCTGTTTCTTTGTGCCAGTCCAAGTCCTGGCCCTCTTCTCAAACTTACAGTCTCTGCTGAACTGTCTTTTCCTTCTGCTGCCGGTAATTTCTCAGGCCTCACAGAAGGTGGAGATTAGCTGTCTGTGGCAGACTGCTGGTCAACGTGATATCTGTTCTTTTCTTTCTTGGAAATAAAAGTAAGTGCTGGCCAATGGCATATAAACAGAAAGGTGTGCACCTTTTGGAAAATGTGCTTAACAGGAAGTGCCTTATCCCATGCCAGCCGTGTCCCTCCTGCTGATTGGAATGCAGACCAGAAGGCGGAAGCTGTCGCCTGGTATGATGGAGCCGTAAGATTTACAAAGCAGGAGTTCCTGGGCAGCCCTGGAGCATATCCCCAGGCTTCTTTTTTGTGAGAAAGAGAACCACTGTTAATTTTTTTTTGATTGTTTGGGGTTTTTTTAGTTATCATTTTTTATCTTTTGCAGCTGGGTCTAATGCTAATTGCACACTTTGACTACAGCTGACTTCACACAAGAAAAATCAGTTTTGTTAAATTAACAAAAGGAAAAATGATTGTGCTACTTATACATTTTTAATATGCAAATAGAAACCATGAGATGCCATTTTGTCTGCTAAATTCTAAAAAAGAATGAAAAATGATAAAACTCAATGATGGTAAAGCCTCGGGGAAACAGGTAGGCTGATGCTACTGTTTTGAATTGATTTAAGTCTTCTAGAAAACACTGCCCACTTAAGTCAACTCGCCTTAAATATGTTTGTATCATCCAGTGATCTAATTCTTGAAAGACTGGAAAATATATTGTAATCAATGAACTCAAAAGTAACAATTTATGAAGATGATGCTGGCAGAGTTATTTTAACAGCAGAAAACCCAAACTGCCTAAATATGGCATTATTAGGGAATGGTAAATGATGACATCTTGAATTGATGGAGAACCATCCAGTCATTTAAAATAATATATGACAAATAGCATGAAATAACTGGCAAATGTATTTGTAAAATAATGTTAAGTTTTTAAAAAACTCTGGGAAGCTGAATATACCTTGGGATGGTAGCTGTCAAATGCCGGCTGTGTGCACAGCCCTGTGCCTTCCGTCCCATTGAATCTATCCACACAGCACCCAGCGAGAACTGAGAATCCCAGATCTGCTCATTGCAAATTGAGCAGATCTGGTCTCTCCCTTTTTTGCTACCCTTGCAGAAACATTCCCTTCTTTTTTTTGAACTGTACTGGTTTTTGTTTTTTTTTTTTTTTTTGAGACAGAGTCTCACTCTGTTGCCCAGGCTAGAGTGAGTGCCGTGGCGTCAGCCTAGCTCACAGCAACCTCAGACTCCTGAGCTCAAGCGATCCTCCTGCCTCAGCCTCCCGAGTAGCTGGGACTACAGGCATGCGCCACCATGCCCAGCTAATTTTTTCTATATATATTTTTAGCTGTCCATATAATTTCTTTCTATTTTTAGTAGAGGTGGGGTCTCGCTCTTGCTCAGGCTGGTCTCGAACTCCTGAGCTCAAACGATCCGCCCACCTTGGCCTCCCAGAGTGCTAGGATTACAGGCATGAGCCACCACGCCCGGCCTGTACTGGTTTTTGAATTTGGGATTTTGAGTTTTAAAAGGTGGTTCCCAATGGAACATCTCACGTAGACAAAGGGGCTTTTAAGAATTTTAAGGTGTTTCACAGGCATGCACAAAGTAGAGACAGGCCAGTCACAAAAAGAATTATGGATGTGGTTTTGGAGCATGTGGTGGACTTAAGTGAAAATAATAAAAGAACCTACATTTTAAAGAGAGTTTTACTTGAGGGGAAAAAAAGAGAAAACCTAGCCAGCTTGGAGTAAAGTCTTTGAGATTTCACAAATTGCAAAATGGCCTTTGGGACCCCAACTTTTTTTGAGAGAGAAGCAGGCTCAAAAGGCTATTCAGCTGCCAACGTGGGCTATTTCTTATGGAATAGGGAGGTTGTCTCAGAAGGCACAGCCAAGAGCCAGGCGGAGCAGCCAAGAGCTATGGAGAGCAAGGGACTGGGACCTACTCCTGGGAGCAGAACTGGACCCTGCTCTCAGAGCAGGGGGCCCTGGCTACATGTGCAGGGCAGGAGTCCAGAATTCTCATGAATTGGAGACTGCCATGTGTCTTTCTTTAATTCCCTTTTCAACGGAAACTATTTACTGCCATTATCCTGTCCCCGTCTCACCCTTGTTTGTTGAGTATGTGCAGAGCATACAATTTGTCCCTTTAGTTTTCAGGTCTCTGAACCTAGAGGAGACAATGCCAGGGAACTGCACCTGAGGAGGTTCAGGATCCTGGGCTTTGACCCTAATGCTGTAATTGAACATCCCTTGTGGGGGTTCGGGGGGGGGGGGAGGGCGGTGCTAGTATATATTGTGTGTGAAAGGATCCTGAATAACTGGAATTAGAGGGAAGGCTGTGGTCTACCCTTGTGGTAATGGCCCTGCGTGGCCCCAGGTGTGTGGGCAGTTTCCCAAGACATACAAAGCAGTTCACAGAGGAAGACCACGCTATGGTCAATGAAGAGCCAGGAAAAAGAAAATGCCAGAAGTCCAGTTTGGTGGGAAAGGTAAAGATGGAAACTGAAGCACGAGCAATAAATTTGGAAGTTTGTGGGATTAAGAAGATTCGTGCCCAGTGATTCATGCTCTCAGGTAGCCCTTTCCCACATTGACCCTGGGCTTGGCCATGTGACTGACTTTGGCTACGAATGGGACACCAGCAAATGCAGTGCATGCAGAAGGCTTGGAGAGACACTTGCACATGGGGCTTATCCTCTCTTCCGCTTCCCCAGAGCCCTTCCGCCACAATATGTACAAGCCCAGGCTGACCTGTTGGAGGGTGAGGGACCACATGGACAAAGTCCCCAATCTGTCCTAGCCATCCAGCTGAGGCCTCAAAGATGTGAGTTCGTTCCACTCCAGCCCAACTGGCTCAGCCTAGAAGAAACACCCGTTATCCCACAGAATCACTTTGTCATGTTGAGCTGTTAAGTTTTAAGGTAGTTTTTTTAAATGCAGCAAAAGCTAACCAACACAGGGAGGCTCAAACAGGGATAAATCCAGCATATGGAAGGTGGAGGAGGCAGCACTGAAGTAGAGAAATCTCTGGGAAGTGTGGACCCAGGTGTAGTTTCCTAAGACAGACAAAGCAGTTCACAGAGGAAGGCCACGCTGTGGTCAATGAGGAGCCAGGAAAAAGAAAATGCCAGAAGTCCAGTTCGGTGGGAAAGTTGAAGATGGAAATTGAAGCATAAGCAATAAATTTGGAAGTTTGTGGGATTAAGAAGAGGCAAAGTGGTGGGAGAAATTAGTGTTAGGACAAGTGATTCAGAAATAATACTTTGAGCAAGAGAAAGCCGTAAGTCCTCCTTTTATGAAGTGGCTGATAGGTAATTAGCTGGATGTGCAGTAGACAAATTGAATTCAAATCTATGAGGCTGTGCCCCTTGAGTCTGTGTTGTTAACAAGCTCCCCTGGAAATTTTAATGTATGTTTTCTTTGCAGTGACCAGCCCTACATATCAAAGGGTATTGGAAGTGATAAACTTTGTCAAGTTACCAAAGTTCCTGTTACACCCTTTTCCCAAGGCAATGGATGCCTGATCACCTCAAACATAACGAAGGAAGATCAGTGATTCTCAAAGCCACGAGTACATTAGAATCATCTGGGAAAACTTAAAAAAAAATCAATGCCTGTACTCTACTACACAGCAATTAAATATGAATCTCTGGGAGTAGGGTCTAGGTATTTTAAAAGAGTAAGAACAAAAAGGCTTCAAAATAATATTTTAAATGATTCCCAGGTGATTGGATGATGGAGTGAGAGAAGACTCTGGAAGAGATGGTGCAATTCCTAAACCAAGAGCTCATCAGGTTTCTGAGAAATGAGTAAATGCAGAATCTGTCTAAATCTCCTCATTTTTATACGTTTTGTGATTGATCTAAACTGCTATTAACCTCAAAGATCAGTGTTAGGACTTGATGACTAATGGCTATTTCTGAGTCAAAAATGAAATAGCACTTATTTTTATAACGTAATAAAAGTCAAGTGAACATTAACTCAGACCCCATGAATCAGCAGAATATGACCATTTGAATAAAGCCTGAAGTCAAGTTATCTATGGAAATATATTTTACTTAAGTTATCATATAAGATTTCAAGATTTGGGTAAAAATGTTTAAACTAATAAAAAAGAAAAGTCATAAATGAGTAAAGCCAGTCTGATATCTGGGGAGCTGTGACAAATCAGGTTGGGGGGTGTGCTCTGTGCCAGCCCAACACAAAAGCACTGAAGGCCAGTTTGGCACACAGGCTGCCAGGTTTATGGACCTCTGAGTCATAATAGAAGCCATTATAACAGAGAAGTAAACATAAGTACAGAATTACAATAGATAAGGGGCCAGGACAGATTTTAAAGAAGCAAATATTTTAAAAGCTGAAGATATTTTTAGACATCTTTAAATTTAATTTTTAAGTTTTTTAAACTTTTTATTTTGAAATGATTTTATTATAGACATGTTACAAAAATAGTAGAAAGGCTTCCTGTGCATTTGGTTGTTATATTTCTTTAGTTTCCTTTAACCTGGAGTTTTTCTTTCTCATTCGTGACCTTGACATTTTTGAAGAGTGTTAGTCAGTTATTTTGTATAATAGTCCTCAATTTGGGTAGGTCTGACATTTGCTCATTATTTAAATTCAGGTTAGACCAGGCTCAGTGGCCCACACCTGTAATCCTAGCACTCTGGGAGGCCGAGGTGGGAGCATCGCTTGAGGTCAGGAGTTCAAGACCAACCTGAGCATTCCTTCTAGGCTAGCTCTGAAGATAGAGCTAGGAAAACATGTGAACATATGTGCATATATCTATGTCTATTTCTATATGTATCTATAAATTAAAAACAATGAGTTCATGTTGATGCCTCCAATTCTCATTCAACACAACAGAGTTCATTCTGGCCTTCCCCCTTTCTTTATTTATAACTCCTTTCCCTAACCATGGTAAACCTGGCCCCATTCTTCACAACATACTAATGTATTTGCTCAATCCTAGGATACACATGAAGTAGTGTTAGAAAGTTTACCCCTTTGATTACCCAACATCTATATACACTCATCTTCCCAAACCTGCACTGTCAAAAATGTTCATACCTACATGAAGTATAGTAACTCTGCCTTATGGGTGATATGAAATCTTATTTCAGTCTGGATGTAGCTCTTTATGGTTAGAAAAACTATGGCTAAAGCAAATTAATCAATTGCCAACACATGCAATATACATTAGTAGAGAAGAACAGGGATGAGTGCAATAAAAAAAAAATCTTAATTATAAAGAGAATTGGGAGAACACACACTCTCATGCACACAGACACACATGGGACATTAGTACATACAAGCCATAATTCCCTGGGAAGGGCATGTGACTTGCAATGAGAACATGACTTAAACAGTCCAGTCAGGGTGAATCTTGGGATTCCGACTTGGAGATGCTGACATTGAGGATATTCTTTCTCTCAGCATCAGGGTCTGACAATGCTCTGACGGTGGAGGAGCATCTAAGTCAATCAACCCTGCAGCCTCTGGCTTTCATTCCTAGGGGACTCTTCTCTGTTCTTTGACCTCCATGGCCATACCTAGTGATGTTTCCCTTTCCAGGGGCTGCATAATTTTCACATCCCCTTTTCTGTGTGCGTGACTTTAAAAAGCCAGAGATTGCCTTAGGACTTGAGCAGCCATATCCTATGGTTGTCCAGGATGGAGATTTCTTTAGCAAGATAGCTCTTTGTAAAACTTAGTTATCATCAGGATATTTGACTAGTCTCTTGCCTGGGCTAGAAACCATAGACTCTGATCATTGCATTTGAGTCTAGGAATTTCTACCGTCTGACAACAGGCCTCTGTTATACTATCATCCCCTACAGTCTTAGTGTAATGGTTGCTACTTTCATCTTGGCTGCTGCTTCTGAAAGCTTCTAACAATAACTAGGAGTACAATGATTTGCTCCCTGCCCTCGGGTTCTATCACAGCTGCACTTGTTTGTTTTGTCAAGTGGAGACTATTTAGTGGTGAGTATTTGGGAGTGCCCTGAGAGGTCATGTTTGTCTTTTACCCCGTCTTACTGCCTATCTTTACATGTATGAACCTGAACTTGGAGTAGAACACTGGGTCTTTGCCACACTGCTAGATTCCAGTCATTTTGGATTGCAGTCCATGCTGAGAAGGTCTTCCTATGTAAGGCCATACTTTTCTCCTTCTCTGCCTTCACATGGGTCTCTCCATCTTAAGATGGTCTCTTTATCGTAGAACATTATTGTAATCCAAAATGCTGGATTTTTCCTGGTATTTTCTCTGATACACCTTGCAGGCATATTGCCTGAGTCCCCATAGGCCACTACTTTCACCTAGTTACCTCTGTTCAGACAAGCCCACATCATATTAGGGTTTATATTTTATTGCATCTCACTCCTGGAACCAAATTTGGTATCAGTTAGAGAATTTTTGGCTGCAGGAGACAGTATACCTGGTTCCAATTAGCTTAAGCAATAAAGAAATGTATTTGCATTTATAACTTGAAGTCCAGAGAGAAGGCAAGCATCAGAGTCAGCTTACTTCTGAGCAGGATTCATTCAGCTGCACCCATCTCTTCATGTCAGTTTCATTCTTAAGCTCTTTCCATCCTGGTGGCAAACTAGCTCCAGCAATTCCTGTTTTACATCCTCATTCTCTGATTCTGTGAGGAAGAGCAGAAAAACACAAAAAAGCTTTGATACCAATATTACATATTGGAATGCCAAAGTCTTTTTTTTTTTTTTTTTTTTTTTTTTGTTGAGACAGAGTCTCACTTTGTTGCCCGGGCTAGAGTGAGTGCCGTGGCGTCAGCTTAGCTCACAGCAACCTCAGACTCCTCGGCTTAAGCGATCCTACTGCCTCAGCCTCCCGAGTAGCTGGGACTACAGGCATGCGCCACTATGCCCGGCTAATTTTTTCTATATAGATTTTTAGTTGTCCATATAATGTCTTTCTATTTTTAGTAGAGACGGGGTCTCGCTCAGGCTGGTCTCGAACTCCTGACCTTGAGCAATCCACCCGCCTCGGCCTCCCAGAGTGCTAGGATTACAGGCGTGAGCCACCGCGCCCGGCCAAGAAATGCCAAAGTCTTAAGATTCATCCTGAGTGGATCATTTAGGTTACACAGTCACCCTAAACCAATGGGAAGTTGAATATCTTTGGCTTGAGCCAACCAGTGCCCACTCCATGGGTGGTATGTGAGAACAGCAGACGTCTAATTAAAAACAGGGTAATATTGAAAAGGGGAAAGTGTATTCTGGTTGGTAACTAGCCATATTCATTATTCATTGCTATCAGGATTTTAAAGATAGCATATTTTATTTATGTCTCTCTCTTTGAAGACTCTAAAACGCCGTGAGAACAGGAATCTTCTCTGTCTCAGTCATTTCACTCATAGTGCAATGCCTGACAGTCGATAAATATTTGCTTAATGAATGAATGAATGAATACATAGTGTTTATCCTGAATCTCTGAGACCTTCCCGCATAATGTCCCAAACAGCCAGAGCATGAATACTTCATTTGAGATGCTTAGACTTAAAGCTTCACAGCTGGTAAGCGGATGATCAAAACCTGAACTCAGCCCTGCTGGCTCCACATACTGCTGCACGTTTCCAACTATTCCAAGCTGCTCTGATGTGTTAAAATCAGCCCTCAGAGTTTTAGCACAGCTGTCTTCAGATCCACATAGGAAATACATAAAACATTCTGACAGCTAGTATCCAAATAATAATTTAGAAGATTAACAAGAGTCTAAAACTGGCATGAAATGATATTTGCTTTTCTGATCTGGAGCTATCAACATACTCCAAGTTAAAATCATATCCTGCCTTATAGCATATGAAAGAATGGGACTGATCCATTGCTAGTCTAGTTTCTCATCTTGTTATTGCAACAACATAAGGCGTGTGTTACCTCTGTGGAAAATAAATGCTTTTTATCTGATAGTCTAGTGGAGAGATCTGACCAATAGAGAAAAGAACTAACATTAACTGATTGTTTACCATGAACTAGATACTATACCCATTCATTCACATCTTTTCATTTATATCCATTGAATTTTTCTGAGTCCCTTCCATGTGGCAGGCATCATGCTAGGGGCTAGAGACACAGCATTTAGGGCAGGCTAGGGAGACACTGTAGTGCATTGACTAAGACAATGAACTTTGAAGTCACAAAGATGTGAGTTCAAATCCTGCTTTTGCTGTAGCCTGTGAGATGCTGGGCATCTGTGGATAACTTGTCTGTGTCCTTATTTTCTTCATTTCATGGACTTATAAAGCTCCAAATGCCAGGACATGTTCCAAATCACTTAGGTCAGAATATCAGGATCAATCCTGGGTATTAGACATTTTCAAAATCTCCCCAGGAGATTCTAATGGACAGCCAGTGCTGAGAACCACTGCCCCAGACTCTTTCGGCCTCAGTAGTCTGATCCTTCCATATATGGCAGCAATTGCCAGAATGAGACCACTGCTGGTAGAAGCAGGGATCTTCCAGGGCTTTCCTTGACTGGGGTCCATGGTCCCCATGCATACTCTGGGGAAAGTTCAGTGCATAGAGTGCTTCCTTCGCTGAAGGCCCTTGCCATGGGGCTACGAGACACAGTAAATTATCCACATGGCAAACCCAGCACTGCATGAGTGCTTGTGAAAGAGGGTGGTGGGAATCCAGCCTCCCTCCTCAATGCTGGGTTGACAGATCAACAGCATCGTGCACACACGGAGGAGGGAGCAGCTTGGGAATTGTCCCAATCAAATGCAGCTGTTCTTTGTTTCTGGAGAGGATGCCAATAACATTTTGTTCCTTGGGGTTCTCATGAATGAAAATGTGTGTATAGCTATAAAAACAAACAAACTCTTAGGGATAATGATCAGACTAACCGATATGTTCTATAGACACTTATTTAAGTGTATTAAATAATAACATATACTCTGGTCTATACTCTACCATGGACTTTATGTTGAAATGTTCAACAAAGGGAAGGAGAATAGTTCATCAGGCACCAGATGCCCAATGGGCCAGTTCAGTTATTCAGAGGTCAAAGTTCCAACAGCTCCTTAAACTGGGATCATTTCAGGAACTCATCCTTGAGTCTGGTCCATATAAATCTAAGCTGTCTACTCTCTGATTTGCTTCTCATAATAATTCTGTGTGATAATGGTCAGGTAGCACTATCACCATTTTACAGAGTTGGAAATTGAGCCTTAGAAAGGTTCAGAGTTGGAAACCAAGCCTTAGAAAGTAACTTCGAAACTGAGTCTTAGAAAGTAACTTGCTCAAGGGCTAGAAAATGCATGGCCCGTGTGCAAGCATTCATTTCTGGACTCTAAATTCTCAGGTTATTTAACTGAGTCAGAAGGAAACTGTACTACTCAGAGATATCCTAGGCAAGAAACCAACCAACCAATCAACCATATGAAAGCAGAGACATTTTAATAAAGACACAGGTATTGGATTTTCACGATTTGTTACTGATACATTATGGATTTAACTACTTCACTCCCTCACTGGGATCCAAGAAGAACGAGCATAAGACCAGCAGGCAGGACCCAGACTCTGGTTGGATCAGCTCTTCCTCACAGAATTTTCCCCTCACCAGCCTCCAGCAGAGGCAGTGCCCGGCCTGCAGGTCCCCAGCCTCTGATACAGGCCCAACAATGTTCAGTTAGAGGTTGAACCCATGAAAAGCACTTGAGAAAGAGCAATTCTAGATAGGGATGTGTGTGAGAACTCTCTAGTTAAAAATCAATAAGTATCTGAGCTCCTCTTGTGAGCTCCATAATGCCTACGTGTTGTGTGTGATATGAAAAATGGATAAGATAGAATTTCAGTAATTTAGTAGACTTACACATAAAAGAGCTGCCTTTGGTTTGGTTCCCAAAGGTTTCCTACTAAGATAAAGATTTGGGTTTAAGTTGGTTATTTGGGAGGTGATCTCAGGAAATATAAAAAGGGAGTGGGGAATGAGACAGTGAGGGGAGGTAAATGGAAACAGGATGCATAATTAACAGGTTACTGCTATGGGCAATGGGAACTCGATTCCACTGGGGATCTGCTGAGACACCCAGTGGAACATGCCTCAGAATCAGCTCAGGGAGGGGCGAGGGAGCTGGGGTATTTGTCCTCCACCACACATCCTTCACTGATTAGGGTCTCTACTGGGGTGTTAAACCCCAGCACGTCTGGCCTGCCCTGCACTTGAATTGAGCTCACTCCTGCTGCCAGAGAACACCCTAAGGAAGAGAAGCAAGAGACAGGAAGCCTTGAGTATGCACGGGAATTATCACAGGCTATTTGGAGTAAGCCAAGAAGATAAGACTTGAGCTCCTATAGTGTCTATAACAATAATTAACAGTCCTAAGTCCTCACCATGGTACCAGACACTGTTTTAACCACTTTACAGGTGTTAACTCATTTAGTCCTTGTGAAAAGTCTATAAAGTGGGAACCTATCACTAGAAAAGAGGAAACTGAGGTAAAGAGAGGTTATGTAATTTGCTCAAGGTCATACAATTAGGAAGAGACAGAATCAGACTGAAAATTTTGTGCCTTAATCACTGTGCTAGTAATTATCAAATATTATGGATTCTATTGAAACCTAACTCTGCCTTTCTGAGAAAGGCTTCCTGGTCATATTTTACAAATATCAAACCTTACATTTCAACAGAACACTCACTTTCCAAGTCTCAGTTTTCCATTCTGACTATCTACATAGTTCTTAACATCAAATTCTCTGTACGGTAAGTGGGAAGAAAAAGCTCTTCAAATCCAGAAGTAGACTAGGTAGGGTTATGAAAGACAGAGGCTTGCAAAAGACGGGAGAAGGTGAGTATTATAGAAATGCAAGGAGTATTTTCATATGTCAGGTACCAAGACTGTGCATCCCCAAAATATTTCACAAAATCATAGTGTATAAAGACTTTTCTCCCTGTAATCTTTGCTCCGGTAAATGAAATACTGAGAGGGCCAGACCCTGTAGGGAGTGCTCCTGAAACTACATATTCCCCCATCCCCTGACATCTGACTTTCTCTGTGGGATCTCTCTTCCCCACACCTGCAGGGTATCACAGGCAGACCCTTACCCACCCTGCCCCATTGCAGAGCAAGCGTGTCTCATGCTCAGGTGTTAACAAGTTCAATTCACCTAACCACAAACTTCAATCTCCTGTGTGTTTCAAAGCTCCTCTGCTGCCCTATGTCAGGCCTGACCCTAGGTCAGACTCAGATACTTGCAGTAGGGAAGAGGGGAGGGTATTCATTGGTTCCTTATTCACCCTGGAACACCCTCTCCCCAACTTCCCCTGCTGCTTCTAACTCCTCCACAACAAGGGCAAGGGGGCAGAGAGAGGTAAGCAGGCAGAAAGCCTTACTGACTTTTAATAATGTCTTTTATTGAACCCAATATTGTACTGTTGCAATATGGTGCCATCTACATGGCAAATCCTGTTTTTTTTCTTTCATCTATTCTTTTTGTTGGCTCTCTGGAGACTTCCTGGCAGGGGACATATCGCCGAGGACAGCAATGTCTCCTGGCTGACCACCCAAGACTCCCTCGGCTCCTACATGACAGTTTCCCCACCAGCCTCTTTCTGCCAGGTTGTCGGGTCCCTGCAGGTAGGACCTGGGGGGCGTGGGGCCCTTTCAAGGCAACCAGAGCCTGCTGTCGCTTGAGGTGTCCGCCCTGACACATGAATGACAGCCAGCCATCCTTCCCTCCTCAGGTGGGAACGCTGTTTGCTTTCCCTTTCGTTCGCTCTCTGAACCCTACCACTGGGGTTAGCTCCCCAGCCCTTCCCCTTGGCATTTCTGTGGGCTCTGTGCTCTCCCGACTCTTAGAAGTATCTGTTGAACTTACCTAAGAATTCTCTCTGATCCTTTGGCAGCCTTAGGTTGCTACAGTTGTGCAAGCAACTAGTTTTGGGGGTAAGTGAGCAAGATTTAGATTTATTCTCCCCTGCAGGCCAACACCTCCACGTCCCCTCCCTTTTTCCTGATATCACACACCTGATCTGAATAAAAGGAAGGAAGGAAATCTTCTGTGTTCAGAGAAACTCTCCTTCACTAACCGTCTCCCAGCACTGTTACTGCCCTTTTCATGTGTAGGTGAAGGTGGGTGGTGCTCTACGAGTTACAAAAGTGGTTCTGACCTTTTAGCAAGTCCTGCGGATGGTCTCACATCCACTGCCCTCAGTTTTGGAGCCTGAATCAAGACCAGGACCCGCCTCGTGTAACGTCCTGTGACAGAGTCAGAGAAACAGCCACCTCTCTGGGCTGTCTGGAGTTCAGCCCTGCTTGGATGCACCGAGAGTCATCAAATTACCTCCATGTCTCTTCGACACTCGGTTCTAATATTCACAAACTTCATCTCTGTTCCTTTTCTCCAGCCATAGGACATTGCTTAAGAAGTGGGAAAAATAATTTTCTTTCTTTTAGACATGCAGAATAAAATAAGCCAGGTATAATATCAAAAAGTGATTCAAGCATGCTTAGTTCCACCAATTACAAGTTATTTAACAATAAGAAAATCTTAACAAAAGTGTGTTCAGACCATAAGCATTTGAAAGCAGCGCCCCCTCCACTAGTGCCTAGCCAGGAGAAACTTGAAATGAATTAAGCTGAATTCCCGCACTAAAGGATTTCCATTTCCATCCCCGAGAAGAGAGAGGGAGGGCAGTACCGTAAGAATATATTTTAAAATGCCTAATGAAACTTCAAATTCAAAGAAATATAAATCTGTCTCCCTCTCTGATGTGTAGATATATATATCTCAGAGAGATCTATAAGCCATTCTTTCCATGTCATTTCTTTTCCTTCTTACGGAGAATCTGTGTGAATCATCACAGCCATAAAACTATATGACTGGACATTGATAATTACGTGACTTTTAACTGGAAGTGAACAATGGCTTCCGTTCCCTGATGGAGCTTCTTACTCAGCCATAGATTTTCTGTCAACGTGTAGCCAAGAGGGTCTGATTTTCTGTCTTCAGGGAAGACTGAGGCCTGGTCACCAACAGACTTGGGGGCACAGTGGGGGTTCAAACGGGGCTGCGGCTGGGACGGGGAGCAGCTCTTTCCAGAGCTGGCAGAGCCCCGGCCTCCCGGGCCCCCACGGCCCTCGGCCCTCCCAGAGCCGTCTCCTGTTGGTGGTGGCAGGAAACCCAGGCATATGAGGACAAACCTTTCCCCTTCCGCTCTCACATGTCATCAGTTGGCACAAGAAGTGCGGGACTACAGGAGACTGGTTTAATAACTGTGATTTAGTCTTTTCCCTCAAATTAAAAATAATGTGCCTTCAAATTATTATACAACATGTTCCTTCAATAACATTTAATAGAATATGTATGGGACGGCAGTCCTAGTTGTGGACCGCAGAGCAGTATCTTCCTTCCAAGTGTCTTTCCCACGTCGAAGGCCGTGGAAACGGAGAGTTGCCCTGGACCGGACTTGCCACAGGTCGCACAGCCTGTTCCCTTCAGGGCCAGGACTGAGAGCCGCGTCTCCTCACCCTCAGAGTCCTACGGCCTTAATCGAGGAGAGAAACGCTGCACATCATTTTTTAAACAACGGTTCGTATTTTTCTGATTACAGGAGTAATTTGTGTTTATCACAGAAAATTGGCAAAACACAGAAAACACGAAGAAGAACAGAAAAATCACCCATATTCCCAAACATGATGGCTGACTGCTATTAACATTTGGATGTGTAGTCTCACAGGTACTTGTTTCTTTAAAAATGGTTTCATACTATGCATACTCTTTTTTAATGGATTTTTTTTGCATTTCCTTCCCAACTGTAGGAGTAATACATGCTTATTATAGAAAAAAACAGAAAGCACAATCATAAAGAACATCAAAAACATCCCATAATCCCACCCACCAAGAGGTAACCATTCTACAAAAGCAATGTCATTGAATCTGACATTTAGAAACCCCATAAAGTTACAACATGCCTCTAAGGCGAGGGTGAGAAACCAGGACTTTGCCATTATCTTCATTTAGAAACTTGGCTGAATTGTCAAGAATGTCTCTTGGTTTCAGTTTCCCTATTCACAAATGTAGGCAAGAGTTTCTAATTAACTTCACAGAATATTTTCGGGATCAAAAATATGCCACTGGATGGGAGTTTTAAATGTTCTGAACAAAATCCACAATCCCCGGGAAGCACACTCATTCAGTTTGGCTTCCTCGTTGCCAGGCCCCACCGCAAGGAATTGGAACTGCATGAAAATAGTGAAGGTGGTTTGACCAGAGATAGAGGATCTGTCTTTATCTAGGCCAGAGAATGAAAGGAGCTGACAAAACAGAGGGGAGTGTGGAAGCTCATCGTTCTTCTGTAAAGCTGAAATCCTGCAAGCCATATCCAAGTGCAGGTGCTAAAGTCTTTGGGAACGTAGACAGCTCTCTTTTTAGGGCATTTGTACTGGTATGGAAAAAAATGCCTTAAAAATGGTGGTGGGCACGAGGAATGGTCCACCATCTGACTTAACAACTATCTTAGTGCTACGGCAGCACCTACCCAAATCAAGCAGACACTGTGGCTTAATCAGCCACAGGGGCAGCGCCGAGTGCGGAAGATGAAAGTGTTCTGATGCTACAGAACATGAAGTCTCGACGGCAACTCATAAGACAGATTTTTGGTTATGGCTGTAAAGAGGCCCTTAGATGTAAGCACTCAGGTATGTGCCACCTGGCAAAACAAAACAGAACAAACCAATCAGACAAAAACTTAAGCGCATGGACTTTCCCACTGTGTCATCCTCACCCCGGGTGCTTCCCAAAGCCTGCGCCTCCCCCTGCAGGTTCCGGGGCACCAGGACCTACCAGGCTGCCCTCCAGCCAAATTCCTCACCATCACCTCCCCCTACTCCCTCTTTCTCATTTCCCGCACCTAATTCCTTACCAAGTCCTACTGATTCTAACTCCTGAATAGGCTCAAATCCTCTACTCTCTCCATCACTGCTTTTACCAGCCTAGTCCAAGCCCGAGTTATATCTCACCTGGTCCACAGCTGTAGACTACTCTCTCTTTTCCTGTTTCTATTCTTGTCCCTAGCCAGGACGATCCTTTGGAAACACGGATCTGACAGTGTTACTCCTCCACCAAAAGTCCTCCAAGGATTCCCCATAGTTCTTTTAATTAAAGGGTAATATCCATGTAGTGAAAATCACTCTTTTGAATATATGATTGTGCAAATTTTGACAAACACACCGTTGTGTAACCACTGCAACATTAAAAATATAGAACAGCTCTTTTTGGTGATTAAAAATAAAGACCTTGTAAGCATTCATAGAGTATTTTGTGAGAACATAAGTTTCCATTTTACTTGGGTAAACACCTAGGAGTGGTATTTCTGAGTTATATAGGAGAGAAATATTTAACTTGATGAGAAACTGCCAAGTTGTTTTGCAAAGTAGCTGTACCATTTTGCTTGGTAAAGTCCAAACTCCCTCTTCCAGGGCCCTCCAGGTCAGCCTCCTGCCTGTCTCTGCACCCACGGCCCTCTCTGTTACCCAGAGCTCTCCACACCTTGTCAGCTGACCACACTCAACATCTTGCATGGTTGTGAACAAGTTCTCACTAATCTCCAGGATTTCACACGTGCTGTGTCTCCTGCCCAAAATACTTTTGCACTCCCTTCTTTGCCTGAATAACTTCTTTACCTGACCAACTCATTGGCTTAAGTATCTCCTCTGCCAGGAAAGTTTCCTTGAACCTAAATTAGGTTCCCCCACATGTTTCCCTCATTTATTCATTCATTCGGCAAATGTTTGCTCAGTAACAAGCAGGATGTAGGCTCTGGTCTAGCATGGAGACGTAGCAGTGCACGAAATAGACAAAAGTGCAGGCTCTCATGGAGCTTACATTCTGAAGGAGGAGGTAGGCAGTGAACAATAACAGCAAAACAAATGTGTGCCAGAATGTCAGGTGGGGGCAGGTACTGTAAAATAATACAGCAGAGTCATGGGCGAGAATAACGAAGGACTTGAGCTGCTATTTTGGATTAGGACAATTGGAGGACATCGTAAAGGAGCAGCCCCGCATCTACCTGGAGAAAAGACTTTTCTGGCACAGTGAACAGCAAAGACAAAGATGCCTGGACAAAAACAAGGGTGGCATGAAGAGGTGTGTTCAGGAATCAGCTGGGAGGCCAGTGCGGAAGGAGCACAGTAAGCTGGGGGGTGGGGCAGAGGGCCCAGCAGGGCTCCTGCAGCACTCTCTCCCCACGTCACAGCTCTTTCCATGCTGTGCCGTTGCTGATTTCTACCTGGTCTGTCCATCATTCTCAACTGTGTGCTCTTGGAGGCCCAGGGTTGTGTTTATTCTGCTCCTCACTGATGTCAAGCGCTTGGCACAGTGTCTGCTACACGGTAGATTCTTAACAAATATTTGAGTGAACAAATGACTGAACGGAGTAACTCAATGACAGAGCCCTGAGAAGACTGCATGAGCCCACATTACCGATGGAGAAAAGGAGGCCCCGATTGCTTCAATAACTTTCCCAAAGGGAGTGGTGAGTAGCGTGGCTGGAATTCAGCTTCCTCGTGATCAAATCCCCTCTCTCACAATATCAGCACTCTCTTTCCTGAACCAAGAGGGAACATAATGGACACTAACAGCTAAACACCTCTCAGCCCGTCCTCATTCTCTAACCCTCTGCTGATCTTGAATGTGAAATAGTATCTATCATGGACTGAATGCTTGTGCCCCACCAAAATCCATATGCTGAAACTCTACCCTCAAATATAGTGGTATTAGGAAGTCAGGTCTTTGGGACATAATTAGAGTTAGATGAGGTCATGAGGGTGGAGCCCTCCTGAATGGGATTAGTGTCCTTCTGAGAGTCCTGAGAGAGCTCACCGTGTGAGGACACAAGGAGAAGTCTGTGACCCAGGAGGTGGCCTCACTGGAACCCAGCCATGCTGGCTTCCTGATCCCAGACTCCCAGCCTCCAAAACCAAGAGAAATACATTTCTGTTGTTTTATAAGCCACCCAGTCTATGCTACTTTGTTGTAGCAGCCAAAATGGACTAACACATTATCTCTGGGTCACCCCTTAGGACAGTGGTTGGGGAAGAAAAACAAAAAGCAATCTAGGAGCCCAAAAATGTTTTTATTTGACCCACAGAATGATTTTAGGAAACATCATCTTAAGAAAATCAAAATTTATGGCCTATTTGAAATCTCTCAAGATGTGGCAATGCTGGGTCCATTATGTCTCATGGAAAAACCCACTGAGTTGAGTAAGTACTGTCCCATGACAGAGGGTAGATCTCTCCAATTGTCACAGCCCTCGATACTCTCGGTGCTTCTACCTGGTCCACGTCACCAGTTTAAGTCACTTAACCGTAGGGTGATAAAGTGTGGTTTAATGCAAATGCACTCAGGGTCCCTGGTTTAGGGGCTTTGGAGACAGGGCCAATCCACTTGTGTATCCATTTCTCTTTCCAGTACACTTAAGTGGCTGAATTAACATAGAATGACTATCCAGAGCAGCCAGGAATCAGGAGGTCAGGAAACGAGAGCCCTGTGCAGCAGAGGAGATTATGAGAGGAAAGCAGGCAAGTTAGGGGTGATGGCTGCGTCTCCTCCACCCAGCTCAGAGTGTGGGCCTAGGCTGTTGCTGGTGCGTGGTCTGCAGTGCCAGGTGCCTGAGCCCCTGCCTCTCCCTTGATGGTTTAGCTCCGCACTCCAGTTGTGTGCACAGTCCTCTGTACGGCTCCATCTGTGTTGCTTGTTGAAGACATCTATGCAGATCGGGCAGTATTGATTGAAGAGTAGTCTGGCTTGGGAGAACTCTGAAAGAGGAATAGAAAAAATTTTCCATGCCAAGTTATGTAATCCAGGGTCTACCACAAATCCTGGCACACAGTAGCCAAATAAATACTTTCTGAAGATGAATGAACATTGTGCAAATTACTTCTCCTCCTACTTCATCTGTAAAGTGAGAGTTTTTTACTGAGAGAATTTTTAAGACCTCACAGAGCTCTAAAATTTGGGGGTTCTATGGGTTTCTAGGTAGTTACATGCAAAGTAGAGGTGAGCAATAAATACAAGAGGCCCATCTATTTCTTGGAGAGCGATGAAAACAGCATGGTAAGACAGATTTTAATAATGGAGAAAAAGAATCAGGAAGGCTCCAAGTTTTCACTGCTGATCGGAGATAATACCATTAGTCATAGTTAGTTAGCATTGACGTTAGAGCAGATAGATCAAGAGTTTACATTTTGCATATGAGTGGAGTTTATTTGCCAAAAATGAATTCATCAAAAATTTGCCTCCAGGACTCAAGAACCGTGTTTATAATGTGTGTGATATGCAGGTGAGGCCAGGCAACTGGGGCTGCCTGGCTGGGTAATTTAAAGAATACCCGCAGGCCCCTCGCCCAGTAATTTTCTTCTGTTAGCCTGTCTTGGTTCCTAAAATCCCCACCATTAGTCACACCTCTGAGGTCAGGCCATGAAGGATGGTCTCCAGATACTCCAATATGCTAAGAGGGATTTGAAATTAGAGCAGTTGCATCCATTACCATGCCCAGAAAATAATTTTCTCAAACAATAATGGCACCTGCAATCTATTCTTGAGCAGGAATCCTATCCCAACCATTGTACATGCAGCTGAGTGCTTTTAGTTTCCTTTCATCCACACAAACACCTATGTGGCAGGTGCTCTGTTCATCCCTGTTTGCAGAGGTCACACAGCCCTAAGTGGGCTCAAACACAGATCTGGTGATTGATTCTAGATTCTGTTTTTTTAAAGGAATAACTTATACACTGTGAAGTGCACAGTCTTAAATGGACAGCTTGATGAGTGTTTATCTAGGCATACCCTTCTACAACCACTACTCTGATCACGATGTGGAACATTTTCATCACCCTGGGAGACTCCTGCATGTCCCCTCCCAGCTGGTCCCCCTGCAATCCTCCCCCCACAAAAAGAACAGAGCCCCAATGCTTAACTTTTCGGCTATGCGAAGGGAAGAGGGAGGTCAGGCAAGCTCAGAAAGAAAGCAAATGGCTCAGGACAAAGAATACTGGCGTGTGTGAGGTGGGGTGGTGCCGCCGGGGAGCTGGCCCTGCTATACATTCAGCTACTGCCCAGGTGTCAGGGTGAGGATCCAGTGTGCAGAGATCTGTGCAGAATCAGGAGTTCTGCATAGCAAGCAGCGCTGGTCTCTCCCACTGCCGGGAATCCCAGTCTCTAACCAGAAACAGAATGCTGACGAATGAGAAGGGGATGTGTTTGCTGGCACCGAGTCCGCAGAGTGGGAAGACAGGCCAAGCCTGGGATCCCACAGGAAGCTTTGAACCCACTTTATAATTCTTAGTTTAGCTATCATCGACTCTTCCCAGATCCAATGTTGTGTTTTTACTTTGCTAAGTTTAAATCTATTTTCTTTCCTCCTGCCCTGCTGCTCAGGCTGCCAGTCTGGAATTTTATACGCTCCTCGGGCTTCTGCACTGCACTAATTGTGTTCTCTTTGAGAGAGCTCTCTGCAAGCTGTCAAGTGTGGACTGGCATTTCGTATTTCATTATTTTTATCAGTTCTTAGTTAAATATGTATCACTCTATCTCCAGATTATCTGAAGTCCTAAATAGTTGGCAGGCTCAGGAGACACACTTGGAGGAAACCCTATGACTTAAGCCGCAGGACAGCTACAGACAAAGATCAAAAGCCACGATGTGGGTTTCTGGGGAAAGAGGAGCGGGCCTGGGGGAATGGAGGGAGGTGGAAGAAAGAGAGAAGACAAGGGAAGGAGAAGGAGGAATGGAGGGAAAAGGAAAGGGAGAAGAAAAAGAAAGAAGTGGAAAAGAGAGCATGAGACGGAGATAGTGAAAAGAAGGGGCAGAGGAGGAGAGAGGAAGAAAAATAGAATCAGTTGAGGACAGAGTGAAGACATGTAGCTCAGATTTCGGAAGACAACAGGGGAGTCCGTGACACAAGCAAATGGTCATTTGCAGGCTTAGTTATCTATGTGAGTTGTTGACGTAACCAAATGGCTAAATGCTGCCAAGCGTCTACATCCAGGGGTGCCTGTAGAAAACTAGACACTAAAGATCACAAATATTAAATATTCTGCCCTGTGATGTCCAAAAATATACTTAGCAGATGATGCATCTTGATTCAGCCCTGATATGGGCTAACTATATGTCTAGAACCAGAAATATGTTTCTCCTTGTCAGTCATGTCACATTACTGGGAACAAGCAAAAATAGATCAGGCTGCACACTGTCTCCTTTACAACTCCAGGTCAAGAGGCTCTTTCAGCTGTAATTGACTACGCTAAAACTAGACGCTGTATTTGCAGAATTTTCTATTCAACAAGTCAAGGAGCATGTGATGCACCTCTTTTCTTTTCTTCTTTATTTTTTTTTAAGAGACAGGGTCTTATTCTGTCACCCAGGCTGGAGTGCAGTGGTGTGATCATAGCTCTCTGTGGTCTCGAACTCCTGGACACAAACTATCCTTCTGCCTCAGCCTCCCCATGCATGAACTTGAAAAAGTTCTATATACACTGTTAAATTTTTGTTTTAATGTTTATAGACAGAAAACCCTCAGTTAAAACTGAGCTACCCAGAATGGTGCATCCCCTACCCCATTCCCTCAAGGAGTTCTAAAGAGCCCAGGTTTTCCTGCATGTGTTTGTCATCAGAGTTAGAGAAAGCCTCAGGGATTTGCCAAATGGTGGGTCTGTTTACTTGGGTTTTGGATGCAATAGGAAATTCACTTTTTAGCATTTACTTATCTTTCAAAAACATCCCTTGCTGATCAAAAGATTCATGCAGCTAAGACAAATAAACCACTACAAATAAAGGAAATCATTTTGAAGCACATAAAAATAGTGATTTAAATGAATAATGATATTCTATTGGAGTTTTTCCTAAGCTTACAAACATCGATGTGCTGATAGTTATCACATAAAACTTAGAATTCTGGATCTACTGATCTAAGTTCAAATCTTAGAAAACCTGTTTAAAGAAGGCATCTTAGTGAACTGGAAAAACTAGAGATTAGATGACTTTAATTTTAGTCCTTTGTCACCCATTAAATATTATTCTTTGGACAAATCATATAGTTATTTATTAATTCTAGAAATATTTTCTTGAGCACTTAGTATGTGCCAAACTGCATATTAATGTCTGAGGACAGAGATGAAAGGCTCATCCATTCCTACCACCCTGCACTTCCTTACAGAATATAATTAAATTGTATTATGACTAATTATTTCAAAACTTACCTGCTATTATCTGTCCCTGCACACTCCACTAAGAACTCCACGAGAGAAGGGACTGCGCTATAGTCCATCTTTCTTTCTCTATTAGTTGGTGCAATACATGGCACATGGTACTTACTCGACTCATGTTTACCAGATGAATGATCTTATCATAATGAGTTAACATTTGTGTAGCACTTACATCCATTGTCTCATTTAACTCTTACAACAACTCTGTGAGCTAGGTCCTCTTCTCCCCCATTTTACAGTTGAGGAAACTGAGAAAAAGAGAAATTAAAAAACTTGCTAAAGGTCACAAGCATAATTGGGATCCAACATCAGGCAATCTGGTGCCAGAACCCACATTCTTGTCCACTGTACTATGCTGCCCATGAATGTACCAGGTAATCAGCGAACAAGTGAATGAATGAATGAATTTAAGTGGTTTATAGGTTCTGGGCTTTAGGATCAATAACTGCAATACAAGAATATTGAACTAGAATCAGTGCTCCTAAACTTTCCCACCAAAGTTGAGTGCAAGTTCTTCTAACTAATTTAATCACTTGATTGGATTATCGTCAGATGCGCTCCACTTATCAAATAAAACTGTCTGATGTGCAGGAGTGGTTGAGGCTGGTGGCCCGAATACTGTCTAGCATGCCCTTGCATTTCTGTTCCTGCCATTTGAGTCGTATTATTCCCGAACCTGTTTGTGCCTTCTGTGATTATTATGACATGATTTAATTAAATATTGTTTAAATGTATAGAGTATGAGTACAAAAAGAAGTAGAGCTGTTATTTCTGTGAAAACTAAACTATCAATGTGGTAGATATGCAAGGATGGATTCTTGTCTGTATGTTTGAAATATTTTAAAATAGTGTATGCTGAAAAGCTAAATTAAATGCTTTGAAAATATTTGATTAAAGCAAGTCATTAAAAATTTACTTCCAATAATGTGTGGATGAGACAACTGTAAAAGAATCTGTGGAACATTTTGAAGGACTTTTCACTTCGATGGCCTTTCTAGTGGCTTGAGTTTCCCACATAGACAATGCACTTAGAGCTATTATGAGCAAGAAAGACAATGGGAAATGCCAATCAATGAGCCCATTCTCATAGAAATCCCCTTGGACTGACATCAAAAGGTAAGGGAATCATTTTCTATGATTCCCATATTTAATCAACATTTTAGTGGCTGTATGTGTGTTGTAAGAAACTTCTTGAAGTCTTACGTTTCATCCTAAAGTTTACGGACTTCTCACCATACTCTGTGATAGACATTAGTGTTGTTCACCAGATATTTCTAGTTCTTCTGGGCACATAGTAGGATTGCTCTTCCCTGCCCCTCTTTGAAAATAGGTGGGTCTACGTGATACGCTTTGGCCACTGAAGTGTGTGTGGAAATGACACGTGCCACTTCCAAGTGGGTATGTTAAGATCCATGATTTACTCCAGTTGTGTCTTCCTCCACTAAGGCAATATGCAAAGTTTTAGGTAAAGGCTCCCCCATTAACCTGGATCCAGGAATGAGGACAACTTGGAACTCAGCCCCCAGCTGACCCTGATGGACATGTAGCATAAATGAGCAATAAGCTTTTTGTTGTTTTAAATCATTGAGATTGAGACTTGTTGGTTACCAGAGCATACATAATCCATGATACATTTGTACTTCTTTATGTGCATATATAAGTGTATCCTCACTACCACCAAGTTTTAAGGTACATTTAGCACCCCAGTGAGACACAGCACACTGATCTGGTAGCTTTGTGCACTGCCCCTACTTTTTTCCCAATTTCAGAAGCATAGAACCAGATGGTCTCTAGGAGCCCTTCAAATGCTAGCATGCCACTATGCTATACATGAGGAGAGAGCAGGCACCAGAAGGTTGTGCCCATGTCATGTAACTAAAGCATATAAAATTAAATTAATTTGACTGAAGAACAGTTCTATCTGATTGTGGAGCGATTGATTAGATTACCATAGAGTCCATGGGGTTTGGTTGTCAGTGTTTCAGCTGTCTTAATGAGGGAATTGGATTGCACGGTGATCCCACTGATTGCTTTGGCAGTTGGTTATTTAGCCAGAGCCACAGTTGGACCCTAAGGCAGGATGTAAAATTAATTCGCTTGAATGCTAAATTCAAGCATTTTTTTCTGTAAGCTACTCTGTGTCAAGTAGTGTCATGTAATGAATAATACTTATCAACTGTAAATATTTAAAATTTATAATCTTCCCTGTATACATGCCACACCAAGAGGTCTAAATATTTTATGATGCTATGAACTGTGGGTCAAGTTAAATTTTAAACTCGTGCAAGCCTCTATGTCTCTGAAGAGCTTCATTCTAGCATTCCTTGGGGTCAGAATTGATCATTCCTTGCCGTTAATAACAACAGATTCTGATTCTATCATTTAAAATGAGACTATTTATGCAACAGTGAAAGAAGGTGGACACTAAGTGCCAAGAGACCAGTGACTTGTCTATTCTCTCATTATTGTGTTCAGTCAAACAATACCTGGGCTTATTGTAGATACTACAGACCTATAGTACCTGTAGATATTGAATGAACAAATGAATGTACAATTAACTAATGATTGAGAAGCACCAATATTTCTTTATTTCAGCTATTTTCCAGAAGTGAAGGAAGTGCTCTTCTGAATATATGAAGCTGTATAATTTCATGATTAAGTGTTTTGGCTTTGGAGTTAGTTGAATCTGAATTTGATTTCTGACTTTGCTGTTGTTGCAGATTATATGTTCCAAAGATGGTCACAACAGCACTTCCCACGCCACATGCTCTTTCACAATATGAATTTGTCATTCTCCCATCATGATATAGTTGATTTCTCCACTGTGTTTAATCTGGGTGAGACTTGTGACTGGTCGGAGCAATATAATTCAGCAGAAGTGATGATGCTTTAACTGACCTGGCAGCTTCTGCTTCCTGCCTCTTGGAAGCCAGCCACCAGATAAAAATTAATCCTATGAGACAGCAGGGTTTCAGTTGGATTACTGGATGGATGATGAAAATACAGAGAAAAGATACGTTTTGAGGGAAAAATAGGATAGATTCATTATCAAACATGTTGAATTTCTTTGCCTCTGAGACAAACAATTCTGGTAGGGAGCTGGTTCCACAGGTTTGAAACTCAGAAGAGCAATATGCATTGGAGATGTGGACTTGGGAGTCAACAGCAAATGCACGGTAACTGGAGACCTGGACACAAGTGAGATTATCTAGAAAAAGTATATATGATGAGAAAGAAAGTGGGCCGGGGGCATAAATGCAAGGAACATTGTCACCCAAGGAAAGGGAAGAGGAAGAAAAACCACAGAAGAGAGGGTCCATAAAGGTAGGTAGAAACCCAGTAGAGTTCTGTGTCATAGAAGCCAAGAGAAGGGACTTCAAGAAAGAGGGTGTGGTCAATTGTGTCAAATGCTGCTGAGATGACATGGGAGTTGAGGACAGATCTACTTGGAAAGGTCAAAAAGCTCTGGTCTCCATTTTCGGACTCCCTTGCAGCTAGGGTTTGGATCTGAATGAAGTTTCACCAGTCGGAATCACTTGAGGTTTGGTAAGTGAAATTGAGCAATCTTTCTGTAGCTTTTGGCTTTTTCCATGCCCACTGATGATAGATTTATGGAAGTGGTAACTTAGCTCTACTTCTAGAGAGCACACTAGCCAATAATGTCCTAATTATCAAGGACATCAAAAGCCAAATCAAGAAATCTAAAGTGCCTTTTAAAAAGGCAGCATGGATTTAACATAACAACAAATGCTATCAAATCGAAGTTTTTAGATCTGAATATGCAATGTGAAGATTCAGACTCCAGAGTATCATCTGCAATAAAAATTCAAATAACAAGATGCAGTTAAGTCATGAAACACGTCAGTTTGCATTAACCTACCCACTGCATGAAGAGCTGAAATATGTAGAAGCAAGGTGGAGAGAAGCTGGGCTTGAAGGATAGGCATGCAGAAACCAAGCTCTAGATGAAGGAGTAGGGCTTTGGGCTGTGGAGACGCTAAAGCCACAGATACACTTGTGAGAGAGCAGTAGACAGACACAGGCTGGCTTCTGCTATGCACCCAGGAGGCCAAATACATAGCTGAGAAGGTACCAGGTTCAGCAGATGGTGGTTGCTGCCAGGAGCTGAAGGCCCATGCTTACTTGTGTAGTGTGTAAGTTAAACTTCCGACCAACATCAGCCTTTCAGCCACTATTATTGTTGACAATTTTATAAAGAAATCTGGAATTTACAAAGTCTTTCCCATTAGTATCTTTATTCCACAACTTTCTTCTGAGGGAGGTAGGAAAAAGAATTGATAAGCTTCATTTCTTCCTGGGATAGCTAAATTATAGGAAGGCAAAGTCAAGGTTTCGCTAAGGTCATAAGCAGAAGCAATCTTAAGATATACACAAATTGATAAATAATCCCCAATACATAGTAGTTTACAATTTTAAAGAAACTTTATCTCATGTCATTTTTGCCACAACCCTATAAGGAAAACAAGGCAAGTGTTGACTACTATTTCCACTTAATGAAGAAATTGAGACTTTGGGGGGTTTGATTTAACCAGTTCAGATCACTGAAGCAGCGGAGCAAAAGTAGAACTCTGGTCTTTTCTTTACTGGTCTTCTGGAGAATTCTGGAGGTTAAGATTAAGGGGAGTACAGCTTGAAACTTCAAAAGTTGGGGGTTGCATGGTTACTGAGCAACTCATAATTCATGGAAAATAACCAAGAAACACATTCTGGGATAGCCTAGAACTTCAGGGTAAAGACAAATTTTCAGTGCCTTGCTAAGCAAGTTGTAGAAGCAACAGCTAATTTGCTATGCTAGAGAAAATGATCATATACAAATACAGTTCTATATTAATGGTTCAGCATCGATTATCACCAAGTACCAATTCAAACTACCTAAATTTCTTTGTAACCCAAGTTTTCCTGGTCTGGTGTGAGAATGGCCCAGGAGATCACAGTGTCTGTAAGAAAAGGACCAACACTACCATGATTCTCACTCTGTGGGTCCACTCTCACCTCCTTCCCTGAAACTGAAACATAACACAGCACAACCACAAAGAATATGCAATCATTTTTCATTACTTTTCCTTTTTCCTGTACCAGAGACCAGTGTTCTGGCATCTTGATCGTGTCATTAATTTCAGTTATGTTCTGAACAGGGGATGAGGAGGTCTTCAAGGCTACGGGTGACTGACAGTGTTTAGACAAGTCTAATTAAGTTTCTTGTGTTTGGAGAATCTTGGGAAGATAAATAAATCACTGAAATCTTCATGATGAAAACTGCCATTTGGCAGCGGCGAAGTTTCTCCTGGGAAGGCGATGAGGATTGGCGTCAGAAGGAAGGGTGCCGCTAGCTGACCCCGCCCTGCCAGGGCCAGCATTCATGGCATGAACTGAACTGAACGAAGGATCCCGCTCAACCCTCTGTGCATGTCTCTGTTCCTCCTATCCCTCCCCCACTTTTCCAGGTTTTTCTGCATAAAGATGTGAACTGAAAATGTTTACTTATGGTCTCCCCACAGGGCTGTGATGAGCAGGCAGTGCCCGTAGCAGATAACGTTTGGGCCTGTGCATCCAAACCAGCTGTGTGACACCCCGGGCCTCCCACTTCCCCCCGCACTTACCCTTACAGCGCCCAGGACCCTTTGCTCCCCAGAGTGAAGCCCAGAGTGAAAATTCAAGGGGCTTTCTAGTTCTTTTGGAATTCTCACCTGGGGCTGTCACTTCCTTCCCATGGCCTTTGTTCCTGTTTCCTCCCTACAGCCCAGGAGCATCTGGAAATGATGATCTCAAAATCGTTAGGAAGATCAAGGAAATTTGTATACAAACTAATTATTAAATGCCATTAAGGAGTTAATGCTAATTTTGTTAGGTTTGTCAATGCCATGTGGCTATGTAAATTTTTAAAAAGTTCATAGAAGTTGGAGATGCATTCTGAAGCATTTATAAGTGAAATATCATAATGTCTGAATGCATTTTAAAATACTTCACGGAGGGAGGAGGGGATGGGTGAATTCACACCTAACGGGTGCAATGCACACTATCTGGGTGATGGACACACTTATAACTCTGACTCAAACTGTACAAAAGCAATTCATGCAACTAAAACTTTTGTACCCCTGCAATATTCTGAGGTAAAAAATAGAATAAAATAAAATAAATACCTCAGGGGAAAAAAGAAGAGGAATAGTAGATCAGTCAGGGTCCTGTCAGAAAACAGAAACCACATCATTTATTCTAACAGAGAATTTAATATAAAAGATTATTAACTAGATTACTGAAAGGCAAAAAGAGAAAAACTAAGGTATCATGGAAGTTACAGCTGCAGGAAGCCCAAGGGTTGGGGGAACAAAGAGAAGAGATTGAGATTCTCAAAATGTAGAAGCTTGGAGAAGGGGCCCCACCCAGCTGAAATGCAGACCTGTGAGAAGCCAGGGGACATAGGCTTCCAGGGTGCTTCGGCCCAATGGGACTGGTGTCTTTGAGGAAGGCGAGGACACTGGTAATATGAGTGTTAGAAAAACTGCAAATGGAGATTATTGGGTAAAGAAGCATTGCCGGGTTGTATTCACAGGAAGCCAACAGGAAGTTTCCTCCTCTCCTCCAGCCCTGAGCCTTCCTCTTAAACTCAACATTGGCAGAGTCCAAGGGAGCCACTTGGCAACACAGAAATGAGGTTTGAAGAGCCCCAGCCCAGCATGCCTGAAAGAACATAGGAGGAGGGGGATGGTGAGATAATAAATAGCTTACTAACCGTCGTGTGGGGGGAGCCAAAACAGCATTGCCACAGACGTGAATTGTTAAAGCAGGGTGATGCATGCATGAGGGTTCACTATATACTGTTCTCTTTATTTTCAATATGTTTGAAAAATTTATATAATATAAAATTAAAATAAAAAGAATTGACAGGCACACTTTACAAAGAACATCTTTTAAACTATTAGTATTATTATTAATATATCAAAAATATCTAAATAATGTTAATGAAAATGAAAAATTTTTAAAGATCTATAATCCTGCCATTCAAAAATTCAAATTTTTCCTTTTTTTTTTTAACAGCATTTTAAAGGTTTGCTTTATCAAGAATCTCAAACCTCAGGGGTAACTGGTCCATTTCAGTTGACTACGAGTTCAGTTTTAACCCTCCCCACACTTTCTTTGTAGACACCTTTCTACTTCAAGACAGGATGAAGTAGAAAGCCTCCATCTACATGTAAGGATATGACCTAGCTTTTATATGTATATTCTTTTAACATATATATCCATATAGGTTGGGTAGAGCATTGATTCAGGCAGAAGGAACAGGTGGGGGAAGGCCCCGGAGTTAAGAGAATACCTAAATAGGTACAAGTCAGAGTGCTATATGCAAGAAAAAGAGTAAACTATACAAGTCTGAGGCACAGTGTGGCTGGAATGTATAATGTCAGATGTGTAGGGTCTTATATGCCACGTTAGGAACTTTAGACTTTCCTGAAGACAATGAGTCCTTATCAAAGAGGAGGTATTTGAACATCTTAGTGATTTGGAAAGCCTGCCCTAGCTGGAATGTGGAGAATGGGTTACAGAGGAGCAAGAAGGGGGACAAAGAGAAAAGTCGAGGTTCTGAAACAATAATACCAGTGAAAGGGGATAGTGATATAAACAAGATACTGGCAAAAGACACAAAGAATTCAAGGCTCTGAGAGATATTAAGAAGATGGAATTATCAGGACTCAAACATGGGTTAGAAGTGGAGTGAGTGGTGAGGGAGAAAGAAAAGTCAAAAATGACTCTTGCATTCCTTGTTTGTGGGATCAGGTAAGTGGGTGATGTTCTCATTTACGGAGAGAGAAAATACAGGAGAAAGAGCTGGAGGGAGGAGATGAGTTTGTTCTGAGACTCTGGAGGGTGCACACCCTGAGGGCCACCCGAGTGGAGATGCACAGTAAGCACTTGGGGGTGTGGTGCTAGAGCGCAGGGTTTGAAGGATCTGGGACGAAGATATACTTGAGAGTTATCTTTTGGTTTCCATAATTATATTTATTTTTAATTCCACAAAGATACTTAAATATATTAGACTTGTAACAAATTTAAACAGTACACATAAATTAAAGAATCTCTTGAATACCCTACCCTCTCCTATTTCCACCCTAAAAATAACATGTGTTGTTTCCACCTATACTGTTTCAGAACTTTTTCTATGCCTTTACTACATATATGTACCTACTGTAAGATACATGTTTGTGCAATCAGGAACCATGTTTTGTTTGTGAGTTGTTTGTTTGTTTACCTGAAAGGTACTGAGCTGCCTTAGGTCAGGTTTCCCAGGAAATAACCTCTGAGACTAGAGATTTGTATGCAGAAGGTTTAATGGGGGGAAATGAATTGCTGTAATAACACCCGGAAGGGGGTGAGGGAAGCAGGTGGGCAGAAGAACAAGTTGAACTGTGACACAAATGCAGTGGATGTCCCAGCCAATTTCATGGGGATCTAGAACTAGGATAGGCCTTAAGAGTGACCCACATTGAAGCAAGGTGACTGGGCCGTTGTATTCTCACATTAACCAGTCATGGAATGTGAGCTACCCCTGAGGAGGAGGCTATGTCAGAAAATATGACTCCCTTCAGCTGAGGGCAATTCCTAGCGAGGGACTCTGCTGTGATCCTTCAGGCAGCCAATGCTCCTGGTAGCTGGAGAAATGAGAGCATTGATCCTGAAGGGAGGACCTGGAGGCACACCACAGCATCCACTGTACAGGCTGCACATACAGTTCTGAACCTTGCTTTGAATTTGGAATGTGCCTTGGAGATCTATCCCTTTTAGTAGCTACTTAGTGAGTGATGTTACTCTTTTAAACTGAGACATAGTATCCTAAAGAATGACCAACAACAGTCTCTTTAATCACTCTCTTCTTGATGGACATTCAGTTGCTTCCAACTTTTTACTGTTAGAAACAATACTGCAGGCGGAGTGGACTTCCAGCTTCTGGTAGTGATGGAATAAGTCCCTACCAGAGGAAGCCCCTTCACCTCTTTTTCCAGAAACAATGATAAAGCCCAGATACAATACAAAAGCAACTACCCGACATCACTGAGCATGAACAGAAGCAGACAGACTCTTGCAGGTAGCAAATGCTTGAAGAAGAGGAGCACTATGATGTAAGGTCCCTCATTTCTGCACCTTTTAGTTTGGGATGAATGTGGTCCATTTGGCATTGGCAGTCCAGTAGCAAGAGCACTGATGGAAAAACCCACAGTCTTTCTGGTCAGCAGAATCAGAGAAATAAAGCTGGGAAACTGCCATTGAAGTGAGCAGAGGAATCCTGGAAAGGAAGAGAAAGGAGGCAGAGAAAGGATGCCTAAATTCTGTCCGCCCATATCTTAAACTGACCTCTGAACCATGCATGTCTGGGACAGAATAAGGCAGCTCAGCTAAGCAAATGATTTGAACCGATACCAGAGCTACTGCCCAAAGAAAGAGTTTGTACTTCAAGCCCAACCAAGAAAATTGCAAAGCAAAGTGAACAAGACACATTAGAGAAAAATAGCAGAAATCAGACTTGTTATAATCTCACATTCATAATATACAGGATACAATCCAAAATAACTTGACATATGAAGAATCAAGAAAATGGACTACATTCTCAAGAGAAAAGAAAGTCAACCACATCTGACCCTGAGATGAACCAGATGTTGAAACTAACAGACGAGGATGTCAAAGCAGTTATTTTAACTATCTTTGATAAAGTAAAGCAAAATATACTCTTGATGAATAAAAATATAAGAAAATTCAGCAATGATATTTAAATAACAAGAACCAAATGGAAATTATAGAACTAAAAATACAATATCTGACATTTTAAAATTATTGGAAAAACTTAGTAACCAAATGAAGAGATCCAAAAAAAAAATTGTATGTGAATTTGAAAATAAATCAATTAACCTTTCTTAAAAAGATGAACAGAGAGAAAAAAGATTTAAAAAAAATGAACAAGCGACCTCTCAAGTAATATCAAATAGTTCAACATACAGACAGCTTTCAGAAAGAGAGTAGAGCAGAGAAAAATATCTCAAGTACTAGCGGCCAAAAATTTCCCAAATTTGTTGAAAGACAAAAATTATCAGATTAGAGATGGTTTGTCAACACCAATTAGAATAAACATTGTTAGGCAGGGAACAGGCCAGGAGGGTGGTTGCTAGGGGCAAAGAAGAGGGAGGAAAGGGACCGCAGGAAAACACAGATAACAACCTAAAAGAGCAGGAACTTGAGGTTTTGAGGCATACACACCTGTGCAGCTACAACTTAGCTATGAGAACACCTGTCAAAAATGTATATCAGTCATCTGTTAACATCCCACACCTCCTGTAAGTCCTCCCCCTGACCAGGCCAATAAAAGGAAACCACCTGGGAGTCCTTAACATCTTTCTCCACTCATGGAGACTGAGCGTTCCTTTCTGGAATGTACTCTCGCTTTGCATGGCTCCCTTCTTTTTCTGCAGTAAAAGCTGTTTGTGTGGAACTGCTTCCTATCTGTGGTCACTTCATCACATTGGCCCTACTTGTGAATTTTCCAAGCAAGGAGCCAAAGAACCAGAACAACATATGCCAAGAGGCCGGACCCGACAACGTGAAGACATGAACATTGAAACACATCATAGTTAAGCCATGGAGACAAAGATAAAGAACTAACCCTGAAAGCAGTAAATAAAAAAAAAAAAAATGAACCATTACATACAGAGGAGCAGAATCTGATTAAGAACTGAATTCTCATAAGAAACCATGGAGGCCAAAAGAGAGTGGAATAGCATCTTTAAAATTCTGAAAGAAAAAAAAAAAGACTCTCAACCCAGAATACCTAATCCAGCAAAAATGTCCTTCAAAGATGAAGGCAAAATATAACCAATTTCAGATAAAGGATAACTAAGAGAATTTGTTGCCAGTAGATCTGTACTGTAAAAAATGGTAACAGGAGTTCCCTGGGGCTGAAGGGAAAAGATTCCAGATGGAAATTTGGATACTCAGAAAAAAATGAAGTACATCAGAAATGGTAAAAATAGCTGGGGAAATGCAAAAGATTATTCTTTTTCTTATTAGCTTTTAAAATAAATCTGTTTAAAGCAAAAAATATGACATTGTGAGATTTATAATATAGGTATACATAATATATATAACAACTATAACACAAAAAGGGGAAAAGGGGTAGACATGGCTCTGTATATGAGCAAGTTTTTATATATTTTACACAGTGTTACAATGTTACCATACTAAGTGTGAAAAGTTAACAGTATATATTGTATATCACTAGTCAACCACTAAGAGAAAATACAAGGAAGTAAATCTGAAAAGCCAATAAGAAAATTTTAAATAAAATTTAAAATATCTGAATAATTTTTAAAGGCAATAAATGAAGAACATAGGCTAAAAACTCCCCCATAAATATACACAATTATTTCTTTCTCAATAAAAAATATATATATAATTTAAAAGTACAGAAACCAGAGGAGACAAGTAAAAGACAAATAATAAAATGGTAGACTCACCCAAACATATCAATAATTAAATATTAATGGATTAAACAATCAAAATTCAGAGATTGTCACAATGGATTTTAAAAACTACTGTCTACAAAAGACACACTTTAAATTTTAAGACACAGATGAGCTCAAAGTAAATGAATGGAAAAAATATACTATTCAAATGGTAAGCATAAAAAGGCTGTAGCAGCTATATCAATATCAGACAAAATAAACTGCAAGATGTTGTGGGTTAAGTTGTGCTCCTGAAAAAGATATGTTGAAGTCCTAACCCCTGGTATCCATGACTGTGATCATATTTAGAAATAGGGTCTTTGCTGATGGAATCAAGTTAAGATGAGGCCATGGTGGATTAGGGTGGGCTCTAATCCAATGACTGGTGTTCTGATAAGAAGAGGGAAATTTGAACACCAAGACACACTGAGAACAAAGGTATGTAATGATGAGGGCAGAGACTGGATTGATATATCTACAAGCCAAGAACACCCAGGACAACAGGTAACCACCAGAAGCTGGAAGAGGTGAGGAATTTTTCCCTAGAGAATGGCCCCGCTGATACTTTGATTATAGATTTCTGTTCTAGAGAACTGAAAGAGATTTTAATTTCAACTGGTTTAAACGATCCAGTTTGTGTACTTTTTAATGGAAGCCCCAGGAAGCTAATACACAAGGCAAAAGGTATTATCAGAGATATAGAGGGGCATTTCATTATAATAATAGGCTCAGGAAGACATTATTCCTCAGGAATAATAATTCCTCAGGAAGACATAAATCATAAATGTGTATGCAACTAATAAAAGAGTTTCAAAATACATGAGGTAAAAAGAGACATAATTAAAGGGAGAAACTGACAATTCCACAATCTTAGTGATTTTATCAGTCTTCTCTCAGCAATTAGTGGAATAACTAGACAAAGAAAATCACCAAAGACATAGAAAATCTGAAAAAAACGCTAGCAACCACCTAAATACATAAAGGAAAAAACCCTTAGAACATTCTTTTGTGCTTTCTGCAATTTTCCTAATGTCCTCAATTATAGTCTTGGTCTTTCTTCTGATATGCAACATATTTACCCTATTTCCCCCTCAAATCTGCGGTTGGAAATGTTTTTAATTTGCTTTTTAAAAATCTTTCATCTTATACCACTTATGCAATATTATGTTTTTTACTCATTCTTCCTCTCTAATCATTTTAAAGTCCTCTTTTTTATCAACATATATCTTCCAGACATTTCTCCTTTCTGTTCATTTCAAAATTCATACTTCTTCATGTGTAGATTTTTAGAAATTTCCTTAAAATAACAAACACTTCTAAGAGCTCTAAATACATGGAGTCTTTTAATCATTTACCACTGCTTCATGAAGTAAGTATTATTATCATTATTATTACCATTTTAAAGATGAGGACATTAAAGTAGAGAGAAGTTAATTAACTTATCCCAAGTTGCACAGCCAGTAAATGGTGGAGCCAGATTCTAACTGGGCAGTTGGGTCCCAGTGTCTGTGCCCTTAACTATTGGGTTATAAAATATGCCTCCCTAGACTGCCAAATGAAATATTTTAATTCCTTTTATAACATCCTTTTTATTTTCTTTTTATCACTTCTTCATTTTCAAAGGTTTTGAGCATTCTGTCAGTTATACAGTCATGCCTCACTGACAGATGGGGATATGTTCTGAGACTACATCGTTAGGCAATTTTGTCATTGTGTAAACATCATAGAGTATACACAAACCTAGATGGTACAGCCTACTGCACACCTAGGCTATATGGCATAGCCTTATTGCTCCTAGGCTACAAACTCGTACATGTTTCTATACTGAATTCTGTCTGCAATTGTAGCACAATGGTAAGTCTTTGTGTATCTAAACATAAAAAGGTCCCTTCTCTCCCCTTCATTAAAAAAATATACAATATAAAAGATTAAAAAATGCCACACCTGTATAAGGCACTTACCATGAATGGAGCTTGCAGGACTGGAAGTTGCTCCAGGTGAGTCAGTGAGTGAGTGGTGAGTGAATATGAAGGGCTAGGACATTACTGTACACAACTGTAGACTTTATAAAGTCTGTACACTTGTGCTGCACTCAACCTATTAAAAAATAAAATTGTACTACAACATTGTAACAACTACAATGTCACTAGGTAATAGGAATTTTTCAGCTCCATTATCTTATGGGACCACTGTGTTACATGTAGTTGTTGACCAAAACATCATTATTTGGTGCATGACTGTATTATTCTTCAAGTTACTTCTTCATGCTAACTCCTTTATTGTAATGTAAATATTTTTCTAAGCTTCCTGTGGTAGACTGAAAAATGGCCCCCCAAAAGATATCCATGTCCTAATCCCTGGAACCTGTGAATGTGATTTTATAAGGCAAAGTCTTTGCAGATATAATTAAGTTAAAATCTTGAATTAGGAAGATTATCCCAGATTAACTGGGTAGGCCTTAAATATGATCACAAGTATCCTTAAGAGAGAGGCAGGGGGAGATTGGACACACACACTGAGGGGAAAACAATGTGCAGATGGAGCAGAGAGAGAGTTGGAGATCCTGACCTTGAAGTTTGGAGTGATTTGGCCACAAGCCAAGGAATGTCAGCAGTTACCAGCAACAGGAAAAGGCTAGGAAGATTCTCCCCTAGAGTGTCTAGAGGAAGCAAAGCCTTGCTCACACTACCCAGTGTCAGTGTTGATTCTACCAAGTGATACTGATTTTGGATTCTTGGCCTCTAGAACCAAGAGAAAGTAAATATTTGATGTTTAAGCCACCCAGTTTGTGGTCATTTGTTATAGCAGCTACAGGAAACTAATACCTCCCCTTTTGCTCAGCTACACTGTTAAATCCTTTTCCTTGTTTCCTTCTTTGCATGCAAGAGAGAGATAGTTTTATACTTTCATTAAGAAATATTGATTATAAGCCTACTGTGTGCTAGGCTCTGGGGATAGACGTGTGAAATAGACAATGTCTTTATTCTGAAAGAGCCTTGGTCAGTGTTGGGCATTGCTGGGCAGGGTAGCTTCAAACAAAATACAATAAAGTATGTGTCATGAGACTGAGAAAGGCAATGGAATCACACAGGAGGCATATGAACTTGAGAGGCCCAAGGGTGGCTTCCTCAAAGAGGTGACATTCAAGCTGAGGCGTGCACAGAAAGTAAGAAAGAGCCCTGCAAAGAGTGGTGTTCCAGCCAGAGGGAACAGCATGTGCCACGGCAGCAGTTAGTTCACCTCTCAGGTCCTTTGCACCTTAAGGCGCTCTTTTTTCCTTCAATTAATTCATAAGGCTCACAAAATATCTTTTCTTCTGTACCACATGCTTGGTACTACAGGCTGAGCATACCTAATCCAAAAATCTGAAATCCAAAATGCTCCAAAATCTGAAACTTTTTGAGTGCCAACATAATGCCACAAGTGGAAAATTCCACATGTAAATACTTAACACAAACTTTGTATCATGTACAAAATTATTAAAAATATATAAAATTACCTTCCCACTATATGTATAAAATATATACAAAGCATAAATGAATTTTGTGTTGAGACTTGAGTCCCATCCCCAAGGCATCTCATTATGTATAGGCAAATATTCCAAATGCTAAAAGAATCCAAAATCTGAAGCACTTCTGGTTCTAAGCATTTTGGATAAAGGACACTCAACCTCTACATTATACATGTTTATTAATAATCCAGTGATAAAGGGTGATTTTAGTATTACCAGTTTCCTTGCTTTCTCTTCTTACAACATTCCTCAGTAGATCAGCAGCTGAGGGTTGGAGATGGGAGATTTAGCTCCTGTTTCCTTCTTACATACACCCACATTCATAAAGTGGCCTCCCCAGAGTTGATGAGTTTCTTGATAGAACACATGGGACATAACAAACATGCACATGTTTGCAGAACTATAAAGTGTGGCCAAAGTGGATACCATTCTTACTCTCACCCAACCCCTAAATGTGTCCTTCAGAAATGGATTTAATTTGCAATGTTCCTAAAGACCCAGGAAAGCCACTGGATGATTTTTCTGCCTCCATTTAAAAGGTCTTAACTTCCCCTAAAACTGGCATGACCTCACTGTTCTGCTAGATTAACTAATTGTGGGTGGGAATTGACTCCCCCTTCTCGCTTATATCTGGCCAGAAACTGCACATAGAAGATGAAGAAAAAAGTATATCAACAGCTCTATTTTCTTTTATTCTTGCCTTCCTCAAGGGAAAGGCCCATGTTTGGGCCCATATTCTGTACAGCTCCTAGCTCAAGAGGGTCCTTTATTAATGTCCACTAAGGTATTTGAAAGTGTTTGTTCACTGTCTTTATCAGTATCATGACAATGATGTGATTTGTGTTATAGTTAAAGAGAAACTATGAAACTTTGGATACTGTGCCTCATGTGAGCTCTGAACTTGCCAATCAACTTTCAAGGTCAGAGGAAGCAGTTTGACAATAATGAGATCAAGCATTAGAATATATTTTTAAGCTTTCATGCAGAAGTGAAGGCAGTCAGGGGGGATACAGAAGTTCAGGAAATAGCTGGCTGTGTGGACAAGATGGTGTCGTCTCAAAGTACAGCTGGGTATCTAGTCAACCCCTTTTTCTTCCTCCATTTAACAAACATTCAGTTGGCTGAGTTATACAGCTTCCAGCTCTGCTTCAGAAGGTCTCTGTTTATCTTAGCAAGGACAATTAAGTGGCAGGAATGTGTAATGTAGTGAAGCACTGCCAAAACAAACAGCTCTCTTAAAACGTTATGTAGAAGTGGCTATTGTTGCTGGTGTTTCTGCAAAAGTCCGAAACCACTTGCTAATAGCTTAATTCCATTTCTCTGCAGACAGCCTGATCCTATTGCAGAAGAGCGACCATGTGGTCTGCTGGTTAGAGAGAAGCCCTGGAAGCCAGAATGGGCCCATATTTTACAGCATTGCTGAGCACTGACTCACTCTGTAACCCAAGGTTATATCGTTTAACCTCATGGGGCTTGCTGTCCATCCAGCTGGAAAATTTGGTAAGATGTGAGGCTGGACTGAAAATCATTTGTGGTGCAGCTGCGTTACTTTTCTAAGGGGTCAAGGCTGAGACTGACAGGACTGAAGAACAAAGTCTTGTGCGCTGTGCTGGGTAAAGGTAAGCCTCACAAGCCGCAATGAGAGTTCAGGCTGGTGAGCTTATTCTACAAAGGACAGTGAATCCTCTCTGCTGAATTGATAGATGAGTATTTCTAATTTCTGTTTCCATTTGGCCTCAGTCAATAATCATATTCCTCTATAAAACAGATCTTGCTTGAATCATGATCCCCAGCTCACCATTACAGTGACTGTGCTTAGCAGGGTGAGTACTTCATGGTGTCTGTTGTCTTCCTTGCTACAGGGATCTGCAAAGACTGCAGGGACTGAGGGTCAGAAAGCTTTGCCATTGCCCTAGTCTCCACAGGGGAGAGAGTTACAAAAACATACGTGTGCCTGAATGTGAAGATGATTGATTGAAAATTGGTAAAAAAAAAAAGAAATCAATTTGAGGAAGGAAATGTTGATCCTCATAGGAGATTGAAAACTGGTATTGGCTTTGGCGTTTTAAATACACTAAAATGTGTCCCAGGGATGGTGGCTTCAGGTCCAGGGTCTGGGATTTATGATATCTTGGTAGTGCAGGATTGGCCTTTGAAGGTGAGATTTCTGATAAAACCTACAAAAATTCAGATAAGTCAGATGTAGTTTACTTTTAACCATCAAGGGAGTTTCCAAAGGGCCTGGGAAACTGATAAGAGTTGTGTTTGAATTGACTCTTCTATTCCCAAGGCCAATCATAGTTGGTTGGTGTCTAAAATACCTTTTAGTTAGGCTATCCCTACACAGGTCAAAGGAGAATTGTTTGGGGATAAACAAACCATTAACTGGGAAGCAGAAATAAGAAGTACAGACTGTTTCTGTACTAACTGCTGTTCACAATCCACAGACACCAGCTGGTAGAGCTGAGCATATTTATCTCTTCATCCTATCATGAATGAAAACTGTCATCTCTGTAAGAGAGACTAAAAAGACACTCAGGAGCCATGCGAAGTCTGGCCTCTGCTTGGTAATTCTGGGCAGATTTGCAGGCCCTCACTTGATGTTTGAAGCCTTTCACATCCTCCATTGGAAGGGTACTCAGTTCTACCATTACTTCCAAAGAATCTATATATCAACAGGTATGTAGATACATTAATAGATGTTGTATCTATATCTACATGGATATAGATGTATGTATACATATGCCTATTTCTTATGTCCCTGAGAAGGCTTAAAGCAATGGCATCTCAGTAGCAATGAGCACATCTAGTGCCCAGATCTTGGTTTTTAAATACCACACCCTGGCCGGGCACAGTGGCTCACGCCCGTAATCCTAGCACTCTGGGAGGCCAAGGCGGGAGGATCGTTTGAGCTCAGGAGTTCAAGACCAGCCTGAGCAAGGGCGAGACCCTGTCTCTACTAAAAAAATAGAAAGAAATTAGCTGGACAACTAAACATATATAGAAAAAATTAGCCAGGCATCGTGGTGCATGCCTGTAGTCCCAGCTACTTGGGAGGCTAAGGCAGAAGGATCACTTGAGCCCAGGAGTTTGAGGTTGCTGTAAGCTAGGCTGATGGCATGGCACTCTAGCCTGGGCAACAGAGTGAGACTCTGTCTCAAAAAAAAAAAAAATATATATATATATATATATATATACACACACACACACACACACGCACACACCCTTCTCCTTTAAAAGCTGAGTTACTTGGAGAAATGACTGAGTTCATAGCTAGGACAGGAAAAATTCAAGATAAGCCTGGAACATCTTCTTATGCAATAAATTAAGAAAATTCTCAAAATATAGGGCACAAGAGGAAAGCTGAAGGGGCTCCCACTGCCAAATCTGGGATAAGTTTAGCATTCAAATAAATAATATTTACAGATTGCCTATTGAATAAAATAGAAATCCGTAAGTTCATGCTGATATGTATGAATGAATGAATGAGGAAGGAGGAAAATTTTTTCCTTTTGTAGAATGCCATGAAATAAATAAAGGATAAAAGTTTAAAAATCACTTTACAAACATCCTTACAATAATTGATTCAGCAAGAATCATCCATCAATAGATGCTAAAACTAATGGGCAAAAGTTTGATAAGAAACAACGTTATCTACAAAGTCTCAAAATACATTCTCATGAAATAATTATTAATAACAAAGGGAAAGGTAAATTTAAAGAGGAGAAACCGGCAAATGCCCCCTAACCTTGTAATCCAATTTAACCTTACCAGTAATTAGGCAAACTGATACCACATGCCTACTGATGTGATACACTAAGAGGAACACCACATGACATCCATGATGCTTCTGCAAAAACTCTTGAGTTCACTTTCATCATGAGCAAACATTACAGATACCTGGGTCAGATTTTCCTCCTTAGTACTCCCATATTACTCTGAGTATATGTGTAGTATTGCATGTATTATATGCACTATAAACATGCATTAATTGGGTCTGCTTCCTCCTAGACTGTGGTTCTTAGGACCAGGAACAGACTATTATTTATCTTTGTATACCTCTAAACATACTGCCTTCTGATGCATGACTCTATCATCACATTTATTATTCTGTATTTCAAATACTTATTTGCATGGCTTTCTCCCTTGCTTCAGTTAGAAAACTCAGCAGTGGCTTAAACAATAAAGCTACTTGATTACCTTATAGAAAATTAAGTCTGGAAATGGGCAGTTGCAAAGTTGGATCAGCATTTCAATAATGGTATGGCACTGGTGAACATCTCTATGACAGGCCTTTCCTTCAATTTCAGGAAGGCTGCTACAGCTCCAAACATCAAGGTCTCATATATCAGGGCCTTAAGAAGTAAGTAAGGAGGTGGTTGGCATATGCCTTTTATCAGAAGGAAAATCTTTCCCCAAATCCCCAGTAGACGTCTCCGTAAGTTTCATGCACATGCTCACTCCTGGGCAAATTGCAAGTCATCTCCTCTGGCCGGACACATTATTACCTGCACAAAATCGGGGTTCTGTTAACAAGAAAGAGGGGGGAATCTACTGAGTGGGCAGCCTTTGTGCCTGCCGTGCTCCTCTACAAGACTGTAAATTCTCTGGTGGCAGAAACTGATTTCTACTCATTTCCCTTCTGCACCTCCAGAGTATAGCATAACACCTGACAGTGGTTGCTCAATAAGTGTTTGTTGAATGGATAAAGATGAGCAAACATGGAATAATATTTTTAACATAATAAGCATGTAACAAAGTTACAGAATTGTGAACCCTCACTGCTAATTCCTTCCCTCGAGGTAACTAGAAGAGAAATATGAAGTCCTAAAAGGGTTTTTATGTTTTGCGTGGTTAATCTGGCATGAGTCAGATGGAAAGTGGGAAATTTATAGGCAGAAAGCCTGGCATATCGGTTAAGATGCTTCGTATTTTAAAATATCAACCGTTGAAATTGTGTATAACAAAAAATGCACGGGAAAGGCAGGCTTCCGGTGCTGCCGAGGAGGGGTGGCCATCGGAGATTCTGCTGTCACACCAGATGCCACCCAACCAGAGGAGGCAGAGGAGTCAACTCTTCTATTTTTTAGGAGCAAGGAAATCATTTCCAAAAGGCCCATAGATCTCCCTTCCACTTCTCTGGACGGAATTGTCCATTCCTAAGCCAGTCACTGGGAAGGGGAGTGGGACCCGTGTCTCTGTTTTAGATTAACCACTCAGGGTGGGCTGGATGCCGGGGAGAAAATCTGCATGGTTATGGGTCTGTGGGTCCAGTTTAGGAGTTAATGCCACACTGTAGGTTGAAAAGTTTCAATGCCTGAACTTGTTTTATTTATTGTGGTAAAAATAGTTATGAAAGTAGGACATAAGAGCTATTTTGAAGAGAGAATAGTCATTAATTAAATATGGTGGGGTAAGTGAAAGGGAGAAATCAAAGAGGTTTTTGAGGTTAAATTTCTTTTCAAAATTGATGGATAGCAACAACAGAAAGACAGGGGAACCACTTACTGACTATTTCCAGAAACTTGGAAACTATTCCCAGACTTGGAGTTCAGTTGGGTTTACAATGAACAAACAAACAGAACCCAAAGTAACCAGCAGAATGCAGGACGCAGAGCATTTTATTATGTGGTAAAATCGGGTTAAGGTCAGCTAAGAACAACATATGCAATAAATAATTCATGTGGTTTACAACCACTTCATCTCCCAGAAGTCTGAAAAAGTGATAGGAGAACTGTTATTCTGCCCCGAATTTTGATCAACTGGGACAAACTAGTTAGTTAAGAAAATAGCAATTAGGAAGAAAGTAGCAGCTTAAGCTTTTGGGAAACAGGAAAGAATAGCATCAGCTCAGTCAGACATGAGCTTTCAACATTAAGCGGAGATTTTCAAAGTTCAGAGAAAACAATAAAAGGTTGACAGATTCCCATGAAGACATTCTAACTACACTTCTATCCAATGCTGATGGCCCAGGACAAGAGGGGGACATAAAAGTCAGGTGGCTGCCCAAGGTACTCTCTGATGACCCCAGAATTTAAAAGGATATCCATTAAAATAAGGAAGGAGTCACCATCACAGGGTGGACAAAACCTTGGCCATGGAGTCAGATAAAACTGGGCGTAAATCGTGGCAATGACTCTCAGTAGCTGTGCAGCCTTGGACAAGTTGCATAACTGCTCTGTGCCTTCACCTCCTGCCTTTATTTAAACTCTGTGTAAGAAGCCCTTCTCCACTAGGTTGTTGTAGAACAAAAAAGAAAACTTAGAGCACATTAATATGGTGCCTGGCACAAAGTAAGTGCCCCATATATACACAATATCTGTTGCTGTTGTAGAAATAATAATAAAAAGATTATTTCCACCTTTTAAAATATTTTTAATAAAAGGAGAGAAATTATGAAAAAAAGAAACATTTTCCATAATTCCATTTTCTGTATAAGTCTCCTTGGCATGCTTACAGTGTTCAACCAATAAGAGAAAACACCAAGGGAAAATGTGAAATCTGTTCCCACTAAGCCTGCCCCAGCTCCTCTCCTCAAACATAGCCACTGCTAAGAGTTTCTTATGACTTCCAGAAAGACATTCCAGAGTTTTATCTTTAATTAAATGTTAAATGTAAGATCCAAAAATTTAAAAAATGAGACCCGTCAAATAGGGCGTGTGGTACAATATAAATTGATGATGGAATTAAAAGAGAACACATTTAGTTATTCTTTTTCTCTCTCTCCATCTCTTTCTTCCTTTCCCTCCCCCATGCCCCCATCAAATAGAAGGGTGAAGCTCGCTGTCCTGAGAACTGAAGATCCAGCCCAGAGAAGAGCTGGCCTATATACCTGGCAGATCTGAGATCAAGCTTATGAGCCATAGTGAATTTTATCTCAGACAACTGAGAGGGCCCAGAAATGAAATTATATAACTGCTGCTTATTATGTTTAAGGAACTTTGGCCATAGAAGGAACTGGATCCGAGTTTTCCAAAAGTGGATCAATGCGGATGCCCCAAATTATTCACTACAGTGTGGAACTTGAGCTACCTTCTAGAATAGGTTTTAAATAAGATGCAGATGACTAGAGAGGGAGATTTATAGAGCCAAGTTAGACTGGATCAACCTCATCCTCTTTTCTGACAGGTACGTACACTAGACCAAGAATCAATAAGGAACATAGACATGGTGGATCTGTCTGGATCTCATGAAGTAGTCGGCAAAGTTTCTTATGATGTCCTTGTGGGGACGTGGAGAGTATGGTCTGAAGGGCAAAGAGGTTCATGTGACTTTCTAGTTAGCTGAACCACCAGAGGCAAAGGGGGCTGAGGAATGACCCACATCACCCTGGTGTCCAGAAAACATCATCTTCCTCATCCTACTCAACAAGGACTTGGCTGGCAGGAGACTTTAGCATTCTCTGACATACTGTTTTAAAGGGAGAATGTGTTTTAATTTACATGTGTAAATAGAAATTAACTGTTAAAAAGTTTAATATCCTTTTAACCTCTCCCCATCTTTGCCAAGATAAACTCCAATCATCTAAATTCTTGTGCTAGATTGATTACAAAACTGACTACAATTATTTACCCCTTCCTACACATATAGGCTTTGCAACAAGACCTCGTAGCTCCTCCCAGCAAGAGGCGGTCTATGTCCCTGTCCTTTGAATCTGAAGTGGTCCTGTGACTTGCTGTGGTCAGTAAAATGTGGCAGAAGCAATGGTGTGCCAGCTCCAAACCTAGGTCTGGAGTGGCCGTGTGTGTTTCCACTCTCCTTGGCAGCACTGTACGAACAAGCCCAGGCTAGCCTGCTGTCGGATGACAAACACTTCACCTCAACACCCAGCCGACAGCCGGGAAACTGCCGGCACATGAGTGAGCCCACCCAAGACCAGCCAGCCCCTGACCTGCCACCTGCCACCTGCCCCCTAACACATGAGCAAGCCCAGTAGTGACCATACAGGCCTGGGCCAGCTCAGTGGAACTGTGCGCTGACTGGTTGACTCATGAGCAATAATAAAGGTGTATTGTCTGAAGCAGGTTTAGCAGGTGTTTGTTATGTAGCAAAGCCAGTTGTTACAGCCCGCACATACCTGTCCTGCGTTAGCTGTTGTCTTGCTACTCTGACACTCATGTTCCACGCCTCAGCCATGCTGTGAACAAACCACATGTTGACTCCTATGCAGCTTCATCTGTGTCTCCCATCCTTTGCCCATCCTGCTTCATCTGGCTCATTCCTACTTATGCTTCTAGACTCATCTCAGGCGCCACTTTGCCAAGCAGCATTCCTGAACTCCCTGTCCCCAACCTCTTCCCACCCCCAGGTGAGGGCTGCTCCTCCTATGTATGCACTGCCATTTGTCCCTACCTGTGCCTTTGCCAGAGCACTTATCCTAGGTCACAGTCATCTGTTTACTCAACTTTCTATTTTTGTTTCACTGTGAATTCTTTGAAGGTATAAATCTTGTTCTTTATCTGTTATTTTAACAACTAGTACAATTCCTCAAAAGCTTCCACTGCTCTCTAAATGTTTGCTAAGTGATATGGATTAATTTTTTTTAAATAGAGCATGTTTGGCCTTCAAAAGAGAAGATGCAAAGGAACTGATAGACTTAATAAATATGTCCTTAGCTTGGAAACAGCCACAGGTTACCAGTTAGATGTTCATTGGTCCAGAGAGTAACCAGTTGATACATTTTAGCACCTTCAGCCATTTATCTCTAGCAGGTAACGTGTTCCTCAAGGCAGATGTCACCACTCATGAAAACTGTTAGGTCTGTAAGGTGAGGTTGGAAAGAACCCTGAGCACCCCCATGAAGACTTTCTTTTGGATGGAGACCAAGATCATGCAATACAAAGTCTGGGAGGCCTATCTTCCATCCACAATTGAGTTATTGATTCTATCATTGTTAAGGAATCAGAGAGAGGCAATCCTAAATACAAGACAGTGAGTACACAGACAGCATTATTGATCACCCCAAGGAAAAGACTTCAAAGCAACATAACCATATTCTTCAAATCATTTTTCTAAGGGTTGTCACATGGAAGACAAACTTACTCTCTTTGGTTCCAAAAGGAAGAGTTCAGACCAATGGAGGCAAAATTCTGACAGGTACATATATGGATTTTCTAATAATTAGATGTGTTTCAGAAAATGAACAGCTCTTGAGAAATTGTGCTTTCTGTGTCCCTGGGGATGTCCAAAGAGAGACTGGTTGATAACATATCAGCAACGTTGCAAGAAAGTTTCATGCTACGGGAACAGATGCAGTCCCCTCTAGTTTGTTATTCATCAAAAGATGGCTCCATTTGGAAATTACCATGTACCATTTCCCCAAAGCTGTCTGCATCTGTCACAACTACATGTCCAATCGTTGTAAATATGTGTGATGGTATCTGCCTAACTCCAAAGACTTCCTTTCCATGCAAACAGCATCTCTGCCTCATCTTATTTGCTAGAAAACCCCACCCCCTGGCCCTAGCTGACCGACCAGGACTGGGGGTAGATACCTGATACCAGCCTGAATTGCAAAGATGGAAATTTGGGTGCTGGGGGGGGGGGTGGCTGCTTTCTGGCATGCACATAGAGTGATACAGAAAGCTGGCTTGCAGAGAAATATAGTAATGAATGTTGATTGAGCAACTACTGTATGCCAGGCACTGTTCTAGGCATGGGCAAGCCTGCAGGAAACAAACCAGGCAAAATCCCTGGATTCATGAAACTCACATTTAGTAGGAGTCCTGAAACAAAGATGAGAGGCAGAGAGAGAGCAAAAGAGCGTGGCCCCTGAATGCTGCTTTTGGGTTCTGTGAGCTACCCTAATAAAATTCCTGCTTTGCTTGCACCGACTGGAGTTGGTTTCTATTATTTGCAACCCCGATGAGTACATTGACTCTGTAACCATTCTTTTTACAACCATTTTGGGGCAGTAAGAGAAACGGACATTTTTAACATCAAGAGGTAGAAGCTCGTGGAAGAGAATGAGAAAATGTTTCTAACCATTGTGCCATATAGCAGTTCTCTAGTTTAGGGTCTCGGGGATTTTTGTTCCCATAATAAGGAAGACTGAGAGAAGCTGTTTCCCCAGATATTCAGGATGGCAGAGCAAAGGTCATATGATAGGCAGAGCTTTATGTTCTCTACCGCATCCAGGTATTATTATTTAATATTTCTACCTAACTCCATGATAAGCACGGAAGTACGTTCTCCACCCAGGCTTACAATAATAAATAAAATCATTCCAAAACAAGGGAAAAAAAAGAAAAAAAAAAACTCTTTCCCCCAAGAGCTTAGAGGAGAGAGGCAAGTGAAACAATACAAGACAGAGATGTGACCTGAGATGAGTCCAGGGAGTTTTAAATAGACCGTGTCAGAACGTGGCTGGGTTTCCAGGGGCTTTTTGAGACAACAAAGAGGAAGCTATTTGGACGGTGGCCGGCTGGCGTGTTCAGCGGAGGGTGCAGGTCCCAGGACAGTGTGTACCCTCTCCTTCAAGGAGCCTCTGTTCCTTGGGCTTGTAGTTTTGGAATCTCGAACTTATTAAGTAAGGGGATAAGAAAGAGATTTTTAAAAATGCACCTTGCCATTTTGCCAAATCTGCTTTTATTTTAATGAGTACTACAGCAAGATGCAGATCTTCTTTCCATTTTCTACTTGCTGATGAATTTCCTGTTGACTTTGAAGGTAACTGAAAACCTTTGGGAGGAAACAGAAATAGCCTTAATGCAAGTGATTCTTGGTGATGGGATTGAGTCACTTGAAGCCAGCCTTCGGGGGCCAGCTCTGAGCCCCTGGGTGGGTAGGTGGTTTTGGCACTTGTTCATTTAAAATGTGTTCATTCGTAAACATGTTCAACATAAAGTCAATCTTCTCCCGCTTCCAGTGTCCTGGGAGGGTCCACCTCGTGTTCCTCTCCGGAGGCCAGCCCATGCTGTGGAATCTGCCTGCATTCTCCTGCCCAGCCGCCGTTCTTTGACCTTTCCCATCAGACTTGACATTTTCCTCTCTCTGCCCATGTTCATTCTGAAGTTTGTTACATTCCAGCCAGCTGTCACTAACTGCTTGGATGACAATATATTTATGTTAGCCATGTACAGCTGAGTGTGAATGTAAGTTGGGATACTGCTCCTAAGGGCACCCACAGATGAACCCTCGCCTTTGCAGGGCTGGGAGGTTTAAGGGAAAAGGCAGTGGGCTGGTTGTTCAAAGGCTCCACTCTACTCCCAGTTCTGACGCTAAACGGCCCAGTTTCTGGGCCAGGCACTTCACTTCTCAGAGCCTCGAATTTTTTTTTTAATTCTGTAACAACACAGGTTTAACTAGATAATTTCTAAAGCTTCTTCCTTCTCTTCACGCTATGAACTTCTAGTCCCAATATGAGAGGGGGATATTTGAGGAGACCTGAAGCCCCTCACGTCTCGGAGACAGCTGTGTCGTTTTCTGCCTCCTTCAGCCAGATGCCAAGAGATCCTAAGGCACCTTCCAGGGACTGTGACCCAAATGTCCCCAGCTTTTCCCTTGGAGAAAGTTCCTGCCAGGACTATATGCACAGAAAGACACACTCTGTATCCTGGGTCATATTCCCAATATTAGCTTCCTGATATTAATATTATAATTAATATTAACATTCCTATTAACTTCCTAATGCTCAAGTAATACAATGTGATTGCCAACAAAAAAGTTTACAACTAAGAAACTTAAAAACACCCAACCTTTAAGCTGCGACTGAACCCCTTTCTGTAGCATTGCCAGCCCCTCGTATCCCCGGGTGTGTGCTTCCGGCACAGCTCTCTGGACAGTGGTCCCGACCTTGGCTGCACAGGAAACCTCTGGAGGAGCTTTTGAAAGTTGCAGGCCCAGGCTACCTCCTGACAAATCAGCCTTTCTTCCTGCTGTGGGAACAGACAGCAGTATTCTGAAGAGCCCTGAAATTTCAGTTTTCACCAGAATTGAGGACCCAAGGAATATCCGAGTTGGAGCTGCGTTGTCTAAGCCCAGCTCGGTTGAAGGAGTTACTTCGGCTTTCTTCTCTTCCCCCAAATCTATCCAGATTAAGCAGACTCTGTTTTATCACTCTGTTTGGGGAAATCACACTTTGTACCTTCTATCTCAACATCTTTTCCCTTGAATAACCTACATGCTGGCTTCCTGGGTGTCCCAGGCCCCTTAGACTAGGATCTTACTGTCCTCTAATAAGTTAAATTAAATTCTTTAAACCTAGTGTTCACCCAATATGTCTGAGGATTCCTGGGCGACCTATGTTTCCATTAACACCTCTTCCTGCTTCCACCAAATTTTTTCTCTCTACTCTGTTTGATCTCCCACAACCATCATCTGTCTTCCTCGTTATTTTTCTCCATGATCAACACTATTCCTATTGAATGGGTTGCAGAATTACTGTTTCCTTTTTGGGTCATGTCTACTCAAGAGGTTTTTTTCATCTTTTTTTCTAGCTGGTGAGTTCTATTTCTCCAAATTCCCGATACTTATTTTATGCAGGAAAACTCAGCTTTCCACATCCTAGGCTAAGCTAGCCTTTGGCTGACTTTAACACATTCCTCCGCCCAATCGCTCAGCTACAAAGAAGGCCAAAAGCACAAAGGGAGGCCCAAGGGTTAACGTTGCATCCTCCCTTCAACCTGGTTGTCCTTTCAAGCAGAGCCGCCCTCGTAGGTCATGGCTTCCACCTGTCTGCCCTCTTTGTTCTGCCACACACAGGCTAGTCTGAAATCAGCTGCTCCATTTGACAATCAGTCCAGGACTGAATGGCACCGGATCACCCACTATGTGATGTCTCCACTAGGTGCTGGTGGGGGACAGCAGAACTGTCAACATCAGAGCTGGGAAGGACCAAGGACAGTCCAGCTGAGACGAATAAAATCAAGACCAGCCTCCTGTCCGCCCGGGAGGGTGGAGTGGTTCATGGTGGGAGCTCAGGCTTCCTACGTTCACATCCAGAAGCACAGTGGTGCGACCTTGGACAAGTTACTTAACTTCTCTGTGTTATTATTAGCTCTGGAGCTAATAATAGAACCTGTCTCATCAGGCTGAATGGAATAAATGAACGAAAACATGCAAAGTAATTGGAACGGTTTCTAGTACACAGTACACGCTAAATTGTTTCAGGACCCAGACTCTGGGTCCCAGAGCCAGTTAGGAAAAAACAGATAGAGAACCCAAGCCTTTCAGCTCCTGGTTCTGTGTGCCTCTTACTCTGCCAGGTGAGCCCACAAGGACTTGCCATCTAGCTGAATAAACAAAACAGACACACCTGAAACCATCAGGGGCTGCCATTAAGGAATAGATAAAGTGACAAAGAAGCAATTCTCAAGCTTGACTATGCATTAGCATCACCTGGGGAATTTTTCAAACTCCTGATGCCTGGGCCGTACCCCAGACCAATTAAATCAGAATCTCTAGGGGTGGAGCCCAGGCATCCATACACTCTAAATCACCCCAGGCAATTTCAATATGCAGCCAAGGAAGGAAATCACTGGCTGGAACAGTCTTGACACTTTAACAGGCTATTTCAATTCAAAGAAGTGATGCAGTTTGCTCCCAGTCACTACAAGTACTAAGGAAAAGTCCGAACTTCACCAAATTTTATGACTTCTCATCCGGTCATTATCTTTCTAAAGCTGTCATTGATCAGGCCTTCGTTATGTGCCAGGCTGGACACCTCTTCTCATATACTGCTTCACTGATCCAACGCAATAATCCTACTAGCCAGTCCTATAATTAGCCCCACCTTAAAGATGTGGAAACTAAGGTCTGAAGAGATAAGTCATTTGGCCAAGGTGACACAGCTCATGTTTGATAGATCTGGGATTCAAACACAGACCTTCCGACACACAGCCCCGGAAGCAGACTGTCAGCCCCTCGTGCTGCTCTGCCCCCGAAATATCCTTTCTCAGAAATATTTCTCTCACCTGCCACCCACAATCTGAGGGCAGAACTCTCCCTAACATCTCCCTGTCACCACCACCACCACCACCTCTAGCACCATGACTCAAACCCCAATGCTGGTCATTTTTATAAAATATAAATTTTTGCTTTGCTGTAATCCCCCACCCTAAAAGAGATCAAAGCATCATAAGTCAGGGACTATGTGTATATCAGAATTGGTTTTAGCTGTAAGAAACAGAAATTCCTGAATAAGGCTGACTTAAACACAAAAGAAGAGTATTTCTTTCTGGTGTTCAAGAGGTCTGGTGGTAGTTAGAGTAAGGTTGGTAAACAATCCACAGGGCAGAAAGCCTTCTCTATCTCTGTGCCACATACAACCTCCATTTCCAAGGTAGCTTCATAGTCCAAATGGCTGCTAGAGCCCCAGTCATTACCTCTGTCTTCCAGTCAGTAGGAAGGAAAAAGAAAAGAAAATAGCTACTCTTCCATTTAGGGACATGCTATGGAAGTTGCACACACACACTTCTCCAAACATCCCTTTGCCCAAAAGGGAGTCACACAGCTGCATAAGCCGCAAGAGAGGCTAGGAAGTGTAGTCTTTATTCAGGGCAGCTAAACATCCATATGATAATCAGGTACTTTACAAAGAGGGTGAATGTCTACTGGTGGACAAGAAGCAATCTCCAGCACAGGTGTGGTAGACATGAAGAAGCACCACTCAGCTTCCACCTACCTTCAGGAAAGCCTCGTTGCCCCAGCTGTTATGGGTGCAGGTGGTGGGCAGCCTTCAGTTCCAGCCCCTCAGGTCTGGCTTGGCTGCAGAGAGCTGCCTGGCCCACGGGCTTGCCATTCTGCAGCAAGTCCACATTCAATGGCTGATTGCAGTCAGGGGATAAAGGCCAACCTTTCTGCCCAGTGTGGGACAACACTGACAGTCCATTTAAGCTCCAGCGCTCCCCTTGGGGTTGGCTGAGGTTGCTATTGGTAACTCCAAGTTCTACTTCTCCTTAATCCCATTCCTACTTGCTCCATCCCTTTTGCAGATGTTGACCCCAAGGGAACTGCCTAACAAACATCCTGTGCCCTAAACCCTATCTCAGAGTCTGCTTCACAGGGGACCCCAGCTGCAAGAACAGGGAGATGAGGACTTAGAAAGAAACTGTAGGAAGTGAAGAGAGAAGAGGTAGGAAATAGGGAAGTCTATGAGGGACTCTGCATTAGTCAGGGTTCTCCAGAGAAACAGAACCTATAGAATGGAAATGTGTATATACAAGGTCTCTCCAGAAAGTATCCAGCCATTGTTAATATTAATATAACAAGAACAGTTTGCACGACATTGATGTAACCTGACAGCCAAGGAGAGCAGACTGGGATGTGCACGTATGAGCAATGACGACTTCAGTGTACTAGTCAGTGGGGCACTAGACATGTGAGCATGTGTACTGTGTGGCCGTCGCATTCTAAATGGCTGACGAGTAGAGCAATGAATCTGCATCTGTTAAGTCTGAACATTACTCTGCAGAAATTATTCAGATGATTCAGAAGGCTTTCGAGGATGATGCAATGAGTGTAGTGCAAATAAAAGTGTGGCACAAACATTCCAAAGATGATTGAAAATCTGTTGAAAGTGATCCATGTTCTGGAAGGCCTGCAACTAGCAGAACACCTGAGAATGTTGAATGTGCATGGGTTAGGTTAAGAGACACTGGGAGAACTGTGTGGGGTCCCAAGGTGCCTACTTTGAAGAGGACTGAGGCGTCATTGTCCTATGTACAATGTTTCTTGTATCTTCTGTCATCTTCAATAAAGGTCTCTATTTTTCATATTACATGGCCGGATACTTTCCGTACAGACCGCGTGTGTGTGTGTGTGTGTGTGTGTGTACGTGAAGATTCATTATAGGGAATTGGCTAATACTGTTATGGAGGCTGGCATGTCCCTAATCTGCAGTGTGGGCCAGCAGGCTGGAGACCCAGGAGAGCTGATGGTGCAATTGAAGACAGTCTGCAGGATTCCCTCTTGCTTGGGGAGGCTGGTATTTTTGTTCTACTCAGGCCTTCAGCTTCAGTTGGCTAAGGCCCACCCTCAGTAGGGGGCAATCTGCTTACTCAGTGTTCACCAATGTAAATGTTAATCTCATGCAAAAAAACCCTCCAAGTTGACACATAAAACTAACCGTCACAGATACCCTCCCAAGGCCCAGGAAGCTCTTTCATGGAACCCCCATAAATCTCCCTTTACTTCCCCACCATATACATATGCACAAGCCACAACACACACACACACACACACACACACACACACACACAGGCCTAGGTGGTGGAGGTTTGCACCTAGGGTGATACAGGAGAACAAGCTGCTGGATTTCATCGTCCTTTCCCATGCTCTGTAAAGCTGTAAGACTTTGAAGAGTCCTTGGGTAAAGAGCCCTTTTGGGCACTGCATATTAACTCCAGGAAAGGTGAGAGAGGTTGGATTCAAAAAAAAGAAGAAAAGAGAAGAGTGCCTCCCTCCAACCAGAATAGGACACGGCAACAGCTATTTAATAGATTACTGGGCCACGGAGCATCTATGTGCAAAGAATAACCAAGCCAGAAAGATTATTCTTCCCTATTTCCATGCCTCAGTGAGAATAGAAGGGACGAGGTCACCAATAGACTTTCAGAGGAAAAGGGACCACCTGCCTACCCAAGCACATCCTCCCAGCTCAGGGCCTGGCCTGGCTCCTAGCAGGTTTCCTTGCCTAACTCCATCCATTCTCCTACTATCCTTACACATATTTGTCCTCTCAGAACTTCTTTTTGTCCCTGTGTAGATCTAAGTTAGATGTATATTAGTGTCGCTTCTGCCTTTTCTGATAGATTTTTGGCAACTCAACTTCAGTGATGATGTCGACTCTTTAAGATGAACCTACAAAGGTCAAGGATGATTCTGATTTCTACGTACATTTGAAAAGATTATATACAGATTTTATCAAAAAGAATGTAGGTAATATGTTACAATTATTTCTCCATTAAAAAAAAAAAAACATGTCTTGTATACATTCTATAAATGAAAGTTAGAGATCTGGAAAAAAAATCAATTGCTTGTCCTGAATTTCCTTGTCGGGATATATCCAAAACACAATAAGATACTCAGAAGACTTGAAAGATAGTTGATTGCTGAGCAGGTTTGCACTGATTAAAAAGCCCAGCACTCCTGGAAAACTGAGACTCAGAGAAAACATGATTTGTCCGCACCCAAACAGCTAGTTAGTTGTGGAGCTGGGTTTTGAACACAAGTCTTGACTTCTGTGATATGTTGTAAACATCACTCAGGTTTTCATGGCTTCTCATTTCCATTCAGTAAAGCTTTCATTTTTACAAAAACAATATCACATGCAAATGGGACTTTCCGGTGTTTGTTAATGGATTGAGAAACTGTACTTAAATTAACTTCTCACTGAAATACAACTTTTCTTCTCACTGCTTGTACCGTGGGACCATCAGGGTCCTCGCCAGGCACAGAGCAGGGAAGAGAATTCTGCTAATGTTCCCTATTGATTCCTTGGGGTCAGCCCAAATTGCCCCAACCTTTAGGGATTTGTAATCCCTGACATTTTATTGGATGACACAATAGTCGTCCCCTCCCTTCCACAATCCCCCATGAAAAGTGTAAGAAAGCACATCACAATGACAGTTTTAGAAAGAAGTTTAGTGTATCTTCTCAAGACAAGTAAAGCTAAGCATCTGGTGTTGCAAATCAACAAAGGCCCTCACAGCTTTTGTTGGTTTGCAACACGAAATTTTCCTCCAGGAAAATTAATAATACATGAAGATTTTCAGGAATTACTAGAAGTATGACACCCACTCTTTCCAGATTTCCTGGAAGAATCCGATTTCTTTCTGACGGATAAATTCATTAAGCACGTAATGAAAATTTGATTTGATTTTTAGACCTTTGCAAATGTTTCATATTCATCAAACCATTCATGTGAAAAAATAATCCTGTGTTGGACCTTGTGCCCTGATGGTTTGTCTGGAAATATAGGGGCCAATAACCCAATGTAAAGAATGAACTGGGAGACAAAAAATGCAGCCTGAGCACCTGCATGCAGCCTGGTCTTGGGTTCCTCTCATCCCTCTACCCTAGGCCCCCACGTCACAGATGGCAGGAGGGCAATTGTCTACACTCTACTGCAACACACATGCATGGGGAACATTCTTTCTTCCCACAAAGCAAATTTCATTTTTCCTTTTGCAGAAGATACATCTGACTCACTTTCCCCTCTGAGGGTTACAAGATGACCTGCTATAGGCCGCAAATTCAACTGAGTCATGAATGCTGAATTACCAGTTGTGCTCATTCAATCGTATTTAACATTCAGATGTTCCATGAAACCCCAAACCCACAAAAACAACTTTACTGCAGGGCCCAGACCAGATCAGCAACAGAGGGGGTTTCACTGCTGTTTCCTTGGCCGTTTTCCCTGAACCTCGTTATTCCCTCCCCAGCCCTCTGGCCAGCATCTCCTGTCATCCCTCCTTCCTTTCCATCATTCCCCCTCTCTCTCCACCCCTACATTTCCAGTCTGGTCAAGTCTGAGTTTAAAAGTGCAGCGTGATTTACTCCCTTCCTCGTGACTGCTGTCAGTTCCTGGCTGCGGGACAAGGATCTCGTCCACAGTCCTCAGCCAGGGTGTCCTGAGTTCCCCACCCTCTCCGCTTGTCACCTTCCGATTCATTTCCTGTAAGCGCTGACGCTTTCTTGGGAACATTAATTAGCTGTGATGCTTTTTTATCAGAATTCTAGGAAAACAATATCGGTATGACTCACACTGCTGCTGTTTAAAATAGCGTTAACTATATGTGAGTGAGGCACATGAGTTTTTTTGTCGGATGCTTACTGTATGCATTTATGACCTTCTATAACCATTCTGGGAAAGAGAGAAAAAAAACACACATCAGCACCATTTAATCAGGCTTTGCCATATCACTAAAACCCTTAGAGTGAAAACATATGGGATGAAATATCTTTAAAGATCTCATAAATGTCTTTATTAGGAATGCAACAGATTCCCTTTAGGATGCTAGCTTTAAGAATAAAGTTACTATCACCCTTTGCCTGATAAGAGGGTGATTTTACAATCTATATTGTATCTATCTAAGGGATTTTCTAATCTATACAATCTGAGCTGTGTTAAATAAAATATGTAAATTTATGTGGACCACAGTCTAAATTAATTCAGGCTGAAATGTTCATAAATCAAACTTTAGCTAGATCATGATTTAATTAAAAAATTGAAAATATGACTCATGGCACTTAAGTTTACTGATGTTTACTGCCAAAAGCAGCATCATTGCTATGACAGAGATAAATGTAGGAAAGGCTGATAGATTCCTCAAGGTTAAAACAGACAGAGGTATCAGGATATACATTGCATGGTAGAAATGTCTACAATTGCTCAAATAAATGTCTTTAAGGCAGTTTCAGAAGAAGTCAATTTACAACGTAGTCATGAAAATCCATAGATACACATTTTTATTTTCAGCCTGGCTCTGAGAACTGCAGGGATGGTGAAAGGTTACCCCAGATGCAGCAAGGCTGGGAAACACCGGGGCCGTCAGGGAAGGACCAGGACCAGGACTGGGGTATTCCCACACAAGGAGCTCGCTCCGGGCACTGGGAGGGAGCTGGGCCAACCTCCGAATTATTGCCTCTTTTCATTCTTCAACGTGAGCTTGAGCTTTCCTCCCAAAATTCATGAATAACTTTTAGGAGACTCAGAGAAATGCAATATTTAGGATCAAGCTTAAGATCCCCCAGAATTTCCCTCAAAAAGAGCCAAAGCACACGGCCAAGAGCCCGCTTCACTGCCAGCTGTGATGGATCAGGAAAGGGGAGGAGGCAGAGCCGGTGGGTCTCACCTCCTGTCGGTTGATCTGATGAGGCTGACCCTGCGGGGGAAGCGCAAAAGCTGGTCTTCCTTCTCCCTTCTCTCTTCCTATCCTCCCGCGGAAGGCGGCCACCCGGGGAGCGCAGGCGACGCATCGGTTAGCCTAGGGCGCCACCTAGCAAAGCCAGAGCGTACTTACCAAATAAGGAGCTGGGAGGTTTGGGGGGTTTTGTTTCGGTTTTTTTCCACAACCAGAAAAGGGGGTTTCCATTTCATTCACAGAGTTCTGGGAAAAGGAATTTATATAAAACCTTTCTTGCTCATGATGGAAAACATTTATTTGACTCTAATGAGAGAATTTGGCCCAAAGATAATAGTAATCAAAACTTATGAGGACATTTAGTTCTCTAAGCTTGCTTTTTTTTTTCCCTCTAGTAACAGCTATGACTAGGCAGTTTTTGTTTCCAGAAGAATTTGATTCTATCTTAAGTTAATTTTTTTTTTTAACTGACAAAGACACATTTCCCTTGCTTTCTTCCCTTTTCCTTTTTTTCTTTTCCTCTGCCGGTGAGATTTACCTCTGGATGATGCCTTCAAGTCCTGAAGGGAACAGAGGCTCAGCAAGGACACGATTCTATAAAGAAGGACAGTTGAGTCAAGGGACATTCTGACAACTTTATGATGTCGCTTTGCCCTCTGGGTTCAGCAAAGCGAGCTGTGGCTTCCCTGCTCCCACAACCCAGCCCTGTGAGGAGACACTTGGGGTGCACATGCTGAAACTGCCGCCCACCCCAGACATGGATGGAGGCCCTTCCCAGAAAGCTGGAGCAGCCCTGCCCATCTGAAATGTACACATCTCTGTGGAAAACAGAGACTCAAGGATGCTTCTGAGTTTCTAGGTACAGCTGTTCTGAGGACCACGCTGGGAAGAGACTATGTTATCCTTTGAAGGAGATAGGAGAATGCAGAGGTGGTGAACACGGGCTCTGGAGCCAAATGCCTGGGTTCCATGGTTACTTCCCTGCCACTTACGCTCCTGGCACCTCAGTTCTCTATACAGTGAGGATGATTCTAGTAGCTACTTCAATCTTTTGTAGAGATTTAATGAGATAAATCATAGAAAGTGCCTAGAATCAAGCCTGGCACATGCCAGGCACTTAATAAATGTTAACTAGTATTTAATCATCCTAGAATTTACAGGAACAAACCCAAGTTTCCTCACATTATAATAAACCAGTCATGTTTTTTGGTCCCCTCTGAAGCAGTTAGTTAATTAGTATAACAAATTGTGCCTGTGTGGCAACCCTCAATGGCAATTTCTTTTGGATACCCCCACATTGGCAGCAGAAACAGGAGCAGGTATACAGCATTTAAAAATTCTTTTATGAGGAAGTACACAAAAAAGTTTGAAGAGCATAGCTCTATCTCAGATGGATGTTCAATTAGTGCAACTGACCCATTGACAGTCAAGGTTGCTTCTTTTCAATTGCCATTATGATTGTTCTTCAAACCCCAACCATATCTGGTTGATTTGGTGAACTTTCCTGGATGTTTTGATGGCATAAGGCTTTTTTTTTTTCATTTTTCATTTATGAGATTTTAAATTTCTTGAGTGCAAGCATGCTGCCTGGCCACTTTATACCCCCAAGCAACTAGAAACTGTCATGTAATTTTGTATTAAACACCTAGACAGTTTGAGACGTGGTGCCTTTTCTGAATCATGTTAATATGACCAAGAGTCAGATATTATCAGTTAATTGAATTGACACTATAGTCAAAAGAAAAGTAGTCTTAATTTTTGGAGCATCTCCTAAGGGTCAGCCTCTGTGTATTGTCCTTGACTTTGGTCCGTTATTGTGTTCAGTCGATGCCTCCCAAGAATCAAGTTACAATAGAACATTATGAACAGCCTATTTCTTAGGGAGTGGCAAACTCATGCTTTTTCCCGCAAGGTAAATGCCTGAAGACTTTACCAGAAAGCCTTTGACATGGTGATTGATGCCAGTGAAATAGCACTTTTCCTTACAAGTCATGGGATACATATCAACGTATAAGATTTTTAAAGCTGAAGTCAAAGTGCAATGCTTCCTTGAACTCCACTGACCAAGATAAATGAGGTTGTGCTCAGACACTGGTGATAGAGAAAATGGCTTGACAAGTATCATACGTCTAATATCTTCATTAGGCTTCATATGGCTTTTTATTTAGACCTAATTAAACTGCACAATAAACATTAGGAATATCAATTTGATCTAAGAGCAGAGTAGTCTATACTCTTCCTATTTTTTAAGCTCATCCTGCACTCATGTTTGTATAATCACATTCTCATCTGAACTAGACCAATAGTCTTTGTAGTGAAAAATTCTTAAAAATTCTTTATAGATAGGAATACATAGATATACTAAAGACAAAAGACTTTTTTGACTGCTATATTATATAGCATTTTCTTCCCAGTCCAGTTGCAATGTTTTGTACCAGGCATACCCAGAAATATAATCTTCATTGGTTTGTACTGATGTACTCAAGTAATAGCAATAGCAATCCCTGAGATCTTCTGTCTTCCAAACAATTCTTTGTAAGTGAAAAGTTTGTGGCAATTTGAACACAGAATCTCCTTCCATGATGTTATCAGATAGTGATGTAGTAGAGCTGGGACAGAACCACTGGCTTCATGTACCTCTGTACCTAACTCCCTGCCTCTGGTATGTCACAACAATCTAATAAGTATAATGCTGTACAAATAATCTATTTGACTGTAAAATGTGATCAAGTATATAAGCACATACACTTACAGAAACATGACTTTATGTATTCATTATAATTCCTATCAAAATTCCCACGAGATTTTAGGGAAACTTGACAAGCTGATCCCAAAATGTATGTGAAAGAGCAAAGGACCAAGAATAGACATGACACTCAGAAAGAAGAACCATATGGGAGAATTGTCTTCCAGATAGTAAAATTATTCTAGAGCCATAGCAATTAAGATAGTGTGGTATTGGTGGAAAAACATATAGATGGACCAGTATAACAGAATACAGAACCCAGAAACAGATCTACACATGCACAGAAATCTGACAGTTTTTTTCCTGGAGCTGGCATTGCACTGGGGGAAATGTGAATTTTTTCATATGTGGGTATGGGAAAAACGGATTACCCATCTATTTAAAAAATAAAGTTGGACCTCTTACACCACACAAAACAAGCCAATTTCTAGTATCTTAAGAAATTAAATGTAAAAGCAAAATTATAAAATTTATTAAAGATTAATAGGGGGGATCATTTTATTTTATTTTTCAATAAAGTAGATAGATTAATAAGGGGATCATTTTATATCCTGGTTTATAAAGACTTCTTTGAAAAAATATATGTTATAAATGAAATGATTATTAAAATAAGATCAACCTCATTAAAACTAAGAGTTTATGTTCCTTAAAAGACATTATAATGAAAGTAAAGGGTTAAGACAGAAACTGGGAGAAAGTACTCACAACATAATTAATCACAACATGATTAATCTCCAGAATATACAAATAACTCCATAAATCAATAACAAAAAAAAGAACAATCTGAGTGATAAATGGGCAAAAATGTTAAATGTGTGTTTCACAGAAGAGAAGAAATAAATGGCCAAAAATACATGGAAAATGCTCAGTCTTATTAGAAATTAGGAAAAAAAAAAAAAACAAATTAGAACCACAATGATCAGAACAACCATTTTACAGTTACCATACACACAAGAAGTAAGAATCATGACAATACCCAACATGACTGAGAATGCACAGCAATCATTACAACATTTTGGAAGATAATTTGGCATCATCTAGTAAATTCAGAAAGTAGCTGAACTCTTTGACCCAGTAATCCCTATGTATATTTCCCAGAGAAGCGCGTGCACTGTTTACTAGGAGGCATATATAAGAATGTTTATGGCAGCACTGTTTGTAATAGAAAAAAAACCCCAAAACAGACCAAATGTTGATAAACAATAGAATAGATAAACAAACTGTGGTGTATTCACAATAAATACATTAAGGAAGAAGTCAAAATGCTACACACAATAGGGATGGAATTCAGAGAGGAAATGAGTAAAAAAGCAAGCGGTAGAACATGTGCAGAATGACTCTGTTTACGTAGCTTTCAAAAACAGAAAAAATTAAGCAATATGTTTTGAGGGGATAGAAATATATAAGGTGAAACTGTAGAGAAAAGCAAAGAGATGATGAATAGAAAAATCCAGTTGTAGTTATCTCGGATGGGAGGAGAGGGAGAGAGAAGGGGAGAAGGCTTTGAAGCTCTCCAAAACGATGGTAATTCTCTTTCTTAGAATGGGTGGGTGGTAATGGATGTCTGTTGTGTTTGTATTATTTAAATGCCCCAAATGTTTTAAGCTCTTTATTTTGAAATAATTTTATACTCACATAGAGATTTCAAATAGAGCCCAGTGAGTTCCCATGTGGCCTTCATCTGGCTTCCCCCAATGATGTCATCCTCCATAGGACAGTTCAATTCTCAAACCCTGGCAATTAACATTGACCTAAACCACAGACCTTACTCAGATTTCACTAGCTTTTACATGTACAATTTATGGGTGTGTGTTTGTAGTTCTGTGACATATTATCACAGGTGTAGATTTGTGGAATTGCCACCATAATCAGAATACAGGACAGGTCCATCCACACTGAGAAACTACTTCCCCCCACCCCTTAAGAGTCACACTCTCCCCCAACCCTAACCCCTGGCAACCACTTACCACCTTTTAGCAATATAATTTTGTTACCCTATATATGTTTTTAAATGTTCTTTAGTACCTATTTAATATTTTTTAAAAAGCAACTCAGTTTCAGAAGGGAAAAATGCTCAGGAGCTGTAAAGATGATCCCATGTCCACATCAGCCCCTGTGGTGACATTTATTTCCCGGCTTCCTGAATTGACGGGCACTGCATGTTCACCCAATTCACCTCCCTCACCCTCTCCTAAAAGGCCAAAGGTAAAGATGTGCACATACATGTCTTCTCTAGAAGGTCATCTTAGAATCAGAAGACCACCCTAGTCTTCCTAAACCGCTCCCCCGCCACACACACACACTTTACCTCGGACCTCTGCAACACGGTAGTAACTTACTTATCAAGGTATATTTCAGAGGGTAAAGTTAGCCCAGCCTGGGAAATATTACCAGATTAGACACTGGTGGAAACATTACAGACACCCTGAGCATCATCAGATCTTGGGCCCGTAAGTCATGCCCTGCACTTTTCACCCTCCCTGGCAGGCTGGTTTGCTCCTGTTTTGTGGGAGTCCCTGGCAGATCTGGGGCTCCCGCTGTCTGGCTGCTCCAGACACAGCCAGTTTAGGTTGAAACCCTATGATCTCATCCACCTGGGCCCAGTCTAGTTGCCTGCCTCTCCTGGAACCCACCTCACCTGTCCCTTAATAAGCTCCCTATCCTCCAGCCAGCCTCCTGGGGAGAAAGCCTTCCCCTACTCTAAGCCTTTTTATTTAAAAACAAACAAAACCCTTTCCATTTGGATCCTTATGATTCTCTTTGATCTTACTGCATCTTTCAAAGCTGGTTCAGAACAGCCTCCACTCTCCTCCCCTCTTTTTATTTTTTTCTGTTGGTTCTCCTCTTTCTAGCTGAGGTGTCTGTTTTATTTCCATTTTGCAGTGCTCAACAACCAGGCATGTAGAGGCAGACTTTGTTTTTGCCAGGATCAATCATCAATCAGTTCTTGGAATCATCCTCCAAAAAGAGAATCATGTTTTCTTCTAAGAACAATGCCAAAATTGGGGATTTCATTCCTGAACAAAGCTCACCCACAATTAAATGAATTTATTAAAGTGTATTCCTTCAGATAGCATCAATGTGATTTGAAAAAGGGTCTGTGGACAAAGACATCTGAATGACAATGGAGTTGACACAGTTAATCTCCAAACCCTGCTACCGCAAGAATGCTCACATCTTTTTTGTGTGACTCATATGCCTTCACTTTCTGGAGGGAAGGTTTCTATGGAAGGCATATTGAATATAGAACAACCACTGAGTTAAAGCATATATATGACAATAATGTATAATTTTTTGAAAAGCAAAGTTAAAAGAGCTGAAGGCCCTATTCTCCAACTCTTACAGCATGAGCACAAACACTCTGTATGATGAATATGCTCCTGTTTTCTCTCAGACCAACCTTCCGCTCTGCCACCTCCCCATGGGAGCTGACTTGTAAGAATAGGCTCCCTTGTTCTTCGTGCCTGCATCTCTCTCTCATTGATCCCCAGAGTACTTCCCAATAAACTTCCTGCATCTGTCTCAGAACCTGCTTTCCAGAGAACTCGACCTGTGACAAGAGTTGAATAACTCTGTAGATCTTAGGAAAAGGAGCCGCCTTTCCCTTCGCTTTCATTTTCAGTTTTCCAGAGGCAATTAGTTTCAACTCTTTTGATATATTCTTTGCATATCTCTGGAAAAAAATCTTTATATTACTACTTTTTGATTATCAACTCTCCTCTCTTGGAAACTGAGGCTATTGCTGTCTTGCACACACGCACATACACAGAGAGAGAAAGAGTACACTTCCCACCCACCCCTCATCCCCATGAAGTTAGAATCAATACTCAGTAAACATATTATTGTGACTACACATAAATGATAAAGAAATCTCAGAAATCATATGATTGCTTTTTTCCCCTCACATTTTCTTTTCCTGAAGTTCATATTTATCTTGCTTTTCCATTTGATTAGTTTTCTATGTATTTATCACGAATATATTTTCAAATACTTCCCTTGCAAATCTCTTTTTTTTTTTTTTTTTTGAGACAGAGTCTCACTCTGTTGCCCAGGCTAGAGTGAGTGCCGTGGCGTCAGCCTAGCTCACAGCAACCTCAAACTCCTGAGCTCAAGGGATCCTCCTGTCTCAGCCTCCCGAGTAGCTGGGACTACAGGCATGTGCCACCATACCCGGCTAATTTTTTCTATATATATTTTTAGCTGTCTATATAATTTCTTTCTATTTTTAGTAGAGATGGGGTCTCGCTCTTGCTCAGGCTGGTCTCGAACTCCTGAGCTCAAACGATCCGCCCACCTCGGCCTCCCAGAGTGCTAGGATTACAGGTGTGAGCCACCGCGCACGGCCTCTTCTTGATATATTCAAACAAATTGAGTACTCTATCAATTTCATTTTCTCGAAGATGTCTGTTCTAGAGCCTTCTGGATTGCAATTATTTGGATGGATTGATATCTAGGATTGCCTCCTAATAGTTTTCTTGGAATCTCCCTGTCCCATTAATTTGGAAATTTTCTTTACATCTTTCTTGCATTGGATCTTTTGTTTTCCTCTTTCTTGGCGTACTTCCTTGTTCTGGTGGAGCACTCCCTTCAGTAGTTTCCTTAGAAAGAGTGCATGAGAGAGAAATTTTTTGAGATCTTGTTTGTCTGAAAAACAGTGTATTTTACCTTTGTACTTGGTTGGTTTAGGAAGACAGTGGATTTTATGCCTCCTCCTCCTTTAAGCATATGTCTTTGGAAAAATATTTTCTCTCTTTCATTGTATTTCTATCTCCTTAGGTCTCCATAGTTAAAAAAAAAAAAAAAAGAGCTGAATAGAAACTTCAATTCACAGGCTAAACATATCCTCAGTATTAGACATGTATTATACAACATAGCCAAATGTCAATTTAGGTAATACAAGGGATTCATTATTTTTTAAAGCCAAGTTTACTTTTACCTCATAATTTAAGTT